>NC_055667.1:10285000-10907500 GCF_017976325.1 Chelmon rostratus | reverse complement strand
ACCAGCTGACAAGAGGTGATGCATCAAAGTTAAAAGGCTGTGTGTGACTCTTAGAAAACCCTTGTTGTTAGTGACACCGGTGGCCGGTATGTGAACTGCGGGCATCATTCCGCTGCTCGTGCTCACACTCCATTTCTAACGTTCAGCGTTAGCGCTGCACACTGTTGGTGCTGTGGACGTCCCGAGTTGTTCACACAGGAATCAGTCCACAGGCTGTTAGAGGCCACCAAGAAAGTCACGGAAGGTCTCAGTTATTTTACAGCTAACCGTTCACAAATTGGCCATACAAAGCAATTAATACATGTGAATTGCTTGACATGTTGCATGTCAAAGACATGAACTGTCTTTACAAGCAAGAAACTGTGAATTGCCTTGACTCTGATTTGACATCAGACTTTTGTTCTGCTAGCTCTGGTTTTCATCAGACTTTTCTAAAAAGCTGAAGCAGGTTACTGAGGTTTCCTTTTCGTATTGTAGAAAAAAAGTAAAAGTAACTAGAGAAAAATGGGCTGCCTGTTCCACTTCACAGAGATGATACAACAATGATGTTGTTACCATTTAACAGTTCTAACGAGGCCTTAGCAGCAAGCAAGTGGCTGAGACTCGAGACATATGTTGATGAATGCTAATAAATCATTTGTGTTGTCTTGGTTAAAATAACACATTTTTCTATCAACACTTACAGCTGCAAATACACGTTTAGCATAAAAGGCATGCACAGAAAACCTCAGAAACATGTTTCAGACAGATGAAACATCGCGTTACAATAACTGCAAATTCTGTTGTCAAAACTGATAAACATTTTTTTTTTTTGGCCACTTGGGGGCAGCAGAAAGAGGCTGTAAACACAACACTAACATACTGTAATTTCACCTTTTAAGTTCCCCATTTACACAGAAAACACAGAGCAGCATTAGCCTTCATTATGCTAACATGGACAATATTCACTCTGCTGAGGGAAATGGCCGGCTTTTTAGCTGCTAAAAACTGATCAATGCTAAAATGCCGTGTAACGGCTGAGGGGAACTGCAGTCAGGAGGTAACTCACTTCACCCCTGCAAGTGACCCCTTTCACACACAGTACAGGTGTGATCTAGTCCAAGTTCTGCATTTCTTTTCATTTATATTCCCATTTTCTAGTCGGGTCTGAAAATCTGTGGCTCGACTCAGTCGATGGAGTGGTTTCTGCTTCAGGAACAATTTATCATCTAAACAAATAGTAAAAATCACGTGTGTCAGGAGGCATCAACAGGTGTGAGGGGGAGACGGGCGGATCAACAAACCAGTGAACAGTCTGTTTGTTTGAGAGGTGTGTACCTGGAGGCAGTATTTTCCCAGAGATGTGGACTAAAGTGAACTGTATTGTTGACATCACATATGACTGAAGCGCCTCTGTCTCAGGCCGTGACAAAGAGCGCTGTAGGTGCTCTGTCATGTTGGCAGCCGTCACACTAAGAAGTTCATACAGTCCAAGACTCAGCCAATCAGAGCCCACGTGCCCTGTCTGATTCCACTCATCTGGAGCAGCTTCGTTCATTTTTCATCACACCTGCATCCTCAAATATACGTTCACAGTGTAGTGATAATGACAACTAACATCATTTCCCGGTGGCTTCGTGTAGTGCCTATAGCTCCTGCAAAAGCCATATGTAACATTGTGTAGACCCGAACTTGCACATTGTTAGTTGTCCTCATAGGTCTGTAGCTAATGATATGATGATATTAAGGTACAGTATGTACTTTATTATTACAGTGTACATCTTCATGTCAACTCTCAACCCAGTATTGAGTATATATATCAATGTTTTTGCACATTACATATATAAATATAGGCTCTGTCATTTTTTTCACACGTGTATCACAAGTATCCTGATATGTTAAAATTGCATTTTTTCATGATTGTGATATATATCACATTCAGCTCTCTTGCTACTGACAACCTGTTTATTATCTTAAAATGTAATGTAAAATCTGTGTATTTTCATACGTTAATCTGTGCTTAAAATGTTGCAGAGTTTCTTGATTTTTGTGTATGAATGATGTTTAATTTGTCTTTATTTCGCCACATCCCTTTTACTCTTCATTGTAGCAGTGACAGACCATACACACAGGCATTATTATACTTTCATCTCATCTTATATGATCACACACTGTGGCACATTTTTCTCCCTGAGCTTTTCCAGCTCTCCCTCTCTGGCTATTACTGCAGGATTCGGGAAGAGGCAGGCGGTGAGTCCAGGGCGGGCAAATCTTCATAAATCCTTCCACAGTGGCTACCCTCTTCAGACTCCACTGTACAATATCTGTCTTCATCTAAGAGTGCACAGGCCCAGCCACCTGCTTTTCCTCTGTTCACCCCCTCCCCTCGCTTTGTGAACTTAATAAAAGCTGCCATTAAGCAGCGCTTCATCTGTTTGGGCCCTAATCTGCCTTATAGGCATCATGTGACCACATATGCAGTGCACACCTGTCGTGTGTGTTCCCAGACCCGACTGTTGCCTCTCCACACTGCTCACACTCAACCTGTTCCTGGCACATCAAGCGACCTCATGTCAGCCATGCATGCGTACCCACCACACTCACAATACGCAGAGGACTTGGAGGTGTTTTGTACAACAGTAGAAAGATGCGTCTGACTCTTCTTCGACATTCAAAAACACATCGACACTGAAAACAGGCCTAAAGTCATTCAGTAGGTTTTTATTTCACTGAGTGAAAAGCTCAATCTTTGCATAAGACATGCAGAAACAGAAGAAAAACATAAATATAGCACAATGAAGATGAACAGCACTGTTTCCAAGTGTAAATAAGCAATACGACAAGAACGAATAGTAGTGCTGAGGGCAACAAATTCAAGTCGACTTTTTTTTAAAAATTGCTTCATTGTCTACGTTTCATATAAAATTTCTCATGAATCTGAAGCCAAATTGAACGCTAACGGGAGATGGCTTTTAGTCCAAAAGTGCAATATATTTTACAAAGTCTAAAATGTTGCTCTGCGTATCCACTACGCTGCAGTAAGCAGGAGGCTTTCATATTACATTTCTCCAGCAGTGGAAATACATCTCAGTTTATTTCCCCACCACTTTTTTATACCATCCTTTTTACTCTGTTAATTAAAACAGTAAAATGATCTGTCGTTTCGGCAGCAGCCTATGCAAGATTTGGAGGTCGTTTCCGTCTGGTTTCTGTGTAATATAATTTTCATGTTTATTCTTTTTTTTCTGGTAGATTATATACAGGATGCCAGCTGGCTGACAGATGGTGATGCCTTTACCCGTGTTTTTTTCTTCTTTTTTTATTAAAAAAAAAACATCACAAGGAAGAGAAGGAGGAAGGACAGGAACAGCTGTAGACGAAGGGACAGACAGAACCAGCACACTGGCCACTGGGTGACATGAGGGAGTGGGAGGAGAACCCAGCACATGGCTCAAGGCAAAAAAAAAAGAAAGAAGAAAAGTGAACTAAAAAATAAATGTGCCCTGTTAACACTGAACAAGACACAGAGAGCCATCTTGTTAGCAGTCGCAAGCCTTTAAATCTCCCTAATGGTCCTCGGCCCTGATCTCGCTCTCACACCAGAATGTCAAGCGTGAACAGCGGGCGACCCCGGCAACAAATATTGTTGATTAATCCACCTGCGCGAATGCAGATGGTTTTTTTTTGTTTGTTTGTTTGTTTGTTTTCTTCAAATTCTGACAAAAAAAAGTGTCCTGGTTGGATTTATAGCGGAACAAAGCGGGGAAGAGACGCGCAAGGTCATGAAATATGAATCGAAGCTCTGAGCAGCTGGGACGGAGTCACAGGTCTGTGTTCTTACAGCCGTGGCCTATCTGTCTCTCTCAGGGGGAGACACACACACACACACACACACACACTTCAGTGGTGTCACTGACAGATACAAAAAGAGACAGAGAGGTCGCTGCTGTGACCTTTTGCCCTGCTGTCGTCCAGCAGCACCTTTCCCCTCCACATGTGACGCAACGCTGAAGCACTATCAAGCACTACATGTGTATTGTTAATAATTATAGTTTCTTTATTTTCAACTTTTTACAAACCTGCTATTTTACACCCTCTTTCTCTCTCTCACACACACACAGACACACACAAACTGAATTCGAGTGCACGATGCCTCCCAGCCCCTACAGTTATCTCAGCAAGTGATGAGAAAACAAAACAAATGTCGCCTCTGCGTCTCAGCAGAGTCCCAGGAGATGGTTCAGTCTGTGACCGAGGCGTGCCCACAGCAAAGTAGATAGAAACCAAGAAGTTCGATTAATGAGGACAAAAAAACCAAAAGCACACATATAGAAAAGTGACAATGAATAAAACGAGTAGTTAAATAAAACAGAAACATCGATGAATGAATTCAAATCAGTGTATTTTAGTTTGAGCTTCTGACATAGTTTGGAAAAAGAAAAATATATGTACTGCAAATGTCATAACGGAATCTGCCAATGCTACAGCATGAACCACTTTTTCCACAAATCTGGGGTAATTAAAAAAGGTCACGCACACAAGCAAACTATGATGAGGCTATTTGAATTTTTAACTTTTTATTATTCATTTCTCCTTTTAACGGTTTTCTTTTTAAAGGAAACTGTTCATCAAAGAGCATTTTGTTCATATATAGTTATTTTTTTACAGAGGAAAATACTGTACAACCTTTTTTTCTTCTCAAAACAATATCTGGAGGAATATCATCTACACACATTATTATTCCCTATATTATGATCATTTATTTCCAATGCCAAGCTCAGGAGATAACTCATGATCAGTGTGTCAACTTCTCGGTCGTATATATTCGCTCAGTATAAACCAGAGGGTGGCTTCGACAGATTTATAATTTAGTACTACAGTAAGTGAGCATTGCCATGAACTTCTTAAGAATTAATTTAAAATCACAGTCCGTATTAGTGTTTCTTATCAGGGCGCCGTTTTATCCTGGCGCACCAGTTTCCTTTTTTTTTTTTTTTTTTCAAACTGTCCAATCACAGAAGCAAAATAAAACCCAGTCTTTAAATAAATCACAGAACGACAGTTCTTTGTCACACTAACATCTATTTGTGCATTAAAGCAAAAGTGAACTAAAACAACATCTTTAAAGCAAATTCCCTGTTAAAAGATATATATCATATTTTTTTCAGACGGTAAAAATGAACCTAAAAAGTGCAATAACACCCTAAAAATTTCTCATTGGAAGGTCACATAAATATTAAATAAAAACCGTTACAAGAGGAGCTCAACCACAGCCATAGTGAATGGAAAACAAAATGCCGTTGAGACATTTTCGGTCTGTATATTTTCAACATAAAACACACCCTGACGCTTCCTCTGCCGTCCTCCTCGCTGCGTCGGAGTGACTCATCGTTTCCTCTGGTCAGTCCGACCGCCCCCCCTCAACCCGACTCGCCGGCCGTTAATCACCACCTCGCCTTGCTTACAGATCGATATGCTTCTGACTAACAACACAACAAAACGACATTGTAATGCAAAGATGCAAATGGTAACAAAAATATTTTTAAATATGCTTATGAGTTATCTATCATCATCGTAATCATCATGGTCAGCTAATATAAAAGTGCACTATCCACACACAAACTTGATTCCTCCGCAGGGGGGTTAAATTACAAGGGCTGAGCTTGGTTTTGGTGCTAGTCGAACATTTCTAGCAGAATGTCAGAGAACTGTTGAGACCGGCGGCCTGCTGGACGCCCGACTGCAGCTGAGACTGACCAAACATTTACTGGTCAATTCCACATGTCATTGAGAACAAAGAAAACATCTGAGAGAGGTGGGAACGAGCAAAGTGTAACTCCCCTTTCTCTCAGTGTCTCGTAATAATAATTAATAATAATAATAATAATAATATTAACACAGAAAAAAGATCAAATGTTTAGTGATTCACATCCCTTTTTTTCTGCGTATCCACGGCCCTGCAGTTCATGTCGCCTGAGCCAGCAATTTCCTTTTGTATATCATCGTTCACACACACACTTACATATATAGTTATATAGAGAGATTTGTTTTTGTTTTTCTAACGTTTTTGTTTATCCACACACAAAAAAGTGAAAAAAGAATTAAAAATAAATTAAAGTCAAACATGCACGCACACAAAAAGACTGATGTGTAGTAAAATGCTTTACATTGCTGCCCCGTGTGTAAACCAGGGCCTAATTCTGTGTGTCTCCGTTCATATTTTTTAATGCATAATTGAATTAATAATGTTGGTCATCTTGTAAACATCATAATAAATCATTTTGGGCCGTCATCTTCTCCACGCTGTTGTTTTTTGTTGTCATCTGAAGTCTCTAAACATGATAAATGAGGCCACTTTCATTTTGTTTGTTCAAAGTACACAGGGTTTTTCTTCACTTCCTACAGTCACTGTTAGTTCTTGTTTTTTTTTTTTCATGGACCAACGTCTTGCTTTTCCAGTTGGGAAGTATCAGTGTGGTTAACGGAAGCATCGAAACTCTCGCCATTGTCCTTTTCGCCATCAGGCTCTGCCGTGGAGTCGTCATTTGAGTCAGTGTTGAGATCCTCCTCTGCCTCCTCCTCTTCCTCCTCCTCCTCTTCCTCCTCCTCCTCCTCCGCGTGCGCCTCTTCCTCTGGCGACAGGTCATCTTCAGCCTCTCCGGATGTTCCCGTGGTGTCGTCCTGAGCTGCCGGCAGACCCAGCGGGGGTGCGGGGTTGTGGCCGGATCGTGCTACATCGTGCTGCATCTTCTTGCTGAGGTCCAGTGAGTCGCTGAGACCCAGGCCGACCGCGTTCTTCAGGAAGAACAGGGAGCTGCTGGTGTCGGTGCTCAGGTTGAGGGAGCTGTCCAGGCTGACGGAGGATGGAGGGTATGGGTGGTTGTACTCAGACACGATGCCGCCTGTTTGGTAGAGCATGGAGTGAGCGCTGCTGTTAATGGTGCGGGACAACCCGTGCAGGCCGCCAGGTGAGGAAGTAGACAGACCCATGGAGACCGGAGGGACCGCAGACACGCCTCCTCCCAGGTGGTGCACCCCTTCCTGTTTGGGCGACACAGACGGCAGCTCGCCCCGCTCCTGCTTCTCATGCTTTCTCTTGTGGGAGTCCATCTGGGACATGCCCACCACCGTGTGCTTGCACTCGGGGAAGGTGCAGTGGAAGTGTGAGCACTTGAGCTTATACTTGCAGTCGGGAATCTCACAATCAACACTGGAGCTGAACTGGCAGAAGCCGGCAGCGCTGATCACATCTTGCTTGCCGTGGTGCTTGCGATGGGCCGTCACCTTGGTGCTGTCGGTGCAGCGGAAGCCGCAGCGCAGACAGTGGAAGTGGGTGCTGTTGCCTGAAAACTGGCAGTCAGGGAAGTTGCAGCTGAGTGAGGATTTGAAGCGCTTGAAGTCGTCCAGGACCAGGTT
The DNA here is from genome assembly GCF_017976325.1 of Chelmon rostratus. Taxonomy (NCBI): domain Eukaryota; kingdom Metazoa; phylum Chordata; class Actinopteri; order Chaetodontiformes; family Chaetodontidae; genus Chelmon; species Chelmon rostratus. The sequence goes on along the minus strand of NC_055667.1, from coordinate 10,900,105 downwards.
GTCCACGCGGTCGTGGTGCTGCGCGTGCTTGTACATGTGGGTGCGGCCGCAGAACTTGTAGCCGCAGTTCTCACGTGTGCAGTGGTAGTGGGTCACCTTCAGAGAAAACTGGCAGCCCGAGTCCTTGCAGTTCTCGTAGAGGTCATAGCGCCGGAAGCCCTCCAGCATCATCCCCTCATCCAGCATCTTACGTGACGATGCGGTCTTGCGGCGCTTGCCGAACGGCGACATGTCCTCGATGATCCAGAAGCGCTTCTTTGAACCAGTGGCTGTGGGAATGGAGATGGTGTTGCCTGAAAGAAAGGAAGGAAGCACATTAAAGAATAATCAGTTGATTCACAAAGTAAAATCCACAAACTACAAGCAAATTACATTGCGAGGCCGCCCTAGTTGAAACTCTAATGTGCAACCTTACTCAGCGAGAAGTGGTTCACAGCTGAGTAAGCACAGAGAGCCACAAATTTTTTTATTCCTAATTCCCAGAATGATTAAAGGAGGGGGAAAATGATAGATTGACTTTGGAACATGACACTTTTACAGGGTGTCTCCAGCCTCCAAACAGAGGCAGAGCTGTGGGTCTTAACCAACCCTCTTATCTCCATGTTGTTTTATGAGGGGCACCCACCTTTTGCAACACCCTAGGGTCACTGCTAATGATGTGATCCCTGTTCTGCAAGACAGGAAGCAGTGGGCCTCGATAAAACTTGAGGCGTGATTAAAATAAGAGGCTGCTGATGCAGTCTTGTTAATGGAAGCTAAACAAGGCCCAGGCTTTATACTACAGGTGCCAAATTTACTGCTGTATCTCTAAATCCTAGCAAAACTAAAAGTGAAAACACACGGTGTGCGAGAAGTTATTATACACATTTGGTCTGTTACGGTACCCACTCAGTAAGCATGCACGTTTCATCAGTTCTACACAAATGTTGCATGCTGGAAAGCCCCTTTTCTTTTCTCGTCTTTCCACAACAATTGTGCAGAGAAAGGCTGGATCACACAGTTAAATGCTGCACAGGACTCAACTGACAGCTGCAGTGTTGGTTTGCGCCGGGGATAAGTACCTGCAGCATCCTGAACTATAGGGACGTCATTTTTAACCGGAGACGGAGTGGCAATGATGGGGCTGAAAGCTGGTGTGTTGGTTGGCATGACAACACTCCGAGTGGCTCCCAGAGAGGCGCTGAGCAGAGAGTATGACAGACAGGATGGAGAGAGGATGTATGGGAGTGAGGGGAGAGGAGGTCGGAGGAGAGCGGGAGAGAGGGATGGGGCCTGGGATTGGAGGCCAGGCTGAGGAGCTGAGGGAGGAGGTGGTGGTGGTGGGGGAGGAGGGGAAGAAGGAGGTGCATTGTGGGTAGCGCTAGTGTCAGCAGGGGTGGTAGGAGCAGAGGTGGTGGCGGGGTAGCCTTGTCCTGGAGAGACAGGTTGACCAGAGAGGGTGAAGGACAGACAAGAGGGGAAGAAACACACATACAAGGACACACACATGCACACACACACACACGCAAATACAAGGGCCAGATCACACACACACACACGCGCACACACACACACACACACACACACACACACACACACACAGAGAGGGATGGGAGGTAAAAAGGGAAAGATAAAAGATAAGAGAATGATACAAAATGAGGGCCATTCAAGACAAGTAACCCAAACACCAGCCAAAACAACAATGATGAGAGTAGTGGATCATATTGGCAACACATGGAGAAATGTGAAAATTACAGGCAGGCTCAGATTTAGAAAAAAGCAGAGGAGATCACATTTATTCAGTAAGTTTGAGGGAAAGGAGGTCGCTGCTCCTTTCCTGTCCTTTCTCCCACAATCCAACCCGCTAAAAGTGCTAAAGTAGACATAAAGCCACAGGGATGATCTCTGGCCAAAGGAAAATGTAATAAGCTACATACAGTGCAATAACTCAGACTACTGATGTACAAAATGGATGTTTTATGAGGATGACCAGGCAAACTGCAGAGGATCTTGACCACGACTCAGAACATAAGAATACAGCATTGTCATCAACCCCATAAAATATGACTGATGTGTCGTTATGCCATTGATTATAAGCCAAACTACTAAATCATGAAATACGTGATTGAAGAACGTACGAAATGACAAGTTGCTGGTTTTCTGGGTTAGGCAGCTGAGTGTGGACTGGGTGAAGCATGATGTGTGATGCTGAATGTAAGAAGAGAAAACCTTTCACCTAAACTTAATCAAAGTTCTCTAAGCTGACACTTAGAAAACGCTCAGTTTTTTTTTCCCTTTTTATTTTATTTTTTACATATTCTTACCTGATGGAGAGCCATCGTTGCCTACAGGTGTGCTGGTGCAGCTCCTGTCCTGGTTGGAGGACTCGGAGGAGAGGCCCAAGGGGCTGGCCCCGCCTCCCATGTAGTCCATGTAATCATCAGTCTCATCCATGATGGCGGAGGAGAAGCTGGAGTTGACACCAGACTGGTTGGCTACAGCCCCGGACATCATACCGGACGCATGCTGCATCTCATCTGCCCTCTGACCAACTGGCATCACCTGCGAAACAATAAATCTTCACTGAAGAGGAACGTTTGGCACAAACGTCTGAGAAAATAACGTGTCATTAATGCAGGTGTTGGCTCTTGGCGGACGACCAAGAATTTCTTCTGTATTCAAAAGCATTCTGAAGGAATGAAACCGACACTTCTGTCATATGAAGGCTTCAAAATGAAAAAAGAACAAACAAAACTAGAAAATCCACATGTCTAAATTCAGTACAGTACAGAGCCGAGGCTGGGAAACAGAGTACGCAAGTGTGAAAAATTGATCAAAAGAATGCCATGAGTGATTTGTCACTAACTGGTATGACAGCATATGAGTGGGGCACATATCTGGTGTAACAGAGCACAGAATGAACTCTTTTACCTGAATCTGACTCACAGAGCAGGAAGCACAATAGTGAGGTAAACCTCACTGTATTTGAGCTAAAATCATAATTAAAAAAAAATCTGAAAATGAAAATCTGTTCTCAAAAAAGACATTTTGCAGTGAAATGCTCAGCTCATTTGAATTTTTTTTCTCATTTTTCTTTTCAGTTTCTATAACCATACGGTTTCTCATCTTCTTGCAGCAGAAACCGCAACTAAAACATGATGTGTTTGTGGGACCACACAATTTTGGTGAAAATACACTTTAATTTTTTTTTCGGAGCAAAACCAAAATCGCTGAGCCTTAACAATGGGAAACTAAATCTATGCTGTGTAAATTCAGCCTCTCAGTGAAAGGGTGTGTGAGGCACTTGGCTTTGCTGGAATGTGTTTCAATAAACTTTTCAGCACCTGTTTTAGCTCACTGACGTGTTCCACACGTATTCTCAGATAATTACATTTTACAGCATGCGTCAGATGTCACCGTTTGTGTGTTCGTACCTGGGATGGGACTCTGTCAAAGTTCTTCCCCAGCATCCGCCTCATGTGTTTGCGTGCGTGTGAGGTCATCTGGTGCTTGAGCAGGAAGGAGAACTGGCAACCCTCGCGGATGCAGTGGAAGTGACTGTTGACTTGGTTATACTTGCAACCTGCAAAAAGAAAGCGGTGACAACTGTAAATTCTGCATTCGCAGATTAATCTATCTTTGGCTCGTTGAGAGGCGTCGGAGAACAACTCCTGCACTAAACGCAATATCATCAGTGAGACGGTGTTATGATTAGATCAAACGCAAAGTGAAATATTTTTAGGTTTTTTTAATTTCATGATATAGCTCTGACAAAAGAGGGATCGGGTTTCAAAGTGTTTCAGAGTGTACATGTAGGAGGAATATTAGATCACTCCAGTGTCACACTGAGCAAGTCAAGGCTTCTGTGCACTAAACCTGTGGAGCTCTTTTATTACACTGACATGCTTTATTCAATTAGGAATTTACATAAATAAATTCTCATTTTCTGTGGGCCAATAATGCACACACCCCTGCAAACCAAAGTAAATATACAATTATTACCATATTAAATTCATTTTTCAAAGTATCTCTATTGTCATTTTTCCTTTTGTTCTCCACTGTACTGCTGTCTGCTTCATATTCTTCTGTTCTTTTCTCGTGTTTTAACCGGTCTACCTCTAATTGCTTTATGATTTCAAATTAAATGAATGTTTCGTTTTGTGTCTGTTAATCAAATACCATTATATAAAAGCAGGCAGAAATAATTGAAAGAGTAACATGCTGGGCAGGTGCTAGCATGTCAGTAACCATGGCACCCAGTTTAAGAGCACAACACGTCTGTGTCATCAAATAGCTTTTGCACACACAGTGTTTTAAACACGCAAAGTTGAGCAAATAACAGTAACCCCCGTGACACGGAGGGCCTTTTGTGAGACAGAAACCAGGTAACATCATCAGCGGTGTTCAGTTTAATGTTGCTGCCATGGATACTGGCAACCCATCAATTCTTTATGACTGGAGTGCTACCGATGGTAATCCTTTCTGTTTTTTTCCCCAGCCCAAACAATACAGTTGGCAGATCAGGCTGGGGACAAAAAACAGCTGTTTAGGGCCTGTTTTTGTTTGCTTTTGTTTCTGCGCTCTGAAAAGCTTGTGTAACCGCCTGAAAAAAACAGATCACTTTTAATTCATTTCTGTGTGATGGCAGCGGTGGCTGTGAGGCGCAGCTTCAGAACACAAACAGGCTAAACCAGACAAGCCGGATAATTAACAAACACAAACCTAATTGCTCATTTCTGACAGGGGCAAAAGGAAGAAGAAAACAACCTGGATGTGATTGCCCCCTTTGACGTTATTGCTCATATAGTACAGGCAAGACTACCTTTGGGACTTGAGGTGCCATTGTGAATATGCAAAACACAGCAACAAAACCTATGAGGCAGACTTGTTTCATGCCTCTTAAACAACTCACAACGTACGACACTGTGTTTGCCAACACTGGTCTCTCTCCCTTTGTAAACACAGAGAATATCCTCTTGCAACATCCACTGAAAATCAATCTACATCTTTCTCAATTTAATACCTTTAATCCACACACCTCTCCCGGTGAAATATTATCAAAAGGTGCGGTGTTTAGACACGGAGGGCTTGAGATGTAGAGGCAAAGACAAAAAGGCAAAAACTTTAACAGGATCAGAAGTAATTTTTCTTACCCAGCCTGCCACACTCCTCCCTCTTGGTGAAATACTTGAAGCCATTGGCGGCACGGCGCTCTGCCTTCTCGTGCTTCTTGACGTGCCACGGCAGCTTGGTGGTGATGTTAGTGACAAAGTAGCAGCCGGGCCGCAGACAGTGATAGTGGCCCCTCATTCTGAACTCGCAGTGCTGCAGAAGAGGCACATCATTTCCAATTTCATGAGTCAAATGTGGTGAATGTTTGAAAGCCAAAGGAGTTGATTAATGTTATTTGATGTTTCTTTGTGTGCAAAGTTAAAGGAAGCACTACACGCAGTTTCTCTAAAAGCATAATCAACACCTCCCAGTCCCTCATTTTCTGGTCATTTCTGAGTATGATGACTTTTTTTGCCAGGCTGCCCACAAACACCCCTCCTTTCTAACATGTCTGTACACCACCATCTGTTTGTGAGGCTCAGATCCCTCAGGACTGGGCCAAATAAGATCTGCTCCGTTCAGGAGATGGAGACTACGGGGAGGAGGGGAGGGGAAGGAGGAGGAGGGGGGGGGGGGGGACTTTTTGTGAGAGGGGTGATTTTCGACACATTAATGAATTCATTTAAACGGTTTTCCAAATACGGGCTCATGAGAGCAGGCAGGGGCTGCCATTTAGGTTTCATTTGCGAAGCATTCCCCTGATTTTTGCCCTATTCCAGACAGCCTTGTTTACTGTGCAAGTGACAATGATTTATTGGGTAATATCAGCTAAATTGGCCTTTTCTGAGAGGAGAATGCGGCAGTCAAAATGACATCATTGACATATAAACAGGCATTACTGGGGTGAGTCGACTGTCTTTTTCAGCAGAGATGGAAGACGGGGAGCAGCGGTTGTGAAAGCCTTGAGTCAAATAACCTCAAACACTGGTCTAATAGATAGCATACTTCATGCTTAGAAAACTCTGGGAGATGACAGAAGGTGATTCAGCTCCTGGCTGAGTTATCAAGCCGCACACTCACCTGGTTGGGACAGAGACACTGGAGAGAGTAGTAGGAAAACTGGTCACGGATGTTGACCAGGTTGTTGTTGGGGTTGATGTGGTCCAAACAGTGGGACTCAGCCTTGCCAGACGTCTTGCACACGTACTTGCAATTCCCAAACAAGCAGTGGAAGTGGAACTTGTTTGAGTACTTACAGTCAGTAGCCAAACAAGGATCACTGGATGAATAAAAATGGAAAACACAGTTTAATCAACACTTGGCCTAAAGAGGAAAACAAACACATTGTAGTGTGATTTAAATAAGACACAAATAAATGTTTCTCCTACTTTTCCTGGAACTGCAAGAAACCAGGTTTGACTTGTGGCTTAGCATTCTCCAGGGAGGTGGTGGCCAGAGGAGAGTTGGCCGGCAGGTTGGGCATCGAGGCCGGCATCTGAGGGATGCTGCCGGTCAGCTGCTTCCAGGCCAGCAGGGAGGGAGGAGGGGAGCTGTAGCCACCAGAGGAAGTGAGGTGCGCCACATCCATGGAGGGATTGTTGGCCATAGAGACGGGAGCAGCAGGCTGCAGAGGGGCTCCCTCCCCGGAGTCCTTGCCCTCACCGAACTGAGGCTCTGACTTTACTTTCAAGGTGGCTCGGAGGTGGAAGCTGAAAAACAAGGTGGATGCTTATTTTTATGTTGATCAATAAAGCCAAAACCTAAAATGTGGATCATACCAGCGTGACACTCACTTAGCATGTTTTATGGCCCCATCCACAGTGCTGAAGAGTGCACCACAGTCCTCTACCAGGCAGTGAAAGTGCACTTTCTGAAGGAAGTCACACTGAGCCTCACAGAAGTCATCTACGTCAAACCTTAACATAGATAACGAAGACAGTCAATTTACTGGTTTCTCAACTGACAAACACTCAGAGGACGGCTGGATCAAGTCCTCATTTTACAGTAAGTGTCGTAGGTCTGTCGTACTGTAAGTCATTACAAATTCCTGCAAGACCGGATTCTTTAGGTTTTAGGGGATTTCCAATAATACAAGTATGTGAGGAATTGCATTTACAGAAAAAGGCCTTCTACTGTATGAACAGTACTTTTAAACACCCTGACTGTTTTCTCACTATCAAAATGAATGAGTCAAGTCTAAGTGAATCAAACTACAGTGACTCTCTGCACTTCCTGCCTGTTTTATACCTGCGGAGGTATGTCCTCCAGATCTCAGTGGGTTTTTCTGCCATGGGCCTCTTCAGGACCCTGTTCAGATACTGTGCTGCCTCTGAGGCTGTGCTGCTCTGGCCTGCCTCCAGCTCTGTCTTCAGGTTCATGGTGTTGAACAGGCCAGGGTTCACCTGTGACATCTACAAAACACACAGCACATAAACAACCAGCTGCTTGGTTAGCAGAGCATACGTAAGCTGGGCACCTGCATATGTTAGTGAGGTTCTGAGAGTTAGCACACACACACACACACAGACACACACCCACACACACACACACACAAATGTTTTGGCGAGGCAAAAAAGCACAGCCAGATTTATAAACATCCAGGCTTTTGCTTGAGTGCAGGCCAAGCGCGTTTGCCAAGCGTCCTCTGGGAGTAACTGTTAACCCTTTTATGTGATGTGGTGGCTTGAATCAAGCCCCTAAAAGCTGACATGACATGAGGAGCTGTTGGACAACAGGTCTTCAAGCTCCTCCACTGTCTGGGTTTAATGACTGCTTTGAGGAGAGCAACTCTGAAGTTAAGCTCTCCCGGGGAGAGGTGAAAAAAGATGACACGTGCGTCGCTGTGTGGAGGGGAAGCGCGGGGGGAGGGGGGTTTGATCAGTTGGTGAGGGTAGAAAAAATGGAGGCTGATCTGTCATTACACCATCAATGTAATGGAAACCACCCAACGCATTTGTACCAATCAAATAAGATGTATGATTAAGACAATGTCCATTTCAAACTACACAAAACCCCCCCACACATTTCCATTTCCATACGCTAACATTTAGCGTGGTAATAAATGAGGGCAGTGCCTTCCTGCTTTTTTTCCTCCTCTGACTTTTTAATCAAATAATTTACAAACTCTATAAATAAATGTAGAGCGAGGCGGGGGAAGAAAAAGTATAAAGGAGGAGAAAAAATGGACGGTGAGTTCAAAACAGCTCATCAAAAAACAAACATCTCTATATATCTGGCACGACACCCAGCTACTGCTTCATTATATTAATTTGTGAGAGGTGCAGTGAAAATTACACTGTATGAAAAATGGCTGGAAAATTTAAATGATACAAACTCATCTTATTAGCGGTGAAACATTAAAAAACAAACAGGCCCCTCCGTGTCCCGCTAATTTGTCTTTGGATGAAAGGCGTTTGATGGATGGATCTTACCTTATTCATAAGCGAGGATAAAAGAGATGTATTCCCTGGTACAGGGTGTCCATTTGATTCATTACTGGAACAAGGAAAATGAACAATGTTTAGTCAAGATTTGCATGAGAACAGTAAATATTACTATTTATCACACAAGGTGTGCCTGTATAATGAAGAAGAAAAATGCTGTCTTCTTAAGAAATAAGATCTACTGTGAGTTGCAGGGAAAATTGGAGTTGAAGGTTCATATAAACATCCTTCTCTCACAAAAACTAAGAAATATGTGTTGGGTTTTCTAATTGTATGCACAAGTATATCAATTTTTGATAAGAATGCCAAGAATATAGAAATCATCTATCAATCAGAGAAATCTTATTTCCTTGTTGATTTATTTCTGAATATATGAGATGAATTTACAACAACAATCAGGTACAATGTGTACCTGTGGTCTTTTTTGCTCAGGTCCAGGCTGTGCTCCTGCGTGGAGTCTTGGGAGGCCCCGGAGTTGGCGTCCACTGGCTCCTGCTTCACTTGAACCAGATTGAACTGGCTGGCTGAAGGCAGCTGCCCATTCCCTGAGGATCAGGCCAGAGACGCAGAGGAGAGAAGAGACAACAAAGTTATTGTTGGTCAGCATTATTACCCCATGATGAGATCCAATCTGACTTCTGTCCTGGCCCGAAAAGAATACTCCGAGTGATAATTATTGCGAAATTATGTCAGGCCGTCAAGCCTTTTAAATGGTGATTGAGAGGCGGGAGATATGAGGGAAAAAGACTCCTTTTTCTGCAGCACTTGTCACAACTCATTTGCCAGGCTGCCTCTTAACTGGTCATTAAGTGAGATGCTAATGCTGAGGGAAAGTGGCAGTCTCAGATTGGCCACCCCCCTCCCTTTCCACCTTCCCTGGCTCCTCGTTGGCCTGACAACGGACGGCAGCCAATGCCACTGAGCGTACCCACAAGGAACAGGGGTGCTATGTCGGTCAGATTGGAGATGACAGCCAATCGGATTGGTTCAAATAGCGTGACCTCTCGATCACATTCTCCTCCAAATAGGTATTCAGTGGATGCTGTGAGCGAGGACAGGAGTGCTGAAATGAAATAAATAAAGACCAGAAGATGACGTGGGGTAAAAATGCTGACAGGAAGGTGAATTCTGCCCCACCCCCGATCCCCAAGGGATTGAAATATTAATTTGTCCTGAGGCTACACAGAGAAAGCAGGGCTTTCGGTAGACAATAAGTGGTGTTTTATTTTTTAAGAGTAAATATGAGTGGGAGGGGTGACCCTGGTGCAGCCTCTCAGACACTGTAAGACTGGGGAGTACCAGCGGCCTGATTGGTTTGGTGAGGAATCTGTTGTTTAGGAAGTGGAGCTGGTGCTGAGGGATAGTGACAGGCAAGGTCATGGGCAACCAAGTGTGTGCCCTTGGCCCTCAGCCTGGTGAGGCCCCTCTTCTTTTTCTTGCTGGGGAGAAAACAAGCCCAGCCTACGTAAGGGGGAAACCGACCAGAGTTTCCCCCCTGCTACAAGATGACCCAGAGACATATCAGGCAGAATAGGAGTGGAAAAGCCAGTCTTGGGCCTTGTCAGCTGAAAGCTAGATGGAGATGGGGAAGTGTCAGTGTCAGTTCAGTCTGACAATGGCTGAGGTTGGAGGGGCTGGAGGTGGGGTCAGGGTGGGGCTAAAGGAAAACAGCAGTCAAACAATTTTGCGTTTGGTTTGAGGTCACTGAACGCTAACCAAGTCTCCGTCCAGTGCGCCACCCCTCCCCCCGACTGGATACGAGTACACCCAAAATTAACTAGCCAGACAGACCCTGCCTTGTCATTGACAATTAAATCAACACTCAGACCAAATGAGAACACATTATATGAAGAGCAGCCACTCACTATAGGATCATCAGCCAGATTAAAGCATTCCTTCACCATATCAGAGGAGAAGTTGACTGTTTAAGGTGGATTATAAACCATAAGTCTCTTATTCTGCTACACATCATGAAGTTATTTTTTTCTATTTACTTCCCAAAGAAGGAGAACAAATGAGTTTGACTCAAAGCAGCTTCTTTCTGGAAATTATCCAGGAATAATGTATCACCATGTAATTACTCTGGATAAGATACAGAGCTTGTGAGAGATCATTTGTACTGTGTGTCTAATTAGTAAACCCTTCAGATGCTTGAATCTCAGGGAAAAACACTTAGGGGTAAATTAGAGCAGAACATTAATAAAAAAAAAATACTGAGCGAATACTGAAAGCAGAAACAGGAAAAATGCACAATACCAGTACAGAGGTGAAGTTTCACAACCCCATGAAAAAATAAACACTGTGAAAAATAGCCATGAACACTGTGACTTTTCTCACACCTTTCTGACAGAGAAGCACAAACCACTTCCTCCCCATTTTAGCCCCAAATGTCCTGTTCACACATTTTATGAAGCAAATATGAGAAACAAAACTGCAGCTACCCCCTCCATCCTGCATGTGCACTGAGCTTTTATGATAAAGAGTCTGATTGAGCCAGAAGAGCTTATTTCAAGCCAGCTTTGTTATCCAGCAGAGAGATCTGAGATGCAGTCTCTCAGTGAGACAACGAGAGGGGTGGTGAAGGCACCATCTGTGGAGGCCCCACCCTCAGCGGGGGCCTTCCCAGTGTTCAGACTACCTGCTGGAAGCCCAGAGGTGGAGCTCAGCCTGACAGCCTGGGCTCAGCTCGGCTCCCCGGAGCAGCTGCCCCAGCTCTCTCACAGGGCCTGTCCTGCTCCAGGAACACCACCAGGAATTGTAATCCTTCCCAGTCCCAACATCCGGAGATGCTCCCCCTTGCAGCCCCATTTACAATCCGCACCCCACCTGCTCAGGCTCAGCACAGGAGGCCCCACTGCTACCGAATGCAAGACTGTGCTCTGCAGTACATTATAAATTTAATGCTTTAACTTCATTTTCATTTTCAGAAGCTTTGTTTAGAGCAATATGATAAACATAGACAAGGCAATTACCTCCAAAATTTATGTGAATTGTGTTTATGCTAAATAGATACTGACATGTTTTTGAGCGAACAGAAGGTTTCTAGAAATTCAAAAAGTGTGTCTTTGCTGATGCATGCAAGTGTGTCTGAGTTCTTGTATCAGTGAAAAAAAGCCTCTTTCTCAGCTCTGGTGCATTGAGTCATTTCTGCCTGAGTGATTTCTGTTTTTTTATCAGTTTGCATAGAGGATACGGAAAAAGAAAAAAAAAACAACAACATTTTTTTGTTCTCGCAATTTCTGAACTTAATTTCATTCCACCTCCATTTGCTTGGAACGGGCGCAGACACAGATAAGAGACCAATGATGAGGAAACATGTTCGACACAAGCCCCAGGAGCCCCCACTCCGAACATCATAAGAGACTTTTACAGGCTCTACTCTCCCCTGTCAGCGCATTTATCTCCAAATGGATTGTGGGTATCTAACAAACGATCAACACAATAACAAGCCCAGAGCAGAGGACCATGCCTCCGGTATGTCCCTTTAAGCCTGAAAGCAGCAGTTTTTCTGCCTTTCTCTCCACCGTGGGATAGTGATAGAAATGACCTCTGAGTGCACTTTCTCTTCTCTGGCTGTAGTGGAGTGAAGTCCACACACAGAAAAAAAAGGATGTGGCTTTTAGTATACAAGCAGCATATTCTCTTTGGACTTTGACATAGCTCAAAAGGTTATTGTTTGTCATATATTTTAATTATTCTGTCTCTAAATAGACTAACAAGCAAAGCTAACCTTTACAGTTGACTATCAATTTTTTCATTTTATTTTATAGAAGAGGAATTATTAACAAGGCTGTGTCATAAATTAATCTGTCCATTATTTTTAGATTAATCAATTCAAATTGCTTGTGTTGTCTGACCACCATTCCAGAACACAAAGATATTAAATTTCCCATAATATCAAACAAAGGAGAAAATTTGCACTTGAGTAGCTGATATATTTATTTGGTATATTACCTAAAAATTATTTGATTATTCAAATTGTTGATGATTTTCTTTGACACATTGTTTTCCAATATGCACGTATCCACACAAATGATGTAGATTGATGACAACTGTGAAGTGACTGACCTATGTCAGGGTTGTTGGAGGGCTTCAGGGCAGCAGCTGCCAGTCTGGCCATCATGGGTGATATCAGACCTTTGCTTGCTGAGATCTTCTCCATGATGGACGAAGTGGCAAAGGAGGTTGGGGTAGAGGCCATGGCTCCGTCTGCCCCCGCTGTGGAGCAACCTTGGGTCAGTGAGTCGGTGGGCATGGAGTGGGCCCCAGAAGATACGGCTGATATCAGGCTAGCGGCTGGCGGAGGTGGTTGGAGAGGCAGCCTGGGCATGAGGGGGAAGAATGGGTTGGAGGCGGCCAGAGCGCTGTTGGAAAGAGCAAGGGCCACCGGCATGTTGCTGGGCAGGGCCTGGGAGAGCAGGCTGGGCATACGCTGGCCCGCGCTGGACAGCGAGGGAGCAGGTTTGAGGGTGTGGCCCGCTGTTGAGGAGGAGGAGACAGCGGTGGTAGGCGTGGCCAACAGGTGCGATACAGTAGTGGACTGCTGGGTCGTAGGCGAGGCACTCAGGCTGGAGTTCTTGCTGCTGATGGCCGAGAAGTCCATCAGGTCATCGTTGCTCGATTCCTCTGGCTCATCCTTCGGCGCCAGGAATGTGGAAGAGAGGCCCATGACACCAGAGGAGCGGATGTGCCGGCGCTCGTGTTTGCGCTTGTGGGAGGTCATCTGGCTGGTGGAGGTAAAGGTGAAGCCGCAGCCTGAGCGGATGCAATGGAAGTGGTTGGTTGCTTTGCTGTACACGCAGCCCTCATACTTGCACTCCTCATACTTATAGAACTTCTTGAAGCCATCTTTGGCATAGGCATCATCCTTGATGTGGTAGCTCTTGTGCTTCTCTATGTCACACTTGTTCTTGAAAGTGAATGTGCAGCCTGGACGCCTGAAAAAAAAAGGAAAATAAAGGGGAAAACATAATTGGCTATGATGCTCTGTTACAAAGCCATCTCAGTACCTCTGTGCTGTTGGGTGCCATGGAGAGGGTCCACATGATTCAAATACTTCACAATGGAGGAATGATAACTGAGGCGGTTCAGTAACACAGCAGCAGCTCATTGACACGTTGCCACCTGCAACCTTTGCCAGAGGGATACAATCCAGGGAGGGAGTTTGAATCAACCATGTGATTCTGTATCTCTGTATCCATTGATAACAGTTGTGGTGCATGCCCTTCAAAATAAGAGCTTGATGCAAACTAATGCAATTTAATGCATTTCAATACAAGTGTATTTTAATTATCTACTATGTTCCAATATATATTGCTTTTTCTTTTTTCATCTATTTGTGACTCTTTGATGTCAAAAATAATAGAGGTGCAGGCAAAGAAACAGGCATTACTTGAGCCATTATTCGTGATTTCACTTGTCGTGTTATCATTTATCTATCTTTCAATAAGGAACGAAAAAAAGAATATAGTTCTTTTTTTCTGCTACTCATTTGTTTTTATGCAAGTTGCCATTATAGGACTCTGCAGCTACAGTAAGTGTTGTTTGAAATTAATCTTTAATATCATAAAAAAAAAGAAATGAAAATATAAGAATAATTTCATTTTATGCAGTATAATTAATGTAAAAATTTTCAAAGTAAAAAAAAAAATATCCCATTAGGCCTGTTTACCTGCAGTGGAAGTGTGTTGTCTTCTGGCCGTAGAATTGACACCCCACCGTGCCACAGTCCTCAGTGGCACGAAATCTCTGGAAGCCATCATTGATCAGCTGGGCATTCTTTTTATGGAAGTTTTCATGGGTCATGACATCTGAGGTGCTGGTGTACACCTTGCTGCAGCCCACCTGCAAAGCAGAGACAAAGCATGGTAATCGAAAAACAAATTCTGAGCCCACAGCAGTCATGAGAGTTTCAGTTCGCAAGAAAGTCTAACTCATAACGCAGGGCTTTAAAGAGATGTCATATACTGTACAAGCTATACTGACAGGAGCTCAGTGTGGTTAAAGAAAATGCTGGTGGCCTAGAAATGGGTGGAAGAAGGTTGTTTTCACACGTTCACAATTTGATTTGTGGTAATGTGCACCAGAGCAGTACAAGTTTCAAGTGAAACCTGTGAATTGGAAACAATCTTGTCAGTGACAATTGGAAAAAAGAAAAAAAGTGACTGAAACAAGCAGTGGTCACAGCAGGTAGCTGAAACTACAGTACCTTCCTGGCAAAGCTGCCTTTTAGAAAATGAAATTCATATTTGGAGGGTGATGATGCAGTCACCACAAACTTACTGTAACTCTGAGAACAAATTTCAAAGGTGGAGGGGGCAGAGGAAAGCAGACGGGAGAAAGATGACTGTCTTGGTCTTTAGTTTAAAATGTTATGGTACTCAGGAGACCTCAGAGCCAACAGAGGGGAAAAAAACAGGTAATGTTTGAATTAAAACCAGCAATTGTATATCATCCCTGGCACTTTTCACCGGTACAAACCGGGCAACTTCTCCATATTGAGTCAAACAATGAAAAAAATGCCACTCTGTTTTTTTTCCCCCTAAATCAAGGGAGCCGATGCCAACATCTGCAGGTTCTCAGGGACTGTTAAAACAAGGGCTGAAATGTCCTAATAACAATTACGCCGTTAGAGGGGTTTAAAAAAGAATATATCTCAAGCCATCCTCCGCTGTGCTGCTGCCCTGCCGGCATGAAAGCTCTCGGCACAATGACACATTGAAAATAAGCAGATGTAAAAAATTAAACAAATCCAGAAGGGGGAATAATCTTCAACTGGCTGCTTGGTACTAAAAGATGAAAAATGTGTAGTTTATATAAACATCTTACTGAATTTTATCCATGCCAATTAAGGAGTGAGAGAGCGAGGAGGTGGGGAAAGCACCAGCAGCCTCACATGTATTCACCCTTCTTTTAATTTTCTTTCACTCACTGTAGGACACGTTGCGTCAAACCGCTTTTTAAAGACGCTTTGGTGTAAATGAAAAAAGTTTGCAACTCTTTATGAGTGGCCTGATACCCCAGATCGGGGCATCATCGACTTCACACAATGCAACTCCTTTTTCACCTGTGCTATGTTATAAACTGACCTGAAATGATGTTATAGCTGCAAAAATGTTGCTTCAAGGCTCTTAATTGGAACAGAACCAGGGTCTAGGCTCTATATGGACTGGGTGTGATCTGGTTTACTGAAAACTACATTTGTTGGGTGGCTCTGGACTGTAAAGGGATTGACGAATTTATCCCCAAAATTATATTTCACATTTTTTTGCTGCATAAGTGGGTTTTTTGCAAGGGTAATGCTTAAATGTGTGGCTATATTTGCAGATATTTTACTTTTCCTTTGTGTGCACGCATGCCTGCTGTACGTGTTTGTGGGTTTATTGTGGGTATGTGTGTAGGTGGAGGAGGAGGTCTGGTTCTGTGTAGTGTACCTGCATGCAGTGGTAATGGGTGCTTTTTCCATTGAGGTGGCAGCCATGGTAGTAGACACTGCAGTCGTCCAGGGGGCTGAAGCGCATGAAGCCGTGCTGCAGGGAGTTGTCCCTCTTCTTGTGCATGTTGTAGTGCCTGATTACATCCTGCTTACTGGTAAACCTCTGCAAAAGGGGAGGGGGGGGGGGGGGGGGGGGGTGTACGGCAACAGGTTGGTGTTTATTTAAACCAGTCACAGAATCAGCAACAAGTCACTTTATCTCTGTGGAAGCAGCAGCTGCAACCTGCAGGAGCCAATTGGCAGTTAGGGAGGGCTGTTCACACTGCAATGGAGAGGGCCAGGATGCCTTTAAACATGACAGGTTCTGTGGTTATTGATTTACTTTCCATATCTCAAAGTTGTGTCCTATCCAAATGCAGCACCAAAGGCTCTGGGACTTTCTGAGCACAGCAGAAGCTTCCACATGGAACATGAAGTATGCTCCCCATACACCCACTGTCTCTGCATTTTGTTTTCCCTTCCACCAAAATGTATTTTTTTAATTAAGATGAATCAATTGACATGCAAGATCACAGTTCTGATGTTTCTAGCTCTGGAAAAATTATGTTCCATGCAGATGGTTTCTCAGACGTGCACAGGGGAAAACAGAAGACAAAAGAAACAAACAAACAAGCAAGCCAACCAAAAAACGTTTTCCCTTTCAATTCGCCGAGATATGATTCCATTTTTAATTAAAGCATTAACACTCGCTTTTAGTGAAGGCTTCGTCTGTAATGATGAGGAAATATGCAAAGAGACCTGCCTTCTAAAATTACAAAATAAATAAATAAATAAATAAAATCCCTCCCACACCCAGGAACAGGAAGGGAAAACAGAAAAGTCACTCCACAGAGACCTGCAGCAACCAAATCTGCTGTAATTGGGCTTAAGCTGATGTTACAGAAACTGTAACAGGAGAGGCGCAAATCAATGAGACAGTTCTGTCTTCAATCCATATTTATCTCCAGTTGAGGGAAAAACATCAGAAAGAACTATTCTAAAAAGCAACTAATTGCTGTACAAAGTAGGGTAATTGCTTTGTGTCATGTGTTCCACTCACGCACAAGTAAAAAGCTAAGATCTCACACAGCTGTTCATTCCCTTGCTCTTGGCCTGTTTCCCACTGCATATTTCTGAGATGTTTGACTCCTGTAGGAGCAAACACTTCATTAGGATTTTTAATCTGACTGATGAATGTTTTGGATTCATCACATTATAAATTATTTTCCTGAAAAAAAAGAGCTTATTTCTGGGCTTTGGGCTTTCTGGTACCTAATGGTTAATGATGACCGGAAGATAAGTTGAACTGCGGTCATGGTACATTCGATCCATCAAGCCGTCCAAAATAGGCCATGGAGAGAGCTGACTGGGAAAAAGATCTCATTTTCAGTTGAGTGGTGATGAAGGTTGGGAGCCACTTGCTACATTTATTTTAGGATTCCCACTAGTGTGGCAAGATGCACACTCTCCCTCATGTACAAGCCCATGAAAGGAGAATGTTAAGACTCAGCCAATCGCCCAGTGCCTGGCAGTGGGATAATATTCCAGGAGAGTGTGTCATGTAACATTTCATGAGTTATCGCTTTGAAAGGGGCTGCTCATCATTGCCTGCTTGTTTTTTTCAGGGTATTGACATCCCCGAGAGCTGGCTTCCTAAGCATATCTGTGTTTCCACGCAACGCAAAAGCAACAGAGAAATGTGGACCTGACCGTGGAAATTGCCATGATAACCTGAACTAACACTCTAAATAATGACATGAAATGATTTTCCTTTGTATTCCTCCAAGAATGTGTCCCATCAGACTATGAAGTGGGATTCATGCAGAAAATGAAAGCTTGGATCTGTAATGCTTTTCACCACATAAACAATATTTATCGAGCGGTAATCTCTCTTGATCAGGAGCAGACAAAGGAGATTACAGCTGAAGATGGCTTAATTCAGAAAATTGTTAGGAAAGGAAGGAAAACACACACAGCCCTAGCTGTGCATGGATTTTTGACATCTTTGACAAATCTTCCTGTGTTTGTCTAACTCTCTGAGGCCATATGCTTCAGCAAACACAAGGCCTGTATTATGATCTGCTCTGTGTTTTTTCTCTTTCCTGTGCCATACATGACAACTCCTGGGACCAGGACAAGACTAATAACGTGAAAGGGGATTAGAGGCAGGCCCCCAGTCAGTGGCAGATGTCTTTAGAAAAAAGTACACATAGATTATAAAAAGAGCCATATTTCAAGCATATTTACAATTAACCCTTGTGACGAAAGGCCAACTGTCAAAGACCAACTGTGCCTGGAAAGAAGCCTGCAAGCTGAACGGATGTAAACAGCCATTGTCTGTTGAGCAAACCAAAGGCCAAAAAAATTTTCATGAAAGTAGACTTTGGCTGGGTGTGACCGCTAAGAGATGACGCATTATACTGTTTGTCTATCCAAGGATCACCACGTCCCCTTTGCCCTGTCCTCAAGAAAAAGATGATTAGCTTTAAGTCACCTAACCTAACCTAAGTTTTCAGCATACAGGACAAAATGTAAAATGTGTATTTGGATGATGTTCAAAAAAGTGATAAAGTACTCACGCTCACCTGGTAGTTACACTCGGGGTCCATGCAGTGGTAATGCTCTCTGTACTGGTAGGCACAGTGCACATGTCCACAGTGCTGACTTCCAGAGAACCTGAAAACCAAGTTGCACGACACATTTCAACATTTTAACAGTCACACAGAGCAGTGAGTTAAACCGGCATCAAGACTGGGAACACATCTGCGCTTATCGCACAGAGAACAGTCACAGGGATGAAAAAGCTGAATGATAAAGCAGCTCGGGAAGATGTTGGCCTGATTCAAAAATAATCAAAAGCAATTCAAGAATGATTAGTGCAGAAATTATTTGAAATACCAGGAACGGCGCAAAATGAAACAGGTGAAGGAGTTTTCAAAGGCATTATGCTCGTTTCACCTTCAAAGTAACACAGCTCACACCTTCAAACTGACTTCTGCTTTCCACACTGCTGCAACAATTTACCCGTCTGTCACACCAATTTCAGCCAAATTAGCTCCATTTATTTCCAAAGCAGCCGTAAGAGACACTTATTACACAGAAACCCTTTCCGCCGACACGCATACACACGCTCACTCAAGGATCGGGAACCCCATGACTACTTTATTTCTCAACGCTGTGAAAACCCTTGTCAAATCAATGCACAGTTCTTTCAGGTTAACCACAGTTTTACTCTGTGAGGAAAAGGGTCAGGTATCCTGAGATGTAAGCGCAGCTCTGTCTTCTTGTCACCCCAAACCCTTTCAATCTCTCATCTGGAGTCCAAAAAACAGATTTTACTCTGGTGCTAGTTAAAAAAAGGCTTCTGCTTGCTACAGTACAGCCACTTTTACGGTGGTGATTATAAGCCTGACGATGATGACTGTTAAAATCCTCCAATTACCAGTGAAAACACACAAATAAACATTTGCACTGCTGCTGCCAAGAGCTCCATCTGCTAGTGCAGAGAAGAGGGGGAAAAGGGGGCTAAGTAATATTTTTTCCATCTCTCTTTCGGTTTTTTCCTTGTTAGGATTATCCCAGAGCTGCATTTACAGATCACTTTGCTGAGTTCATTAAGCTAATTGAACGGCATATCCACTACTCTTTTTAAGTTGGCTGTGTGAGTTTGTGTGTTTGTGTGTGTGTGTTTGGAAAATGGTGATGGGGTAGAGGGGGCTTTGGGAAGGTTTGATGGCTCTTTTAGAGAAGACAAAACCAGAAGCCGAACTATGCGTGTGCACACAATAAAGCCAACATATGTCCCAAGCATTAGTGTGTTGAATACTCTTCTTTCACATACGTACATACATACACACACACACGCACATTTACACTTACGAACACACAAAGCCCCCCCGTTCCCCTGAGACCATGGCCCACCCCTCTGCTCATTGCCCAGCTGTATCACTTTGCCTCTGGACAATTCCCACTTGCCGCGTCAGGGGGCCTAATGGGCCGCTGCTATTCAGCAGCAGATTAAATATTAATATCGCCACGATACAGAGATTGCAGCGCATCTCCAGTTACAATAGAGATACACAGATCAAAGTGCCGAGGCAATAGCGGGTGCATGAAAACATTTAAAGAGAGAAAACTGCAACTAAACAGCATGAGGGAAGCTCTTTAAAACAACAGACTATAGTGTGGTGAGGAGATGAGGAACTTTTTTCCTGTTTTCACAAGGGTTGAGTATGAACACGTTTACAAAGCTGGTTTTTACTTATATATGTAGTTATTAGTGTGCACTCATTAGCCGCAGCTCCAAAGAGGACCCTCCCCCACTTCTACCTCCCCTCTCGGTGCTACATTTGCCCTTTTTATGAGCCCTCCTTTTCCATTTTTTTCCTCCCTCCTCTTCTATCCTTTCTCTTTTTTTCCCTACCCCAACACGGAAATTGAAACTGTATCTGGGCTTATCTGCAGCCTCCCCGTGCATCAACTGCCGAGATGTTTAGACAAATTTTATGCATTATGCAGCGCAAATATCAAAACAGTTCTTGGCAGTGCCAGCAGAAGCCTCATTAAAAATTCCTTAATTAAATCTTCTTGCAAAATGTAATCAGTCCAAGGAAGGGGTTTTGTGTGTGTGTGTGTGTGTGTAGGAGAGGACGCGCGCATGTGTGTGTGTGTGTCTGTCAGTGCCAAGGCTTTGATTTGTGCCCTTCATGTTATGGCTTGGAGAAGTAATCATTAACGCCAAAGCCACTTTGGCTTTTCAAATGTTGTTTTTCTCTCTTTTTAAATGGAATAAACAAACAAGTGATAATCACCTTTCTAGTATCGGCTCAAAATGAATCCAGAATGGGGGACATTGTTCTGTGTCCATTGAAACGCAAGATACCTCCCCTCCCCTGATGTTTTTGTCTTTGTTTGATGTGAACCACTGACTTTTTAGATCAGTCGGCTCCTCGTGTGTTCAACAATAAACCGTTGAACTCAAGAAGAACCTAAGCTCATATCCTCTCTGTGTCAGTTAACAGCTTATACTACAGAGTTGCACAGAATTATGTTCTCCTCAATGTTTTAGTGTTATGCACACCATGAGTATTTATTCAAGCAGTTACAGTAAGCTACCATCAAACCATTTCCCTTTCATTACCCCTCATCCTTCTACTTCTCCTCAGCACATAAATTGCAGTCTTTTCTTAATCAATTTACTGCACACAGAACCTTCTCATGCCAGTCTACGGTGCAGTTACATCACTGAATAAAACACACCATCAGAGGATAAAAAAGGGTTCATCTCTGCTTTGGGTGTATTTTTTCATTGGTGTAACACATTGAGGGATTTGCATACCTGGCAATATATTTCTGGTAGAGGTTGATGTCATCGCTGGCGGGTTTATCTGGTGGCAGGCCATTCCTAATGCAACAGCAAACACAAAAGAGACAGGATTAATGGTGAGGTTGCCCTGCCTGTTGTTAATAAAAACAAACTGACACAATATTTACTTACAAGCCGCTCCCAAACTTTGGACTATCAATATACATTTTCTTGTGGCATAACAGCGTTTTCATGTGCCGTATGAATCAGGCATTGAAGGCGCACACTTTGATGCATGGTCTCCCAACCAATGAAAGGCAAAATGCAGGAGCAAAGGGACATTAATCTTTTATGGGGGTATTTTGGTGAGTGCTCATATGCAAAACTGGATAATGGGGATGTAGAAGAAAAGCTCTGAAAAGGTCTTTTCTGATAATCTCTAAGGGCCTTGGCTCTAATAGTGATGTCAAGTTGTCTCCAATCAGTCTGGACTCAAACAAAGATGGAAGACAACAGTGCAGCTTCAAATGCATATGGATCAAGCTAATCGACTTAGTGCTAGTTTCGACTCAATTAGTTTCAGTTCAAAATAGGAAATCAAGAGGAATTTATCATATTAGAAAGGCGTGCTGAGAAAGGCGGTGTGCTTTTTGTCACCTGTGATGTGAGTCCCTTCATGAAGCAGGTAGCAGTACTGCCTGTAGAATGACATAATGTCATAATACAGTCCTGGTTCTGCTTGCTCCCTTTCAGAAATGCCATTTAGCTCCATGTGAGCAGCTCCACACGGGGGATGACCTGAGGTTAATCTGGCCCAGAGGGGAGGATGCGCTGCCAGACATTCTCGCTAGCACCCCCTCTCCTCCCTGTATACAAGCACCAGACTGGGTCAGTTAGCCAAGCTTGCAGCTCCACTGAGCCCCAACCTGACAAAGGCCAAAGCCTGAGGGAGAGGTGCCTGAGGGCTCTTGAACAGTGTCTTTGATAGGTCTTGACTAACTAGAGACAAGGTCAAAACCAATCAAACAGACTCTGGGAGCTGTTTCCTACTGGTAGAGCACACGACTGTAGGCTAGCTCCCCAAACCCCTCGTTTGCTTCCTTTAAAGTGCACTCGTCAGGCAGTGTAGAGTCGGCCCCTGTGACTCGCCGGGAGGTTAGTCATGGCTCCAAAGTAATTAAAGGGAGAGTTGTTACACCCTAGCCAAACGAAAAAAGTCAGTCACTTTGCGATGACTGTGCTAAATCAGTCTCCACGGAGTGCTACAGCGAGTAAACACTTCATGTGCCTTCGCAACTCATCATGCCGTGGATCTATTGGGCGCTATGCGCTATTTCACACTACATTCCTGTTGGCTGCAGTGGAGGTAGCAATTACCTTTGCGTTAGGCTAACTGATTCACAGTAGCAGTTAAGTGTATGTGAGCTTCACATCAGCTCCAAGGTGTTCCACTGGAACTTTGGAGTATTTTCAATCCACCCGTAAACTTTAAAGTGGAATTTTAACGTCAAGTTATGGAATTTAATAGCTGTTTTTTATGTGCATGCATTGTCCTGGTGCAAATAACTAATTCAGTATCTCACATGACATTTTTGTCAATAAGCACAAATCTCAGTTATCAATATGAGACAGGATGAGAAGCAATGGGATGCATGCTGTCATTTCTTCCCTGGTCCTAGTCAAACATGTATCTATTCATACAGGCCACGTCCATTTCCAGCTTCTCCATTTTGAATTTTTGCGCAACATTTAGTCCACCACTCCACCTACAAACTGAGTCTGCAGCAAATGTAACAGACATTGAACTGCTAAACTTTTATGTAAAGTGACTTATTTATAACTTTGCACGATTCTTTATTGTACAAAACTCTAATATTCCTACAAAAGATTTAGATATTCTCAAAAAGAATCTCTCTATTTGTATTTTGATACAGATTAATAACTTGGCAGAGCCCTCTGAGTGCTTTCTAGTTTCATATTATGACATTTGAGAAGACTTACTTAACGGAGGACACAGTGCCTGTGGTGATGGAGTCAGTCTTGGAAAAGCTTGACTTTAGGTAGTCAGAGGCATTGAAGCTTATGTGCCCCGTCTGGTCCATTGTGAGCCCCGGGGCAATGCTGGCCCCAGCTGTGCCTACAGTGGGGACACCAGGAGCTCCCGGGTTTCCTGGTGCTGTAGCGAGGACATTGGGCATCAGCGAGGCCTCGGGATTTCCTGGCATTAGCTTCTGAATTGTTCTGATGTCATACTTCGAAGGGCGGCCCACTTTGCCAGTCTTAAAGGCGATGGCACCGCCCATGTCAGGGTTGCCTTCACCAGGCTTGAAGAGGTGCAGAAACTTGACGTTCTCCAAGTCGTACTTAGAGGGTCGCTTGTAAGCATTACCGTTCTGCTGCTGTAGACTCTCACCCATCTTCAGCTTCTGAATGAAGAAGTCATACTTGGAGGCTCGGGATGCCATGTTCTGGATGTGAGAGGGATTTGGTGGCTGAGACGTGCCCAGCTGAGGTCCTCCTTGTGGTTTGTGGTCCAGGCTGGAGGGGTAGATCTGTGCCTCGGCCCCTGGGAGGCATCCGGAGGTCTGGAGCATGGTAGTGCTCTTGTCTTGGGCCAGTTTTGAGTTGAGGTCGTCTGGTTTGGGTGGGGAAGCATGCATGGGCCAAGGTAAGGTCTCGCCGGCTTTTAGCTTGCGAATGTACTCTTCGTACTTGGAGAAGCGGGCACGCCGTGAGGCCTCCTCACTGCTGAGGGATGAGGGGTCTGAGGTAGCGGCTTTGAGCTTCTCAAAGCTGATCTTCTTGGTCAGCTCATCCCTTACCTGCTGGTCATCATAACCGAACATTCCCAAAAATTCATTCATGGTGTTGGCTGCATAGTCACGCAGGGCAGATGCTTCTCCTGTGCAGAGAAAAAGAATGGTGAGCTTGATTGTTTGTTTGCTGTTTTTCTTTTTAAAGCTGCTAACTGTGAAGTTGAAAACTTATTGAGTTTAGTAAACCTAGAGTCCCTCACTGATTACTGTGATTACGTTTTTTGACTTGCTAAAACAGTATATATTAGTATTTTCATTTGAAAATGAACCCAACTTGACTCATTGCTCTGAACAACTTAATCAGTGGCCAAATTCATGTCACTCAATCAATCCACCAACTACTCTCTTGCTTCACATTGACTGATGCTCGGTTGACGAATGTCACACTGTCCCAATGATTTGTAGCAAAAGTGCACAACACAGACTATATTTGACAATTTATTCATTTGTTTGGCATCAGACACACCTACAAATGTAGTAATCTGGCAAAGCAGCTTTGTGTTACACGTGGAGAATGTATTTTGTCAGGCCAAATAATGATGCACCTCAGCATTTTAGGCAAACACGCTGCTAGGTTGTGATAATGGAGGACTGCTAATCCACAAGAACTGCATCTATTACATTATGTTGTATCTATTTTTCTGAGCCATACATTTTTATAAAGATGTGATGCTGTTATTCTTGTTATTTCAAAACTGTAGTAAACATAACAACAGGAAAAGTGATTTTGCACTGCAAGCTACAACAGCATCTGTACGTGTGTCTGTGTACAGTATTCGTGTCTCTACAAATAAGCAGTCTGAAGCAATGCTCTTCCTGTTTGGTTGCACTCTAAGTCAGTCCTGCAGAATTTGCGGGTGACTGTAGCAAAGGATACACTGAACAAACAAACCTTTTCTGATTCTCTATGCATTATGTTATGCTATGATAATAAAAGTAATTCTCTAATTATAAATTAATTAAAGAATAACTTTTGAGTAAATAAATATTTTACATGTAAACGTGTGAAATCTCAGCATAGTAACCACATTAACACATTATATTTAAAGCTTTAGAAAACAATGCATTTATACAGCTTCTTGAAAATGAGTGACACTATTGGTGTTTTTTCCTGCACATGTTAACTTCACATGATGCTGAACGATCTGAAAATTACAGAATTACGACCACTATCTGCCGAGAAATTATGGCATGTTAAATGCAATTCATAAAATCCCCAATGAATCTTTGTGTAAGGTATCTGAAAATAAGATGATTATTGTGTCACCTTCAAGAGTGAAAAGAACGAATCCTTTCCTCCTTTCCTCTTTTTACACATTTGTGAACTGAAACATCACTTTCATTTTAAGAGTCCATTAAATTGGACAACTTCTCCAAGGACATGGGCGAAATATAGCCAATGTATAGTTTAATTGCATTATGTGGAGATTAATTCTGGCCCATTAACTTTCATCCAGGTTAGTGCAAGGGGTCAGAGAGTGGGGAAAAGGGAAAAATGATTTGGCCTGAAAGCAGTGGAGGGACAAAGTTCTGCATAATGAAGAGGAGCGTGGACAAAAAGGAAAAGGTACAGAGAAAGAGTGTGTGAGAGAGACACAAAGTTAAAAAGGGGAGAGGGAGGATTCATGAGGCAAATTTCCTTGAACAGTCGTGTTTGCTGATTGAACTCGATTCCAAAAATCTCCTGTTGTCTCAGTTTGCATGTTAGGCAGAATACTAGAGCACAGCCATGTTAGTAATGCAGCAGAGGAAAATTTCACCTGGGTCAAGTAGAAGCTTGGCCCTCTAAACTCTTCCTTGGCACAGTGACAGGACCAGGGTCCAAAACCTTTTTTTAAAAATTTGTTTTATTGCTTTTTATGATCACCAGAGCACAGATGGGCTGGCGAGAGGTAATACCACCTACTACCCGGGTAATTAATACACAAATATTTCTGCTCTTGTCTCAGATTTCTCAGTTATTGCTAAATCAGTCGCTGTGCCCTGCTTTTCACATCTCCTGTGCAGCATGTAAAATAATCCCTAAATTTCCATTCACTGTGTTTGGATTGCTCCTCTGCGCAGTGGATCAGTATGAAAGAGTATCTGGTGGATCGAAAGGGCATGAAAAATTTAAGAGAAATGGATCAGGTATTTGAGAGGAAATACCTGCATGTTTGCCACAGATCATTTGATCAAATCTTGCACGTTTTCACATGTACTGAAACCACAGAGTGACAGACTGCACATACAGACGGATCTGCTGCGGGCTACAGTGCGACTGACCTTATTCCATACTTAGGGTTTTATTTTTCCTTAAGTTGTTCAACTGATAATATGACAACAAAAGATGATTGGAAAGGCATCTGAACATGTCAATTTAAAATGTAATATGGCTGAACATCCTTCTGGCTTGATTTAGGTGTTGATAGCCTTAGTAGTTGGTTGGATCCTCCTGCTAATGTATTTATGAGAGCACCTCAGGTCGCAGTATATCATATAGCTCTAAAGTTAGGGCAGACCCACCCACACTAGAGTCAGAAAATGGAACTAAACTTTACTGAGTGAGGAATGATATTTAAAAAGAGTGAGGTAGAATAAACATCACTGGATAAGAATATTTAAAAATTTCCATGATCATTCTGATCACTAATATAAAAACTGTCACAGCTGATTCTGTCTTAGCTGTGAATAATTTCATGCTTATTGACTGTTGTTTTGCAGTAGTTATCTAACTGAAGAAAACATCTTTATTTTTTGTGGGTCACTTGGGTCAATAGCTAATTATTGCAGAGGGACTGGCGGTTTCTGTCATGGGAGCACCGGCGTGCCTTTTTTCATATTCTATTTGCCGAGGGTATTATCATCACCTTTTTCAAGTCTCTTTATTCATCAGCGGAGCCATGTGACAAGCTATCAATGAAAGGCAAATGATTGGACTTGAAAGGCTTATGACTGGGACTGACAGGAGATAACCTTTCTAAAACACCCTGTAAATGAGTTTTCTACTCGATCTGGCTGCCTCTTAATGATGCCATGTGACACCAAGTGGGAAACTATGTATGGGTGTATAGGTAAAGTGAGATTGGTCTGCAACTACCCACCCCCATCAAAACATAAATAAATAAACCTCTCTTTTTCATTTACTCCCATCGTTTTCTCTTGTGTTTGCTGATGCATCTGACATTTCCCTCTGCACTCTCTTCGGTGTCACTGGAAAATCTACAGAGAAGTGGTTCCTAATCTTGACACTTAGGCGAGCAAAATCCAACACACAACACGGACCCACCTTGTCTATATTTGAGGCAATTAGGCCACATTTTCCCTCCCAGATATGATAACAGATGGGCAATATATCTCCTTTTGGCTGACCAAACATGGCCATCAATGTGGCATAGCTTCTCTGCTCACAGGCCTGAGAGGCAGAGGTGTCGCTGATGATAAAAGTGCATGCTAGTGGCTATATATGGACTAATCTAGAGTTTGATTACCCTCTAAAGGGTGTCAGTTTTGAACCACGCATGCACAATGTAAATTATTCGGTTAACATGCAGTGTTCAGTCTTAGAAAGTTTAGAATAGTGGGATTATTTTATAATGTACAATCATTTAAATAGAGTTTCAAAAAGCACTTGGTGTTCATGTTAGTGAATTAGTATAAGTGTGTTTTGTTTAAATGAACAGTGGTATCCTAATAAAGAATTGCTTTGAATAAATGACATTATGTGCATTTGTTTGGACTAATTTGACACTCACAAAAGTGTACAGAGCTTCAAACTTCCTCGCTGTTTGGCTAGTTAATTAACAGGCAGTAAATAGAGAGGGCTTTGAAACAGCTTGAAATGAACAATAACCTTTTACAGTGAACCCAGAATTGCAAATGGAAGTCATGGTCAAGCCTGTTTGATCCATCGCTATGAGCATCTCTGTCATTGCTTTCATAGTTTTTATTCATTGGTTTTTCCATTGACTGGCTTATGAGGGCTCTAATGCGACATCTAAATTATCTAGGAAAAGTATTCTGGGGTTTTGCACTGATAGGAAATCCGCACGATGCCTCAATGTGAGGAGTTAAATGTTTTGAAGGTCGCAGTTTCTCTCATTGATCTTGCAATGTTTGTTAATTACATTGTCACTGATGTTGTGAGAGATAATTAAGCCACTATGTTTATATGCATAATTACGTGCACTCCGCATCAGCCTTTGAAAGACAGCGGCGAGAGAGAGAGGGGAAAAAAATGTTTTAATTGTGAGCTGAGCAGAAACATGGCAATATAGATGCCCTAGTTACAATCAACAAAGAGCAACTCTGAAAAAAAAAAAAACACTCTAAAGACAAGATTTGCAACTGATGCAGTATGCTCTCCCCGCAGTCTTCAAACACTCTGGCTTTGTTGTGAGATGTAAAGTAGTAAGAGAACCAGTGGAGGGAAAGGTGTAGGCCTGCTGCACAACAGTAATACATATTTACAGACAGTTTTTTTTTACGGCCACGAAATAAACACAAAATGACTAATTAAAACCACAAAGCCTTTTTCATTTGCCTCTGAAATGAAACCTGCTTCATTTTCTGAGAAGACCCTGCCCCCAATTCTGTATGTGGCCAGAGCTACTGCCGTGCAGTTACTGAAAACAAAACGAAAAAAGACAAAAAGAGCATGTGTACATGACTCTGAGGTAGATACCTAAACCTAGATGAAAGACCAAAAAACTGTTAAACTGAGGCGAGCATGCACAAAACAAAACTTGTTTTTGTACCGCAACAACCGGTCTCGCCTCCAAATTGCTGTTTTTTTTTCTTCTGGGTGTCTGTGAAAAGGGCTTTATCTATTCATATAACCGCGCTATGTTTTCTTTCCTTTTACTGGCTCTGTATTTTAACTTGTGTTATACAAAGGCCAGTCACTCCTATTGTGCATATGCGTCTAGTTTCAAGGGTCACAAAGCACATAACTGTAAAAGGTACTTTCTTAGAAGATTGTTCGTGCTGTTAACACATACTATTGCTACTTCAGAATGACTGTTGGAAGTCTCTGCCA
Source organism: Chelmon rostratus (assembly GCF_017976325.1). Lineage (NCBI taxonomy): Eukaryota > Metazoa > Chordata > Actinopteri > Chaetodontiformes > Chaetodontidae > Chelmon > Chelmon rostratus. The sequence continues at coordinate 10,871,019 of NC_055667.1, read as the reverse complement.
GCTTTATCTATTGGATAATCAGTGAATTATACCAAGGGAACATCATGTCACAATTAAATAGGGGTTATTATGAGTCATTTACAAGAGCACATAGTATCAAGGAATATATTAAAGTATGTTCATGTCTGCTAACAATAAATACATGGTGTCACTGTTGTTTGTGAGAAGATAATAACATACTTAAGTGTGATATGGCATTGCAATATAACTTCCCTATTTCTGACTTTATCTGACATTTGATCTCTTGGATTTGACAACTGTGGAAAAAAACAAAAAACAAACTCCTCCACGGCAGACTACAACTCCATGTAATAGAGGAGCTTGAAGCAGTGGCTAAGTTTAGTGAGCTTAGGGAAAATCAAAGACTCAATATGTAATCCTGGGTGTAATATGAAGCTTAGCCTGGTCCTGCCATGCGCTCTTCGCCCGCAGCTGCTGGGAGAGTGCACAAACGGCCTTACGTTGTAAGCCTACTCCATTTACGAATTTCTTCGTACAGTTAACCACACACTGACAAGTTCCTGCTTTCCCCCCTAGCATGCCAGTTGAATCTGTCTTTAGGGTAATAATGTCACTGGCTATTCATAATGTAACTCTAGAGCATCTCTTTCCAATAATGGGCACACTTAAGCTTATGTGGATGTGGCAATGTCACCCACCCTCTATCTAGGCCTTTGCCCCGTAACACTATAGAGTGGAATGTTTTGAAGGGCAAAGGTAGTGTTGCTTTAAGACGTATGAAAAGGGTCAAATATAAATCACAGAATGGGGGGGGGGGGGCAGAGAGTAAAAATGTACCTGGAGAGGAGAAAGGTGGTTGGCGACTCTGGGGCTCGCTCGTTGGCATGTAGGTGTCATCTTTTGAAGGCTTGTCTTCAGCTTCTTTGTTGTCATGGAAACTGCCATCGTGAGACCCCGCCATGGGCTCAGCCTCCTCTTCGTCATCGCTGCAGCCTTTGGGCTGTACCATGTACACGCCTTCAGGAGGGCCGTCTTCGTCAGTGCTGACTTTGAGTTCATGCTCCTGTTCATCCTCAGGAGCTGGCGGCTCATCGCCATACTCACCGTTGACCCACCTCTCGATGGCCTCGCGTCTCTTCTGGTCCTCCTCTAGGCTCTGATTTAGGCTCAGGCTCTCGGGGAAGTTGGTCTCGTTGTCATCGTAGTGGGAACTGCCACGCTCACTGTTGTCTGCTACACTCTGGTCTCCCTCTGCATTTTGGGAGCTGCTGTCAAACACCACCTGGCGGCTCAGCTTGGCACAGATAGCATTGAGTTTTAGGCCACCTTTCCTTTTGGCGGCCATCTTGGATTTTCCTGAGGTCGTTTCAGTGCATAAGCTCCTTTCAGCTGATGGAAACAAGAACAAAAGCAAAAAAAAAAAATAAGATAAGTTAAAGTTGTTCAGTATGACGATCATCTGCATTACAGTTTAAGAAATATAACTGCACTTTTCATTCCATAAGCAGGTTTTTTTAAATGAGGGCAGGCATGCTTTCAGTATGACCAGAAACAAAGTTTGAACCAGCTTTTCCACGTCAGCAACTTGTAGTGATTTGAAACATCACAATGGAAAAACAACATCAAACAACAGTGACTACAGCTATTAATAACATCCAAAAGCACTTAACAATAACAGCACAAGACTGGAAGGACACGCAGAGATACTGTACATATCTTTCTAAGTCACACCTCTTCGGTCAGCTCAGAGTTTAACACAGTGGTGGAAAAAAAAAAGAGTAAAAAAAAAAAACACAGACGGCTGAAAATCGCTGGCAGATAGGTATCAGACCCCCTACCGTACTACAAGCAGCAAATACACGGCTACATAATCCTTCACATGACAGCGCCATAGAGACACTGTGAAATGTTATCTTCACTCTCACCTCAAGAGGCTGTGGTCCTGCCACTGAGAGGGGGGCTGCACAGCATTAAAGCTGTCAGTATGTGGAGTGAATACGCTGAGCACTTCTGGGCTTTTTGGAGCCATGTTCTCATGTTGGCTATTCAGTGGGATTAGACTCAATAACTGTTTCTGTAGAGGCTGCTGGTTTCACTTTATTAAAAGGAAAATTATAAGCCATGTTTATAAGCTCTTTCTACCCACTGCTGTCTTTTACCATGGATCCAGCCGAGACAGTAACATGGATACGTCAAACAAGAAATGTTGTAGTTGCTGTCTTTTACATATCTTTGTTTACCAAGACATACTGCACAGTCTCAACATTTTTTTTCCCCAGTGCGGCCTCTCTGAACAATAGAGCATGATAGAGTGTGCTTTGGGGCAGGAATGGGTGGCATTATTTCAACCCAAGTGGGGCTATCTTTATAACATGTCCTCTGATGAGGCAGGAACAGCTGCCTGTGGCATTCCATATCCAGAGCTGCCTTTTTAGGGCAGAAAATGCACTCTAGTACCTTTCACTTTATTTCCAGAGCCACCAAAGTTCACCTTCCAACAGCACTTTCCAGACTCAAAACCAAGGCCAGATCTTTATCAAGTTGTAAATAACTTATAAAAAGCAAGGAGGAGGTGACCGTGAGTAACACAGTATTTATGATATTAAAAAAAAAGCAGTAAAATCAACAGGGATCAGACAAGGAAGTTAACTTGTACTCTGTTTTTATTCGGCAGTGTGTAAAGCTTTGTCAGTTGAAGCTCTGTGAAAACAGTTAAACGGCACGCCACAGCAGAGATATTGCTTCTGGTGTGACGTTGTATTGAATCTTAACTCAGCCACAGTGTGGTTAAGATAATACACTTCACTGAGCTACGGACACACCATTTCAGCAGACAAAAATATGTGATATCAGAGGTAACAAAGTTCTATCTTAAAGACTCAATTCACTCTCTATAACAATGAGTACGAGCCTCTTCATTTTCCCTCAGCCATAAAGCCAAGCACAATCATGTGTGAGCCATTGCCAGCATTATGTAAATCACATCGGTGCAACATAAAATCCTGTTTTCATTTTCTTTTGCAAAGCTGTGGAATCATTAGAGGATATACAATTTGAAGGAGTTTACAGATCACCCCGTCGCCAGACAATGCACCCCGTGCTCCCCACACATGCTTTCCCAGTTACTGTATTTACATTGCGGGCTTCCTCTCTGAAACAATGACTTCAGGAATTATGTAGTTCTGAGTGGGCCGTATATCAGTGGCACATTACTGTACAATTTAGTGTTAGACAATTGCAGGCGGGGGTGAAAGGGTCACCTTTTAGACGACAGCAATTTTGAAAAAAAAAAAAAAAGGAATCAGCTGGAAAAACTATTAGGAAGTGGAAGACATAAATTTTCAAGATTTTTTTTTCAGAAATACTCTACAAAGGAAGATTGAGGTCATTTGGGTGTTGCAGTGGAGGTCATTTTTTCTGTTTACTGCATTCAGTATTTCATGCTTTAACTACCGATTTCCTTTGCATCGCAATCTCAAGCTCCTTGTAGGAAATGACCCCTACGCAGTTGTTTCTTTCCATTAGTGAGTATTTATGTATGATTTTCTGTTAACAATAAGGAGTGTGAGTGGAGGACTGCTACTGGTTGAGTATCTAAACAGGCCTGTAACTGAATTATCAGACGGCGTAAGCACATATTCAGTGTTTTCTTTTTAAAGGTAGGGCATGCTTTAAAACAAATCTAATATTGTGAGCTTCCCATGAGGAGGAACATGCTACGGTTCGATGGTTTATGGAAGCTGTCTAAACTATTATTTATGCTGAGGGTTTCTGTCCACAGCAGCTTTTTGCCATTGCTTACAATAGGGATTGCTATGGTAACACTAAGCTGTTTACCTCAAGTCGTTTGTGTGCATGATAGCGTACAATGAGATAAAATCTGTGGGGACCTACATGAAAGAACAACTTTTCCCTCTGGGACCAACTCCCCCACCTCCCTGAGAGTCCAGTAAGCATTCTGCCTTATTAATGAATATCAGAAAGAAAAACAACACTGTCACATGCATCGGACATTATTTACAGTCTGTTTTAGCCTGGTGTGCTAATTGTCAAGGAGGAGACACCTCAGTAAGCACTGGGAGTTGGAAAAAATAGACAGGTCTGAATGTGAACACAACAGCTGAAACTAATTTTTCCAACTGCTTATGTTAACTGTGACACTATTTTTACTGGAAACAGAGCAGGGCCACAAAGGAGCGCCATATACTGTCTGTATAAGGCCAAAACCTGAGGAAAAAGTCAAGAAACTATTTTGAATACATTTGGAAGAGGTCGGGCTCTTTTTCATCCTCAGTCAAAAATAAGTGCATCAAAGTTCTTTCGGGTCCTGTTTCTTGTCAGCACTGGATGACACAGCTTGTGTTCGAGTGTAGCCCTCCGCACTGACAAACTTACTCTTCCACAGCTCTAAACCCCACAGGTCTTGTTGGTTTTTGATGCAGAGTCTCTGTTTGTGTGCCAGAATGATATCATGCCCAATCAAGTGGTGTTTCAAATCCTAATAACGCTGTTGGAAGTGCATTATTTGTGTGAACGTGCACAGACTGCAATCAAGGCAGCAACGGGTAAAAGATGTGGGAGTTAACAATGGTTGTGAGTGGCAGGGTCACGGCTTTACCGCTTTCTGACATACAAGACGAGGCAGTTTATGTCCAAAACGCTTGTGTAATCATCTTATGGAAGATGTAAAATCACACATACAACATATAGAAAACTGAATAACTTGACTTTATTGTTCATTCAAAGCGCAGTGCTGCCCCATAAACACACAGACTCCCTGCAGCGTTGTCAGTTTGAATGGAGCGAGCACACAGGAGGGTCTGTATATAAGAGGGGTAGATATTACCTGTTTAAACTGAAGCTTATGTCTTCACCTAATCAAACACAGGTACAGGGCTTGTTGTAGATTCCTGCTGAGTTCCAACATGACTGACACAGGGACAAACCCCCTGCAATATCAGGAGTTAATTAATACAAACAGGGTCTAGGAGATGTCTGCTTAGCTCTGGATTATTTTACAATATGCAACCGAGAGTTGCAGTAGCTCTTTAAAAAAGCCCAGTTATAACTTTATGAACCTTTGGCAGATTAATCGACAAGGCTGCAGCTCCCTGTGTGTAGCTCAGTGAACCTTTTGTGTCTCTGGCTCTCAAGGGAGATGTACGTGTGAGAGACTGTGTGTGCATGTGTGTTTCAGGGAAATCACTGAGCCACACAGGCAAACATACACAGACACACTTGAAAATTACCATGTTTTTATTTTTGTAAATTTACAGCTTGCAGGAAGAGAATGTTTTCTTCTTCTCCCTCTCCCCCTGCATGGTAGAGAGGCTGCGGCAGCCGCAAGGAAGTCAAGCGGAAAGCCACTGATGGACAACTTCGCCACGACACCCAGACCCCAGCATCTGGCCCCTCTCTCATTTTTATTACACAAGAATAACAATAAGCAGGTCGCCGACCCCGCCGTGAGATTTTGCCACAGTTTTCCAACAGTCGGTGCAGCCGATGCTGAGAAATTTCCATTTTTCCGCATGCATATTTAATTGAGTTTTGTCCCAGTGGTGCGGAAATGATTTGTTTTTTGCTCTCTGTTCACTTGACTCCTCTTCGGAGTCGCTAACCCTGATTAAGACGTTCCCGTTAATTTCCCAGCGCACACCTTTTTTTTGTGCATTAATGGTTCTGATCGTCTAATTAAAACTTCTCAGCTCGGCTGCTGATCACCGCTCGTTGTGCCTCTGACCTGAAGTTTTAATTGCCGCATCAGAAGCGATAATAATAATTTTGAGGTTCTGATGATTAAAAACAATGCCACTGCCAACTAGTTGATAGATGGGGGTTTCGGGGTGGGTACATCTGAGGAGAAGTTTATGTAGAGAAGGGATTTAGAAAGCAGGCTGTAAAGGCGGGTATACACTTCCGAGGAGCAAGAAGGGTGGAGGGAGACTATTGTAGCTGATCACTGAGGGGAAGGGGGTAGCAGAGCATATGGAAATCTCCCAGCACTTCTGTCCCTCAGAGTCTTTTGGAGAAAACAGGTTTGGCTGGGACTGGGACTTAGCTTTCCCCACCTCAAATCTAAATCTGCCACTAACTGATCCACTTTGGAGCTCTACTCACTTGGCAGGTTTACCAGGTTGGGGAAGAGAGAGAACAAGAGATAGAGAGAGCATGTGAGAAAGAACGATAAAGGCACATAAAAGATGACGACAGTTCAATACCCTCTGCTTATTTTCATAAAAAGATAATAGCACAGTAGGTGCAGTACAAAAGGCACATTGTTCATAAAGTGACTGCATGGAAAAAAGGAACCTCAGGTGACTGTTGTCTCTGTCATAAAACATGATACTGATGAGATACATACGATACGTAGATTACTGTTAAAAGAGGAGAAGTGAGTTGTTTGCGATCTTCTTTTCCACTGTTCTTTCACACTGTACTTTACAAATCACACAAGCTATAGTAATGACAGGAAATGATTCAGGCATGAAGAGAGAGAGACCAGCACCAATCTGTCACATTTTGTTCTTTTTTTAACCACTGTATTTCACATAGATTTTTTAGGTTCCACTACTGGATCAATGTGTTGCTGTAACACACTGTACACGCAGGCATGCAAGCATGCACATACAGTACATGCACGCATGCACGCACGCACACGCACACGCACATAGAATCAGAAGGTGCCTGTCTTCTCTTCCCTGCCCCCTACCCTCCCCCTGTCCCTCTCTCTCACAAATGTATTTTATTATTAATCAGTTGGTTGCACATCTGCCTGCTTGTTGTTTTTTTTTCTCTATCAATAAAGCACTTATTGCTTTTAGTCTAGAATGTGACCTTGCAGACTGTGTGCTGTCTTTCTGGGGGTGCTGACCTTGAAGGACCCGTTTGGACTATTACACTGCAGCTCAGTCCACAGGCTGTTATCAAACACAAGCCCTCAGCCAAGTGCCACGCTCCCGTCACACCGCCACAAAACACAAAGAAGACGCTGCAGGACAAAGGCAGACACAAGCGGCCCCAGTAACACACACACTGACTACACAGGACAATGGCTGAAGAAAACAATGTATATTTCAAGTGCGGACGGAAGAGGAAAGACGTTGAACTTGAGGGCAATCAGGCAGGGAAGTTGAAATCTAAGGACAAACACGCCCTTCAGCCTCATCACAAACAGGGTAATTATTGTGTTTTCCAGAACAGAGGACAAGCAGCCTAAAATGGTCTTAGGGAGAAAAAAAAAAACAATCTGACATGAGTGACAAGAGCCATTCTGACAGCTACGTACCAAAACAGCCAACTTTTATTGAGTTTGCTGCTTAGGGTAATTCATGGGACACACGGCTAACTTGTTAAATTTGTACATCAAATCTGGACTCACAGCTGGCACCAGATGACAACTTAATTTGTGAGTGTTTGTAGTTCGGGGAGCAGAAGCTTTGCTTTAAAAAATACACAATCGCATACAGTCCCATGCTTTCATAGACTGAAACAAGGAGAATTCATTCCTGCAGCTTTGTTTTGAAGCTCAGCTCAAATGTTCAGTTTCAAGACACGAGGAGTGCAATTTGATAAGCCAACCGCCACGGTAAATGAGCAGACGACCCTGTGTCCCTCCCTCATGGTTGCTGCGCTTGGTGCGGCAGCAAGGCAGTGTGGGTAGTACAGTGGAGAAGGGGCTCAGTGGTGTACCTCTCAAGGGCCCTTGAGCTAATATCTGTACAGATTAACTGCTTCAGTTGTATTTTGGTCACGGGGATCTCTCTTCGCCTTTGTGGCTTGTTGGGAGGGAGAGGGGGAGATGTGTGCGAGTGTGTGCATTGTTCTCATACAGTATGTGTGTGTCAGTTACACGCTTTCTTCTATGTGAACGGCCTGTTCGCCTAAGAGGTCAGGAGCCGCCAGACTGGTGTGTATCACTCCATGTCATTTTCTTTGGGGCCATATTTAATTTACCAGAATCTGGAGCCATGCTGCTGTGTAAGTCATCCCCATCCTCTTACCATCACCTAACCCTTCTATGTCTCCACAGGACACACTCACACTCACACTGACACACACGCACACACACACACACACACACACACACACAGTGTCAATCCTCCGGGGTAAACTCAGCACACGCCGCTCCATTAGTTATCAATTAAGTCTGGAAATCTCCACCTGGCTTACACACACAGACGAAGCCGACACACATGCGTAGCACCCCTCTCAACAGGAAGTTAAGGAGAGCGTGCCTTATTTGACTATGAGTGTGGATGAGAGAGTGTGTTTGTGTGTCCGTGCGGGTGGCACTTTTGTCCATGAGGTTAACCTTGATATGAGGCCCTGTCAGGCCAGATAATGTCAATCAATGACAAGCCCTCACAGATAACCCCTAATGTGAAGCCTAAAAAGCAAAGCTGTTTAGATCTTTAGACATGCCCCCTTTCACCAGCATATGAATTGCATTACAAGGAAATGAGCTGTGGCATTTCTTTAATAAGACTCTTAAGACATTTTGACAGCATATAAGGCACTCTGCCGCTAAAAAAAAAAATTAAATAAAGCCCCCGCTGACAAAGCCTCCTCACACAAGGTAGCGTTCTGATGGGCAGATCCAAGTCCCTGTTAAGTGGAGGAGAGGAAAAGACATATAGGGAGGGGGGAAAGAGGAAAAAGAAGGGTGGACCTTTCCCTTCTTTTTTCTCAAGCTCCTGGGGACTTCTTAATTGATTTCCAAGGTTACGTTTCAAATTTGTTTTTCAGACACGGGGGCCTTATGAATGAGAGAGCAACTCAATGTTTTTCAAGCAATTTCCCTAAATTCAGCCCGGTTTGGAATGTTCGCATCAGATCTCGCTGACCTCCTTTCCCCTCCCGCTCCTCCTTCTCCTCCCTTTGCTCTTTTTCTCCTTTCGCTCCCCTTGAAAAGAGAGAAGGAGGTGACATTTACCAAAAAAAAAACACGTATTTCCAGACAGGATGCCTGCGCTGACAACATCGATCCCTGGCTACCATTAAAAAATTTGCTCTGCCTGACAGACTTTTCCTCTTTTGGACTTCATAAGCAGCAGAATGAATCACAGGTGCCCGTTAAAATGTCATCCTGGGCAGGTTCTCTACCTGTCCAAAATGGCCCGTGGCTCAGTAAAAACTGGAGGCTTTTTCAAACGCTTAGTTTTTATGACACTTTCAATGTTCAATGTATTCTTCTTATGAAGCACTATTAAATTTTGATCAAAACACATCTCTTTGTAGGGCTAGGAGAGGAAGTGATGAGAATGCGTCTTCCTGCTCCTGGGATTTGCATTTTTTAGACCCTGTGGCTGTAACTCTGCTGCCAGAACTTTAGTTTTACTTTTCTGATAAGCAGGATGACAGTGACAATAGGGTTGCAATGATAATATGATATTGTAGTGTATGTGTGATCTTGTGTGGGTGTACAATATACTGTAAACACATCCGTTAAGTGGCTATAACCAGTATTGTGTGTGTGTGTGTGTGTGTTGCAGGCCTGTTTGCAGGGCATTGTGCTCTGTGCTCTCCTTCTGCTCCTTTCTTTCTTGTGGCTGTAGGTCACGTCATTTGCTCTGAGAAGCACACTGCCAAATACGTACACTGGCATTTCTACACACTCAGGAAAAGCAGATCCACAGTGAGGATAAACACATGACTGCGTCAGTGACAGCACTAAAACAGTGTGCTTTACCAAAAAGTTCAATGTGAAGTGGAGGCGGAACTAAACGTGGCAGATTTCACCTAAAACAGGAACATTCTTGTTTCTGGGAGTTCAGTAGACGGAGGAATGTGCCGTGACTGAATTTGAAGGTGTGATAAAACAACACTCGCAATGAGGGAGGAAAAAAAAAAGAAAGAAAAAATGACTGTGAAACGATGAAACAAGCAAAGCCGCTTTACAGGAAAAAAGAATGGTGTCTATTTTGGGTCTCAGTATACAAAAGGAAGTGCTGCTAGTTGACTCAAACAAATAAATTTGCTTTTGATAAAACCACAGCAACTACTTTTGCATTCTACACCAAACCCACTTTGTTTCCTGCATCTTTATCTTCATGACTTGCCACATTTGTGAGAAGCCACTCACTAAATTGTCGAGCACAAACAACTGAAGGTTTTCAAACGCTGCAGCGTTCGCTGCTTAAAATGTAATTTTATTTGAAAAGTGACAGGTTAAAGGAAAGCCTCAGAAGTGAACATGGAGTGCTTGCCAATTTGTGCTGTATCCAGCTGCCCGTTTTACATTTCTCCAACATTAATATTCCTCTTATTATTATTTTAAAGTGAAAACGGATACTCTGTTGAAGTGCAAATCTGATGAATTACGGGAGCAGATTGCTGCTATTAATTATTAAAACCTATTTTATAAATATTCAGGTCTGTCATGCATCTAATAATGAACGCTTTAGAGGAGGTTACTTCCCGTGCGCATCCTAATGTGTCAGAAATATCACTTTTAATCACGCTCGTGTCAGCGAGTGCTGGGTTTGAACCTGCCGAAAAAATCTTCCAAATCAAGGAAACTCAGCTGGCCCACTACTGTGCTCATCACAGCTCTTCCGTTCCTGCTGTTTCGCATGATCCAGGTTCTTCTCGTGCCCCGTCTAAAGAGGTGGTGAACACCTCTCAGCTCCCCGCTGCATTCTTACTGTGGTAATTTGAATGGAGAATAATGCATCGGCAGCACTCTACCCTTCTGGACACACCTAGTCCCCGCGCTACTGCTGCCATATGCTGTGTTGATACATATTCATAACACTTTCTCGTGTGTTGAGTGTTGGTGTGCAATGAGGCTTAAATGAGTGTCTCACAACTTCAAATGGGAAGAGGAAAAAAGAAAAGAAAAAGCCGGGCACAAAGGAAGTTGGACTGCTCTTCCCCTTTTTCCGCTTTCCTCTTTTCTTCCTCCCTCTTCTAAAGCAAGACGACAAGTTCGGGTGCTGATAGGTGATGCCAGCGCTTCTGTAAGGATGAGCGAGAGGCTGTGGAGTTTCACGATCGTCTTCAAGAAGCGGCAACTGTCAGCATGCTTGGATAAACAGTGCTGTCAGGTGGGCCGGATGGTCCCACCGGTCGGGCGAGAGTCAGTGTCTCTGTACCACGACCCCCGTTCACCCTGGGCATACACACAACCAGATAGAGACACACACACCCACACACACCCACACACACATTGTGAAGCACTCTAAGATTAACGCTGTCAGAGCTACAATGATACCCCTTCATTATCTGCACACGGGGCCTCCTTCGTGCGCTTGCTTGCCTCACTGTCCTCTCCACTGCTTCTCTATGGAGGTAGTAATTACTAAAGCTAAGATTTCTTATTGCTCTCTATGCCTCCAACTACCCTCCACTTCCCTTATTTTTTTCTCTTCTTGCAGCGCAGTTTCAAGTGCCTTGCCAGCCTTTTGCCAACTGGTGACACAGCTGAAGGTATGCCAATGTTGATGGCAGCGCCAGCGTGACTCACAGTGTATGTGTGAGTGCTGTATTATGAGATTATTTGGTGCCCAGCTGATGTGCAATAAAGGCACAGTGTGGTACCCCAGATTTAGATCAGTCCTCCGAGTCAAACACTCATTGTGGTACAACAGAGAAATGCATGATGCACCACTGCAGTATCTGTTGTACTATACATTGTTGGTTTCGCATGCTGGGATCAGAGAGATGCTCCCTCTTGCATGGCATTTTTCATTACCAACAATGCTCCTAGTCTTTGGCTTTCTTCTCCCTCTCCCACTGGAACTATGGCTTTATCAAAGGTGATAGCTTGCTCAGGCGCATTTACTCAAACGTCTTCTTCAGCCGGCCATTTCCCAAGCCGCTCTCGGGTAAACGTCACTCATAAAAACAGGGGAAGATTTGATGGTGAGATCAAAAAGAAAGGAAGGACAGCAAGGAGAGCGGGGAGATGAGGGGAAAAAGAGAAACGATACCCTCCTCCCCCATCTGACACCAGCGAGTGCTGAGGGTAATTCCTCCGAGCAGGGCCTGTGTTTTCAGACGCAAATACAACAAAACGCCGGGTGCTGCCATGAGACATCAAAATGGGCGATTTTGACTTCAGAGGGTCTTCAGATGCTTGAGGAGTTGAGAGAACAGAAGGTACCAGCAGGCTGTTAACAACCAATACGGGAACCACGCCAGAAAGACTGTCTCCTCCCAAAATGCCAATCGGCACCAGATCAGCAAAGGCTTCCACCATACTGTAATGCCCCACCTGAGCACTTTCATCTGCGCAAAGTGAAATGGCTTTAAAGTTTATTAGCTGCTGCATCTGGTAATATCTGTTCTATTGGAAATACAAGCTGAAAGTAAAAATTCCACAGGTAGGTGCCGTAAAGGCAGAAAGACAAAAAACAAACCACACGCAAAGACTTTTCTAAGGAGTCTGAAGACTTCAACAGGTGCGTTGAAAGCAGGAGTTTTATGTAATTTGCCTTACAGAGAGATTTTCATCAGCAAATCAAAGACTTGCTTCGTTCTTTAGAGACCTGAGTTGTGTTGTGACATGCCGAGTTGGATGTCCGCATTTTCTCCGGTGTTGTTCTCGCTCATTCTTGGAGCATTAGGCTCACTCTAAATAGCCTCAAGGAGATTAGGCTGGCTCATATTCAAATGCACATTTCTTCTAAAACCCACTCCACGAGTGGGCCAAGGAGATCAGTGCAGGAGCCTGGTGAGACGGTAGTCAGAGAAGATTCTGTCATGTATAAATCAGGTGAGAGGAGGAAAAGAGACAGAGAGGAAGAGTGGGAGAGAAAGGCAGAGGTAAAAGACAAACAAGTGTTGGCTCTGCTATATGAGTTTAGTTAGCTAGAGAGTTAGTGCGTGAGTTATGGCTAGCGAAGGGCTGAGGGACGCTGTATTTATGAGGGGACTGAGTGAGTGTTAAATCCCTGGTAAGAAATAAAGTCGTCCCTGAGCGAACAGGGGAAACATTTCACTCAGTCTAAGAGGTGCCTTGAAAAAAAATGAAAGCCATCCCTCTTCCAGGGGAAGCACTATTCCGTATTCCCCAAAATTGCTTTATTCCTTAAAAATGCTATAGATCACCTCCAAGTGGATTGAATCTCATATTTGAATAGAGAGGAGGATTCTCCATGTGCATAATATCAAGGGAGTTCATGAGCCAAGGAAAGGGAAAGAATCTGATTCTTCTAAAATTGCATGCGGATTTTCTGAGGGATCTTTGGCTAAGGAGGGCTGCCAAAACACACAGTGCACTTGTTGCAGTGCAAGGGTTCATCCAAGAGAAGTTTTCCACTGTGGTTTACCCAGGAAAAAGTCACTTTTTTCAATTCAAATACTTGAATCTAAATGATTCTAAATATCAGTCCACCCATCAATCTATCTAAATGCACATATATTTCCTTTAAATTCATTTTTCCTAGCAAACAACTTGCAATGTTGAATGAAGTCAAGAAACAAGTCAGAGACAAAGGAAGGCGCATGGCCAACAGTAAAGGAAAATCTTCACACTGCACTTCAACTCTAACTCAGACCGCTCTCCAAACCCTGCAGTGGTAATAACAATTATTACTTAAAAAGGCTATATTTTTGCATTAACTTAAAAGGCTATATCTTTTTCTTCCCTTCCAGCCTGTGCGGCCTCACTTACCCTAAGTATCTTCATAAATCACCAGTTACTGTTAACATGTACTCCACAATTCAGTCATCAATCTCCTACCAGGTCAGAGTGAAAACAGAGGGGGAAATGTCTGCTTAGTAAAATGTCTCTCTCGTGAATGCTGCTACCACCACCCACTACTCACTCTCTCTCTCTTTGCCACACACACACACACACACACACACACACACACACACACACACACACACACACACACACACACAGAGTCACACACACACAATGCATGTAGAGCAGTAGCGCAGACACACACCAGTTAAATAACAAACACACGCGCCCGGCACACAGCAACCAGAGCAGTCCTATGGGACACGGGAGCGGTTGCCAGATCGCCACGGTAACGCAAGCCAAATTCAATTCTGACTTCACCTTTCACTCAGGAAGCTGGTTCCATTTGTTATAAAAACAAATAAACAGCAAGCGTGAAGTTCGAGCTGGCCAACTTCTGCCTCATCTTTCTTTCTTTCTCTTTTTTTTCCTGTGGGCCTCAACAAGAAATATCAGGCCCAGGCTGTAGCTGTAGGCTGTTTGAGAGACTGACACCCACAGGGCCGCATGTAAATCTGTGTTTATGTTCACAGACACAGTATTTATTTAACCAAAAGGAGAAAATCTAATTGTACACGAGGAGGATTATTCCTCTCAGAACCGTGTCTCCACGCAGGAGAAAAGGACTCTTTAGCCTTTGTTCAACAGACACTGTTTACATCAGCAGAGTGGAAAATCCCTCCGATGACAAACCTCTCCATCACAACATCTGTATCTAAACAGCCAAATCAATCTCAACCAACACCGCAAATTACCTCATGTCGCATCCGAAAACATCTGCTCTTTACATTAGAGCAGAGGGATTTTAGGTGCTTTTTAATAATTCTATTTTTAGAATGCAGACCGGTGTTATACACATCACATTTTCTTTCCCTTTAAGGTCAAATAAAGTGCATTTGTGTCGCCTGTGATCGTTCTGACAGGCTGAAATGGCTTCAAAATAAATACAAGTATTTACTATAGAGTTAAGTAATGTGTAGTTAGTGGCTGGATAAAGTATTTAGATCCCTTACTTACGTAAAAGTAGCAACACCCAATTTAAAAATACTCAATCACAAGTAAAAGCTCAACTTTTAAAATAAAAAAACAAACAAAAAGAAAACTTTAAATGTACAGAATTATCAGATAAAGTATCGAAAGTCATGCTGCTCATAACAAACTGCCCATTCAGAGTGTTACATTATTATGGTATTATTGTGCTTGATTTATACGCGAGCGACATTTTAGTGTTGTAGCTGGTTGAGTTGTAGCTCATTTAAAACTCCTTTTCATACTGCTGGGTAGTTTAATCTGAACCAGTGCATTACATTTTATAAGATGAGCTTATCTTTTCTTTGAAAAATATAAATCTGTTAAATCACTGGAGTAAAAACTACATTTTCTTCCCCCATTTCCCTGAAATGTAGTGGAGTTTAAATATAAAGTAATAAACTGTATAGCAAAAGTAACTCAAAATTGTACAGCGCAGTATTCCAATAAATGTACTTAGTTACTTTCCACCACTGAGTGTCATAAACATAACTGTAAAATATATAAGTGGAACTGAGGAGTGCTATAAAGCACAGCACAAAAAGTCAACAACAGAACTTTTGAGGAAGCAGCACACCATTAAAACTAATTAAACACACCACTGACATCCAGTGCACTATAAGTACAAATATGCATCTGTAATTAAAAACTACAATTTTTTTCTAGAAAGCAAATATTACACCTGCTCTGTTTCCTCACTCTCACTCTCTCTCTCTCTCTCTCTCTCTCACACACACACACACACACACACACACTCTTTGACACCACCCACCACATTACTACACATGCGTGCCTGACTCATGCCAACTGCAACTAGTAGCAGACCCGTTCACCTCGAGGTAGCACTCAACTCCTCTGTGTGTGTGTGTGTGTGTGCGTGCGTGTGTGTGTGTGTGTGTGTGTGTGTGTGTGTGTGTGTGTGCAAGGGGGGAGGGACAAGGAGGGATAGAGAGAGAGAGAGAGAGAGAGAGAGAGAGAGAGAGAGAGAGAGGGCGAGAGGAAGGTGTGTGTGAGTCTTACCTGGCAGCAGACCGCCCTCTGCGCTCTGTCTCACCTCTCCCTCCTGCCCTGGAAGAATTCTCTCCACAAAGCAAGGCATTTTCTCCTCAACTGCTCTCTGCCAAGGCTCTGCTCTCTCTCTCTCTCTCACTCTCCCTCCCTCTCTCCTTCTCACTCTTTTCCTCTTTCCCACTCTGTCCTCCTCTCTCGCTGTCTATCTCTCCTCCCTCCTTACCCTCCCCCTTTCTCCTTCTCTCTCCACTCCCTCTCCCCCCTCCTTCCTTCTCTGAGCACAGATGTCGAGGCTGTGCGAGTTTACCCACTTTACCAGTAGGGGTCCTTCATCGCCCTTCTCCACCCCACAGCCACATGGGGGAACAAACACACACACACACACACACCCACACACACACACACACGGGCCCCAGGAAGAGGGAGCCACTTAACGGGCGCCCTCCTGTCACTGCTACAATGAGAGCCCTGTGCTGAGCAGCACGGCTGTATGAGCAGCGTGTGTGTGTGTGTGTGTGTGTGTGTGTGTGCAAGAGAGACAGGTGTGAAGTGGGTGGTGTGCACAGGGAGCTGGCCCTCGGCCCTTTCCAGCCCTGTTCGGCTAGGCTCGGTCCTGGCTCCTGGCCCCTGAAGTGTAGTACAGTAGTGTCACACACACACACACACACACACACAAACAAGTATATGAGCACACAGATTGACTTACAGTGGGTCCCTCAGAGCCAGCGAGGGAGAGGGAGCGAGAGAAAGACTGTGGGTATGCACAAGCATACACACAGAACAACTGCCGCTGTTTGCCACTGCTGCTGGTGACAGTGATAACATGTGCTTCGTGCCCTATGTGTGTGTGTGTCAGTGTGCGTGTGCATGCACACACAAACACACGCATCCATACACAAACACAGGGCGGATGACTATCGGCTCTCGTATTTCAGGTCTGCTCGATCCGTTTCATTTATAAAAAAAACAAACAGTTTTCATTGACACTGGCATGTTAGATTTGAAGGCTCTTAGCTAGTGTACAGTGGGGAATTTCTAGTTTCTCTCCTACTTGTGGGGCACTTTTCACATTGCAATAACAGTACGGGAGAATATTAGCTGTCCCTGCTGAAGAATGGCAGATCTCTGTTTGCCTTTGATAAAGGCAGATTCCCCTGAGTAAAAGAAAGAAAGATCTAACTATCAGATTCTCAATAAGCCTGTAATTATCGTCTCTGTGCACATCATGTTAACAACTAAATTAAAGACGGAAAATGTAAGAATTGGACTGAAAGCATTGTTTAAAAGGAGAAAGAGGAGTGTGAGGACAACAGAGTTCACACACCTTAATTGTGTAATAAGCAACAAACTAATTCTAGGAAAGAGAAAGGATTAAGATTAACACTATGTGGAACTTGATCCCATTTTTTTTTTTTTATCAAATATTGCTTAACTTTTATGATGCTTTATATTGCAGGAAAGCAGTGATCCTGATCAGGATCCTATGCTATTAAAATATCAGAACAGTAATTATCAGGTCAAGCTTTGTGCAAGGACTTGTTTTTCCCTTTATTGCCGCCTGGAACAGGATAAGGGTATCTGCACTCAAGACGTGATATCCCGGACCTGCTGTTGGTATCATTTGAACAAAGGGTGGATCACCTTTATTTGAGTTAAACAAAGCCTTATAATGACACAAAAATCGTAGTCACGACTTGACAGAGAAGGCTCCAACGCCCAACCAGCCTGCCTTCAAAACGTTGACAAAGAGTAATAAAGAAAATAGGATGTTCAAAGAGCAGGACACGGATGTTGAATAAAGCCGCCAGAAAGTGTACATACTAAAAGTCGTGATAAGCTAATGAGGGCAACAGAGCTGTTCTTTTGGTTTTGACTCTTATCACTGTTTGCATCAGTAGCAAATCTCCCTTGACAACAAGACTGAAATCAAATACAGGTTTTTAGACAGATGACGGAAAGTCATTTGTATTTACAGGAAATAAGAACGATGCACTCAATCATTATTCCCTTGCTGTGCTAACTAGAACGCAGCCCCTGTATTCGATGTTGGAGGAGCAGCACAAGGACAAGTAAAACATACCTTAAATAGACTACAAATGAAGTCACTTAACACCCACTCGCTTCCCTCGCCACCCCCTGCTCTGTCTGTCTTCAACAGAAAAAGCCTGTGTTTGACTGTCTCCCTCTCAGGTTCATAGTTGTCTTTTGCTTTTTAAACAGGCACCTCGCTTGTCACAGTGCAGGAACGGGCGCATTCCCCTTAAATGGCTCCTTTTGACAACTGATCTGTAAATACAGCCGGATCTGCAACTTCCCCCTTTCTCTCGCTGCACTTTCTCCCTTCTTGTCGTTGCTCTCCCTCCCTCTGCCCAAACTCCTGCCAGACCCCCCCCCCCCCAACACACACACACACACACACACACACAACATGAAGGTCTCACCATGACCCCCCCCCCCCCCCCCCCCCCCCCCCACCCCCCACCCCTGACAATCTCATGGACACCCGCACACACAGACCGAAACACAACCATACACACACATTTACCCCCACATCCCCCTCCCAACTTCCCCAACTCCATTCCCCCTGCCTCTATAAAAACACAAATATGCCATAACTCAGGCTGTGCTGCCACATAGCCTCCATCTTGCCCTGTACCGGGGAGGGGGAGGCCTCTCAGGAAGGTCACCAACAAATGGTTTTCCGATTCACTGCCCCTGAAATAATTTTGTGTATTAAAACCTGAATCTGCACTTTCTGGCCTGAAAGCTTTTCTAATTATTCCGGTGTCCTTGGGACAGACACAGATCCTTCACACGCCGGGGGAAACAAGCTATAGAGCAACCACTACAGCCACAAACACCCCTCCACCTCCCTTCCCTCTATCCCTCCATCTCCCCACCTCCTCTCTCCTCTGCTCTGCTTTCCTCTCCTCTCCCCGCTTTACAGCCACCCCCCTCCCCAATCTGTTTTCAAAGCGTGTCTGTCCTTTATTAAATTGTTTTCTTTTCCACATTATCAGTTGCCATGGAGACCTCATCTCTCGGATTATTTGAATTTCATTATATCTATTGATTTGGGAGCATTTCATCTTTTTTATTGTTTTTCTGTCAATTTTCGAAACGAATAACCATCTAATTTGCGTCAGCGCTGATTACGTTCGTCCCTCAATAGAGGTCGGCAGCTGCGCCGGGGAAACAAATCAATGGAAAAACATCATAAAACTCGAAAGTACAATCAACCAGGATATGGGTGACATTCCGTGGTTGCTGAAACGAAGTCATCAAAAAATATATACTTTTTTTTCCTGCGCCTCTGCATGTGTGGGGGTGTAGTGAGGAGGACACATATGTGTCTGGGCAGATATATTACTATATTTCAGCAGATAATATACTATGGTAAATTTCCATACTGATAACAGCCCCTCCCTGCCTGACCAAAACAAAAAAAATGCTTACTGTATCTAAATAATTTATGCAATTTTAGCATTTATATATAAATTTTTTAATAAGCTGCTTGGAGCAAAGTGGCCATTAACAAAACACACAGCTGTCCAATGGGCTAAGCCCAGCAGATCAATTGCGCGTTTTTATGACATGATAAAATGCTTTTAAAGCAATTTACACAAATATGGAAAAAATGACTTCATGGACTTCATTTATTCATAAGGACGTATTAGAAAAAAAAAGTCTTACAAAAGCCAGACAGGAGAGATCGTCCCGGTCCTAACTAGAACGGACTTGCTGCCCTCTCCACAAGGACATAAAGTTTCATTACTGATGCACGCAGTCAAAGGCAATTTAGCAAACACAGTGTGCAAAAGAAAACATCAGCATATTGCAAGTGTTCCTGTATTAGGCGGACCTTGCATGTTGTTTTCCAATTTTGATTCATTTTTGTGGGGGCAGGGTGTGGGGGTGATAGATTTTTTTTCTCCCCCTGCCCAGTGTCACCCTGACCCAAAGCCAAGGGGAGGTAGCCTCAGTGACAGGGACGTGTGCTTTCTGGCCCACAAAACCAAGCCAAACCATGTGCCAGACAATGGGGCCTTGCAGGAGGACAATGTGTACACACACCTTCAGCTGTACAGTGATATATAGCACATGACACCCAGACTCATTCTGTGAGAAAACAGGCCCACAAATATTTCAGTGGATCTGATCATTTAGCATCTTAGTGCAGACGCACACACATATACACATTATGCACAGGGGTATGGATGGAGGGGGGAGGGCAGGCAGGGCCATTTGGAGGCTAATCTTGTTTCAAAGCATCCTCTCTTCATGTGCCGACAATGTGCCTGAGCCACTCTACAAAACGCTGCTGCTGTTGCTGCTGCTGAAGGCCCCATGTTTGCAACACATGTCAACATTTGACAAAGCATTACTTTTCCCCCCAACAATATTCTACTGCTCAGGCCTCTGAAATGAGGGCGCTAACAAATGAGCTTTTTATGTTTATTTGTGTGTGGGTGTGTCAGAGGGGGGAGAAAGTGATATCTCATTTTCTAAGGCACCAGTTCTCACTCCGAAAGAGAGCGAGAAGGGAGAAAGAGAGAGAGTCAAAGAGAGGAAGAGAGAAAAGAAAGAAAGGCTGGATGTTTTGGAGTCACGATTCTTCTCCTGATTGCCCTAGCTGTCTCAGTTGTGCAAAACATGACCCTCCCCTCCCTCAGCCACGACAGAAACACGGGCGACTGGATAAACACTATTTTATGCAGTGACTAGATGAATCGTCAGACAGTAATTACAGTCTTCCTCTCGCACCAACAAAACTCTACTGTACAGGCTCTTTCTTTGACACCAAACTGCAGTAGCACGTACTATAAAACTGCAGGTGTGTGACATGTTTGTCAATGCCTCTCCCAACTAGATAAATATAAATATTAGACCCTGTGACAACAGTGAAGTGCTCTCTGCCGCTTTCAGCGATGTGTTAATAATCTGTGGCTGAAAGAGGACTTGTTGTGTGGACGGACGATGTTATCATGTGCAGTCAAACGTTGCAGGGGCTGGCTTTGTAGAGAAAGTTTGGTGATTTTTTCTGCTACCCTAGCAGTTTGTGCTTTCCTCTCCTCGATGTAACAAAAATAACACGGTTGTGTCCCAAACCAAACATTCCCACACAGTGGCTGGTAGTCGCTCGGTGTCTGACACCAGCCTGCCCAGCGCAGGCAACTCAGTCCTGACGCCTGTTCAAAAGAGATCCAAACTTGATGTGCTGACAAATTTGCTCAGCAAAGGAGTTATTTTGTTCATTTGGTGTTGATGTGCATTGAAATGTCACAAATGGAGATCAATGCTACATCAGCTATGAGTCGGAGATGAGAGCAGTGAAACACGCTCACACACTCTTTCTCTTACTCTACACTGATTCATCCGGTCAGGCCGAGCCCCAAACGTGGTGCAGTAAACTATGCTGTCAATGTCCGAGCTCTAAAAAGCACAATTACAGAGGACCTCGACTGAATAATTTAAAGAGCATAATTATTGACCTCTATCCGAATTCCTCTGAAAGGTACATTAAGATATAGAAAAGCGCTGGAGGTGGAAGTGGAACTGAGGGAGTGTGTCTCCCCAGGCCTCCCTAATGCACTCTCCTGCTGTACTCTAACTTCCTGTGGACCCCTAATGTGCCCGCTGCTCGCTGGCCTGATGAAGACTACGGTTAATGAGGCCCCTGTTTCTGAAATGAAGTATCTCTGAAACCATCAACATGCATTACTATCAAGCCACCACCCCCACGCCAAACCGCACGTATATACACAAACACACACCACCACACCACCGTCCCAAACCAACATACACACACATACACATAGACCACCAGCCCTTAAACCCCCCACAACCCCCTCCACCTTTTAGTACCACCACGGGTTCTGGTAGGCTGGACCAGTCTGGGGGAAGGGTGGAAGTGGGGAGGGTTTTTTCTTTTCCTTTTTTTTGGAGGTGGGGGGTGTTTGAGGGTTAACTGTCCCTCAGGGGGCTATCAGTGAACTGGGCAGCCGTCACTGCTGGTGTCCCTGGTTCTCAATTGACAACCAGCCTCTGACAGATTAGCAGCTAGTCAAGAGGAATCTATGGCCCCGGACACAATTAAAATAATCACTTTTCTCAAATTTGTAGCTGTATGTATGTGGTCGTGAGTGCGACTGGATTTGAATAAGGCTTTAGAGGAGTGTGTATGTGTGTCTGTGTATGCGTGCGTGTGTGTGTGTGCATTGGGGGGTCGTTGAGAGCTGGCAGCAGGCTTGGGGGAGGATATAGCGAGATGAGGCCTTTTTAATTAAAAGAAAATATTTGTGTTTGCATACTATCGCGGTTGGAACCTGGGACAATTCAGAGAATTCTGGTTGTTTAATGGCTCACTCTTTAAAGTAATTTGAGGTTTTTCAGATCCTCTTTGCATACATGCATTTTTAAAATTTCAATTAGGCAATACATTTTTTTAAGTAAGATTCAGAAGTTGCATGTTTTGGGTTTGTGTTACTGATGTTTTTTGTGTTTTTTTAATAACATTAACATAGTATAAACATATTCCTTTAGGATGGACTTATTTATCAACAGAAAGGTGCTCCTGTCTCTGCTGTATGTCAACCAGGAAGGATAGAGGGCACTGAAATAATTAGGCGACTTCTGCAACATCCTGAATGCCAAGGACAGGTGGATTAAAGTATTAAAACAATCGCATTTCAGTCTTGAAATAGTCCTGTGCACGACTCAGCACCATGCGCATCCGTTCAAGTTCAGCTGCCAGCTCCATAACGCCACAGGAGAGGGATAGAAAAAAAGCCCAATCCCATTAGCTATGTACATGCATCTCAGCAGACCTGCTAGAAACGTGAGCAAATCTCAGAGATGATTATCCCCCAAAGCTCTCAAATGATAATACATAATCGAACAGTACAGAAGATTTCTCTGAAATCTCACAGCCAGCGAGAACTAATTTGTGTTTTCCCATTTGTGTTAGAATCTGGTGCTTTCCAAATGAAAAAAGAAAGAGACTGCTGCAATCAGTCGCCTCTGCACCCGAGGAGACACTTAACTGCTGTCCTCCAATTACAGGCCCGAGAACGGAGCTCCCTACATTAGGAGAAGGAAATTACTTAAGACAAAGGTTAAGACACAAGTTCACATTTGATTCTATTTACAGTGCAAAATTATTAAGAAAGCAAACTGCTTCGTCGCGCCGCTTCACTCAAACATTTGGGTGAACGATCTTCAATTTAACCAGGGGTGTTTAACATAACTCTGTGCTTCAATCAGAGAAAATATAAAAAAAGCTTATTCTTCTGCACAATTTGCTGTGAGTGTGAAGAATTAAACTACAGTCACTTTCTACTGATGTTGGGAAAGAAAAAGGGTTAAGGTTGCTGTTTAAATTCTTTTAAAACTCCATTAGTGAGCTCATTACTATCATGGGGTTTTATCTTATCAGGGACTGAAACGCTTTCTTTAGAGATAACGGATGTATTTCATCAGCATCCACTGGCCAGCTCTCTAAATTGAAGCATCCACTTACATAGATGTCTGTGAATAAAAAAAATATTTGAATCAGACAAAAAAAAAGTTCTGTTTCTAAAAAATAAGTGATGATGTGCAATGCTTTTAATTCAATTTTGTGTACATAGAATACAGGTTACACAAGCAGTGGAAAGACCCTCTTTTCTTACAACTGACAATAATTAAGGTGAGCTGTTAAATGAAATCTAAGCCTCTAAGCCCACCTCCTGCCATCTGTGGCTCCAATATTAGAGCTCGGGGAGGTTCTTTCTTTCGCCTTCTTGAGGGAACAGCGGAGAAATAAGTGCCGTCTATACTACGAGTCAGAGTACCACGGTCAACCTGCTTGCCGTGGAGGTGGAGTGAACAGTCTGTGACAGAAAACAAACAGGAAGCCGAAAGAGAGAGAGAGAGAGAGAGAGAGAGAGAGAGAAACCTGTGCCCTTCAGTCTCCCCCAGTAAAGACGCTCTTAACCAGGTCTGACAGCTGACAGCTCCTTGGCAATTGGGGTCAGTTAAAGGAAAAGTAGCTCAAGTTTTGTTGGGGCTTTGGCTTCAGAGATGTTCAGGAGCCACTGCCCACCGCAGCATCAAAGGGGATTATAGGGACAGGGCCATCTGTTGCCAGAATAAGCGTGAGCCCTTTTATGTCTCTGCCTGTATGGCTGGGTGAGTGTGTGTGTGTGTTTGTCAGCGTGTTTGTGTTTGTTTGAGAAAGACAGCGAGAGAGCAAGACACAGAATCCCTCATGTCTCTGTACTTCTAACTTAAAGGGCAGCAGAGGAGAGGGGTGCGGCCTACACTAGGGCAGACAACTGGTTTTAATCTGGGTTGGGGGCACTAAAGGTTAAAATCAGGTCAGACAGGGCATCACCATCACATGGTGGAGTCCCTTAAAGGTTGAATACGCCAGTCAGGTATGAGTGTGACGATGATAAGTAAGCTCACATGATCTTTACCAAAGTTAGGATCCACGGATTGTATTTCTGTTCAACACTGGTTTACTAAAACAGCATCTTACTCTAATCGCAAATAGTGTGTCTTTTGTCATCCAGGCAAAACACAGAACTTCTTTCTGTTGTGGGTTTATTGGAACACAGTGCCAACCTTGTTCCCCCTTCACCTCTCTAATTTGTTTTGGGTCCTGTTCCTGGCCTCCGCCTGGGAATGTTTTCACGTCGATAGTCTGCTACCTTTTAGCTGAGCCGCCCAGTGCTTGACCTACTGCCGACACTTATTTTCAGCACTCTAATTGTCGTTTAATCACATATCAACCTGTCACTTAAAGACCCCCTTTTTTTCAAGGGGGAACATTTGCATATGTTGTAAAACTAATTCCTATCGAAAGCTCCAGTGGCTGTGAAAGCGGGCGCTCTGTCTCTCTTTTACTTTCACACCCGTGTAGACACAGTTAAGCACAAGAGAGAGAAGGAGAGAGTAAAACACACACATGCACACACGCAGAAAAGTCTACTGTATCTCACCTTAAGAGACAAAAACACACATAGGCAGACGCCATACCTGATATTCTCGATTCAGGTGGTTTTATCACATTTGTTAACAGTGTGTGGTGACACGTAACGTGTTAGAATAGGGACAGCGACAAGAGTGATTCAGAGCGCACGTACTCGTGCGAGCCAAAACGAAGGTGACAGTGAATGTATAGTGTTATAAAGGAATCAATTAGAGTTAATACTGTATCACTCTTTCAAACGTTACATTCATTTGTTCACACTTAGATAAAGGTACTGCAAAACAGGTTGTGCCGGGTTTACTTGGAAGACTATGCAACATTTACATTATCACCCTCATACATCGAGGAGCCATGTTCCGCTTGAGTGGTGGCGGCAAAGCAGAGGGGGGAGTGAGAATCATGTTTTTCGGGCCCAAGGAATGCCAGTCCTCAGGAGATCTCCCCCTCTAATTACAGAGTGGGGGAAAAAAAAGCTCTTTGTTCCACCTTTTATTACATTAATTGATAAAACGGAGCTTGGGTGGAGACGTCTTATGGGGGGGGGTATAAGACGGGATGGGGCTGGGGGTGAATTGAGGGGGATCCTTTGGGCAGATGAAGGTGGGCGAGAGGCTTTTGGAGCTGAGGTCCTATTTTCAGAGGACTCCTAATCCCGTTAGGGGCCCCGATGGTGGCACAACCACGGCGCTCTGCTTTCCCACAGCCACCGGTGGCTGCAGAGTTGAGGAGGGGAATGGTAGCAGCGGGGCGGACGATGGTGTGGAGGGTGAGAGTCCCGGCAGCGTTGTCTGGGCCCAGGCCTTAATTAACTGTCTCTTCAGGGGGTCCTGAGGGCCACACTGAGACCCTATGTCACAAACGCCAGAAAGCAATGGGAAGCTTTAAGAGGAAGTGGCATCTCACCCACTGTGGAATCGCAGGAAACCCCATGGATCTTTAATATGGACCCCATACAGCTCAAAGCCATATAGATGTCGCAGGACATTAGCAGGGCTATTTTATGACTGGTTATTAGTTTAGCACAAATTGCACAGGTGCTTGATATTTTATACTATACAGCCATTCAATTAGAAACTAAATATGAAAGTCTGAAATACCAAAGGAAAAATATTCTGAAATCAGCATTTACTTTTAACATGACAAGTAAAAAGGACAATAAGTTCCATTTCTATTTGTGCAGGATTGGCCAATCTTATTTGTCAGTGGTTAAGTAGCTGTAACAGGCTTTGTCAGGGCTGTAATCTGCTTCTGCTCGTTTAGGCTACCTGCAGACAACAGAGGCTGGGAAGTGTTGGTACAGTAGCCAAACGGAGTCAGAATATGTTACAGAGGCAATTAAACATGTTGGTGTGTGCGTACACACACACACAACAGTGTCAGAGGTGCTAAGCCGGGCCAAACACGCCTCATTGAAATGTCCATCTTAAAGCCACCCAAGTTCCTCATCTCCCCCGCCCTGCGACAACCAAGATGCTTCAAGACTGTCAAAAGCATTTTCCACAAAGCTGAGGAGAGGGCAAAGAAAAAAAGGACCTGCCACTGTCACATGCATGCTTGCGCGTGCACACACGCTTGCGAGGCTGTCAGGTAAATTAGATCTGAAAGCTGACAATTTCTGACCATATTTCCTTGATTATTTCGAACAAATGCACACCAGCCGCTCTAAGGAGATTAAAGTGACATAAAAGTCCCGAGTGGGAGGAGGGAGGGCAGAGAATCCAGGTCACCCCCATTTGTCCCCCTGCCTGACAGCAGCTATATCGCTATCCAATCCAATAAAAGTCCCCCCCTCCTTTTGCTTTAATTAATTTTACAGCTAGCTTGCTTAATTACTTTCAATCAAAATCCTCTTGCCATCACAAAATTAGAAATGGTTCAACTCCATTAGTCTAAATTCTTCATTTACATACACAAAGACTGTCAGCTCTTGCTAAGCAAACGGCCTCCTGCTTGATGAGATTGTTTTTTTTCACACACTCTATCACTCTCTCGCTCACACACAAGCATGCGACTGTGGTGTTAATTTTTTTGAAAGGAGAAAAGTAGCATAAAATTATTTGATCCCTTTACTTAAGACATTCTCTCCCTAATCAGGGCTCAGGTAAGCTGTGGCGCACATCATCCAAGGTAATGGAGAGTAGAGTGTGCACCTACAACTGTCGAAATTCATTACATCCACAACTCTGTGTCAAAAGAAAACTGCCCACCTTAAACAATGCAGCACTTACAATACACTGCGTATAATGAAGCTAACTAGTTTTTCCTCTGGATTAGCTGTTATTTCCAAAGCAATAGACAAGGTGCAGATTACCCGGTGACACATACATAAATCTGCCTCCTTTGTGGCAGGGTGTCAGTAGACTGTGGAAACTAGCGACGCACCAACGCCGGTTGGCTGCTGTGAGCAAACCAACGGGACTTTTCAGAGGGTTGAGGGCCCATGCCCTGCCGCCTGATCACTTCAACTTGGCACACAGACATCCTCTCCATCACACACACTGCCTAAGGCCTACACATCATCAAGAATTAAGGACATGCAGATAGGGTTTGTGCACTGACCAAAGTGAAAACCCAGGCACACAAGCACACCACTGCATGTGCATGCACACCCACACATACACTTCACACACACTACTAGTGCCATAATTAGGTCTTGCGATGGAGGCATTAAACTGGCATAATGCACTCACTGCTGCAGTGTACTATCACAAAATATATCGACACTAAACCTACATGCTCATCAGTGACACCCTCCTATTGCTTTTATTTCTTTATTCGCATGCAAGCTACTCATCAGGCCCAGTGCAAAACTGCACAACACAACAGCCTTTGATCTGCTGTGTTCAGATCATCTTACAGGTGCTGGCCTTTTATAAAGGTGGAGTTGTGGGGGGGAAAACACCTCGAAAGAGGTAAGGAGGGCTTGTATTTATGAACATTGTGTCACTGTCTGGAAACACTTATAATATAATCCCCAACAAGTGACCATGAGATGGTGGCAGGAAACAAAAAAGGGGCAACCCTTATGGGTTGCAAGGCTGAATACAATGCAGGTCTGACCTGGCCCCTTTACTCTGCGTCTGCAATCACCGGTTTCCCTTGCCCTCTTTAACCAGTCCCCATTAACACTGTTAATTATCCAAATCCATCATTCTTGGGGTAAATGAAGACTGCCTCTTTAATTCAATTTAATAGGATCATTTTCCAACTCACGTTCACTTTAGCCCCAGCTGCCCGCCCACTTGTCCCCCACTGTGTCTCCCCCACTGTATATTCACTCCCTTGGCTGTATCCTCTATGGTCCAGCTCTCTCCCATTGGTCCAAGGGGAGGGTGATGAGGGCTAAGGCTTGATGGCAGCGATGGGCTGACACACTGTTGATCTCCCCTGTCTTGTCTTGGCTCGGCTGGTGGCGAGCAGCAGTTCTGGGTTCCCAGTCTGCTGTGCACACTGCCTGCCTGCCTGCCGCACACACACGCACACAGACACACACACACACACACAGGCTCACAGTACCAGCCATGCTCACCGGGGCTTAGCTAATCCTGTCACATCAGGCCACGTTGGCTGAGTTGAGGCCTTTAGAAGCAACCCCCCCCAACCACCACCGCCATGTACCTCCACACTTTGCCACCACTCCTTCACTGACTCCTCTCACTCACTCACTTTCTCTCTCTCTCTTACTCCTTTGTTCATTTCACAAGGTCATGGGTGGCCAACTACAGCACGTGAGTGGTGAGATGGGACAGCTGACGAATCCCTGTGTGTTCCAGCCGTGCAAGCAGACCTTATCTTATGGCTAACGTGCAACACAAGCAAATGCTGTGATATGGAATAAATCATAAATAAATAAAACATGATTGTGCATTTATTGCAACTTTATAACTTCTCTTTTGCAAAGTTACATTTAAGTCGCAACGTGACCATTTATCAAACATAATTTTCTCTATTTTCTCTCTTTCAGAGACCATTTTACTTGATTGCTGTTACTGTAAGAGGCTGGCATGCATGTCAACCGCTATGAAGGCATACCACTAAAATGTGTTTATAAAATATACAGGTGTCATTTTGTCTTTACTTGCCTGAAGTATGTCATAGTGGTATCAGTGTCAAAACACATTTTCCATGCAGCATTGCCTGGGTGTGGAAACTGGACACTCCTGCCCTTTAATCTGACTTTCAAGCTATAAAAGCACAGCTATATCAAGACTGACTTAGGCTGTTTTATATGCCTTCTACGATTTTCCTTACACAGGACTTTCCGTGCTGAGGCCAGTGAGATTCTTCCAGAAGTTCAACTACAATTGCAAATCACAGAAAAATTGAATACAAGAAAATAGAAACTTAATTCCAAATGATTAAATATTTTTAATACAAACAGCCGCGAGCACACAGTATTGTGTTACAATGTTGTTCTTAAATTCTCTGAAGAATCTGCTAAATACTGGCTTTCCTTATCCCATTATTCAGTGTGAGGGTTAATTTGGCCCCATTTCCACAGTGCACCCCCTCCCATCCCCCACGACTAAACACACTCAAACCCACACATACACAAACATACAAACGCACACAGTGTTCCCTTTAAATTTTTTCCCAGACTTTCTTTGTTGAGCCATTTGAGACAGACTCTGGGAGAGTTTCAAATGATTTTAGCCATGATTTAATTTGGTTTGTTAAAGGGTGATGTCAGCACAATGGGAGACGAGCCTCTAAATCCACTACATTCACCCAAAATGCCCAGATGAGATAATCGTTGGTGACGTCTACGAAAACACTTATTATATTTGCCCATCGCCTGGCTGAAGCTGTTAAAACTCATCAGCGTTATTCCCATTTTTTTTCTCTGGGAAAGAGAAAAAAAAAATTAGCTCAACTTATAGTCAAAACTGTCACCCCTTTTAAAGAGACAGTGCTACATTGTTGTGGCTGTGGATAGAGTTTTATAAATGGAAAAAGACAGGGCAGAGGGCTATCGGGTGTCTATTCAATACTCATTTCGTTTGCACCCAATACTAATTAAATAAAACACGCACAACTTTTTAATTGGTTTTGCAGAGATCAACAGTTTCAAGGAAGTTGAAAAAGTATAGTGTCTACTGTAGTTGTATATGCACATTCATCATTAGTAAGCATTAATAACAGTCATTCTAGAAACTGTGAATGAGCACTGCTTGTCCCTTGACTTGTCCACACAATTCGAAAGGGCTTGGGCCTGACAAGGCAGCAAAGGAGATAAGAAATGGATCAACGTGAGCCTTTCTCATAGCTTAATTTATTTTAAATCCAAGCCCTATTTACACACTGCGCACCGGCAGGGCTTGTCAGCTCCAACTAGCATTGAGATATTTAAAACCATTAATGCTGAACAGCGGCAGGCTGAACGTGTATGACACAAGCCGTCGCCGTGTGAAACAAAGCCAGATCTGTAACTGCCACAGCTCCCACTTTTGAACACAGCAAGGCTACAAAAATGGTAACCATGCACTTAAACAATATGTATAATGATACAACTGCCAGACCTTTTTACATGTGAGAGAAAAAGGTTTTAAAAAAAACTAAACAAGCCTACAATGAGCGAGAGAAGAAAAGGAGTGCTCTATTTCTCATCTAGTGAATGCACAAGCCAGGTTCAGTGTATCTTTAGCACAGGGGCTAGCCCCATAGAGGCAGGGGTCAGGATATGAAACACACAGGCTATCCGCCTCCCGACAGGATATCCTCGTGGATCAGCAGCGGTAGCCATGTTGACCCGCCCCGTTATTAAAGAGGCTAATCTGTTCAACATGTCAATGTTAGCACTTTTAGCTGCGATTAATAAAAGAAGACCCCAAGAGTGCTGTGTGTGCTTTTTCAGTGCCCCAGGTTGTTTTCATTTGGTTTGTATTTTTAGTGGTTTTCACTGTTTGGTAATTCAACAGTCCTTTTTTCTCCTATTAGCATAAACAGTGTAAATTATTAACTTTGTTAAAAGAATTATAATCAACCCTGAATCCTAAGCTCTGTAGTAGCTTTGTGTGTTTTTCCCTTTCTGCCACTGGCAAAGAGGCACTATGGCAATGCAGATATCATTAAAGCAAATGTAACTTTATATTTTATAGATAGGGAACAATATGCTTGTGATGCCTGACTTTGTGGCCATTTATGTGATGCTTAAAATGTATGGCCCAGTGGCTTTCACAGGCTGGTAGTAATAGAACTGCTCTCTAACAGACTTGCTTTCTAAGTGCCTGGTGCTGTGTCTTAATTTGTAATCTAGTCAAACCAATTGTCCGCTAGCTAAAAAGGTCACAGAGACAATAGACTACACAGCCTCCCGCAATGTAGAGAAAGCCCAGGGTGTCTTTTGTAGCTTTTTAACCAAAGATGTAATTAAGACACCTTCATCTTCAGGGGTGAGAAGGGCACCAACAAGAGTCTGCTGGAAACACAAGAGGAACTTCACATTACTGGAAACAGAAGTGAGACGCACACTAAGAGAGAACATTTGGTTAGAGGTGAAAAGCACCTGTCTCCGCAACAAAATGTCACCACGGAGGACATTTTTACCACCTCGTGCAGTCGGCATGTGATTTTATACATTGTGACCAACGAGTGCGGTGAAGAAAGCTTGTTGGGAAAAACTGAGTGATGCAAAGCAACACAGGAGAGGCAGAGGGGGGGACTTAAAGGACGTGATTTATCTGGGCTTGATTGCGTGTTAATCGAGGTTACGTGTATTAAGTGGAATCTAATTGGAACAGACACTGGCAGTCTGACAGATCGACATGATGCAGATGGATTGAGGGGGGGAGAAAGGGGGAGTGAGGGAGACAGGGAAAGGAAGAGGGACTGGGAGAGAGAAGGGTAGTGCAGTCGAGGAAAGGCAGAGCAGAGGCAAATGAAATGCATCTTTTTGCTACTTTACATTAAAATAAAACCACCAAAGCTTTTTAAGCTGTTGAATAAGAAGAAAGAAGACGCTGCCGTTAGGCTCGTCTCACGTGCGTCTCATGATTGGCGGCTGATGAGACATGTAACCCTTCTAGAGGAGGACACACACGGGCGAGATTGTGAGTGACAGGGCACAGCACTGGAGTTTGCCCTCCCCTTCCAGTTGCCACAAACATTCATTTCTTCTTTATTGGAAATGAAGGGGGAAAAAAAAAACACCCCTCCAAAAACACACGAGGTAAAGAGGCCGAGTGACAGCTGCAGGAAAATTCTCACCTCGACGAGGGGACGAGCAAGTGTTCGACCAGTCCTTCTGACTCTCTGCCCCTCCTGACAGGCGACAACTGTTTCGAAGGCCCTCTCCTCTCCCCAAATCTGAGGCATTTAGCTAGTGGACTGAATGACCCTTTTCAAATGTTACCAGAGTAACAGACCGTAAAAGATGACCACCTGTTAAGGCCAAGCAACTGCTAACTCATAACTAATATACCGCAGACTCTATGGACAAATAAGGAGAACGCAGTTTGTGGAAAAGGTTCACAGAACAGAAATTAAGATTTGAAGTAGAGGATATGGTGTTGCATGGACTTAATTTCTGTTGCAGCATTGCTCTGAATTGGTCAGTGTGGCTATAATTGGTAACGGGGGGATACAAAGTGTGAGTGACATGAACGGCCTCAGAGCAGCGAATAGCCCAGGAGCAAAAATGACTGTCACAGTGCCATTATCTAAATCTGGGTTAAAAATACAGTGGTTCCTGACGAAAGGGTCACTTCCACTGATAGCTGGCCAAAATGAAGGGAAGCAAGAGCAAATGAACGTTCAAAGGTACTAGAAAATGACTCATAGAATGTGTACAGAGAGCAGAGGGGAGAAGGAGAGAGAAACAGAGAAAGAAGTAAAAAGACAAAGAGAGGAACTGTGGGCATAATTTAGAGGCAGTTTGCAGGATACCACAGCACTCGAAACTTCACTCATCAACGCAAAATGCCCAAATTGTTCCCGACATGATCCCGTCACAGCGCAGAGACAGAGGAGTTGCTTCGGTCATCCGCTGATTTGATCCATTATGACTGTTACACTAATGGCATTAATAAGGGCAAAATTGCTATTTTGAAACGCAGAATTTTCATCCTCTTCATTTGGCTAACCTTATCGCCTTTCTCCTCTTCCTACATGAAAGCCCACCGCGGGTGTGCATGTGTGTGGGCGTATTCGAGTGTGTCTGGGCCCCCACCATGTAATGGCTATAAGGTCATCTCTATTTTCCAGGCTTGGTGTACAATGTCGTCGGATTGCAACATTTTTCACGGTTTAAAAACAACAACATGAGCTTTGAAATTTGACTCCCTGCTATTTTTGATAGATTGGTTACAACGTTGTGCTCACCAGCTGGCCCTGATAAAACACCCCAACCTCATTTAACACTGCCTCAACAAATTTTCATCAAAACCTTTTGTATATTCTTTCAGCTTTAAAAACTAAAACATACACTCAAAATAAAATGGACAACATTGTGTTACACTGAATACATTAAAAAGAGAAGTTGTTTAAGTGTATTACATATATGTGTCCCTGGCCTGTTTTTTTTAATGTACACTGAACTCAGTGTATCACAGTGAATGTGTCTGCATGTTTCCAGTGCATTTGTACTCAATGCGAGTATATGTGTGTATGTTCAGCCCTCATCAGCCTCTAACATTGAGAGGAATGACACTCTGTGATCAAGGACATGAATTGCTCATTGATTTTTAGGGGCCAGCTTAACTATCCATTCCAATTGATTTTTAGCTTTGCTGGGTGTGCGAGTTATGGCAGTTTTAATGTATCATCTGTATGTGTACTCATCACCCACTGAAACGGGATTTACAACAGTGTGTGGAAAATGCATATACAATACCGTGTGCAAATGTGAGCCACGGACTTCCCTTTTGTTCTTTTTCCATTATACATCCCATGAAGTGGAAACCACAAAAGCTCTCGTGTCTTACAATAAGTGGAAAAAAACAACCTTTAAAATGCTTTTTTATATATACCTTAGCCATTATCTGCCTCTGAACTTGGTAAATGTTCTATAGCATTGTTGGTTTTTTTTTTATCTTGAGACATTTATGGAAAATAAAACCAAAAGTGTGTGAATGAACTGTGACACCCCCAATGTTAACCAGTGTTGCTTACAGCATGTATTTCAGCTTACAGTATTTCGTAGCCATGTAAACCAGAAAAGAGTAGAAATTTCAAGAGGGTTCAGTGCCTCATGCAGCACAAACAGTCATACCACAGCTCTGCCAGAAACAATCGCCATGGGGAAAAAAAAGCACATAAGTTTGACACTCTTTCAAGCCCTTTCAGTTGTATGAGATACACCAAACAGTCATCTTTTTACATTTAGGAGGATACTGCCATCATACCTCATATTACCCATCAATTAACAATTCATACAAACTATTAATAATCAATGGTTTGATGATGTAAGAGACAAAGTCAGAGCAATGTGATCCAAAAGGCGGTCTAAAGTCATCTGTCAGGTAGAAAGTCATTAAAATAGGGGCTCGTTTTCCTGTGCCAAGCTTAGGTTTCACTGAGGCAGGGATACATTTCTATTCTTCAGCAAAAGGCTGTGCTCTCATATGATATCATCTCCTTCAGAACATTACTCTCAATGGCTTGTCTTTTTTGTCTTTTGTGCTTTTCTCCAATTTAAATGGTCCTTTTTTCCACATGGTTTGGGTGAAGCGGTCCTCTATGTGAGGTAACTGCCTTTTGTTCAGTGAAAAGGGCTGCATAAAGCACACTTTACTCCATCCTTAAAAAAAACAAGTCTGCTTAATTAATGTTTTACAAGTGCTGCTGTATTCTTAGAAAAAAAAAGAGCCTCTATCAAAGCCGGCAGGTTCAGATTACGTACGCTAATTGAAATTCTGAATTTCTAAGCCAACTTCTTTTTTTCCCTGCTCCCGCTCTTTCTCCCTGCGCACACAATAAAGCCTAGCGTTTTGTAGTCCACAAATGACATCAAATCATCTAAGTAATATGGGCTTTTCTTTTTTTCCTGTATTCTCATGTTCTGCTAGTGGGTTCATGAGACAGCTTAATAAAGCAGTAAATGCTTGGGGAAGCCTGAGACCCTACTGTGTGTGTGTGTGTGCGTGTACGTGTGCAGGCACGTCTGTGCATATGTGCACACGCATGCTCTCGTGTTTTACCTCCACCAGGGACCTCAAAGCAGAAGGCAAAGCCTGGTTCCACACTCGTGCAGATTTTCCCAAAGAATTAAGCAAGAATAAAGCCAATGAACAAAAGAGAATGACTAATACCTAAACCAAAGCCAAAACTAAGACACTTATCTCATGGGTTGACACTGATCGAGTCCATATTAATGCAGCCTGAGCTAAATGAATACAGCATAATTTACAGGTTATACATATGCCGGGGGAAGGCAGGTTGTGTGAACAGCTGCAGGTGTGGAAGCGCGAGGCTGAGGCCGAGTTTGGACAACCATCACAGACAGCGATCAGCACAATAGAGAAAACACAGGTTTCTACGCACTGATGGCAATGATCTGAGATGTAGTGGGAGATTGGATCAACTAGGATATGGAACAAAATCTTTTTAGCTCAGCTCATAGTCTGCACATACACACTTGTTTGTTTTCTCGGGGAAGGTTTCAACCTTTCCTACCGTCATTACTTATCTGGCAAGGTAGCTGTAGCGGGCAATTACATAAATTACAGAGTTTAAAAAAATGTCATCCTTGATAACCTTTGTTCTGAGTTAATCATTGCAAGGAAAGAAAACTGCTTCTCTTCTCTTCTCTTTTATATTTACCCAAACTCCCTCCTTTCAACGGGGTATTATTTTATTGGCTTGTTTTGCAAGCATTATAACTTTGCATTCTTCTCCCAAGGTCAGTTTCTAGTGTGCCACGAGGAGTATTTACACATGGGGCTTTTCAGGTCAGTTCCATTGTATTTACATCAAATAATTTTTGATAAGGGATGTAAAAGACCTATAAACCCAACATCATAAACGGGAGGTGTAGTTGAAATAAGGACAAAAGATCAACGGCTGAATTTTTCCTTATCTTAGACACGTTGATATTTTTGAGTCAACTCTTTTGACACCCCCCCCCCCCTTCTCCCCCCGCACAGAGCTGAGTAGAAGCGTGGACTTGTTAGATTTAGTCCAATGGCTTCCCAGTGTGGCCAGCAAGCGAGCTCTTGTTTCATAGAGAAGTACCTCCCCTGTTATCTCCCTAGCACTATAATCACTTAACAAAGACGTGGGCATTTGCACAAATTAAAACATCAATAATGCATAAGTGCTTTTCAGTTTTGAGCTGCAGTGTCCCTGTATTGGGATGAAATACCCCCTCTACCAGTGGAAAAACTGTGCTCGCCATCTTCTGTCCCACAAATGACTTCAAGAAGCCAGGCCCTGCTTTGAGCAACAACCCCCCTTCTCCTAAAGTTGAGGCTAAAGCTGTGGTGAACATTTGGGATCTGCTTTGGTAACGGGACAAAATGGCTGGGCTGAGTGGGATGCGGAAGTTGTTTTAAAGCAAGAGGCGGTAAGTGGTGGTGGTGCATCAATGCAAACAGGCAACACCCTTGAGTGGCGCAGCGTGGCATCCTTCCATAAACAACACCACCGCCGTGTCCCCGACATTTATGATTTGTGGTCAGAATGGCAACACAGGCCTGATTCCAACCAAGTCTGCATGTTTGCCCTATCGTTACATGGCTAAATCTGCCCAACCTAGTCTCTTATTTTCCCAGATGAAAACACCAGACGTTTCATATGGTTGTCAGAGAGCTCTGCTTAAAACAAGTCATATGAGAACATTACACTTGGACAAGGAAGGGAAGGGCGGGGGCATCATGGGAAAGAAACTTAGTGACACTTGTGAAACCAGGATGCTGTTCAGGCTACTGTTTAATTTGAGAAAAAAAAACCCTGCTTTATATTTATTACTGCAGTTGCGAATATGAACTGTGTTGAGCTGACTATGGAGGTTGGAGGAGTTAAGTATTATTATTGGAATAGTAAATCCATGACCAGTACTGTTCCAACACCAATAGAGGACAAGCCATCCTATACAGATGGCCTCAAGGACAATTAGCAGTAATGATTGGTTGCCACATAAATGAGGGAAATTCTATTTGCTACTGCACTTGCTGATGATCACAGACCAAATGCCTATGACAATAATATGGATGGCTGCTTTAAACTTGAACGTTACTTGGAAATTCGGCCTAAATGTACAGAACACTGGAAAAGAACATTTCTAAAGTATTCGTCTCATTATTTAAGGAATACAAAACAAGGAAAGGTAGAACCTCAACTCTTACACAACCACCACATTATCACGCAGAATAAAGAGATGAGACAAATAGCAGAGTGATCTAAAATATTATCTCTTCAATCATATCCTTTTCCCCAGATATCTTCATTTCCCCCTCCCTTCTCTGTCAGTTAGTCTGGCAAACAATCCCCTTGTTAGCAAACTGTTAAGACAGCCGCTTGGTACACAAATTGCGCTCGACCAAGCGAATTTGTTTTGCAAGGGTGACCTGTTTAATCATCTCATTTTCTTTGGCGGACATTTATTCATCTGGTTTCCACGGTTACAGAGAACATTAAGGGGCTACAGTAATAAGGCTGGAGAGTCAAACAGGTAATAAAAAAATTAACGCCATTTTCCAGCAGCCGAGGACAGTGGGTGAAATGAATCAAGGGAGAGGGGAGAGAAGCAGCGGGGGGAGCAGGGGGAGGGGGGTGTGTGTGGGGGGGCCCCTCCAATATTGTCCAAACAATAAGCCTTAGCGGTTATTTTACTCTGTAGATCAGGTGGTGCTGTTATGGACATGACACTTTGGGCACAGAGCAGGAGAGATAAAGCTTTTAAAGTGGCCCTGCTCCTTTTTTATTGTCATTTAGCGATTACATATCAGAACAATTAAAAGTTAGCCTGAGATATCTATTAACTTTGCTCTTTTTTTATTTCTCTTGTACTTCAGAAGGAAGACAATTTGCTCTCATGGCAATGCAACGTGTCAATAACATGCAAGGGACAACATGACATTTAGATGCCCCGGTGAGAAATGTTTCGTCGCCCTCCCAAGTTGAATCATGTTTTCTAATATTGCCTTTTGAACAACTGAGCACCAGCAGAAGAAAAACAAAGGCAAATAATGTCTGAGCACATAGAGTGTGTCTCTCTCAAACTATTAGAAACATTGACCTGCAAACCAATCGAGAGGGTCCAACTTCTTGCCAAATATAGAAAATTCCAGCACAATGGGGGAACAGGTGCTGAGGGCCCATAGAAAGTGACGAAGCCAAAGAGCTGGGTTGCTGCTGAATGCCAAATAAGGCAGTGAGACACGTTGCACCAAGTCACAAAACAACGCACCGTTATGGGATTTTTGAAGTCTGACGACCGTCATCGATTCTCCCTCAGACTGTCTTCTACACAATACCTACGCAATGTTCAGAACCACATTCAGAGCTGTTTTCCACTTTAATAATAGCCGAACATGAGAAAACAGGCAACAAATTTTATGCATTACTCATTTCTCCACTCCTTCCAAAAGTATTTCTAATTGACAGCAGGGCTTTGGCACTCCTGAATATATGCACAAACGTTCTCAACCTAACCCTTAATCATTTAAATCGTCTGGTTTAACCTGTATTTGGGTATTTTATGACTCTGCCAACACCTGTCCCCCACCCTTGTGAAAAACAAACGAAATTGAATTCTTTCTTTGTTTGCTGTCGTGCTACTTGTATATACATTGTTCCGGGGGTGGCTCCGGTGTGACTGAGGTCGGAGAGGGAAGCACAACTGATGGCAGACGACGTCTCTCAGGAGAGGGAGGGAAAAAGAGATGTCAGCCGAGCCGGCCTCTCGCACACTCTCACACACACAAACACACACACACACACACACACACACACAGCAGTGTAGGATACACACTATAACATCAAACACACAGCGCTCACGTGTCAGAAGGAGCGCTCTCCCCTTCTCACCCCTGACTGAGGCAGGAGCCCGGAGAAACAAACTCCCGTCAAACACGCGGGGTGAAATCCCCAGAAGGGGGATACAGAATGGACAGCAGCGAGGGAAGAAAAAGGCTAAGCTGTGGCTACGGGACTGCCAACTGTTCTGCTAACAGCCTCTTAACAGGTGTGGGCTCTAGAACCATGTAATCCTATCAAGTTACCGAGTTAAAAAAAAAAAAAGAAAGAAAAAAGAAAGAAAGAAATCCAGCAAACTGCGAACTCCTGGGCGCTTCCCCTCTCTCCCCCTCTCTTCTCTATCTTTCTCCCTCTCATTCCGTCTCTGTTGGCAGTGACAGAAATGAACAGCTGGGCTTC
The DNA here is from genome assembly GCF_017976325.1 of Chelmon rostratus. Classification (NCBI taxonomy): domain Eukaryota; kingdom Metazoa; phylum Chordata; class Actinopteri; order Chaetodontiformes; family Chaetodontidae; genus Chelmon; species Chelmon rostratus. Next base: position 10,832,038 of record NC_055667.1, on the reverse strand, counting down.
AGATTTATCATGTACAGACAGTAATTATTGCTGCTGCTGCCTGCTACTGACCCAAGTGAATAGAATGTCACATGAGAAAACACACGGCAGAAGGGGGACCTGAAGTCGAGGGGTGCCGGGTTGGGGACCGTGTGGGAGATGTGTGTGTGACACCGAAGAGAGAGGAGGGCAGTGTTTAAACGTCACTACGTTCCTGTTTGCAGTCAATTACGGGCGAGGACAGGGGTATTGGCTCTGTAACTCGGCCGAGCAAACATTTTCTCGCTCACAGTGGAGGTGACAGAAAAAAATGTGGTTCCGTGTTTGTTTGTGTCGATTTTTTTCCTTTCCTCCTATGAAAAATAAAGCCAGCGACAGTACAGCAGGCACTAAATTACTGTCAACGAAAAGGTGGCAGAGAACTGAAACTTAAAGATGTGCTCAGCACTAAACGCGAAGTGAGAAGACAGATTCGTTTCAACACCTACTCCTCTCATCCTTTACATTTTCGCCTTACATGTATGATTAACTAAACTCAGCAACAATTATTGATTAATAAAAAACAAGCCACTGATGTTGGACCACACAGTGTTTCCGTCATTATATCAACCCAGCGTGACCCCACCTGCTGTATTTGTTCCAGAGATAAGAGGGTCAGGAGATATACTATCAATTTATTACCCGTGTCAATCACTGTCTTTGTCATTAAGCAGTTAACCCTGCATCTGCTGCTTCCTTTGTCTGTACACACTCGGTCGTACGAAAGTTGTGGTCTGTCACATTCCATACCCACTAACCTACGTACGGACTGGTTCACACCTTAAAGACCCCCTGCCACATTTAAAAGGATTAGTCACCACATTTTGTGCCGGCTTAATCTCTCTTTCAGCTGGCCTAATAAGTGTGCTTCGATAAGCGAAGCATGCAAATTCATTCATGGCCAGTGGAGACCATGCTTTCAGACGAACGCGCCAAAGTCTTCCACTCTGCTAATTACCTCTTCATTTTCCCCTTTTCCCCTCTTATATAGCATATCAACGACTACAGATTATTCTTCTCCCTTACTTTGCATGAAATTATAATTTCATATGTAAGATTAGGAAATGGAGTCAGGGAAAAAAAAAGTTACCAGAAGCTTCTGTTCTTGACTCTGCACAGAAGAATACATGACACGGCATATTCAGCGGTGAGATTAAAAGCAGGATTTCTTTTCGGCTGGTTGCGCTGAGACAAATGAGTTAAACACATTTTTTTCCCAGAAAATAATACATGATAAAACTTTTTTTTTTCCTAATTAATGATACAATTTATAATTCATTATCATAATCCTTTTTAAGATAGTATAATTAAAAAGGATATTTCACCGTTTTCATTTCCCTTATTTTTAGTAGTGCAGTTTAACAAACACGCATTATCTGTGATAATAAAAACTTGGCCTGTTATATTTTAGATAATAAGGGCAATGAAGACCCAAGGTGCAACCTGTTTATCATTCTGGAATATTTCTTCACCGAGTATTAATTAGGCCATTACTCCAGATTGGTGACGGGGAGCTTTGAGGTTTTAATTAGGTGCTGGCCACTGCATGAGTGCACAGGACTGAAGAAAGGGGGTGGTGATGCCACTTGCCTTGCTCCTGGCCCATATCAAGTAGCCCTGAACACTTTGGCTACTGCGGCAAGATGCATGGCAGCCCACGTGCATCTGGAGTTTATTTGATCGTTTGATCTCTAATGTTTCCTCTTTCTACCGGTTAAAAAAAAAAGGCCAGTTGGTGTGATTTGGATATTAAAAGACGGGGGTTAAGGTAATTATGGCGTTGGGTGGCTTGTGTCTGATGACTGGGCACATGCTCAATCAGGACTCAGCTGTCCCTCTCTTTCTGTCTACCCCCCCTTACACATACACGCACACACAAACACACACACTCTCTCTCTCTCTCTCACACACACACACACACACACACACACACACACGCACCTCCCTCCCCTTGTCTGCTGTCTATGTTCCCCCATCTCTCCCCCTGCCACTCTGCTAAAACCAGGCATAACACACACAGCCTCGCGTAACATCAATCAAATACTGAGAGCGGACCATAAAACTACACAAACATATACGCTGCCGTTAACTACTGTACTTGACACTTATTTAATAGTTCTTATACCACGTAGGTGTAAAATCAGAAAAATAAATTTAAAAACAGGAAGGGAATTAATTTAGGAGACAGGAGAATTGAAAGAAAGAATCGATTGGTGAGGTACTGTTTCAAGGACAAAATAAAAAAATCTCTATTTTTGACATTTTTCACAAAACTAAATATAACAAAATAAAACATGAATATAGCCATTTTTCTTGACACACTTAATTTACACAAACCCAAAAAGAGTTATGTAAATTGTGACAGTATATTCCATTGCATATCTAGGAGAACAAAAATCCTATATTTGGTATCATTTGAAAACAGCATTTAAAAAACAAACGCTGAGAATGTGAGTGTTTTTCCCCGGTTGACAAGGCGATACTAATCACCTCGTTGCTGAGAAGCACTCTTCCCTGACAGGGCTCCTTAGAATACAAGGATCCCCCAGGAGAAATCGGCATGAAAGAGGTTAAAGACAATGACTCGCATTTTTTTCCTCCAAATGTCTCCCTGTTAAATTTATTTCAAAACTCTGTTAATCTGCTGTACACAACATTCCCATTAGCATAGCCCAGCCCCCTAATAAAAATTCCGGCTAGTTTAATTAAAAAATGTAAATTTACTGTCATCCAAGGAGCAGCAGAAATAGGAGTGCAACAGCATATTTTATTGCTTAAGACATCAAATTGATTCAGGTTATTGCTAAATTGTGATAAAAGGTTATTGAGGGCCTCCAGAACTGGGCTTGTTTTTCTCCCCCTTTTCGTCCTGGTTTTGTGGAGGGCCGTAAAAGATGGAGAGGGCCACAAAGGGTTAATGAGACAACTCAGTGAGGGAGAAGGCAATCAACATTATGACTCATATGAGGGTAGAAAAACATTTTCCGAGCTGACGAAAAGTTTGAAATTAGGGTGTGTCACAATAACAGTTGTACTTGTTTGTTGTTATTTCAAACTATAATACAGGACACCTTAAATAACCAGACATAATAACCGAGCCCTCATGTATGTCTGAAACCCTGTGGTCACAGTGGTCTGCTATCAGAGTTTTACTTCATAAGAATCATCATCTTTAGATTGTCTTTTATTTTTCAAGAGCACAAAAACCGAGACAGTTTCAAGCGTGCTGAACGGCAAGATTAGACAGCAAGAACAAACAAATAATTGCTGGGAGGACAGAAAAATTAACTCAAAGAGTATATAAATGGCAACTAAAGATATTAAAAACAACAGCCTGGGGCAAAACCTGCTCGAATGAAGTTTGAATTGCAGATTTTTTTTTCTAAAAATATAAAAAGACAAAAACAAAGAATAATTCTGTATATAAATATTTTTTTGCGCATCATGTCTGTAATTTAAAACACTTTGATGCCATTTACAAAGTAACAGCCTGCTCAAAGATATCCCCACAAGCTTTGCTAAATATTTATATACTGTGAGAGTTTAAAATAACGCGTTTCAAAAATAGGGCAGATAAGATTTATCAAAGTCTCCAAAAAGTTAGAGTTTAGTTAGTGAGTGGTAATATTTATGTATGGGGCAAATGATGAAATACAGAGGCACACACACGTATATGTTAAGACACTACTCAGTGCATGCAAACAGAGAACACACACGTACATACAGTACACGCCAAACAGAAAGAACTAGATGTGAACGTGAAATAGGTCTTATTTTAAAACACACACACAAAACCCCTCGTTAAAGTGGCGAGGAGACTGAGGCTCTTAAGTATAAGGTGTAATCCAGTTACAACAGGACAAGTTTACCCTCCCAAAAGTACACACTGAATGACTGTTGTTAACCTGACAGTTACAGGTCTGATACAATTTGAAGTAATCTGCCCCACAGGTGCATTTGCACAGAATTGTTGATCAATGAGAACAATCTTGTTAAATATTTTAAACAAATATCGCTTTTTTTCTAGAATTTGGTCTAACATGTATTGTATTTGATTTATCACAATGTTTACTTTCTAACGTGACATACACCAATGTACTGAACACACGCCAATTAGAAGTACCTGGAAAAGTGTTCGTACTACTCCTGCTCCCTCTACATGTGTGACAACATAAGCAACACAACAGTTTGTTTGCTTTGTCCCCTTGGCAACAAACCCTTAGGCCATTCAATGCACCCTAATGGCATTGCCAGTGCCTCTGTGGGTAAAACCAGTACCTGTATTTCTACACTACCAAATGCTGGCTTATTCAAAAACATGTAATTAAATGAAAGAACTAAACAAGCAGGAAAACACGTATGAAGAAAAAAAAAAAAAGAAGCCTGTTGTGCTGGTCTCATATCCTACAAGAGAAATGCACTCTGACAAGAGAAAATGAAACTGGCTTTGTGAACTTTCTTCACATGTGTGCTGCATGTAACACAGCGTCATGAGTCGCGAGCTAGAGAAATGGCAATCACATTTGATATTGCAGTCACCTTTGGGCACTGTCAAAGAGCTATAAATAAGGGTGTCGCAACACTTGGGTATACGTACGGACTGGCACATAGTTTAATCATGAACAACTTCCCCCTTCAGTATATTTAGTCAGAGATAAAGGCACACCTTTAACTGTCAGCTAATAAAACATATCTGGCAAAAAAGAAAAGAAGAAGAGTACTCACCATATTCAGGGAAGTCGAAGTTAAATCCTCTCAGACATGTAACTTTCATAATATTACTCAACTCTGTTAGAAAGTCATTCGAATGTTGGTTGGTGGAGGGGGAACGAGAGCAGAAAAGTAGCTAGATTAAAAAAAAGGCTTCCTTCAATCATGCACTAAACTCCTTGACATGTAATCTGTCAATAGTTTGTTGCTGAGATAATGCCGGCTGCCACGAGCGGATTTGATTGGCAGCTTACGGCCTGGCCCCTCCTTCCCGTGGTTTGACGGGGGGTAGGTGAAAGAATATGGAGCCTCCCCCTTCTCTGCTCTCTCTCTCTCTCTGCCGCTCACTGTGTCGCTCTCTCTCTCTCTGCCTCTCGTGCGCTGCCTCTCTCTCTCACTCTCTGCTTTGCCCCCATACACACTCACACGCACAGACCAAGCTGTTGGTGATGTTGTCTGAATAGGCTGATAGGAAATTATGGCAGAGGAACCGGAGCAGTTTTTTTTCTCCCTCCCTCAGTGGGCTGGCCTTTTCCATCTTTGTGGTCTTCTAGCCTTTCAACTCTCTTGGGGTGGAGCCTCCACTGCCTCTATTCAAATGAGGGGAGCACAACACTTTAAAAAAAAGGCTTTTTAAGGTGAAGAGATTACATGTTTATTAAATTATATTCTACAATGTGACTACCTGTAAAAGCTTCTTTTTAAACACCAAGACTTCACTGTTGCTTTACATAAAGTATGACTGCAGTCAATAAAAAGATATTTTGACAATTTTGTATGCGATTCCCCTAACTATTAAATCATCACTGAATGTCACACATTAAAGGGACACAGACATATCAAGCACATTTCAAACTGCATTGAATAAGCATGCTTGTCCTCTTACTGTAGTGTCTTGCCTGAAGCATCGAGAGTTTTTATGATATTTGACAGAAATATTAATCCAACACTTTAGCTTGAAGCAAAAAACTCTCACTTCTCTCACAAAACAGAGACCCTCTCTATTTCAGTGCCGTGTAGTACACTTTCTTTGCTTCTTTCCCTCTGAGCACACGCTTTCTCCTTCCCTCCCTGTGATAAGCTATCAGTTTTCATTGTAATTTCAGGTGAAATGATAAACGACAGCCGTTACCAGGTGACAATGAATACTTTATAAGACGAACCCCTTATTTGCCTGGCAGTTTCTTCCGCAGTGGCATGCAAAGTGCCTCTGGACCATTTGTACATAATGCCCATACACTGTAAACATGGCCCTAGGTCAAGAATGTGGAATCTACGAAGTGACACAAAATGACAAAACGTCTAAACTTTGAAAGGCCACTGGATATTCCTGTTTTCCACAGCAGTTTTATTCTGAAGAAAGGTGGTGTATAAGTAACATTTACTGGTTCTAGAAAAGAGGAAATGAACAACTTTATGGCTGTGAACCATAATGCAATGATAAATAGTCCTGGCTTCAGTTCCTGAGAGCTGTCAGCAAAGTCCAAAGTATGTACATAAAACAGGTTTTGGTTGATTTTGAAATTATGATGACTCACCGCGGTTAATAACAGGAAAAAAAAAAGAAAAACACCTTTGTCTCCTCCTTCCTAGCCCACATAAAGGAAAATGCCCTTAAAAGAGTTTCTATCAAAAGGTTCCACCCTTGATCTAACATTGTTCTGTAAATACTACTTCAGTTTTTGTTAGCCATGATAAAGAATCTTTACAGGACCTGATTTGGCAACCAGACTTCTTTTTTTTCTGTTGCAAAGGTGTTGGATAAAATCTTTTGTCAAATATCAGTTCTGTTCTTCATCAATCACATACTATACAAACAAACATATTTTGTTTGGTGGCTTAGTGAGACTAAGGTCTGACGCCCATGTGGATCATTACCGAACCAACTTTGGGCTAAATATGCCCTGACCACAGTGGTAACATGTTTATAGATCTCTGTTGTTCACTGTGATATTGTGACAAAAAGAAAGAAATATTGTCAAAAATGCAAAAACATAACGGTGACTAAAATGTACTCAGATCACTGTGCTTCAGCATTTTAAAAGTGGTGAGCTCCCGGGAGCAGCATAATATCAACCACACTGTGATGAGAGACGGTGCATGTAAAAACTCTGAGATGAACATTTCTGGCAGTTTTAAATGATTATGGCTGTAAATGAGATATAAAAAGAAATAAAGAAACAAATAATAAAGAAATAAGATACAAAAAACATCTGACTAGCTGTAACACTGTGATTCTTTGCCTCACATAGGTGCAGCATACAACCACGAGTCCAAAAAAGTTGGGACGCTGTATAAAACATAAATTAAACAGAATGTGACCATTTGCTGATCCCCTTTACCTCATCAACAACATTGATTTTTGTAAATATCTGCTTTTTCTGAATTTGATGTCAGCAACATGCTTCAAACATGTTGGGACAGGAGCGACAACAGTATGCGAAAGTTGTGGAACGCTTCAAAAACACCTGTTTGGAACATTCCACAGGTAAACAGGTTCTTTGGTAACAGGTGAGAGCATCGTGACCTGGTATGAAAGTGGCATCCTCGAAAGGCTCAGTCATTCACAAGCGAGGATGGAGCGAGGTCCACCACTGTGTGAACACATGATTGTATAAATGATGTACACTGTGCACAACTGTTGTCAGTAAACACAGTTTTTTTGCAAATGACTGCATTCTGTTTTTATTACATTTTAGACCGCGTCCCAAGTTTTGTGGAATCGGGGTTCTATCAATAAGAAATTAATAAATAAACTTCTACAGTATCTAAACTTGATATTGGGGAAGTTTCAGTTTGCAGGGTGAATTCTATTCATGTCCACAGGAGGGAGGGTTTGTCGTCCATGCATTACAGCCCTCTGGCCCTCGAGCTGCCATCTTTGGGGGAGAAACCATTACTTTTCAAAAGGAGCTGTGGGGCTTTTCGTTTGATGTGGTCTGAGGGTATTGTATGGTGCATGCGGGAGAATGTTGAGGGCAAGGTGGAGTGTGTATGCGTGTGAGAGTGTGTGTGCACGCTGCCGTGCATGTGACATGGCAGGGGTACATCAGTCAAAGGGCCGCCGGGCCAGACGTTTGGCTGCCCCTGACAGTGCACTCCAGGAGGGGCTGGTCTGGTGAAGGGCCCTCTCCGAGTCCTCCATTCCCCAGGACAAAAGCTAGGGCCCAGTTGATAGATGTGAATTCAGTGGCTTTTGTGCCCAAAGCCCAGAGACATGCCGAGTGAGAAATCTGACCTTTGCCGAGAGTCAGATTGTGTTTTTGAACCCCTCTTGCTGTCTCTGGCAGTTCGGGGCAAAGAGTGAGTGAGCGAATGAGCGGCAAAGGAGTGGGTGCAAGTTGGCGTGGGGTGGAGGTCTGTCCGAACTGGTGGAGTGTACAGGTGGGGGGTTACACAGGAGGAGAGGCATGAGGCACTTCTACTGCATCTAACACAACAAATTAAAATAGTTTGTGTTTTACAGCAGACACTGGATCAAGTTTATTCTTGATATTCACTGTCATGTTGTTGTCAAATTGGCAGGAAATTGAATGTGTAAAAGCTTAATTCTGAAGCAGGGGCTTTTAAAGTGGGATTCAACAAGAGTTCACCCCAGTGTTATTCGAGGTTGTCTGTGATGTGAGATATTATTCCCTCTCACGTCTGTTTATATTGCATTATATATTTATTTTTAAGCAGAGAAGGTGCTGAATATTAAACTTACACACAAACGCAGCCAGAACAATGATGATGGCTATACACCACTTCTTGATGATCATCATTTGCATTACTCTTGACAATGATTCCTCAGAATCTCATTTGATTTTCATAATTGCTGCATAGCTGTATAGACAGCTATATACATAAACTGTGAAAATTAGGGAAAAATCTCATTATAGGTACACACTTGAAAGAAATTAACATATAGCTTGTATGAGGTATACGGTATATTTGTACATCAACAAGCTGCAATGTCTTTCCTTTATTTGTGCACTGTTTACGATATTACATGAATTATGATATATCATGTTGCTTGGCGGCAGTGTGCTGAGAGCAGAGATTTTGTAGATAGAATAGGCCTATGTTTTTGAGTCATACATTTTTCTTGACACTGCTTTCATCCCCCGGCCGTAATCATCATATCTCCCCCATTGCTCTCCCGGATGCAGACATCCATAATGCAATCTTCCTAATTTTGATCCCTCGCAATCTGGTTTTTAAAAGGGAGGGGAAAAAAGGGACATATTTCTGAAGGCTTGCTCCGTAATCATTTTAGACAGATAGCCTTTCCCATCGCAGATGAGCAAATATTTGTAAACCAGCTATCTAATGGAAAATTAGAGTGAAATTAGAGTGAAATTCATGACAGTGAAATCCGATTATCTGTAATTCTATTATGCCATCTTAGCCCACACAGCATATTTTTGTAGAGTTTTTTCCATAAATACCTATGCCAGGGGTCCTGCTAATCAAATAAAATTGAAATTCATCTTCCCATTAAATTCAATTAGCTGCAATTTCTAAAGCCTAACAAAGATTTTAATTACTAAATTATAAAATTCTCCCTAGCCAAACTGGGGAGAGAAAAAGCGCATACCCTGCTTCTGAAAAACAAACCCATGAAAGGAAATTGTTGATCAAAAAAGATATCCAGGGGAAAATAACATTAGGGAGAGCACTGGGGCCTTTATTCAGCGAGTCTGGGTGGGGAGTGACGTGTGCCAAGCGCTAGGCTCCTGGGCCAGAGGAAATGAACTTAGCTGAGGTTCTCTCTGTCTCTAAATGTCTGCCCTCAGAGTTATTATGGTGTAATTGACTAATTGACACCTTAATTTCATTTATGGGGCTCCTGTGTTCATAAAGCAACCTCTGGGTGGGGCAGTGGTCTTGAGCGGAAGCAAGGAAGTCAACATCCAGGACAACAGGTAGGGCCTTAGGCCTTCGGTTCTGTCCTCGGCAGATGACGATTATGCATTTGATAATGAAATAGTCAGGAAGAACATACTGACTTAGCAGAGGCTTAAGGAGCATCTTACTCATATGTTTAAATCCCTCTGATGAATGCTGATGGGTAATAATCATGCATGTCCGGCCTTACAATCTGGCACTGCAGACAAATGACCTCCTCCAGGGTCAAAGGGGTTTATTTTTGGCAAGTAAGGTTCTTATGCTCTCAAATGAGTATTCAAGCAATGTTTTTGGCTTATTCAACTTCACAGGTGACCGTGGGCGAATACTGTATTATTGTATGCCGGCTCTGTTTCATCTAAGAGTGTAACTATTGCTACTAACGTTTCGCAGAGGGCACACTGCTAATAGGACAGCTCTGGGGTCTCAGGTCAGCCACCAGGTCCATTTCCCAGCCACCCCCTGCTCCTCACCAGTGGGCCAATAAAATAACAGCTCAGCACCCTCTGCAGACTACAAAGCTCCATCTGAAAAGGCACCTGCTGCTGTTTTTCACTTTAGCCCCTTTGGCAGCTCACTCTGTCTGTTTAAAGGACACGTAGTAGAGAAAGACTGACTGGGAAATGATGAATTATTTAAGTATGATGTCTAATTGTTTCAAGGCAGACATCTTGTTTCTGGAAGGTAAAGGCTTGGGGGTGGGTGTGGGTGTACATGTGGGGGGAGGAATCTTTGTGAAGAGGTCTGTCTACTGTGTAATGCAGGCAGTCTCGTACTTGAAGTGGCTGGGTAAATATGACCAAACTGAAACTTTAATCTGCTTTTTCCACACCCAAGCTGGCTGGGTATTAAAGATAATCTTTTTTGTGTGTCATATGGTGCGAGATATAGATGGAGCTAATTTTTTAGAGACAAATCTGATATTTGTCAACTGGTTGAAAAAAACCAGGGGATTTTCTGCTAATCCTCCCTTGGATGTGAAGGCGCGTTAACAGCAAAATGCAGATGGTGTTCTGTGCACGGAGAGTACCCAGCACTCAGCGCAGTGCATACGGAAAGGCGCAGCTAGCCTCGTTAGGGCTCAACGCAACCTGCAGATAGCGAACTCCTCTCCACATTCAATTAGCAAGTCACTTGTGAAAGCAGAGGTGTATTAGTTTATTCCAAAGCGCAAACTTTGCAAAATACATTTCTTGGTTGTTTCTCTTTACTTTTTGTTTCCTTGCTGACATAACATCCTTACTTCTAGGCTGTGTTCATCAAATATTCAGTTGCAACTCAATTCCAATAAGGAAAAGAAAACAAATTATAAATAAAATGGAGGCATAAATCTTTCAGGATCCTAATTCTAACTTTCCCTTGGAGTGTTTCTGTCTTTATTTTGTCACATTAAGCAGTTTTGCTTTCCGTTCCCACTGCTAGGCGTGGCTGATTTTACACTGGTGGAAAGAGCCCTTTATTCTTCTGCTCTCTTGTTTTGGAACACTGCATTTTGTGGTGTCACTTCTTTTATGCACAATTATCACTTGTGTAACTTCTGGTTTTGTTTTTATGAGGGACAGAACAATAAAACCTATGTGATGTTCTTTTTTTGGTTGCAGTGGGACTGTTGTAAGCATGCACTTCACCCTCTCAAGTATAGCTATACTATGACTACAACCAATTGCCACAGTGATGCAAAGCTGTCCTGACTGCTTTATCTTACCCAGTATTTTGGGAAGAATTTTCTGCTGGTCATTTTAGCACCAGAATGCAACATGGCAGAGTACTTTGGATGCATTCCTAAACTGCCTTGTAGCTCTGCATTACATTTGACATTGTATTGATAGTCAGTGTGTGGCCTTTCACAGACATCAGGTCAAATACATTTAGTACCACATCCCAGCTTCAAAAAGACTAAACAACTCAGAAAACATACATGAGAGGAATATGTGGTGTGTGCATTGAAACACAGTTGACTGTATTATTGTGCAGATGGGCTTAAGGGTGTGTACTTCTAAACCAATTATTGAATATATAGCTACTAAGGTTGACAGTATGGGACAGAGCAGATTAATGTCAAGAGGACAGGGAAGACGCTGACAGCATAAAAACCCAGAATAGGTGCAGAGGGACAAACCGTAAGACCTGCATACTCCAGATAAACTGAACTTATTTGCCTTCACTTACACTCTCACAATATCCCACATAATCACTTTAATGTTACCAACAATGGTTGTTTCTGTGATTTCTATAGGTTCCATAACAAGAATACAACAAGCATTTAAAGCAGAAAACATCAAACCATGTATTAACTCATTTTCTTAATATAAAAATAGAATACCAAAAATCACTCAAAGACTCAAATCAACTGTTCTCTATTAAGGACTACTAGGCTACAATTAATTGTGGGAATTTTATCAAACTGTAGTGTGTCCTTTTCTACATTTAAGTGGTAGTAGCAGTAAGAAATACTCTGACATGCAACAGGCGAGGAAGCTATACTAGCCTGCAGTGTGTGCATTTGTTTTGCACAAGATAGAGCTGACTTCTATTGATTGTCCTGCTATAGAAATACAAAAATATATTCACTATGAAATTCAGCATTTTTGTAACCTTCAACAATGCTTGTCATTCGCTTGTAAAATAAATATATAAATATACACCAGGAGGAAGAGAAGGGGGGGAAAAAAATCGCTAAAGCTCTTTTGCTGTAATTGGCTGAATAGCAAGGGCAGCAGAAAATTTACAGGCAGACAACAGTGTGAAGGGGACTCGGTCACAGTGCAAAACTAAGCCCTCAGCACCAGCAAGGGAGTAAGCAAGCCAGAGCAGCAAGCAAGCGTCTAGGTGCCTGTCTGGCATATCTTAACCAGCATGAGGCACTTGTCTCTCCCTAGCTCTGGCGGTAAGCTGCAGATCACAGTCCATTTTCTGGACAAGTTAAGTAAATAACCCAAGCAAGCATGCATAAGACAGTGACAGGGAAAGAGAAATCCCCCAAAGTCACAGTGGTGACACTCTACTAAATCCAATCAAACTGAGGAGGGAGAGGGAGAGAGACAGAGAGAGGGAAGGAGGGAGGAAGATATCCTCTTTGCTGCCTGTGTGTGTGTCCAACAGCATTGATGCAATAACACCTCATTCAGTGTTTAGCCCTTCTCAAAGGACAGGCAGGGATAACACTTTAAACCCTGTGGCTTTATCTCCTGCAGATTTTCCATAAAATGCCAAGCCAGGGAGCCGGGGCCATGTGACTACCATGTAGGTCAGGGCAGATGGGGGGTAGAAAGTGTGGGAGGTGAAGGGAGAGAGACAGAGTGGGGGAGGATGGGAGTTTTCTAATGGTACTGTTGAAAATAGCAAGCAGTAACCAGATTAGATCAATTAAGATTCTGTCTGTATCTGTTGCTGTGCAAGACTGAGAATTCAAACGTAAAGACACACACATAGCTGTCAAAAAAGTGTCACATCCACAATGATCACTTATGGTTAAATGTGAAGTTTTTGTGACTGAGCAAAGTTAAAGTATGTCAGTCTGATTCTTTTTGCACTGCAGCTTCTGGAAATTGGTGCCACATTTTACACATACTGCATTGGGTATATTGGGTTTGTTTTTTGACTTATCCTCAGACCCTTGAATCATTTTAATAATCATTTAATATTTAAGAAGACGTGCAACAGAAATGCAACAGGGTGAATGCATTCATATGTTGGCTCGGTCAGCTAATGCCAAGAAATGGGATCAAAGTGCAAGTTAAGCAAATACGGCGTCTAAAAACTAGGCTGATGCTCTCTGCATCCAAGGCCCTGAGTAAGATATATCCACCGTCAGTTCTGATATGGCGACGTGCTCTGAGGATCCTCCAACTACACAGCTAACACCATGTGTTACAACATGGTAAAGCAGATGTACGCCCAACTGTCACATTCTTTCAGTGGGCACAAATTTCCTCCTGGGGCAGTTGAGCAGCATGAAGCTGTTTTACAGTCAGCCATGTTTTGAGTTTGAAAAGTCTTGATTAACTCAAAATATCTACAACTTTCTTCTTCTACGATAATAATTAGACAGCCTTGTGTAACCTGGGATCTGAGCTATATATCAGAAATCTGCAACTTATCAATGGTAAAGTATATTTCTGTGCAACCAGGCCATGACAATGGAAATTAATAGTGATCAATGAACATGACTACATCTGTTATGTAACCTCTGCATACATCTCAACCTACCTTTCACAACTTTGGCAAAACACTTAATTTACAGGTAAATCCTGACCTCATCGTAAAAGTCCGCAAATTCAGTGCACTTCACATCTAGCCTCCAGATCTTGGTTTCTATGAAAGCATTTTCTGGTGAGCTGGTTGATCATTATCCCTGACATTTTCAGAGTACTGAGATATGTCAATATTCTGAAGCTCAATGGGCTTGTATAATTGAACTAAGAGCCCTTAGTTTCCATATTCTGAGGGCACAGCTTCCCAGTGGAATACCAGTGATGCTTGATGGAATACAAAAGATGGACAGGATTAGGCTTTGTGCTGTTGACTGACCTTGACCTATATTTTGACCCACAGCCTCACTCAATCACATGATTCTGTTTTGATCAATAAAACTCAGGTGAATGTGCTAAAAGATGCACCCAAATGGTGACTGTGCCCCATCTCAATATCTACATTTTTCTATTAGTGCTGAGCACCACTGGCTAGCTTTGTTTAACCTGGCCTCAATCAAACTCAAAGCCACTATCCCTGTGAAAATAGTATTGATTAAACCTAGCATCTATCCATGCATAAGAGCTTGTTTCAATTGATTTTTCCTCTTTGAGCTGAAAAATATAATAGAGTTGATATGAATTACAGGGTGTTTCGCTAAAATTCATCAACACAACCCAGATAATACTTGCTGTTTCCAGGGAAACATGCTGACAGTCTTTGTCTGTTTTTCATCAATCAATTACTTTAATGCACTTTAATGCTCATGTTTACAGAGAAACACACGACAGTCTGTACCAGTCACCAATACTGTAAATAGGTGGTTTATAGCAGAAAACATACAGCATATGGGGCTAATTCCACTGCAAATAAACTATATGTTAGCTTTTCACTGCAGGGATAAGAAAGCTAGCATGCCACATTATACATGTTGGTGTCTAAATGCAGATTATTCTCATGATACTACATTTTGGACCATGACATCATATCATGTGTGGTGGCCTTTTTTGATTTAATATGACGAATACATAAAAGTAATACTAAAATAATAAGCTATAGAAAAAATCTACAAGTTGTTCAGTAAAAGTTGCAGCCCACTCCAAACTATCCCAGTTGTCACGTTATACTCAAAGATTTGCAGTCTCTAATTCCCAAGCTCAAGGCTGATCAGCGTTATTCTAGTGACAGTACCCCTAAAGCCTCTTGACATTAAGCCTTTATAAGACAGTTATGGGTGTTACATTGGTCTTGCAACATAAACTACTTTTTATGCCTTTACTATCACGTTTAAATAAAATAGCTACAGCAACAGATTAAATTCAATAGGCCAATAGGCTACCTCCTCCTTGTTAACAGGCTATTATTCTACTGTTATCCTTGGACTGTCTTCTGTAGGTTTTAGGCTTGAGGCCTTAATATTATTGACAGAGGTGCAGTGATATGAAATAATAGACTAGTTATGCTTGTTTCACTGTTCCTGTCTAAATCTCCATTCATACTATTCTAGGCCAATAAGACAGATGATAACAAACCAATCTGAGCGGACTAGCACAAAATAATTCTCAGGCAAATACTGTTAAGAGAAGAGGGAAAATCAACCAAAACAGGCAACTGTAAAGCAGGTACAGAGATTTAAGAATGTGCCATGGTAAATCAAGGGCTTACCTTGCCACTGAAGCTTGTCTATGCTCACCCCTGAACTTAAAACTATCTCCAGTTAAAAATACCAAAAAATACTTCCTAAAGAAGTTATCATTGTGAGCTGCAACTTATGCATGTTTGCCCTAAAATTTTATATCAATTCCAAAAGAAAAAAGCAAAAAGTATGACAATACTTAATAGTAAGTTAATAATAACAATAAGGATAGGAATCAAGATATCAAGCAGACATACTAATCAGTGCACTTAAATTGTTGCAATATAAAACTAGACAGACTACATGAGAAACATGTAGTGTAGTCAAACTCTGTTACAGATTGCAGTAAACAAAGTACAATAGGTAAAGAAAAAATGTCTATAGTACAGAAAGTGCAGAAGTACAGGGTGTAATTACACCATTTTTAATAGTTTATGATAAGAAGTTGCATGATATCTGCAGTACTGTTAGTGATGAGGTTGGATAACCAGGAACACTGTATATCAAAATAAATAATCACTTTATACCATATCTATGAAGAATACTTTATGGTCGGTGTGTGTTATTTTTAGTCACACCAGCCATGGCAGGCATGGCAACCTCAGTTTGTTGGTCATTCTACTACATCTAGCATCAACTTGTCTGGTGAAATATCGTAACATCTTCTGGATGGATTCTGGATGGATTGGCACAAGATTCTGCAAAGATGTTCATGGTTCCCAGAGGATGAA
The DNA here is from genome assembly GCF_017976325.1 of Chelmon rostratus. Lineage (NCBI taxonomy): Eukaryota > Metazoa > Chordata > Actinopteri > Chaetodontiformes > Chaetodontidae > Chelmon > Chelmon rostratus. Next base: position 10,815,862 of record NC_055667.1, on the reverse strand, counting down.
TCCCCTGACTTTTCCTTTAGCACCACCATGAAGTTGACTTGTGGTTTTGAGTAAAATATCTCAACAATATTTGATGGTTTGCCATTAAATTGGTACACACATTTTTGCCCCCTTCAGGATGAATCGGAATAACTTCAGTGACGCCCAATCTTTCATCTAGCACCATCATCACGTTGAAATTTGAATTTCCAATACTTTGGTTTATGACCAAATACCAAAACTATTAACATTACTATTAGCCTCAGCTATACTTGTGTGTGATTAATGCTAATTAGCAAAAGTAAGCATGCTAACACACTATACTAGCTTCTCCCATTTTTAGGAATAGCAGGCATCATTTATCCCAAGGTTGGCAATACTTGAGAAGTTTATTGCTTTCTAAATAGAAACTTGATGGCAGTGGTGCTGGCAGTTTCGCTACTCCCCTCAAATGTCAGTGTTCATTGGAGAAAGATTGGTGCGGTATCGCATGATTGTTACTACACTAATGACTTGTAGTGGGTTGGTTAAGGCACTTGGGATCTTAAAAGGGACAGCATTTACCTTCATTTGCATTGCATCCTCCCAGTAAAGCTCTATGCTGTTGGGAGAAACAGCAAAGAGATTTAATGCTAGCTCAAAAGAGCATATAGCTGACACAAAAGGTGGGATAATCCATCCAAGTCATGTGGTAAGAATAACGCAGTAGTGTCATAATTTAACTTATCTTCCAAATGCTCCTAATACTTTCTCAGACAGCCAGCAAAGCAAACTCATTTCAGCCGTTTATATTTGCAACCTAATTTTTTCCATTGCTACCAAAAGCTCATGGCCATAGGTAATGAGAGGAACATGGATCAACTAGTCAAGAGAACAACACTGCATCATCTGTCAATTAATGTCATGCTACATTCTACCCACTAGAACTCCTTTGGTTCCAGGGCCAGTGCTGAGCCCAGCTATAATTAGGCAGTACTGCTAGTTCTGGCCACATGACAATAACCCGAGTCTGTGGGCAAGCACAGGTGGTTATGTTACAGACATGAACAGAAATCTTACAGCTTTCTCCAAGAATATGGGCTGGTCAATATCGCTGTATTCATAACTGGTCCAACATCATGAAATCATTTTTCGAATCAAAATATGTAAAAAACATATAAGACTGGCCATGTACAGTTGGTGTTTGTATAACAGTCTTTTACAGGTCAATCATTTTCATCAAGATGAGAAATTTTAACATTGTTTCACAACTCATTAAAAGCAGCTCTCCCGACTTCTTTACTAGAAAAAAACAATACTTCAGTTATTGACAAAGTTTCTTAAAGCTCAACAGTCCTACCCTATCCAGGTCTTTGGACTGAAAATAATATGATGCTCCATCTTTCAAAGATGTACTTTTCCTAAAGCATTGTTGATTGCCCTGTGTCCATTACTTGGAAGGATTATGATAATATTCCACATTGTGCTCGGCGTGATGCACAGGAAATTCAATACTCAAAAGGTTAATGCAATCAATTAGGATGACAAAGGAGTAAAGTAAAACCCTCCTGCTCGTGGAAAAAAGAGACAGGAGAAGAGAGGGGGAGAAAAGGTATTGAAAGCTTGAATGGATCCACAGAGAGAAAAGAGGCACTTGAAACGACAGAAAAAAGGCATTTATTCAGCGTGTATCGTCCAAGGCCAGCCAAATGAAACACACACAAAGTGTACACACAAAGAAAGAAAAAATAGCTCTTAGATAGTGAATTGCATCATTCAGCACTCAACCAGTTGTAATTGAACAATACAGGAGCAATATTTTTGTTTGAAGGTAATCAGATACCTCAGCCAAGGAAAAAGTGCCCAGTACTAGAGGCTTGAACATCGATTCATAATTCTCATAATGTTCTATGGACTTTTCCTCCGTTCCGAGACAAGTTTTGTCTCAGCACTCCATTCCCATGTGCATTGTTGCATGGGCTGAATATTAACAGCACGACAATTGTGTATGGGAGCGATATCTTTTGTTATTTAGATAGATGTTACAATGCTATACAACACAAAGGAGTCTCATCATTGCAGATAAATGGATAAACTTGGATGGCGGTATTGAGCTCTACAACCATTGTAATAATCCATTTTACCTTTTCAGGCTCAGTCTGTCAAAATGGTGATGTATTAATCACATTTCAGCAATCCTCCGTGGCTAATGATAATGTTATGAGAGTCTGGGTGGCAATATTTCGCTAACGTCTGCAACGCCTATTTTCTGCCGATAAGTTGTGCAAGGAGAAAAGCCTAAAACCTTGTAATCCACTTAGGTAAGGCAGTAGACTTACCTACTTCTGCAAACACACAACCTCATAAATCTACTACCTTCACATTGTTAAAGACTGTCGAGCTTGAAAAAATACAGCAGGTCCTCCACTTTGTTTGTAACAAATGAAGACAAGTTTCACATTTCAAACCATTACACAAGTCAAAGAACTGTGCATGCACATGCCCTAACAGATACTCTGTATCTGTCCTTAAGTCTCATTCAAACTTGTAGGAGCAAATAACCTCAAAATACACAACCTCAGTACAGTCTCCAAACTTGATATGTAATTAGAAATAGAAAAAGCTTTACGCAACGTTGTTTAAAAAACATCATCAGCAAGTAAGCTATTTGGCATGTTGTTCCTGAGTGGAGTGTTATAAATTAGAGCAAAGCAACAAAGACAGGATTAAACTTAAAACATTGATTTTCTGCCAAGTATTGTGAACTACAGCCTTTTTATTCTACATTTACAAACTTCCATTCATCTCTACTATGAACAAATAAAGAGGTATGAGGACAACAAGCACAAAAGGCAGGGTTAGGCGGTAACCAGGGCTTTATGTTTTGTCCATAAGAATTCCACTTTTTTCAGGGGCACAACTGCTGTAATTTGACCTACATCACATTTTTCTGTTTGGGCATTTTTTGGGTCCGGCAGCCACGTCACAGAAACAATGGACCAAAATGGGCTTTGAAGTCAGCCCTGAATGAAAACGGAGGGGCTGACACATGAAATGCCCTCACAGCTGGGCTGCCCCCAGTCAAAAGAAAAACAAATACTTTGAATGAGAGGGGGACACGCCGCTCCTGTCTGAGCTTCCTAAGGCCCTGAGCCACCATCGGGAGGTGGGCTTTCACGATATGCCCGTAATGATGGATGGATTGGGAGGAAAGTCTATTCACATGGAGATGTTACATCATAAATATTTACACAGGGCTGCCGTTTCCATGTAGCCTTTGCTTGTTTTGACACACAGGAAAAATTTAAAGGACAAAAAGTAAAGGAGAGAGAAAAGTGTGGAAAATGAGAAGGTGGCTACGCATTTTTATCATTATACCATACTGAATGATACAATAAGACTAAATTGAGTTTCATGAGTTGTTGCTCTTTTTTTCAGTGAGACAAATAATCTTTCCTACGGCAAACTGTGGGCTTTATTTACCTTTATCCATGACTGAATGAACTCCTGTTTATTAGAGAATCATTGCCCTCCTACACACAAACCCTGAAATGCCAACAAGTCACTAAGTGAGAAAGTGGGAATTTCAATTATAAATCATTCTCCAAACCAATTTCCTTGAATTCCACAAACTAGACACAGAAAAGAACCTTAACAGAGTGAAACTACTAAACACACATTATACACTCATTTTTAGCAAAGCACCACTTAACTTTCATTGAGACCAAAGAGAAGCAAAAGGGAGACACCACTGTTGCTGGTAGGCAGCCCTACAAATTTCTGCTCAGTGAGCTCAATTAAAAGCCTTGAAGCCCCCCGAGATTGTCCCTGGAACCAATGAAAACAAATTTGGCAGTTTAATTTTCTTCCCACTGTCGAAGAGAGGGACTCTGCTCTGGGAGTGTTGTCTAGCCTAAGTCTGTGGGAGCCAAACGGAGAGGGGGGGGGGGGGGCATGCCAGCCCCATGTTAGAGGCAGTTGGCCTTTATGATTAGGTGCATTAACATATATCAAAAGCCAATTAAACTAACTGTACTCAGTTATGATGTGGTTATATTGTTAGACAAGGAGAAACCCAAGTTATTCTGTGCAGTCTGCACCACAGTTGACTTACTTCACTTCGCTTCATGGGACTTCCAAAGCAACCTGTTTAAAGATGTTTTTGTGTGTGTATCCATCCATGCATCCCGCTGTGAGGAGAACTTATTGGGGGGTGGGAGGGGGGTTCTGCTGCTGCACAGAATCAGACCTGCAGCTGCTGTTAGTTATTGTATCTATGTGGAAATCTGTGGATAGTGTCATCATCATGTTGTAGGGAGGGTACTCTGGGCATGTATCAGGGGCTCTGATTGATGCAAGGAGTGTGTCTTCTCTCTGGTGTGTGAGTGACACCACCAGAAACAAAGGAGTGTGGTGTAGCCCTCTGCCTCAATTCACGGCCATGCCACCCCCCAGTGATAGTAAGGGTCTCTGGATTGACATGAGACAGCCCACGGTGTCACTTCTGAATGTTTAGATCCCTCTTGACTAGGAGGCCAGGGGCAAGGGCTGTTGTATGCATCCTCATGACAGACTACCACATCAGCATTGTGCTCATACCAGCTAACATCATTAGCACAGAAGGTTTCATCTCAGGGAGAGGGAAAAAAAAGCAACCCAGTTTCTTCAAGTCACAAGTCATTAGCGTCCTCTCGAGAGTCAAATTGTACAGAGGCAGATTTTTTATCAGCAACAAAAGGTTTTATACTCTTGTTAATTTGGTGGATGTCATCCGTACTTAGATGTCTGTGTCTAATGTCTGTTACAGTAATAAATGCCATATAGTGGAAAAATTATATTATTTTGTCAAGATGACAATGTGGGATGTTGCCACAACAAGATCTAGACATAAAGCAGGCATAAAAGAATATCAAATTATAATTAACGGAACAGCGTAACAGATACAGATAACAGAATATGACATACATGCTGGCACACTTATGAGAAACCGTGGTGCTAAAATACATTTATTTATTATTGCCAGTGAAAAGCTTTTTACGATTCCCAATTTCCCACATCATTTGGGTTGTTCTGTGTTCATTCATGTACTTTTGTATTCTAAGTACTCAGCTAAACCACTGCTCAACAACTGTTAATGTCTGGAAACTGATAAAATGACATTTCTTATATGTCAAAGTTTTGAGTTGTTGCAGCCTGGCAGGGTTTCTAATACTGTACAAAGTGTTAGGGGTGCATTTTATACTGTATAGATCCCTCATAGCAAGAGAGAGAGAGAGAGAAAGAGCGAGGGAGAGAGTGAGAACGAGAAGCCCTCTTTGGAAAACAGATACATCAGTGTGCCTGTATAGTGTACGACATTGCTGTGAGTTAATCAGTTGGAAAATAAAACGGTGGGATTCTAATAAGTCATTTGTCAATTTTTACAACCCCCAGACACATTGATCCATGGGGATTAATGAAGATGCCTGATATTGTTGTAGATATGAACAGGGGAGATGGTGGGGACAGTAATCAGTCATGTTGGGGATTTGTCCTACCTCGTTTTCTCTTCCTGGGGAGTCACTCCATACAGGGGCTCACTTCATCTGAGGAGGAGAGCGAAGGAGAAACATTAAAAACCGAGACACTGATTATTCCGATGTATATGAATGCGCACTTGTGTTCTCGAGAAATCCATACATTTACCCAACTCATCTCATCTACGGTGGTTGACATAATGTAACAAGCTTCCAGATGATGCAAAAGGAAAATGTGTGCTTTTCTTCACTCCTGTCCTTTTGACAAAACAGTATAAAAGTGCACAGATATCCAGGCCCCATGTCACAGCTAGGGGAAATGGTTTGGTGAGGGAAGCCAGGGAAGCTACAGTTTATAAAGCCAATTGAAGCATGGAGCAGTTAACTATGTCCATGCATATTTCAGCAGTTTGTCAGTAATAATTTACTTATAGGCAGTAATTTTAAAATCAGGGATGGGTGGAAGTAAGTAGTAACATCAAAGGGCACAAAACAACAAATTTTCCCATGAAGTCTCAATGGAAAGAATTGCATGACAAGAATGAAAATGTGTCTGATTCAAGCTTAGCTAAACTACAGAACTAAAGGGTCGACTATATATGTCTTTCTTTAATATGCAGAAAAGCGCAGTGTCTTATATGACATCCATTAACCCAGACACAGAGTTACTGTACTTCAGGACAGAAACTGACTTTGGCAGAACCAGTTGAGTCACTCTTAAATCCTCTCAAAAGTTTCCTAACCTTGAGAGCCCGTGCATCCCCGAAAAAGTAATAATAATTCTAACCTGATCTTCCTACTTATTTTATATCTCCCCTCAGCAACCTAACTTCTTCTCGGCAACAGTGCAGTTATTAATTCATGAGGCACTAATTAGTTCTTTGTTTAATTTTGTGTTAAACAGACTGACCGGAATGATAACGACTCGCGCTGTAGCGCTTCGGTCCCATGCCACTCCTGTTTGCTACAACAAGGGAGCATCGTGCGACTAGCATGATGAACCCAATTCCCTTCTAAGTTGCACTTCATTAAGTCAAAATGTGACAAGGAGCTTAGAGGAAGAACTGGCAGATCTGATCATACATAACAATGCAGGCCCAGTAAGTTTGAGGGAGGTGGGGGGGTGCTGGTGCAGGGGGGTGGTGTGGGGGGTGGGGTGTAGTGGATTCCAGCATGCATGTTGATAATTTTCTATTTTTAACCCTTGGGGGCCGTCTTTCATTTTCCTTTAATTGTTTTTGTTCAGAGCTGCAGTGTCCTCTTTTTAAATTGCAGCTCCTATCAACTCCCCTGATCAACCCCCTGTGCAACATTGCAGGCAGACAAGTAAACAACAGGGTTGCCCTTTTCCATGATGTAGTGCAGATGCTCCAGTAAAACCAGTGACACTTTTATCACGGCACAAACACACATATATGCACTTATTCAAAAGGAATAGTTGCACGACATGTAAGAGTTGCAGCAATGACGATCAAAATGAACTTGTCAATAATGTTTTTGGCCTTGTAAGTAGAAAAACCTGCTGAGTGAAAACAAAGGTAACTGCTCAAATGTTCTTAACGTACGAATGCCATCCATGAAATCCATGAGACTCTCAAAGATTTGAGAGCTGATGCCAATTTTTCTGGTTGGAGGCTTATAATTAATTGTCTCCAAAAAGTTCATTGCTGTCTTAAGTAACCACTTCCTTACATACTCAGGTAAGGCACGACAGCAAATACTTTCACTTGACACAATGCCTGAATGTGAAGAGAAGCCCTGCACAGAGTAGGTAAAGCCCTCAATAATCTACAATCATTGACTTTGTACATGTGGCAGATAGCACTTTGGTTTGCAAACTGGGGAATTTTTTTCCACAGCAAATCATCAGCTGACAAGCTCCGCTAAGATGTTTAGCCTCTCCAAGTATCTTCCCACTAGCTGAGGATATGATAAAATCAAAAAGCAGACAAGTAATTACACTGTATAATAGGCAAGATTGGCATTTTCAAAATCATTTTCATGTGGATGGAAATGACATTGCATAGACTATTCTGTATTCACTGGTGCAGATAAATAAACAAGGCATGGAGAAGAAGGGGGGCATACAGAACGCACAGTACAATGGCAAGCAGGTCAGTAATTAGAAACTCTGTTTGCACAGTAATAATTTTAATATATTCATCAGGAAACAGAGCATGCCTAGCATGATAAAATCCCATCAAGGAACATATCCCGACTGCCTTAACCTTTTAAACAGGCTGCCAGCACATTGCTAAGAACCCGAAAGAACTAAATAAATAAATAAATTCATACATACACCGAAGTTATAATGACATGCAGCTACATCCATCCCTGTATTTTGAAATCTCAACATTACCAGTTGGCATTGTAACATGACAGGGATATGCAACCCTTTTCTTATGCTTAAATTCTCAAATCAGTACCTGCAGCTAAATGTGCTTCTGGAGCTTTTGACCTCCTATGAGTGTGAGCAGGTTAAAGCCCTCCAACACTGAAACACGTTCAGCTCTGATTGCGTGAGTGTAAAGAGAACACATGTGTGTAACCTTGTTTGTTATTGAAGCTGGCAGTGATGATGCTATGGAAATTATTGCAAATTGCTTAAAGGACTCCTGACACGCAAAAACCTTGACCTCACCATGCCATTTCCCAAAGACAGAGGAATGCGTAACTGTTAGAGGAATTCAAGGTGCAGCACAAACGTAATCACTATGAGCAACATTTTCACAGAAGTGAAAATAGCTCAAAGCAATTCATGTGTGAAATATATTGCTGCATGCATGCATGCATGTTTTAATGTAATAAACATGCAAACCAGACCCGCATACAGCAAAGTTCTTTTAAACTTAAAGTTCGTAAACAAGCTAAGCTGACAGATCACACCGTAGTGTCTCAATTATTACAAATTTAAATAACAGGAACACACAAACAGGCACTCAGCTGAACAGAACAGTTTAAAATAATAACCCTCTTTGCCGTAATGACTGCCAATCTATTGTCTAAGTTTCCTGGTTTCATTTCCCACACATAAACTCAGAAACTTACAAGTTTACGTGACCTCATTCTACATGAAACAACCTCTAATTACATGAAGTGGAAGCCGCAACAAGAATACACTTCTCACTGAATAGGTCTGTACTTTGTGTCTTCTAGTCTGTATTTCGGTTTGACTTTTTGAACACACTGCAGAGTGAGAAACTTACTATTTACTCATGCATATTTGACAGCACCTAGTAGGCCCCTTTTTATGCTGTCACTTCTGGCTCCTATTCTTCCTTTCCCCTAGGAGAGGACAGAGTCGGGGGCTTGAGGGCAGCTACCTCCACAGTCCCGCTGTCCCCTCCTCGCCTAATTTTTGTTGTCCAGCCCTTTGAAACCTCAATCTCATGCAGAACCAAAGAATGGTGATCCATGTGCAACAAGTGCCAGTGCCATGGAAACCCCCGTTTTCCCCCCAAAATATTCCTTTTTATCCCTTTTGAAGACCTGTCACCAGGCAGAGCAGGCATCACATGACCCCAGGCCGAGCCATGACAAAGCCTATTTTCTGCCTGCTTCTTGATTGATTAAAAAAGACTTTTTAGTAAAACCATGTTAAAGGACACAAAAAGTGACACACAGAAGAAAGGGCCCTCGGGGATGGCCCAATCAGACGGTTTCTCCGGTAATAACGCACAGAAAAAGGAACAATATCATAATCGCCACAAAGGAAGGATCAGGGCAAGCGTGAAACTTGACAACAATGGTGATTACGGTAATGATAGAGAACAGTTTACGATTTAGAAAGTACTGTAGGTTACAGTACATCAAACTACACATGGTAGAATTGTATTAATTTGCATCAAGTGTGTGATTTGCCCCGATCCTCACACTGGAGTTTTAATTTAAACACATATCCTCACTGTAAAACTTCTCCAGTGTGTTGCTGGATATTTTGTTGATCATTAAAAATCAGGTGAATCTAAATATACTGACTTCTGTTCTGATTAACAACTCGCTGGTCAGACGATTCAAATAGCAGCACATTATTTCAGCATATTCACACTATAGCGTACCCCCGGATTATTACAAATGCTTTTTGCATTATGTTCCGCCACACTTGAGGAAAATTATACATGTAGCACTGTGGTTCATGTGTGATATGGGATCAATATTCTTTGCATCAGACATTTTACTCCGCCAGTTGACCTAAGTGACAGACCATTTAAAACAGAGAGAGACTGGCTCAGCCGCTCTGCACGGCAACAAAGGCAGACCACATTATTAATTTATCTCAAAAGCACAGGTCGATATGAGAGGCCTATTGCTTACATGTTTTCTTTTTGTTGGCATTTTTTGTGTCATATACAGTGGCTTAAATATCTGGTCTCTTTCTGTGATTTCACAGTTGAACTGTGAGTGTCAAGCAGGATAGAAATTAGTTCTGTTGCGTCAAAATTGTTGCTCTATCAAGTAACGTTTTATTGTAGTAAAACAAACAGATACTTCCACCACCATTGGAGAGAGAGAAAGCTGCTTCTGTCTCTTTGTTTCTGTGTGGAGATGTGGAGGACATATTTACCAAGACGGTAGGGAGGGGTGGGGGGTGTAGAGAGGAGGAGCGGCATTAGAAGCGTCCACACATGAGCAATTAGTATTCCAGATCCTGATGGTTCTAAACACAAAAAGGCCTCACCAAATCCCCACGGCGGAGGTGTCAGACGGAAAATGACGAAAATCTGCTCCTTGACAGGGAGTCATTTATATTTTAGCTTCGTTCCATTATCTTAACGAATCCATCATCAGCCAATGCAATATTAACAGCAGAAAATCAACTCATTAGATCCAGGGGGATTTAATCAAGATTGCAATCATGTATGCGGTTCCTGGAGAGTTGGCTTCTTCTTTTTTTTTTCTTTTTGGTCCTTTCCACGTAATTGCCGCATCTCAGATCTTAATAAATTATTCTCGATCTGAGATTGATGCCTTTTTTTCCTTGCCTCTCACGCCATGCACTCACTGTCTCTAACTATAATATTTACCATAAACATTATTATGTCATGGGCACACAGTTTAAAATGGCCTTTAGCTAACTCGCAGAAGTAATTGGCTTCTCCATTTCTCTCTCGTTTCCTTGCTAATTGCCAAGTGATATTGCTAACACTTCCCTGAGAAAGAAAGAAAAGACCTCTTTTGCACAAGCTGGGATATGTTGCTAGGATTTTCCAACCTTTATATGTGAATGTAGAAAGAATTTCCTGTGTTTGATACTGCTTAACAAGACAAGCAAGCAGATGAAAGAACATTCCACTTTTGATATGTAAAACTTCATGTGAATCCCCGGCATCAGAGAGAAAATAGAAAGAGCTCAAATTTCAGGTGGGGATATTTTAGTCTCGATTCTCAGAAAAACGCTGAGAAGAAAAGGAGCTGCAGCAGATAGATAACTGCCAGTAATATATCATTTGCGAAAGTTAAATCTGGATGTTTTATCAGACAAGAGAAGAGAGGCTCTGTCCTGTCCTGAAAACTGTTTATAGTGACTTGTGTCTGCCTTACCACAGATACTTAACTTTTATTATTAACACTTAATTTGCTGTAACTAAATATAACAACAGTTGTTATCTGTATAAACTTTAGACATCATAATTCCTTCATTGTTTCAAAGAGAAACACGTTTCATTGTGTGCATACCTGCTCATTTCAACATGCTCATACCTATCAGCATCACACATGTGAGATTTAGATAGAAGCCAAAGATTTAAGTTTATTTTATTTTGTCATAGTCTTTCATGACAATGGCATACACTGAATCATATCATATCTCTTCTAAACCTGAAAAAGGTACTAAGAATGGTCATGTTTAACTACATGGATGACAAACAAGGCCCATTAACAAAATGTGACCTGGTAAAAAGTTTGATTAACACAGACAGACCAGATAAATCATCCTTCCCGACAACCATCCCCCTAACACATAAAAAGTCGCAAAAATGTTGTTAGTGTTCTCACATGAAACGCTTATGAAGTCAATGAGACCAGAAAATCAACATTCCCACCATATCATCTCAGCAAACAGCTCAGAGCTGCTTCATTATCACTGAAAACACAGCGTAATCTTATACCAAGTGTCCTTAAATGATCAGTTTCGTGTGTGATTTGGAGATTCTGTGTGGGAAAATGTATCCTAAACTGCAAGTCAGAGAGACTGTCTTCACATTACATGCTGGTGTGATCATGTGTATCCGGCCAAGGGAGACAATAGTGGCAGTTTTTTTTTTTTAAATACAGGCCAGATATAGCAGAGGATAGACAATAAACATTTCTTTTTCAGCCATGATGTCTGAAGCCCATCCACCCCCATTAACACTAACCAGCACCCTTTGCATTTTGTAAAAAACTCGATGTGAGATGTGCTGGCACCTTCTTTCCACTAATTTATCAATGGAGCAAGGAAAATATGGTGAAAACTAAAAAGTACCAACAAGTTTGACTATAATACAAATGCAGAAAGAAACATAATGGTTGTCAATTATGCGAAATTTGTTGAGTTATTTTTGCGTGCAACTCTTTTATTGAACACAGTCTGCTCACCATTCTCTGCACCTATATCTCATTTGTGTGGCAACAGGCCTTCTTCCCCTCACAGACAGGATTAACTCCTAACATGTTCAACATGATCCAAAAGTGTAAAAACTGTCAAAGAGACCTTTAATCTGCCTATGGAACAAAGCCTTTTGTACAAGGACTAACCTGACCTTGTCACTGTGAGTTTAACTTGGTGTCTGTTAGGCAATATAAAGCCCTAGCCAGCCCTTCTCCTCCGCTCCCTCCCTCTAAGTCGTCTTCGCTCCCTCCCTCACTACCTCAGCCTTTCTCCCTATGCACAGAATTGGGGGTGTGTAGCTACAGCACCAAATGCTGTGTTAATCCCTGTTTCTCTGAGATGGCCAATAGTAAATCCGGGCCCTCTGTAAACCAATCTCAGAGTTTTTTATCTTGATTTATTAGATTACGAGTCCTGGGTCCCTGAGCCCATGCTACACATACTAATCCTAATCGGAATAGACAAGTATTAGCCCAGTTCAAGGGGAGCTAAACAGCAGCGGTGGCCAACTTTCAGTAAGAGGGAAACTACAAGCTTATAGGCTTGATGGGGCTTTTTATCCGTTTTCCTTTTTTCTCCACTTACATTAGTAGAATGAGTGTGTAATTAAATACATAAATCCTGACACACAAACCCTCAAAAGGCCTAAAACCACTGAACCCCATCCAGTTTGGCTTTCTTTTCCCTGCACAATGAAGTTACTGAGCCAAGCCCAATCATTTGTATTTTTCTCAGATTTTTAACAGTGAGCAAGGCAAACATGAAAGTCCCATTGAAAACAACTGCAAGAATTAATTTTACATCTCAGTGAATTCAAGGCAGTGTTGTCAAATTATAAGCAACAGGCCCACGTAACTAATTTCCCTTGGTCCAGGGAGTGTTAAAAAAAACGCAATAAATCACTTTTTATCTGTGATAATAAATCGCATATAATTAGAAAGGTGTCTCTACTCTGTTTGCCTTCTGTGGGCAAACAGAGGCCACCAAAATGTCAGTACTGGTCACATTATTGTTACTAACCTTAAACCAAAATGAAAGAACAGTCTCCATCTTACTGTAAATTGCTGGTCTCACACTGCTTTCAACCAATCCAGCCTATGCGGATGGCAACTGGTTTAGGCTGGATGGAGTCCATGTGACACATGAGGCCAGGGCTGGGGAACATTAAGAAGTGTCTGCTCGTACACTAATGCTGGTGGCAGCTGTTAGTCTGCCAAAAACTGCAGCAGCAGCAGCAAGGATATCCTGAAATACTATTGAAAACCGCTAAACCTCCTCCTCGCTGATGTAAAGCTATACAGCTGCTCGGCGCCAGCACAATCACTGATCAATCTGGGAAAGTTAAAAATGGAGCCAGGTTCGTGGACTAAATCTGCTGCTTTTCAGCTTGGAAGGTCAAATCTCTTGATCTCAAAAGGGATGTTAAGGTTTAGCAACACACAGTTTTGCTGTACTTGATGAAGTTTGCGCAGCAGCCACGACAGAGACAGCATATGCTTGTGCTTCTGTGTCTACGTACTGTAAATGTGTGTGTCTGGTCATGTATTTCTGTCCTTGCATGAGTACATGTAGATTTTCGTGGCATGACCACAGCGCAGAGGCTGCCCCTTCCCACTGCCCTCAGGGGTGACAGGGGAGCTAAGGGAGATGTGACAGCCATGTCTGCTCCCTGTATGTGTTTGTTTGCCCCTGAAAATGAGACACTGGTTTCACTCCAGCCCCCTGGGCATGTTTAGCTCTGCCTCCACCGCATCGCCTTCATCTGATACAAAGTGGAAGTCCACCAGATAATAAAATGCATGTCTGCTGGTGAGGTGAAAGTGGATACATGTACACTTCAGAGCTCAAAAAAAGTTAACTGATTATTACTTTTCAGTTTCAAACCCACACTGAAGATTGGATGATTTTTCTACATTTGTTATTTGGTACAACAAAACATTATGGAACAAACTGTGTCAGAACACTGAAGCGTATTTCGTAGTAATGTCACCATGAAAAGCCTAATACAGCGAGTAGGGCATTATGTCATGAACAAAAAACTATGATCCAGTGCTTTTGTATGCCAAATAAAAGTGAGGAATGAATTTCCTGTGCTCCTGTGTTTTGTCCTTAGACCTAACAGTCACCAAGTGTACTTTGCAAGGAATATTCATTTCCTTAGGAAGGCCTCGTCAGCCTTGTGACCCAATCCATATCCATTCTGTCCTGTCTGCCCTCCCTAGTCCCTGCCTCTTTTCTGTAAGTGGCAGATATTTCACCTGCCTATCAGTTTCCCTTTAAACGTGCTGGTATATGCAGGAAAGGCGCCCATACAGGGTCACTGACTGTCCTCTACGAGGCCCTCTTTGAAGCTACTATCTTGCTGGCTACCTCCCCCCGCTTTCTTCTATCACTCAAATTACAGTGCGTAGAGGTCGCTGGTTGAAATGGGTTCAACAGAGCTGATTAACTCTGATCTAGTTTTACATATTATTGGGATGGAAAATGTACAAGTCTTGGGTGGCTCATGACTTAAAAAGTGAATCATAAATTTAGGCCTCCCTAATTTATATTTACAACAGGGAAAAATGAGCCTTCTTTAATTTTTCCTCAGTGCCTGGAACAGAGCCTGGAAGACGTTCGTCAATGCAGCGTGTGCTCGACCAGAGAGCAAACTGTACTTGCAAGAGTACGTTTGTGTATTCAGCCCACAGCAAAATGCAGTTTACTACCAAATAATGGGAATCAGATCATTTCCATGCAGAAATGTGAGGCGGGAAGGAAAGCAGCTGCTTCAATGTGAGGAAGGTAGGAGGAGGTTAAAAGGAGTCAATGGAGGCTAAAGAGACAGCAGGTCTACCGATGACAGAAAGAGTGGCCAGGGACTGCAGTTCAGGACTTCTGGAAACCACATCAAACAGACCATGGAGCGCTGCCAAGACGAACACACACCAACTGTTGCAAAAAAAGGAAGGGGGAGAGGAAGAGACGAGTGGAGGAGGGCAAACAGCAAAAAGCAAGGTTTGGTAACAAAATGGAAATGTCCCAGGATCAGAGGAATATAAAGATAGAAATTCATGGATTTTGCCTTACTGATAGATAACGAGAGAAAAGACAAGAGAAATGGGGGAACTAGTGTTGTTGCTGTGTGAGAGTACTTTTTAACAACCCCCTACGAACAGGTGTGAACTTGCTGCTTTATGTCAAAAACAGGGAAAAGCATATAAACGCAGGCAGCTTATAGGAATGTAATTACAGTTTATAATGCAAAGCTCCACAAAATCAAAGACAATGTGTGTTTCGCAGGGTTAAAAAAATGTCCGGGATTTTACCTGCCTATATCCCTATATGTATAGTTTTAGCATTTAAAATTATTTTCTCTCTTTTGCATCTTAAAACACACAAAACTAACGTGTTTTAGCCTGAAGTACAGAAGCCCCTTTTCAGAAACGCAGAAACTCAGATACAACAGGCTGTGTTTTTGAGTGGGAGGCCTGCTGGGGATTAAGTCCTTGTCACTGTACTGGCGACCCCTGCTGGCTGGTTGGCCTGCACAGACGAGAGCGTCTAGTCTAATTCTAACAAAACAGCATTTCAGTTCATTTCTTCTGATCGTCTGAGATTGTGGTATCTTATTGAATGTAGCGAAAAACATTTTTGCTGCGGTGTTAGTTAGACCTGCACTGAGCTAGCCCAGCGGCTGTCTTGCAGTAAAAATGTGAAATTCATCAAGTCTGGGCAATACAAAAACTGGCTAAAGGAAATGTTTATTTCTGACAACACATTTACAGCTGAAATAATCAGCTGATTAGTCGACTGACAGAAAATAGATTTTTTTGATAAATATGTTGTTAAACATTTACTAGTTAGATTGTTAAATGTTCAGAATGTGAAGCTTTTCTTTGTCATATGTGATAGTAAATTGAATGTCTTAAGCCTTTGCACTGAGGGTTGGATAAAACAAGTAATTTGCAAACATCTTGACCAATGGGAAATTATAACTGGCATTTTTCATAATTTTCTGAAAAGCGGTTGTTTTCTTTATTAGTTAGTCGTAGCCCTGAGTAGATTAGCAAGTAATGTGATTATCCTGGTTATTCCAGGACTGTGGTAATGTCAGCCATTGCACTTGTGTTGTCTGTACGCTTGTGTCTGTACAAACAATAAAGCAGTTCAGTGGGAGTCCTCTTTCTGTTTTGGCCGAGGCTCCTACACATTGCTGCCAGCTCATACCCACGAACAAATAGAATAATGACACAGAAAGCAAAACAAAGAATTAACCAATTTACAATGCAATGACCTCATTTTTTGACACAATGCTATCAAAGCTAATTTGAGGTTGACATTGTGATACTGAACTATTAGAAATGTTCTACCTGACGGAGCTTTAATGTGTTTCTTTAAAAAGAGAAAATACTTCTCTTAGTACTAATGTCCCTCATTCGCAGTGTGTCCAGAAACCCAGCCCCACAGCCTGCAGTCTGGCCCCATTCTCGAGCCTATCAGCAACCAGCCACTTGTTCAGAGGAGCACCTGACCCACTATAATGTCACTTCTATATTTGTATCCTGCTAATCTGCTCTCAGGCTCCAATCTTTTCCACTTTCTTGCAAATTTATCACTAGACTGAAAGACCGGTGCCAGATCCTAAGTGCCTCACCCTTTTAAATTAAATAGTGGCATTTGTGATAAAGCCACTAAATTCCTTATCTAACTGCCCCGAGGAGTCTTTCAAGGCAAAGTGTCACTTTTCCTAAACTGGAGCACTTGTGACGCCATACACCCCACCCTATCTGACCGCCACACACATGCATGCATGCACACACACACAGTCTGTCAGTTTTCTTGTCCTTTTCAAGGACATAATCAGGTCAAAAATAGAACAAAACACAAGTGAGGCATGTTGTGGAACAGACAGGCAGAAGTGGATCTATAAATAGACAGTTTGTGTGGTTTTCATTCACAATCTAAACGTAGGTAACTCGCTGAACTATTTTGCCTCGTTTTCAACTAATACTTTTCTGTAATAACAGTTCTGTAGCTATCGATCATATGTGTAGAGAGCAATTTCAAACCATAATATCCTCATATAAGAGAGACTTATGGAGGAAAAACTTCAATACTGTGCCTCACTACCAATTACGTGGGAAGTTATTCAATTACTCAGACAGGTGATGTGCTTCAATAAGCCCGAGGCAATGACATAAGATGTCTGTGATGATGTGATGTGTGTGCCAAGTACATTGTAAGTCCCACATAATTTTACCTAAACAAATACAACTAAATCCTGCCTAAAGTGTGTAAAACTTTTTTTTTAATTGCTCTCTAAACAAAGCCCACAGCCAGCAACTCTATCTTAGGTTATGCTGTCCTGTGCCTAGACTCAAAGGAACACTGTCCTGTCAATAAATTTTTTTTGTTCACTTCCTTCCCATTGTGGATTCAAGACCTAATAAGGTACTGTCTGAATTCTGGGGTTATTTTGAGTTTGTGTGATAATGCTCACTCTAACTTTGTCCCTCTTTAGAGATTCTAACAAGAGGCAAGCCAGGAACTTTGAGAGGAGGTGGTTTGATCAGATAAAAGGGAAAGCTTAAGGACTGTGAAATACTACCACTATTACTACTACGACCACCAAGCAGAACTAGTACTTAAACCAGTTCTGTCAAACACACACTGGGAATAAATATCGGGTGTTTTGATGTTTTTCATTGCCACTGCCTTTGTTTTCATGCACTCATGTGTTTTGGCCTTTTCTTCAGTTTCTAATCTGTTTTTGATATGGTGAGATGTGACTTCCTACTCCAGACTGTTCCATTGTTTTCCTGCATTTTTAGAGGAATGATGTTAAAACAAACTGTTCCTATGTAGAAGGTCAAACAACATTGTTATGAAACTAAGAAAATGAGACTAAAGGTAACAGCGTGAGACCAACAGGGTATTCCTGTTCCTGAGCAAGGCCCCGTAAACACCACTCTGTTGATATATAATTAAGAGGAAAAATCTTCACTTTGGCACTGTGGGCTCCTTGCAGTGATACTTGTCTTAATCTCAGTCTCTTGTGTTTATTTATCAGTTTTCACATTTGTACGCTTATGGACTCCTTGATTATTTAGACAAGACACAGGAGTATTTCCCGGGCACACAGTGTGAAATCTCTGATGCAGGGATCCAAGGAGGCAGTTTGCTTAATGCTTGACCCTTGACCTCTCCTGGGTAATAATGCCTTCATATCTATCCTCACACACGTAGCGGCACAGAACAATCACATATTCAGAAGCCTTGAGAGGTTTCACAAAACCGCGAGAAACACTGTCGAATAACTAAGGAGTGTTAGAAAAAGTTGCTACACTAGTGGCTCTTATGTAATGAGCTCTTCAAAAAGTTATCTAACATGTCTAATTTACTAAAATATTTCAACAACAACACTCAAATGTGTTGATTTGAACGTGAAGAAGTTACAAAACATTTATACATTTCCCATGTCCCAGGCTCTGACCTTTATAAAATGTTTTGTGTTTTGTTCTCCCTTCCCTTCTCTTCTAACAGAGCCAAAGGAAATCAGCATTTAGCACTTTAAGCAGCGCTTCCAGAAATCCAGATTGCCCTCTGGTTAACGTCTCTGGCATTTTTCATTTTGTTCACTTTTTTTTTCACCCTCTCAGCTGTTCTCCTTCCTTTAGTCATACTCATTTCACACAATTCATAAAATCTGCCACAAAGTCATGAAAGCAGCAACTGCAAGCTGAGAACTGCTAGCAAAAATAAAGGGCTCTCAGAATAGATAAATAAAATCTCTGTTATCCAGCTGCCCTCCCTAAATCACTCCCAACCCCTTCAACAAGTGGTCACAAGCCGGGGCAAAGCAGACTCTTTCAATAGCACATGACAACCACAAAAGAGGATTCTTTTAGATTCCAAAACTGATTGCTCAAGTTTTACAAGTAAAAACTGGGCTGAATCTGTATCTTTGAACATAATTACAGTATGTCCTTGTATCATCCTTCCTGTTGGTGAAGTAACCGCTTACTGCCCTGCACACATTCCTGGGAATTAAAAAAAAAAAAGAAAAAAAAAGCATTTTCAAAGAGGGGAAGTGGGAAGTTTTGTCAAGCTTATTTTCAGTCAATATTTCAGGACTTGAGCTTTTCTGAGAGAGGAAATGGACTGACAGCACACATAAGCACCAAGTCAGACATTCCCCATATTTCACATATTCATCACAGTATGGGGGTTCACATGTGGAAGGAAGTTTCAATAAACCAAGAGGTTAAGCACTGTAAAAATCTGCTTGTTTTCTTTTTCATGTTTTGTTGAGTGAGACTGAATCCCACAACTGCACGGCCTGCCAAAGTGATTAAGTTTTTACTGTGTTGGCACTACTGCCTCAGTTTCTGCAGAGCAGTCCCAAACACTTCATCTCCGAAGGCCCGAACATACAACTGCAGCCACAACGCACGAGCGAGCATAAGTTGCCAGAGTTACTTGACATGTGTTGCCATGAGCCTGCCAGATTTGCAACCAGCTGCTAATATTAGAGCATTTTAGCTTTTTTGGAGATTGATCAAATAAGCTCGGAACACCACCAACACACTGTAATGGAGTTACTGGGAGTGGAATTTAAACGCCTTTCAAATAAGATATGAATGACGCTACAATTTAGGTGATAAGATTGTTACACTCCTTTGTTTCAACAAAACAAATAAGGATAACATGTTTCGATGGAAAGGCCTGTCAAATGCTACTTATATGGTTTAAAAAAAGAAAAAGAAAGAAACATTTTCCTTTCTATGGAACTTTAAAACAGCCTGCTTCAATAAAACAACTGTGGTCCACATAAAGACAAAATATCCACTAGTTCACTTTTGTTCAGGGGTTTGTGACCAGGCACACAGTACATACAGAAGCCACTGCACAAGCAGTGGTCCCTTTGCTTTCGTACAGCTCAGAGCGCAGTGGTCAGACTCACCGAGACAATAAATCCACAGCCAGCCCAGGGATGGTGTCTGAAATCCCTACAATCAGGCTGCAGATAAATGGTATTTTGTGCTGACTGCATTGTCTCCTGCCGCTATTCTGGTAATCTAATGTGTGCAACATGCTCTTGGTCACCTTGACTTTGGTTGCCATAGTGCTCAACACAAACATATCCCCACCCAGAAAAACACCAAATAAGGCTTGGGGGAAAAATCTCATAATCAGACGGCACAGAGGGAGAGGCAGATATAACCTTAAATATATTCCAGTGTGTACATATACAGTGATTGCGAGAGGTTACTGGTGACACACACGCACACAGTCTGCCTAATTAGTATACAACAATAATTGTCCTAAGCTCAGCTATTGTTGACTCAAAGAAAATGATAATTGCATGGGCATCAACAAAAAATAAATTGAAGTTCTTTAGAATAGAGAGGTCTTTCAGGACAAGTCTGTTTGTACTGGAAATGACCTTTAAACACCTTCCTCCAACACAGAGGAATCAGGCTACAAGAAGGCAGCCGTCCTGTCTAGCTGTCGACCCCGGCAGATGTGAGTTCTGAAGAGTTCAAAAGAATTCTGCATGGGGGCACCGCCATTTACATAATCCTCCAGATATATTCCCCTGCAACCTAATCAAATTATTCACAAGTCTAGCCCCTAACTATGTAGACCCCGCGATACACAGCCTTTCCATTAACCAGCCTGTGAGCCTTAATCATATCGAACCAACCAATGTCACTTCTCCCTTTAGAATGGCCAACAGACGCAGCAAACAAAGAATGGTTGTGTCTGACACACAAAGATTTCAGACAAACAACATCTTTCCCCCCTTGTCCACTTTGTTTGGCATTTCTTATTGTCCTGGGATTTTATTTACTTTTGAAGAACAGAGCGCACTAAGAGAGAGAGAAAGAATTTTATCACTCGAAGTACACAATCTTAAGACAATAGGACATTATGTTCAAATGATGCTTTCAAGGGAAGTTGGTTGTTGTAGTAATTAGCACAGCAGAGTTTGAGCTATTGAGAATAACTTTGAAAGACAACTGCAGATGACACAAGGGATTTCGATAATCAGGGGTTGGGTTCCCTCAGGGCCTAATCTGAAAAGAAGATAAACAAAACTGCTGATTCAAATACAAGTATAATTTATGCAATAACAGAATTTCCAAGCTTGAAATATGGCATTTTGTTCTTACTTTGTGAAACTGATGAGTAATGTGCACAATGTGTTGAACATTCACACATAATTTCTCTGTTTCTGCATGCTCATGTTGTCTGTTCTATTCCACTCCACAAATACAGCTTAATATGGCTGGATAATACGAAACAGCAACACTGCAATCTACAGTTTTTACATATCTCAAGAAAATTTCAATGTCATTGACTTTGAAAGTGTCACAGTGTCACAAACACCATGCACAAAACACAAATAATAACCTTATAATAAGCATTTGATCTCACTGCTGCTTTATTTTCTGCATCTGACTTAGCATTGTCTGTGCCTGACAAACATCATCTCATTGTTAATCAGCCTGTTGTTGCTTTGTGTTCAGTCTGCTGCCAGAGGGTAAAGGGTTAATGGATCAGCCAAAGTTTACATCCCATATGCGGTCAATTTTCAATGACTTCTTTTCCCACATTGAAATAAACTATTTTATGTCTCCAAATATGCAGATCATTTTGCTTAATGAAAGATGCTTGACGTCTCAGATCCAATTAATATGCAAATGCAAGTGAGGATTTATTTGTGACATTCTGTATGGGTGAGAGAAAACAAAAAGGCTTCTTAACAGTAACACTAATTGCTGTGACTGATTGTCACATATCATCATTCACTCTGAATCTTCTAAATACCAAAATTCAGATAAAAAAATCTCACCCGCACATGATTAGATATATTTATGTGTTTGTTTATTAGTTTGTTTGCAGTGCATCATGTCTTGTTTTGGCACAACGACACGAGTACGAGCCTCTACAGTTTGTCTCAGAAGGTGGATAAAACACATCTTTAGCTGTAGGAAAGGAACTGAAATAAGTGTATATATAAGTAAATATGTTTAAGTGGTCCATCAGATATTTTGGTTGCACTCTACATACGGTACATTGGAAAACATATTAAAACGTGTTAAGACTCAGGTTACATAGAGCTCCTTCTTCTGATTATCCATTAGCACCCTTTAAAATAACACTGTTGAAAAGGCTCTACTGGCACAGTTGTAATGCCCACATTAAGTGTCACATACAGATTTTATGGCTTTCACGTGTCCTATCTCTGTTTCAACTCATCAAGACTAATGCAATTCATCTTTGACGTGAAAAACCTTCAATCAGTGATGTATTTATCACTGTAAAATAAAATCAATAATGTAACTCTACTATTAAAATCCTTTAATGGATGAAGCAATATACTCAGCTGTTTGCATCATCCTCAAGCTTTAATGTCCAAGACATTATACAGAAAAAGGCTTAACGTTTCCAGAACCATAAAGTGTGACTGACACCTATTGTGACATACTGCTTCAACATGCTACCCAACACATTAAACTGACTTCTTCGTCTTAGGCAGGATTTAAAAAGACTGATCACTGATCCAGCACTTCATAATGCGTAGTACCAGAAAATAAGGTCCTCAAAACTGTTACACCAAAAACTGACTGAATTCAGTGCTATATTTCTAAATCTAAGGTACGTTTGTGTTTAACCTTTCATAAACAGAATGGTCCGTGGTGCAATGTCAGATGTGAGTAGCTGCTTTTGTCTCCACAGGAAAAGCATAGTGTATGTACTCCATGTTCCCCATTGGACAGCCTTTAGCCATTTTATATATCATTGAGCGCAGCGATGATTTAGTGCACCCCAATCGAGAAACACTTCCGGAGCTGTAAAAACAACAATCAGCCTCTTTGGATTAAAAGGCCATATGTCCTTTAACAACAACCAAAAAAAAAAAAAAGATGCTGACTAGCAGTAGAGTGGGCAAAATAAAATGATCCACTGACATCGTCTGTAATGCTTTTAATCTTCTTGTGATATCTTTATAGCTTTTAACCTTGCTTTGTAAGGCAGACAAATCTCCCTGCTTGGCACAATGTTAGTTCAAAGAACAGCATTTGGATCCGGATTTGGAAGTATCCGAGAAGCTGTTGCAGCTGCAAGTGTAACTGTGATACGTTACATTACATATTCTCAATGCCAGTTTAAGCAAGCGAATGCAGCTAAGTTTTTCTGTGGATTGACCGAAGTTCTTTAGAGATACACTGGCTCCATGGAAAGGCATGCTTAAGTCTCCCTTCTTGCTCAAAATCATAAAACAAGCAGCAGGGCTGGTAATTGGTGTTTTTGCTGCGATGGCTCACAATAGTAATTTAAACAGCGTCTTGAGAACATTTGCAGAGTATTGACGTTGTCATCTATGATGTTTGATGTATCTTGTGCTCCAGGGGAAATTTTGAAACAAAATTCAATTCAAAACTTTTCTTTTACTGCACAAATCTAAACAACAATACATAATTTGTTCCAATAGGAATGTAATAAAATACACTGTTACACACATGGGACAAAACATATAAAGAGCTATCTCACTTTTTTAGTGAGCACATTATTACAATCGCCCTGTATAACCATATTTAAGAAACCAGCTATAGTTTGAAAAGGATCCAATTCATCCACAAAGAAAATGAATGTATATGTCATTGTGTGTGTCATTGTGTTCTTTTTCTGATCCTTAGCAGGCATGGTAGAGCATGAAATGTCTGATGAAATGATTCACATCCGGTCAAGTTGTATTGTATAAAATATCTGATGTGTCAGAGTCAGGGTTCAGGTTTCTTACCGTGCGTCTGAATCGGGGGAAGTAAAATTAGACACTAAGACCTACATGTCACTAAAATGACTACTGCACAGGACATGTGCAACACTAGAGAGGCCAAACATATTCATAACCAAAGCTTAACAAGACTCCGCAAAGTCTTGAGCAAACGTATTGCTTGTGTCTGAATCTGTCAGTGTTTGTGTGTGTACTTGATGTCTGTTTGCATGCCGACCTAGCCTCAGATTGCTGTTTGAGGATGTAATTGCTCTGCTCCTCTCCTCCTCGGAGTGGCCCAGGATGGATCTGCGCGGGCTGTTTAGCAGTCAATGGCCGGTGCAGATTGTAAACAGATCTCCCATGAATTGCGGGTTTAGCGGTTTTGTGAGTCTCCAAACAAGGTTCTACCGATAACGCCATTCTCTCCCTGACAAAATCAGCCACTTTGCTGCAAGGGTGTGATTTGAGAGGTGCCAGTCAATGTGATTGACAGCATTAATCCCCCACAGGAGCAAATAGGAGGAGAAAACAAACCATGCCCTTATAGAAAACATGTCCCTGTTTAAATCCTACTTTGGGTAAATATTTCACTCATCAAACTGCACAGCCAAGAACAGTGGAGGTTATTAAGAACAAAGGCTGCATAATTGACCAAATTAATGTTTAAAGAAACACACACATTCGCTGTCTTGGCATAAATGACAACCCAATCTAGGACACAATGCTCTATGAGAACAAGATGACTTCTTTTACATTATATACCTGCAACCCAATGCGGAGCTGTCATAGACAAACTGTAAACAACTGATAATGAGAAGGATATCTATGCATACATGTAGATTTTACCTCATATAAACATAAAGACTAGCACGGTAATTGCTAGTGATGCCATTACTTTCCATTTGCTTTCTAAATTCATCCTTGATTTGTGTGCTGCCATCCTGATTAAGACCTGAGACAGTTGCACGGCTCTGACATACAAAGCACACTGTGACTTCTAAATTAAACATTAAGCTTTTCTGGCCAGTAGGAAAGCAAGTCATCAAGCATTAAACACACATATTAATTTTCCAAGAACTGGTGGTTATGGGAACGTCTTGCAGACAATGACGCTAACTTCCCTGAAGCTGACAGGGCATCCATATTTAATACAACACAACCACGGTATGCCAAAAATCCTGTTTTCTAGAAATATTTCAATCATGCATACACCCTTCATACAAAATGGTCAGTATTGCTGAATGAAAACATTTAACATGACGTCACGCGCCAGTCCATGTCTAAAGACAAAACCACTGACAGAGTATTTCAATTTCATGGGGAACAGTGTGGTAGCTGTGATAAGGCTGATGACACAACCAAGACGAACACTACAGATTTGTGGAAACTCTACGGTGCGATTCGCAAAGCTTTCAGTTTAAACAGTCGGTTTGACAAGAGAAAAGTACAAAAAGAAAATTTCAACTTAGAAAATTAGAATTACACACCAAAATTTTGCCCCTTGATACTAAACTATTTGATGCTATTTGGATTGTTTCCAGTTTCATAATTACATTTCAGCAATTAAAAAGAGTATCTTTACAAAAGCCAAAGTGGGTCTTATCATATTCACAGTTACCTTAACAAACTACAGTGGCTCTGTCAGAGGACCTGGGAGATGTAATGGGGTTATAATGCTTAAAACTAAGCTATGACTGCCAATTGTCAAACAAAATCTAATAATTTCTGTAAAGTTTTCAATTAAACCAATGATTTACCCAATGTAAAACAAAAAACCTGACAAACACCCACAGTAAAATCCCATCTTGAAATTGTTTGCATAGTCTGACCAACAGTTAGCATCCTAAACAGCTTACAGCTTACAACACCTAAAATAAAAACATGTTTTGCTCATGATGATATGAAAGAGAGAAAATAAACCTGGTCTTCTTTGCTTCTTGCAGTAACCAGCAAACATTTGTTTTTCTGACTTGAAAAATGACTATGCGTGCCTAAGAATAATGAATCGTTAAAACTGGCATTTTCTGGCCAGAAAAGCTTAATGTCCATCAATTAATCAATTATTCAACCAACTCATCCAAAGAAACTGAAAATTCTAGCAGTAACTTATTTATAACAACAACCTACTGTCGTGTATATACTATACTTCTGTCCTCAGATCATGTTGTGCTATCAAAGATCTCACTGACAATTAAGCTGAAATGATATTTTCTCCATCTACAAAGACGCCAGGGGTCGCATGACTTTAATTTCATCTTCTGCACATATACACGAGGGTCAACACAGACGATCCGCATACAGCCCAAAATTTATGGCTGCACACACTATAAACACTGACTGCACGCATCATCTGAGCATGTCCACCTCTACGGACACCCAATGCAGTACAAACAGAACCGCATGAGTGTCTGCCATCTCTTATGTAAGCAAGCGATCCCACTCACTGTGAATGCACACTTTTGCCTGAGATGGCCCAAATCAAAAATAAATCAAGAACAACATGTTGTGCTAAAAGAAAAACGTTACTGTAAGATGAGATCCTGCTCATGCCGATCATGTTCAAGTGACTTTAAGGACTGCTACCTAATGACAGAGGTATTCTATATAAAACACAAACAGTAGTAGCACAAATGCAGTAATCAGTGGGAACCCAGCTGGTACAGAAGCACATGCTCAATCATTTTTTTCCGTACAAATGATGTGAAAATGGCCCATTATGGCAAGGAACAAAGAGGATAGGCCCCATGTTAGAGCCAACCCCTCATTGATGCCCTGGTGACTCGGCCAGCCACTCTCCCAAGGCCTACTCCTTGATTAAATGCATAATCCACTACTCCCCATCCCCAATGATTTAGTGTGCCTTTAAATCAGCTTGCGCACACATAAAAACCTCAAATAAAAATCACCAAGAAAAACCATTGCACTCTAACTGTTCTATTAAAATGATACCCAGCCCAGCCTTTCTTCTCTGCAATACCGTTTATTCCACATGAATGCATATCTTCATTTTTTTTCATAGGTATGCATATAAAATATTTAAAGTTTAAAATGTCACCGTTGAAACATCAAATGCTGGAGTCTCTCATTAATCAGCAAGGATGGAGGTTCTCTTTTAAGGTTATAACCCTTTGAAAGAGCAAAAATTACATTTTTGACCTTGAAGATGAGACAAACTCATAAACGTAAAATAATTTGCAGTTTAAAGGGGGAAGAGATATCAGTTACCTCAGCCAGCAGTGCTCTGGGTTGTCAGGGGGAGACCAAACAAGTCTCATTTTCATATTTACATCCAAGCTGTTGAGATTAATTTGAAATCACATCAAGAAAAAAAAAGAAACAAAACTCAGAGAAAACATCAAAAGGGGCAACTGTCAAACTTTCAAATCCGTGGGGGCCTAGCTATCTCCCAACGTGTGAAACACAGACTTTTTTCTTACAGTTTTATTAAATGGTGCATGACATTTTCATTACTCAAGGAAATTAAATTGACTAATTTTCTTACAAGCCCTGTACGTCTGCTATTTTAGGGAGGTGCACAGAAGAGAGCAATTGTTTCAACACCTACACAAAAGAAATGCAAACGTGGATGTGCTCTCAGAAGAAAAGTGATTTCAAAGCCTTATAAGAAATTTGTTCTTTGATGAGGGAATCTAGGGTTTTGATCTTTTTCCTAAAACTGGGTTTTGATCTTATGCCAACATGCTGATTCCTGTTTATTCACACCAATAGAACATAAACGCATTCATACATACATCACACATACATACACAGCATTTACAAAACAAAACTGAGCTCCCATTCTTCTATAGTTTGGTACATCTGAAACTGAGCATGGCAATGGATGTAGATGTTTTTAAATTTATATTTAACCACTGATGTTTAATAAAGACACCAGGATGTAATGAGACTGAAAGCTCACAACCCAAAGAAGACAACAAACATTTATAAAGTAACAAACTTCACAGATCTATCTTCAGGCTTTTTTTATTCAGCTGTAGTTGAGCCATTAATCTTTGAAAAACTAAAGATCAGTCCAACATTTCTCTTCCATATGCTCTCTGTAGTAAGAGTCCAAACACATACTTATTTCAAAAAGCATTTAATGCATTACAGCACGATTAGAGAGATGGTCCATATGAGTAAAAAGGATGCAGTGCCAAAAGAGTGAAGCTTTGCTCAGACACTGTGAGGTTGGCTGAGGAAAATATGGAGTCAGCCAGGACCTCGACATTGCTCCTCCTCTGGAGATGAAAAGGCTGATTACCTTCACCTCTCAGGGGTGTAAGCCACATGGCTGACAACATCATTGGAAAATAGACTACTGAGCTCCTTTGGGCCCTATAACAGCTTACATTTAATGTGGGGGGAAAATTCACACTAAAAAGGAGGTGACACCACAGCCATACTCTCATATTGTTGAATACATTATGAGGAAAACCACTTATTTCTTGTTGTTGGTCGTGAAGCAGTAATGGGTGAAAAAGGATGAAAAAATAGTGTGTAGGAAATTAACTGGCCAGCGTTGTGGGAGTTAAAGAGGAGATTTTGAATAACGCAAATGGTTTTCAGTTACTAATGACAGGCTGCGTTCCTGTTTAAAATGTTCAACAGTGTATCCGTTCTCCCTATAGAAACAAAATGATATATCACATGCTAGAGGATTTCTGTAATATTTTTGTGTCGCTGCAGTGGTTGACTCACAATTCAATTTACAACTCCTACCGTGCACTGGAATTACCTGCATAATGTACATCTGAAAGCCTCTAAAACGAAACCTGTGATCATTTAAAAAGACTTTTGCTTAATTCTGAACACAACAGTTGCTGCACAGAATTGCTATGACTCAATGCACAAAAAGTTGAAGCTATTAAAATAATCTAAACCAAACTGGTAATTGTTTTTAAGTCCTCCACTGTGTATCAGTGACACATTTTGAGTGCCACTGGATAAAAAATAGCATTTCCAAAATGATATCCCACTAATCCTTTGATGAATAAGCTGGAACCCTCTGTATGACCTCTGTGTTCGTCAACAGCAACCACAATTTAGTGGCTGCCTGAACTCTATTTCAAAGGTTACTGAATTAACTTAAAATTACTTACAATGCTATTAAAATGCTGAGCTCTTTTGTTGTGGCTGTAAATTAATTTAAAACCTCAGCAATTTGAAATATTCTGAGACATGTCGAGTGGTGGGGGGGGTAAAAAGAATGGCAGAAGTGAGGCTTTCTCAATGCTTTTGGCTTGGCAAATGCACGTCTTGAATGATGAGAAAAAGAAATTGGGCTTAACTGGAAACATATGGTATTCCACTGGAGAGGAAGCCTTCGTAAGAGGATCATGGCTGTGTAATAAACAGAGACAGGAAAAGGGCACGTGTGGCGGTTTGGGTGGATGAGGAGTTTTTATAAGGCGAGATGGAGCCAAAGTCTTTTTTGAAAGAAGTAGTGGTGGCTCTCTCAACCTCGCTTGATCAGGGCACTGAAAGTCGAAGTAGCAACAGAATACTCCAAGAGAGACAGACACATGAACACCCACATGAATGAAGCAGGCACAGACACTCGTTTATAGGAACGCCATGGAGTGACAAAAGTGAGTAACTCACAATGCCATATTTCTTATTTGCCCTTTATGTCTCTAATTATCACTATCAGACTGGATGCCCTTGTTGTACCCTGTGTAATTTTGTAATTATAATTAGGATTTTTTGATCTTGTCTCTATGCTATTCTTCATATGATCTTGCTGGAAGGAAAGATGGCTCCAGACAAAGCATCGCACCCTACTTTTGTAGGGTATATGTTGAGAAGCTCCAATCCTACAAAGATTTTTTTTTAGTTAACCGTTTTTGACAGTTATCAGTTTCTTACATGGCATCTTCTTTAAATATTATTTCATAAGATTCATGAAACACCATATACAGTATATCAATATGATATTTACAACAAACTTTCACAGGTAAAGGAGTAGCCAGGATCTCGTTTGGGCTTTTAGCATGCTGGTGTCTAGTTTGTATGTACTCTGCACTAGGGCATATGTCTGTGCTGTAATCATAACAACAATCTTTTACAGATTGCCCATAATTAGAAAAGCTCCTCTCCAAACCAGCTCCATGTTAAGAGCATGATTGCAGCCAAATTGAGCAGTAATTTGTACGATGTGGACGTGGGTGCTGTGTGAGGGGAGAAGTCTGATGGTTTAATGCCACTTTTATCTGGCCTGGATAGCCTGCCTCACTCAATCTAAACACATGGACCTTCGGATCAGACTGGAAAAGAGCCTCTGTATTGCATCATGGTGAAACAGACATCAAGCGGATTAAAAAAACGGGGGGCGAAAGGCAGAACCAGTATACAGATTTTCTGTCCTCAATAACCCCAGGAGACCCATCATGGATGCTAATGGAAACACTTGCCCTACTATTATACAAAACCTAAACATCACCTGGCATTCTGTGTGTAAAGAACAGATGTACTCATTATTATTCTACAAAGCTTATCAAGGCCATGCTACTGAGAGGTCCAATAAAAACTGTCCTGTTTACTGGATCAACATTTATTTACTGCTGTGATGTTTATACTTAGCAATGTCTTTTTGAACCTGGGTAAGAACTGTGCGATTTCACTGGGACCTCTGATATACTAAAGGCCATTTCAGACAGTTCGTGAGCTATTTTTTTTCCATTTAATTTCAGTCATATGTCAAATCTCCTTGTTAGTTTTTAGCATATTTAGTCAACCTCATCCCTTTTGTTTAGTCAAGTTTTAGTTTATCAAAAGTCCGGGCATTTTAGTCTTATCTTCGTAAAGAAACACCAACTATTTTAGTCTAGTTTTAGTCAATGATAACTGTTGACACTTTAGCATTTTTAATCATCAGATTATGCTGACCATCCAATCATTCTTTCTCATCTAGCCAAAAGCTTTAATTTTGTGTAATTTTAGTAATTTCACGTTAGATTTTATCTAATCATTATCTGATGAAAAACACAGGTGGAAAGATTAAGAATGCAGCTTGGCAGAAAGTATCCAGTCTAGTGGTCTGATGGTATCAATTTAAGAAACATGGAAAAATACATCAGTTAGTAAGTTAGCTGCTCAGGCGTTCATGCTAGGCTGTTGTTTATGATTGGAAGTCTTATACCTTTTAGCTAGTTAGTTCACTAGTTTTGGTCTGGAGCTCCTTGCAGTCTATCTGAAACATCATCAGTGTTTCTCACACAGTTTGCCCTGGTATGGGTTCACGTTGACACCCTCCACATATAACAGACACTTGCGACATCGACCCACACACTCACACAGTGCATAACCGACATGTCGTTGAGGTCATTGACGAACATGTTTCGTCACAGTTTTTGTTAACCAAAATTAACACAACACAAACTCGCAAGTGCAAGCTCGTCGAGCAGTGTACTTGGCTGTGCTTTGCTTAATGCAGCAAAAAGCCATGGTGGTGCGGCGCAAGCCACTGGCAATAATGTGCTACAGAATGCATTAAAAACCATTGTCGCACTGTGTTTGAGAGGGCCATTTGATTCCACCTTTTCACAATAGCTTATTAGAATAGACTATGAAGGAAAATATCTTCAAGCATTTCCCTTTCCTTTTGCTGCATGATTCTCGATAAAATAACAATCACATTTTTCTTAGTCAGACTTAAGACTAACATGAGGAAAAACTATTTTTTATACAACTACATTTGCAAATTAGGAGCTTCTGACTCATTTTGAGCAGAACGTGACTGTTTTGTTGCACCTGGACAATGTTTTTGTCTTTTGAATAATCTTTCATACGACCACTTTTCCTTTAACGCTTTTTCCACCCTATTATATTTTTTCATTTTCAAACTTGTAGTCTTCAGCCCAAGCCCATGCTGACTCATGTGACATCACTTGAGGCAACTTATCACACTATGTGCAGCTCTCTCTGAATCCACAACATTTCTTTCATATGTAGTAGTATTTCAACCAGCCTTTGAGGTGTAAAATCTTAAAGTGCTTTAAGAGTGCTTGGTACGGATTGCCTTGCTAATGTGCAAACAAAGCAGGAACGCGATTACATAGAGCTATGACTCAAAACTGCATTTGTAATAGCATTAATTGTGCAGCCTGAATTTTTGTATTAGTGACTAATAGGTTAGTCAACAGAGCCAGTCGGTCAAACAAAAGGTGTCTCGGTTTAACTTTCACAAAAGAACAAAAAGTCACGAATTTACAAAGATAAACAAACATAACAGACACATACGGAACAGGAAAAAACTTTCTAGATCATGTCAAATAATATGAACAAGGTGTGACAGCTACAGTATGAGCACACCTGTGACAGAAGCTGTTTTCCATTACATGATGAGAAGTTCAGTAAATCTTTGTTATGCTACATCACAACACATTTTGTTTTTAAAGTCATTTAAAAATACAAGCACTGAGTGAAACAACAGCATATAAAACAAGGAAATTCTTAAACAGAGCGGAAATACTGGACAGATGATGTCTGTATGTTGGCTATATCAGCAAAGGTATGAGAGAATGTCTCTTTCACCCACCATAATTACTGCTGCCAATCCAGAGTGATTTTATAATTCCAAAAACCTGACACTTCACAAAGACTCTATAATTGCATTAGGATGGCCTTTCACACTTCAAAGGTCTATTAATTATTTTTTCCTAGGACCTGTCCTGAAATATATTCCTTTTTTTCTGAAAGCCACCTCATGAGAAGATGTGGAATTTTTCATGAAAACATGAAAAATATCCACTTGAGATGACCACTTACTCTCCACTCCTTTCTGCCCTCAAAAACATCCCAGAATAGAGCAATGATGCAGTGCTAAATACACAGTGAAGCTTAAAGAATTTCAGAAATGGATCGAGAGAAGACAGTTTCAAGTCCAAGAGGCAGATTCAAGAGGAGTAAAGGTCAAAACAATAACTTTCAACTGCAGCATTAAGCCTCATGAGCAGAAGTGGAAACAGATTTGCTTGGCACCAGCTTTGGGCGCCTTTCACTGACAATAATCCTAAATGTACATCTACTCAAAGGGGACACTTTTAAAAAATATATATTAGTTAAAGGTTGGCAGGTCTACATTCACCCACAATGCCTGCCAAGGTTCTTTGTGTCACGACAAACGAAACTGAAGATTTTTGGCTCAGATAAGTTTCTTGGCCAGAAATGTCTTCTCGTCACGTTGGGGCATCACTAAAGACCAGAACCACATTTCAGACATCTATACAGGATACATATACTTGTTGACATTATGAATTACTTCACATTGTATTACATGTTGTCAGAGTCACTGGGATGTACATGATTCAGAATGCACCACTGAGAAAACACAACACAGACAGGCAGAGGCTCAAGCTGGGGCAGATAGTGCTACTTTCTGGCTAGTGACTCCCTGCCAGCTAGCACCTTGAATGCACAACTGGCTAGTGGCTAGCAACAAGTGGAAACACAGCTTGCCTACACAATAAAAACATCTGCTGCTGGAAGAGCATCAAGTAAAGTATCTGTGCTCTAATCTCCTATCAATGCCGACTGAATCACTATGCTGCAAACCCGTTCTGCTGGACTATTTTTGTTGGATCTGGTTGTTGACAACAGCACAGAAGGAATGCTGCTGTGTGTGACAATGGGCAATTTGAAACCTTTTTCAGACTTTAACCAAAAAGAAAAAAAAAGGGATTTTATGATAAATGTAGCTAGCACAATTAGTATACTTGCTAATGCTCATTTGCCAATATATAGAGAAGTTTGTCCTTTTGACTGCTGTTCCACAGTCTACAAAAATGTTTATTGTTCATTTGGAATACTGTAATGGGACATGGGCAATACCTACAGCATTAGTGGATTAGTAGACTTTTCTTGAAACATTACTGTATGAGTTACCATTACATTGTTTCATAACTTCTCATATAATCAGATGCTATATATGAAATATTATTGGCTGTCAGTTGTTTGTTTTGAATACAAATAACTGATTCAACAAGCTAGACTCCAGAGAACCTTCTCATGAAATGTATGATGAGTCAAACAAAAAACCTTATTTTGTTCTTTTGAGGCAGGTGCAACAGGTGTGAATCCTTGTCTTTACACCATCAGATCAAATACAGCCACTGAACCATAAAATATAATGCTGCACATGCAAACACAGTCCCCCAGTCCTTTACAAAGTAAACTCTGGTGTTTATCTCTGGAGTGAATCTGTCTGTTTGCCTCTTCAGAGTAGTCTCTTGTCATGACTTGACCATTTTAGCTCCTGTGGCAACAACACATAAATGTCGCATCACTGTTGCTGGGTAATGACTAAAAACAAAAATGAAAAAAAAAAAATTACTTTGCCTATGTGAACTGAGGATTTGCAAAGACATGTTTTGAGTGATCTTCATGACTGTTAAAATGTTCGTTTTTCACATTCAGACATGTGGTTGTGACTATCGACAGCAGAATGCAAATTCTCCTTCAGGTGTTTATGAACAAGGGCTTACAGCACAACATCCATTCACAGAACTGGAAGACTAATGACATAATTCTAAATAAAGTTCGTTAGCATATTGCTTTCTAGCCAAGTGACAGCTTCAGATCTGCTCACTTAAGAAAATTGATGAGATCCATTGCCAAAATGGTGCCCTTGACAGACATTGAAATGATGGCAAGCGTTCAGTTTTATGCGATGTAGTTGACTTCAACATAACCATACTACAAGCTCTGATCAACTAGTCAACCCATATGGCATCCAGAGAAACTGCTGGCATCTTTTTCTCTCTCGTACACAAAGACACATTCAGTTTGAAATGCAGCCTCTCTTCATCTAAAAAGGAAGACTATTGTGTTAAAAGTTGGTGGTCCACACACTGTAACTTCCGAGAAGTATCACAACTCGGGATACAAAAAGAAATCCAACAGAGAAAACACCCGTTTATTTGGTTCAAAACTTCAGCAGCCTGATTGTTTTAGATACACAAGTGCCACACATTTGGGACTCAAGAGGAAGAGGGAGTGGCAAAATAGTATTTAAACAAACAGACAGACATAAAATATTTCTGGAAGATGCTAAAATCCCTGCAGAGCACCAAAAGCATGGGGCTTAAAGATTTACTGCAGTCCTCTTATCTGTCATTACTGACGAGTGTGAAAGAGAGGCAGACATATTCTACTTTTTGCATTTCTGTTCTGATCCCAGTCCAACTCTATTAAACATTTGTGTTTCAGAGGATGCGTCAACTTCATTCTCAGAGCACAACTTGGATTTGAGAAAAAAAAGAAAACTCTCTCAGAAATTAAGTTCTTTAAGACCATCTTTCCCCCCTTCTGTTCTTAATAAGAGATCTGTTTCTTTTTGTTGTTTTTTTCTCATAAAGCTGTGCAATGTATGAAAGCCCTGGAATGAAAGCCAGTACAATAGCATTATGGAACAAAGGCAGGAAGGAGATTGAGGGGAAAAACAGGGGGAAAATGGCATCATCTCTAAACTTAATGAAACAGCATCCTTTCATTTTTTCTAGTAATTATAATAAAGATGGAAAAACATAATAAACGTCTCCCTGCCCCCACCTGCTAACAGTAATTATAATAGACTCAACAATAAATGGTAAAGCAGCACAGAGCTGCATCTTGGGAATTCTCAGGAGTCTGTGGATTAGCTTGAAAAGCCTGAATGATTAAAATACACTAATTAAAATTTTGTGTTCCTTGGTAACTCGTCTTCCAGGGCCCCTTGTGCTGGCAAAATGGGAATAAATGCGACAAAAGCAAACACTCTTTTGGACCTGAATAAATAAACAAGTCTAATCAACTAAGTATTTTTACAGAGCAAGTTACATAGAAACTTCCTTGATGACCTTTCGTCACACTTGTACTTTGCATCCACCAGGACAATAGAGAGAATATTTTGACTATGTTGTTCTAATCAAGCAAGACTCGCCAGACATACCAGACAGGTTAGATGTCCTATTACACTGCTTTCGATTAGGCAGTTTAGCCCCATTGTGACTTTGGACAAACGGCTTTGTTACTTGCTTTCTACCTGAGAAACTTCATGTTAAATTATAAAGTACTGCTGTTAATGTTGTCCACACGGAACTCTCTACATAATTCAGAATATGTTACACATTACTGTTTTAGAGATGATGAAATACATTACACGTTTTGGGAGTTTCTACACAATGCTTAGTATTTACCATAGGTGTGATGAATAAGGCAAGTACAAGCTTGTTTGAATACTCTGAGGTGGAGTATATCTATAGTTAAAAGATCAGACGGGGAGGGATCAAAGCATTGCAGGCTGCAGTTACAATCAAAAAGCAGCCATATAATCAACACAGGAACCAATATCACACTCTTTGCATTGACTAGATAATGCTCTAAAACAACCAAAATGATACCAGAAAGATGTTTTTTTTTAAATCAAATACGTATTTGCACAGGCTTTTTAAAGAGTGCCTCCACTGAGGCTCTCCCCATGGTCCCCCTCGACAGAGATAACACGCTGAATCCACTTGTATTATGATGTCTTTGCAAATAATGTTAAACTGTTGTTTAAAGTCAGCAGGGACAATATCGTGACATGAAAAAGAAACTCCCCACCTTACAGTAGCCTCCCTCTCTTATGTAGCACAAATGGGGCAAATCGGTGCCATGGTAGCACCACTGAAAATCAAACAGACATGACGAATGAATTTACCACATTAGGCAGTGGCCATCAAAAAATAAATATATTTGTTTGCACTATTTTAGAGAATAACATTTCATGCACACACACAAGTACAGTCAAGTTAATGTAGAGGTGTATTGTGCATGTGGCTGCAAGGGCTGCTCTTTGTAATAACAGTAAAGGAGACGTCATGGCTCTGGATCTGTCACTCAGTTAGGGCTTTGGCTGTTGTGAATACTGTCTGGTCATTGGGACTTGGCCCCTTTCTGCCAGGGCATCAAAATAGAGCTGTGTTCAAAAACGCTGTAATCCCTGCCGGTATTACCGATGACGCTAAAAAGATTCAAAAAGCCTGCTTACAAATTTAATTACCTTTGCAGTTAACCAGAGCTTAGCAGCCAATGACCTGATATTTCCACTGAAGACTAGCTAAGGAGGGATGGATTGTAGACGGACGCGCCGAGTGGGCCACAGAGACTGGCAAGCGTGGCAATCCAGGGCAGCTCAGAGGCATCCGGTGGGCATACTCAGTGCCAGCCAGGGCAACAACAGCACACATGTGGCCCTAGCTTCTGCTGGAGTGCAAATTAGATACAGTTGATTAAAATATTGAGTCATTTCACAGTCACTGTTGGGGGAATAAAAGGAGTGCAAGTACTGAAAATGTGCCGTGGTGTGTGTGAGCGTGTTTGTATGTATGAGACAGAAAGTGAAAGAGAGGAAAGGGGGGCTGTGGGAGGGAGTAAGACCAAGCTCTCTTAAATTCCAACAATGCACACATTTCTCATTTATATAGATTCCCTTTGACAAATATGCCCTTTCCCAAAGGACAACACTGAAACACCTCTACTTGCAATAGCAGAGGATTCTCAGCAATCAATCAGTATACAACAGCACAACAAGCAGCATGCAGCTTTGTATACTCGTGTTCAAGAGCAGCATGTTCTGCAGGCACTGTTTAACACCCATGTCCCCCTTTTTTAGGAAAAAAAAATAAAGTTCTTTGTTCACTAAAAAGTGAATATGACTTGTGGTATAAAAACTTCTGCCTCACTGCAATATAACAAAAGAAAATTAACACTTTGGGGTTGCCCTGGTAACCTAATTGCATCACAACACTGCACACAGGAGCCAAAGTAACTGAATTTTGATGAAAAGGCGGTGATAATTTACGGCATTGAGAAATTAGTTGCCGTGGCGACGCGTTAATTACATCTCAAATTAACAATGCAAGTGTAGTGAAATTAAATATAAATCATATTTTCTGCATAAATTACAGGGGTTGATTAGTGCGGGCGCCAGGAGAGAGAGGTTGAGATTCCAAGGGCCTGTCACTTCCCCCTCCTCCTCCCTCCCTCTCTCTTTCTCTCTCTCTCCATCTTTCCCTCCTCCTGTTCCTCAATGCCACCTCCCCACTCCCCCATCCTGACTGGTTCCTTTAAAGACAGGGACTGGATTACACCAGAGGACACAACTCAACCTGAGCATGTTTGCATTTTTACACTAAATTAATCAATGCAGGGCAAGTATAGCTGGCCTGGCATATTAGTGGATTTGCATGTTTTGTGCTATGTGTCCGCAAACGCCTCTGCTTTGTTCAGAGCATGTGTTTTGTTGCAGGCACGAGTGCACATTTGGTATATAACTGTGTGTGTATATGTGTGCAACTGGAATGGTGTGCTCTACATTTGGTACAAGTGGGACTACTGTATGTGTGTATATGTGTCAGTAAGTGTGTTTGCTTGGGTGGGGGGCAGTTAGGCAATTCAGCACTTTGAATCCACTTAAAACTCCCTACACTGATATGAGAGGAACTGTCACCGAGTGCTGCATAATGCATTTATAAGTGTGACGTAAAAATCTATTATCGGTCACACCCAGTCTTATTAACACAATGCACAGTGCACACTAATGATCAAAGGTTAATTATTGAAATCCAAGCCTTTCAAACTTCAAAGGTTTGCAAGGTGTACTGTATGTTTAGGACAGAGCACATCTACAATTTCTCCACATATACATTGTCTGCCTTTCCATGTGTGTGAAGGAGTATGTGCGGGTGTTAAACTGTTTATCTGAAGGTTGTGTAGGTCTAGGAAACACAGAAGAAGGGAGACAGAAAGCACAGCACAGAGGGAAAGTGAGTTTCTCCTCCCCACAATTCCTCATGTGGCCCAACTTCCCTTTAAGCATCACAAACAAGCCTCAGGAGTGATGTCAAGGAGGGAGGATGGGGTGCTGAGCTGAGAGAGAAAGCTGAGCGCAAACACAACAGCAACAGGAACCAACTTGAGCCATCTAAATTATTCATGAACCAGATGGATACATTTCCCCAGGATTTCACACTAAAACACAGCTATTCAGCTTCCCTACGCGTTACTCTGTCTATTCAACGGACGGCGCCAAGAATCAAGATAACTATCACTTAATCTAAATCGTTTCATGTCTGATTCATATCAACTCTGAAGAGTGGAAGCCCCTCGACACCGTGATCTCACGTTTGTTCTATTCCACAGGCACAATGAAGGGGGAACATATTCTCTTTCCTCTATCTTCAAAGACGTTGGCACTGCTATGACCTTGTCTGAAGGATATTATACAAATCAGAGGGTCCTTAGAGACGCATGTCATGTATATCACTGACTACACCTCACCCGCATGATGCGTGCATGTAGGCAGCCCAAAGGTGCTGGGATTAGGAAAATATTACATATGTGTGTGTGTGTGTGTGTGTGTGTGTGTGTGTGTGTGTGTGTGTGTGTATAGTGTGAAAAAATGTCATAAAATGTCATAATAAATAAATGTAAAAAAGACACATCTGATAGTACTTTCAAACGTTTACCTTTGATTTTTTCAAGTTTTTCTATCTACGTAGTATTAGGCAATACCATGAATGTAATTTGTGTGACTTTAAGCAATACAGGAATAAACAAAAGCAGTTTGTGTTTCAAAAGTTTTTATTTACTTACTTCTGCCAAGTAAATGAAGCTGCCTTCGAAGCATAGATTCTGAGGAAAAGTTGCAGTGCAGGCAGAGGTCAAGCTCATCTAATCGGCTATGAAAACATAGAGTAGCTAACAAGCTTACGTTTGCTGCAGGCATTGCAGATGCAGCATAAGCTGGCTGGTTTTCTAATGTTTCGTTACAAAGAGTGAATGACGAATGAGAGGGTGTTTTGCTGCTTCTTTATCTTTACAAGTTAACGTTAGCTGTAAACTGGAGAAATAACAGAAATATTCACAGCGCAACTCAAAGGCTAACGGCAGCTAACAGCAATTTTTACGGTGGAAAATTTTCTTGCATGTTACAATCAATGGATAAATTGAGGCCCTGGAAGATTTTAATGTCCTGGACAAACTGGAGGAATTCCAGTCAAATATTGTCTGATTATGGACTTAGGACTTATGGACTTAGACCAATGGAGAGAACAATTTTTGAAATTGGTTCAGTATTGGGCAAAAGTACTGCAGCTGGCAGCCGCGAAACAGCCGCTTGTGCACAGTCAATGTACGTCCACTAAAAGTGCTTGTTTTTGCCACTGACAGGCTCAGACTGTTGTTGTAGAGGTTTTTTTTAAAGAGTAAGAATCTTTTTGTTTAACTAGAAACAGCCACTATATCGCTCTCGCCAAAGCCACCAGACTCCATTTACAGAAACAGAAATTTTATCATCGTAAAACACACTTCAGTCAAACACGACAGAAACAAAATAAAACTCACCAAAACCTCCTTGGTTCATACTTACCATGTTCCAACAATCATCACCAACTCTGGTGTGGTGAAATAAACTCTTAATTCACCGAATCACAAGAGGAGCGAGAGAGGGTGCGGGCATCAGAGAAAACAACAACAAAAAACAAACTTTGCTAGCCTGAGGAAAAAATAAACAAAATAAAGTATAATATTTGTATAATTGTTTGGGACAATAATGTGTGACTGTGTTACACAAGAATGTACTTGGGTTTTGTTTTTTTTTTAATCAAAAACTGCAGCTTGCAATGGAGTTTTCGGTACTGACTAACTCTCCCTCCCAACTAATAAATTCCACAATTTGTCCAAAATCTCAGTTCTGCAACAATTCATTCATGTAACCATGACACAAACCATGATAGATGGGTGTTGATAGTTTAATGACCCAGCTTGCCAATGGACGAATTATCTTTTTGTACACTCCCATGAGAAAAATTCCTAACTTCTTTCACAATGCATGCTTAAATTCAGAGACACTGTATTTATAACAAGTTGATGAAGCTAACAGTGCCAAGTTTTAATATATGAAAACAATCAAATAGCCATTCATAAAGAAGATCTCTGGCCTCTGTCAGTTAAGGATTCAGCTTTGGCATGTAACGCACTTATTCAAAAACATAAATATTATGTTTACGGTGTTTCTTCTGCCACAGCTATTAGTGGGCAGCAAACTAATCACAAATACCTGTCAACTAATCCACCCCCACGATAATTACTATGTGGTATGTGGCACTGTACTCCCCCACCCCCTGTCAACAAATTCAACTTTTAATGCGAACTGTCCTGCCTCATTTCATAGAAAGTAACTTCCCGTGCTGGTACAAGAAGGTTGGGATGACCTCAGTCCCTGGGGTGCTCCTCTGCCGTACTCATCCATTTGTGAATGAAGATGACGACTTTTAAAAGGACAAGACATCATTAAGAGAATAAGTAGCCTTTCCAGTGGTCTTTTTGCACCACCACCCCCCCTGGAAGTAATTCCGATGCATTTGTACAGAACTCAAAGTGCTTGAGAGTGGGAGGGGCAGCAATTTAATGGTCCAATAATGTCTTAGCCAAAGCATAGTTGTCCTCCCAAGATGGTACAAAAAAAGTAACACACTGAGACTGACCAGTCTGACAATTTAAGAGGCAGCGAAGAAGGAGTGATCTAAAAAAAAAAAAAAAAAAAAGGATGCACAGCAAGTACCTATTTTCAGTAAAATGTAGCTCTATATACAGTATGGTGATGCAATATTACACTATCCACGTGAAGGAATGAATTCCATCAAAATACCACATGTCAATGTGTGACACCGAAACCAGAGACTGTCAAATGACATTTATTTAAGTGGCGTATCTTATACTGTAGATAGATAAGGGAAAGAAAAGAGAAAAGGTCAATAAAAACAAGTCAGGGACCTCAGTATCAAGCTGCAAAGGATGCCTGTCTCATCTCCCCTCGTGTCTTTCTCCTTCCTTCCTTCTCTTGCTCTTCCTCTCACCTTTCAGGTTACTGTCACTCGCAAAGTGCTAAAAGTCTGGCAAACACAGCAGGCCTCCCAGGCATCTCAGCATCCATCATCCCATGCGTATGCCACAGGCAGATGAGCTGCAGGTGTGGCCTGCCCAGCACCATGCAGGCCATATCAAAAACCTGCCACTGTGTCCCTGCCACAGGAAATTGGCACCTATAGTCTTGAAATTTGGATTGATAAGCCAAATAAAATCTGTTTCATATGTAGTGAATTTCTCCTAAATGTCACAGAGCCTACTGTATGAAAAAAGGCAAGACCTTCCCAACAAGTTTAAATAAACCCCGCAGGATAATGCTGGCTCTCCTGGGGGAACCAAAAGCTGATGGCTTTGAAACAGGAGGGAGGGTATTTTCAGCGGGGCTGCCCAGCATGAGAGATCCTGTATGTCTCACAGCTGAGCTTGTTTTATTGAAAGGTTGTTTGAAAGGCCCTGAACCCAAGACATCAGTGGTCATGTTTGTTTGGCTTAAAGAGGAACAGCATTCAAAAGCTTCACTAAAAAGAACAGTTCAAATAGTCAGAGCACAGGAAAGAAAATGAGATGGGTTAGTGCCCACAGCAACTTGGACACATATGCAGGGAAGATTTGTAGAAATTAATAAAATGGCCTCAATATAGCTTCAATTACAGCCTCCTACAAATGTGCACAGCACAAGCATAGCTTAACTGCACCGTGCAAATAAGTGGCAAAACCAGCGCTGTTATCAGGTAATGGAGTCAGAGGAAGAGAGAGGGCCTTTGTGAACTTGACACTCCCATTAGGCCCCTACTGGAAAGTGCAGTATTTGATCAGGAGATGGGAATTGAGCAAAAATGAACTGAAACTAGATCCCACATGACTTATTTTCCTGTTGGCTCTCAGCTTTAGGTGTCACTCAGACTTAATAAAGCTCTCTGATTTTCATTTTATCACAGAAAATAGACTGGGCAAAAATAAAATCAGTCGGTTTTGCCTTAATGGAGCAAAGTAATGGCGAGGTGAAACTGACACAACACATTTTGTCCATAGTAATACTATCAAAATGAAAGCATATTCACTTCTGGAGTTTTCCAGGAATCAATTCAAACTGAATATTGGCCTTTTTCACAGACTTTATTTCATAATGGTTCCAACAAATACAGCACTTTGGCAATAGCCTGTCACCTCGGGTGATACCAACACAGCTATTTCATCCTATAGAGTTACAGTATTCTTTAGCCCACACCGAACCTCCTCCACCAACCTATAACTCTTATTTTATTTCCGCACTTTATACATTAGAGGTACATTACACCCATCCCAGTAGATAGGATGAGTCCACTTTTACACCCAGGTGTTACATTGCAAGGTTAGGTCATTTGGATGGCTATGACCTTTGATGGCTCAGTCTTCAATGAAAATGATCTGGTGATCTCCGCATTGACATGCACACAGATGCCCTTGTGCTGTACATTCACACTATGGTGATAAGGCCAGAGTAATTCACTGGGGAGACATTATGGAAATATTCATTTGGGAATTACAGATTCTAATTAGAACGTAAGGCCATATTTCCTTGTCTTAGGTATGGTGGGGATTGCATGATTTCCCAGTGATAAAAAAGCAGTCTTGACAAGAACAAGATTTTCATGTATCCTTCCTTGATTTTTCTTTAGCAGAACGTATGGCTGGAATGTTTATTATTCCAATCTTCTTTAGAGAATGCTTTGCTTTTAAAAGAAGTAATTAGATCAAGCAAAGTGAGAGGAAAAATTCACCACTGAGTCCCAAGTGTTCT
Organism: Chelmon rostratus; assembly: GCF_017976325.1. Taxonomy (NCBI): domain Eukaryota; kingdom Metazoa; phylum Chordata; class Actinopteri; order Chaetodontiformes; family Chaetodontidae; genus Chelmon; species Chelmon rostratus. Next base: position 10,772,357 of record NC_055667.1, on the reverse strand, counting down.
GGTATGCGATTAATTATTCTGAGGAAGACAGATGTAAAATTGTGTATGCCCATCAGCGCTAAGACTTTATCATTCATGTAAATCATGAATAAAATATATCCTTGTTGAGAGAAAATGCTACATCTGTTTGGTGCATCATTTACTCCCGACTGCAAGAAAATAAGCAAACAAATCTGACCTATTAAAGCCTGTTTTCAACGAAGTGGACATACAATGTGAATTTGACAAGTATGGTGACTTTTTGGTATTTAATTGCATATAATCGCTTAAGAGAGACCAAAAATTGTTCACAAAGTATATACTGTTTCACTATCATAAATTCAAAACATAAATTGCTCTTCGTCAGTATCAGTGATGCTGTACAAGTTTAAAAATAACATCACAGAGTTAAATGCCTTCCTTCAAAAAGCAACTAAATTAACTGTATTTCATGCATATGAAGCACATGTGTGTCTCTATTTCCCCCAGATGTATGAATAAATAAGTAAAAACAGTCAAGCGAGTGTGAGAGTGTCATGGGGATCACGGACGAGGCAATGGTGGTGGCGGAGGTCGAGCCACAAGCCACCGGGACGGTAGCGTCTCCAATCGCCCCTGGCGACCATCACGTTGCCATGCTCCGGAACAGACAGGCTTGCTCGCACAACAGATGGAACTAATGATGCGAAACAAAAGAGATCATTTCACCGTGGTCCTCTAGGAAGCCACAAAGAGAGGCTTGGAAGTTTGAATGATGGGACCAGGGGACTTGCATGGGGTTAGATACAAGCAGCGTTTTTTTACTGGAGGTGGCTCAGATGAATTGGAAAAAAGGTCTTTGATGTCTCTATACAGAAAGCTGCACATTAAAATGGCAAGTATAAAAATAAGACAAATGATAACAACCTTGCAGTTCTCCCAAGGATCCCCACTGGAGATAGTTTTGTTTCTGATTTTATAGACTTTGAAAATGTACGGTCACATATGGGCAGACCTATGACGCAAAATTCTCATGGACGAAAAACACTGACTGAAACAGAACTGACAGTTCAAGTTTTGACAATAATCCTCTGTTCATGCCCTAACATGTTTAATCATTCAATCAACCAACAATAAGTAAATGCAGTGTACATTAAACTATTCAGTCCTCTAGATGGATCATCAGACTTGGTTCAGTTTGATAGCTAACCCGCCCTTCCTTATCACACAGAATGACTAGCTAAGAAAGCAGAATTTCAATGGCAAAGTTTAAGGCAAATTTACACAAGACCTTAATATCAAAACAGTCTGGTGAGCAAGGCTGTAAAACATCTTATGAAGCAGAGCTACATACGTATGTGCACCATTGGTTTTCTAGACTGTGTTGGATAACAGTTGTAAACAAACTGCTGTGTCCTGAACTGACAAAAACAAATCAAATTTGAGCGGAGGACATTTGCATATCCTGAGGGACAGGATTAGATTTAGAGGTCATCTCTTACGAGCCAGTCCTAAGCAGACACCAATGTAATGTTTCTATGTCAAGTACATTCAACTGCAGCCCATGTGAGCCCAAGTCTGTTTTCCAAGTCAGGCAGTCAGAGAGAGGGAGCGCAGCTCTTTAAATACACTATGTGAACAGAGAGAAGGCAAACACCTTGGGATAGGATTTAACCAGGATGGAGCGGAGTGGAGCCCAATCCATGCCCATCCACACATGGAAGGGATCACTGGGAAAAGTTCAGCTTCGACGCTGACACAAACAGCAGAGCAAGGCCTGTATTAGAGTCAGGTTAGCAAAGATAACACTATCATCCTGATCCCCATGGGTACCAAATGCCGGGCCTTGCTGGCAAATAAAGCTACAGTGTCTTGACTCCTTGGCACATTAGCTCTGATTACAATGACCTTCATTATATCAGCTACCCTTATTACAACACGTAGAAGGCGTCTCTCCCCTGGGCAAAGCACAGTGGGGGAAAGAGTAAAAGAAAGCTGTGAGATTCACTAGTAAGGCTTGGGCTGCAGAAACCAGTCCTAAGACCTGTACTGTAAAGTGCAGTTAGCACCTGTGAAGACATTCATAATATTCACAAATGCTGATTAGTCACTTCACTGGAAGAGAGCTTTTGGACATATTGATGAATTCAGACTTAATGTTTGACACTACAATGTCCATTTGTTTTTAAGAAAAAAAAACTTTCACAGTGACCACTCAGAGATAACTTTACTTGAAATGTGAGCATTTGTTTAGAACTATTCTGAAACTGAGTGAGTTTTAAGATTATTCTTTTATTATAGAAACAGCAACTAGATGTAATAGTTGCAGAACAACTGCACTAGAATTAAATATGTTTTCAAAAGTAAAAACTAATCTTTGTCTGTACTGCAACTTTCCATAGCAAATATCACCTGACTATAACTTTAACATCTTTTTCATCCCTCGTTCCTTAAAAGAGCCTATCCAGAGTGAACCACCAATTTGTTGATTTAATACAGTTTTTTACAGATTTCACTGCAAAATAACATGCTTGCCTATTCAATAATTCCATGTACTACGCACACAGTTGAGCCCTGTTTAATATGTAACAATGTTGTTAACCTCAATTTCCTTTCCAGTCTGCCCCTCCACAGGCCACATTGTTAGCTTGAGCAAGCTCTTGGCAAACGTTTCCGCCGTGGTGATGACTCTCATTCAGCCTGACCACCCTGCAGGCAGGGGGATTCTCTCCCACAGCCCTGCTCATCTCTCCTTCAGGCCCCTGCTGCGCATCTCACCCTCCCTCTCTGCTGGCAGGTGACTCAAAATAACAGACGTTGCCCTGAGAGAGCCGCTTCATAGTATTCACTTAGCGCTGCCAACACTCCCCAACACGGGATGAGCTGAACTGTGGGGGTTCTGAGGACCATCCCTACAGCCAGCAGGAGGGCGCAATGTTTGTTTTTGTGCTGAGATACAGAGGGTTGGGGTGGGGGGTGGGGGGTGTGGGTTGCAAATCAGCTTGTTTTGGATTAGCAACAAATCAAGAGATTTTAAGAATTACGAGATGCGCCTCAACAGCAAGTTGAAAACAAGAACACCTGTAGGAGGCACAACAGCCAGAGGAAGACACACACAGTATCACTCAGGCTCTCAATCACATATTTGTCAAAGTATAATTCCTGAGGAAGAGGAGAGGATACAATAGCGATATAGCCAAGAGTGCACTTAAAAGAATCAGAGTTTAAGCCATGTTGATCCCCTATGACAGTATGTTAAAAAAAGCAAATAAAACTGTAACTTAATTATAGATTTATAATGAGCCACTGCACCACTGCCAAAAACAAGTCCCAAACCAAGGCAAACAGGCACCTGTCGAATGCTCTCTGCTCGTGGGTTTTCATAGCTTAATTAATCTAGGCCTTGGGGTATCATGACTCGTGCATGCTGCTTGTGTGCATGTTTGAGACAATTAAGTTGTTCCTCGAAACAGAGGTGTAACTTCAACATGGAGCAGAGACATAAATACTGCACACTACAAGCCACATTTTGTGTTTTGTGAGAGCAAAGTCAATGATCCAATAATTTGTTTCCACTGAAGGAAATAGAAAATTAATGACAACTGTGTGAAAAGCTTTTTCATATGACTGAGTTACAAATCACTTAGTTTGATCTCTCATTGATGGCAAAGCAATCCAGCCCCATTTTATACTTGAAATATATCTATCTTTTTACCCATCACTTCTCTTAGCTATTGAGTACATTTGCTATCAAACTTAGAGAAATTATTGGTATACCATGTGCAAAGAGACAGGAATATAAGTTTAAGGCTCACCTTCCTGTTGAATAACCTGTGCTGAAGCTCAGTCCACTGGAAAGTTATCGCCTCTGGCCGATGCTCACTCTACTGCCATCTGATTTCTGTAGATAAACATAAAACAGCTGTTTACCATCACATGCAGCTTCTTTGAAATGAGAGATTTAAAGCACTTGATCTTGTGAGGACAATTTTTCTCTGTTTAAAAGCAACCTCTTGTGTGCAAACAGATGTAAAAAGGTCTGACAGGGGAAAAGCCAAGAATCCTGACACTGTTTTTCAACCAGGTGTGACCAAGACAGCAGCTCAAGTTTTTGGCTACAGCGGGTTAAAGCAGAAGAAGAAAAGGGGGTTTGCTCTATGAAAGTCCAGCAAATGGACATCGCCCACAAATTCAATTCTTTGAAAGCAGAAACAATGCAAATATGCTTTGGTGTCAGTAGTAGCTTTGCTACTCTAAAAGTAGACAAGCACACTGTTTGTATGTTTACTGAAAAACCTAAATGAATGTTGTAATGATTTATTGACGTAAAATACAAAAGAAATAATTGGTGACCAAAATAAATGAGGACAAAAGTATGAAATTCTTATGACTGGTAATTACCAGTTTGAATGAGCCTGATAACTAAAGAGAAAAGGTATTAAATGCAATAACTATTACTATTGCTAATTACATTTCCAATTATGTCACTAATGAGAACAGCTTAATTATCAGCACATTGGATAAATAAGAGTTTTGCTTTCTTCCGTTTGCGATCGAGGTTTGTGATGTGGTTGCTACATCAAGGGCGAGTCCTCCTACCGAAAACACACATGATAAAGCTGTAAACTCCCACAGTAGCGCAATCTCCTAAATGGTGATAGAATAACGATAATGTCAATTATATGCACAATAATCTATGGATTTGATCCTGGCTGTGTGAAACATTATTAATTATCAAACAAAGTTATCACAGGGCAGTAGTTGGGCTTGCTACACGTTGCCCTTATTATTCAGTGGTAGTTGTGGTGCAACTTTTTTACAACAGAGCAGCTGTATGAAATACTTCACTGTTTTATTAGAAAGTTTTTACTCACTACCTTCTCAACAAAAACATCAAACCTTATTTAAAATTTCACTAACAGAACTTTTAATCATTTAAGTTCAAAGAGAGACACACTGTCAGGCAGAGAAATACTGTAAATGTGGAAGCTTCATTTATTCAACTTGTTCACCTCACAAAGTGGTGGGGTGCACCACTGCACCAAAAAGGATGTGCCTGCAAGTTGTAGCAATCGAGGCATGTCCAGTTATGAGCCTCATTCGATGGCTAGTCAACTAAAAGGACAACATGTTTCAGCTAACAAAAATATGATCTGATATGCTTTTCATTGGAAAAACAATCCTTTTTTTGACAACATACCAGGGACTGAAAGTACAGCTAATGTGCTGGTTGAAAGAGTGTTTAATATTCGATAAGTTAAAAAAGGAATATGAGAGTGTGTTTGGCAGAGGCCAGGCACAAATCTACAGTTATTGCCTGCTTTGGACAATATATGATGCACTGATCTATGTTGTGCATCTGATTGATAACTGGTTGATAACTGCTAGAGAAACACTTTAACACACTATCATAACACTCTTTCTCACTGATCCTCAACCAGCCCACCTGCAACCCTCCCCCACAAGGGAAACTGCACCCCACACGGCTGTCAAAATATTCGTGTATGACACTCTGAGAATCTCAAAGTGCTGATGATATTTTGCGTTTTCCTTAAGGGCGTTGCTCTACCTTTGGGCGAGCAGAAGTGTTGCAGAGGACCGTGCCTGAGTGCCAAGTAAATGCACGACGGATTAGAACCATATCTTCCACATGGCTGCTTCCTAATCCTACCATCTGAGGTAAACACAGGACCAGGTGAGGCAACACGCCTGTCTGAGACACCTCTGGAACACAGAGGGATCTCCTCCTCAGCACGGGACTGCTACTTCCGACTAGCATGGAATTTGTTCAGAGTCAGTTCCATTAACAAATGGGACATAATTGTTTTCTGGCCTATTGCTGATTCAAAATAACACAATACTCTTTCTGTGTGTTCTTAAACAAGCCTTTTTACGTTGGCTGTTGTGTATAAACAGTGGTGGGAAGATAATTCCAGGAAAAAAAAATTGTGCTAGGAGGGGCGTTTTTACGTTACCAGAAGGAACAACAAAGTTTGGAAATCTGTAATAAACAGAAGAGTCGGGCGGTTACTGAGATTACTGATAGCCACAAAGGCTCAACCCACTCTCAACTTAGAGTCCACAGCATATCCAATATCCACTGTTTCAGCTAAATCAATTCTAAGTAGAGCGCAGAAACACAACAGCAAAAGCAAAAAAAAAGTAACATTTATTTCAACAAACAAGTTGCTGATATTTAGTCAAGTAATAAACTGGATGCTTATACTTTTCTTTCTTTACACGCAATCTGTTCTCAGATCAGAACCTGAACATCTGGTTCAGCTCTTCAGTGTTTTTCATGTGTTGAAAAAGTGAGCAATAAGGTGATACTTCTCTGTGTGTGTGTGTGTGTGTGTGTGTGTGTGTGTGTGTGTGTGTGTGTGTGTGTGTGTGTGTGTGTGTGTGTGTCACTGCCAAGGAATGTTGCCAACTTTAGTTTCAAAGTCTCTCCCTCTCACCTCAGAGGGAGGACAAGAAGAGGAACGAAAAAACAAACAAGAGAGGAACGTTGGATGCCTCTTTGGGCTGATATTTTTTAAATATCTAGATCATTGCACAAAAACAGGTTTTGATATGTTATGGCATGACTGTTTTTCAATACATTTTTTACACATGACTTCACAGGTTGAAAAAAATGTACACACCCATGGAAAAGGTACTTGAGGTAAAAAACAAAAGCTTCAGGAAGATAGGTATTTCACAAGTAAATGGGGTATGTACTTTCCGGTATTTGCCTCATACTGGTATTTTCCATTACTGCTGCGATTCTTTCTGGGACTAGACAGCACAAATTAGTGGGCAATGCTATAAATCAAACATGACATTCAAACACTATGCTATATTCCATAAAGAATCTAATTCAGTTCTAAACATATATAGACATCTTACTGAAATTAACTTTGTACTCACCATTAATATTTACAAGACATAATAAAGTAAGTGAAAGGAAACACACATGAAAAAAAACTTTTTTGTTAGCAAATCAGCATAATGAAGTGTTTTCTATTTCCCTGCAAGTTAAACAGTTGTTTTTACAAGGTGACATTTTTCCACAATGTAAAAAACAATGTTTTACGGTACACTAAAGTACACAGTAATACTATAAACACAATTTAGAGCCAAGCCACTTGTGAAAGCCTTGTCAGAACATGTGAATGAGGGAAGGTTCAGAAAAACTGCATATTTTGATTTTGGTGATAAAACAGCAATCATAGGAGCTGAAATGTGTTAACTATTCAGTGCCCGTGAATGTTGTGCTGTTTGATCAGCTGATGAACATTTGTTCAGTGATGAAAACCACAAAAGGTTCATTAAAATCAATTCATCTCAGGGAAACTCTACTAAAATACAAAGCATTTGTTAAGTGCTGAAAGTTTTCTGTCATTAATTCTTGCAAATCAAACGTTATAAGCTTCAGGGGAGGAGGTGGGAGGCGTTTGCCTTTGATACATAGCCATCGACAGTCGGGTTAATTTATCAAAATTGAGTTTTAATCTACAAAAAAAAACAAACAATAAACTTCAGGTTTTGAGAGCAATACAAGACTGTAACATAAAGCAAGTGCATGACAAAAAGAGAAAATCTGAACCTGAATGGTGAGATTTTCTGAGGTTATGTTACCGACAGTTGCCTTTGGGCATGAGAATGAGATAAATATACTGCACAACATACACACACCTTTGTCACGCAATGTGACTTGAACAAAAAGGCATCCAGGTTCATTATTACACTCTCTATAAAGCTGGCCCGCCTTACTTTTTTATGTAACTTTTTTTTTTAGTCTTAGTTTTTCTCTCTGACAAGTGATGTTGTATTGTTAGTACGAAGAATTATATCACTGTTAAGAATGTTAGTGTTCAGGGTTATTACATTGTGGAAATAGACACATCCTATGCCTACACCACGCTGCTCATATAATCACTCCAAATCTCATTCATGCTTTTATCAATGATTTTAAAGTCTTCCAACAACTGTTGGTTTTACTCTGAAATAAAATCCAGCTGCCTAGTTTCAGGGTGTGTGTGTCTGTGTGTGCGTCTGTGTGAGATGACAGAGGAAAAGAAGAATCTGGGCAAGCCTTTTCTTTCTATACTCTCAGGGCATTTAGTACAAATCAGGACAAATTGTAACTCGGTTAGATCTACGTTAGTTTGTTTACATTTCACTGCGCAGACTGCGGTGTCGCCTGTTGACTTTTGGCTTCTCACGCCACTGTGTTTGAATTTTTCAAAGCTTTCATGGCTTGACTTAATTTTTTAAGGCATTGCACAAGTCCTAGTGGTGGGGTCCCATTCCACTGATTTAGCACTGCACTCATATAACATTGTCAAACAAACAATGGACAGCTTTTCAAAAAGTCAGTTTTATCCTATTTTGCACGGTGCAGTCTGAAGCCATAAAAAGCTTTAGAATACTTTTTTAACAAATTTGCAGGAGTATGCTGTAGTAAAAATCAGCTGAGCTTTCCTTTAATGCGTAGCTGATTTAAGAGAAGCTGCACTCCCACCCACCACATTGTAGTTCAGTGCAGCTAAAGCATATTGTCAGTGTAAAAATATAAGCCACTATTTCTCATTCACCAATTTCAATGAATTTTTTGCAGCATCTGCTTTAATGTTTAGCATCTAAATTAAAGTAGTATTAGGATATTAGGACACACCACTTTTCACATAGGTTACAAAACTTACTTGCGAAGAAGGAAAGCCTGAATCCATGTGGATTCCAATGGATTCCAATGGCAACATGTTTTTAAGGTTAAAAAAAAAACACTAGCTATACAGCGTACAATTTTTCTGATTTAACGAATGCCATATTGTCATCCTGGTATTCAGTTTTATAGATGTCTTTATACCCTTTTTCTTCTGTGAAAACTTTTCCCCATGAGGATCTATTGTAATTGGTACGAACACAAGCTGACCACCACCGCTTTCTCAATGAGGAAAAAAGCTTCAAACATTTTAGCAGCAACCTTCCAAGCCTACAGAGGGTGGTTATTTGATACGCCAAAGATAGCTGTTGGGTGGAGTATCACTTTAATTGCATCTACTTACCCAGCCAATTTTAAAATGCTGTTTTAAACTCACGTTGCTGACTATAGGACAGGGAGTGTCATTTTTACATTGTGCCTTGCAAAGCATGGCTCCACCTGTTCCATGTTTCAGTTGTGGGTATCATAGGGTATCACACAACTACATTCGCTTTACCAGGATCAGATTTGACTGTCTACCTTCATAAACATCCTTATCATCAAAATCATATGATAGCAGTCATTCCATTTGTAGTCACAATGACTCCAGATGACCTCCGTCTCAAACAGATCTCAATAGCTTTTCATATCCAAATGCAAAGACAGTGTTCTCACATGCCTGGACAAACTAGACTCTGCAGGGTTCATACTGCTCTGAATGAACTAGAGCACACTCCAACGTCACCTTCACGCAACACGGAAATATAAGTAGTCGTAGCCACTTCTTTTCCTTGTTTGTCTTTTTGGCCAAAAACCGCTGTAATGATTAGTAGTGATAAAGTCTAAACAGTTTTGAGATTTCACCCAATCAACAAATTGGGTGTGCTTGAGTTGGTGTGACTGTTGAGTGAGTCCTACCGATTTTAAGAGATTGTGTGAGTCTAGAGTGAGCACCAAGTGGGGACATGTTGATTATGTATGCTAGGAGTGGTTCAGTCTTTTATTGGAAAATTTACACCCGTGCAGTGATTTATATAAATCAGTAGTGCCCACAAAGCAGTAAAACTCTAATTGTTTCTTCCATTTTGAAAGTCTAGCGTCCATTAAGGATGCAGTGAGTAATAAAAAGGACTTTTAATCAATCCTCTCTTGTTGATGAGTTGATGTGTGAATGGGCTATCCTACCTGACAGTGCAACCATATGTTGATTTCTTTTTCTAATAGCCAACAAAGAGATAGAGGGAGCCTATTTCATTGTAGGTGAATGCATTTACCATATAACTTAATGAAAATACTGTGAAGAAAGAGGGTAATTTGGCTGAATTGTTTCTGGTCTTTGACCTCTTTTCTTATGTGACACACTTGCTGAAAGAGCAAATTTGCCTTTTTTTGCTTTTTCCTCTTTGTAGCCATTCAGTGAAAACTACTGTAGTCAAGGCTTCTGATGTTCCATAGGATCCAAATCTTAACAAATTACTCAAATGAATACAACCCTTCTCATCCTCTCAATAGTAGCAACTCTGCTAATATTATAAAGTAGTTTCAAAGCAAGTGCAGTAGCATGTCACATTGCTCCCTTTCACCCACACTGCAGTCTCTGTCGTGACCCTTTCATTGTCAGATTAGACTGGCCGACCCCTCCTCGACCGGCTGGCATGGCCACAGTAAATCCTGGAGACTGCTCATGCTAGAGACCTCGGGTAATTAATAAAATCCCCATTACATGCCTTGTGCCCGTTGTTTGCTATTTCAACACCCCATTTGTGCCACGATTACAGTCATTATCAGTCACCGCCATTAATTCTCTACCCGATGCCAGAACTGCATACTAATAAATTGGGCTCTAAAATTTTTTTTACCTTTCAAGGAGTTGGTGTTGGAGCTGCGCCAGGAAGTGCCACTCCAGATTAGGAGTCATCTGGTGACTCGGAAAGAGCCCTTTCAATAGAAGGCTGCTGCATCTTTGGAGATAGTTCAAATTTCCCCTTTGATTATTTTCCTTTCCCCTCCAAAATGAATCTCTATTAAGCTTAAATCCTGAATAAAATGAAATTAGCAGACTGCAAAACATTGCTTTCTTTTCTGACTCTATTCCCTGGTGCATGCATGCAAATTATAATGCTTATTTATGTAAATGAGGTGTCGTCTTTAATTAGTTTTGCTTGAGGGCATTAAAATACATGTATTCTTTCCCCAAAAATGATTTGTTTTGTTGCTCTGTTCAGTTTAAGTTCAAAATGAATGATTATGCCGACTAAAAAGGTTTATTAATTCTCTAGGTTTTTTTTCTTCTTCCTCTTTTGGAGAATTATCTTCTCCACCCACTTCCTGGGAAGAGCGTATTCTCTGTGAAATCGAAAAGCCTCTTCAGGCAATACTCTGACTACTTTGACAAGCACTTGTAAAGGTCCCAGGTTGAAACCACATGGCAGAAATGCGCTTCCACTTATCAAATCTGAAAGCTGTGCTCTTCAGCAATTCTAGCTATACATACGTGTTTGGCTACATGACTGTTTGTATAACGATACATTATTGATCAGGAGATCAGCTTAACTGTTGTACTTCTACATTCATATATGTATTCTAATGTGCTGTTAAACCATTGGATAGAACATCGTGCTCCAAGTACGTGTTGATTCTATTTGCATTGTGTTTATACTCACAGACATAGAGCATAAGCCATCTTGAGAGTGTGAGCTGTGTTATTAATCAAATGTTAATATCGATGAAAAATCTGACAGCCTGTCGGCTACCCCAGCTCAGCTCAAAACTGACGTCAACATGACCTGTTAAATGACGTTCTGGCTGATTTGGGCCTTATTTTAATATTTGTTTAAAAGGATTTGCAGTGTTGCAGTAAATCTTGCACTATGCACTGTTTTTATGCATTTACTGTTGATTTACAGTGCCTTGTTGAGTGGCTATCGAACAGAAAACTGCTTTATGTCATCACAGAAGGTGTTGGGTCAACTTCTGTTGGAAGCAGCGACTGATTGTGTCACGCAGTATTTCAAACCACTTCAGGGTGAAAGTGACCAACTGCGGCTCCGGTTATTGTTCAATATCATATCAGTATTCAGCATCCCTTCAACTGCTCAGATGAGCTGAAGTGGCAAAGATGCCCCCCTCCTCAGCCTCCAAGAATGATTTATGGAAAGGAAGCTAAAACCATTATAGCATTTTTATTATTATTGTTCTTTCAAGGCTAATGCAACAATAGATTTTTGCATGATTGATGCGTTACACTAAACATTAGAGGATTACATTAACTTTGCATAGAACAGCTAAATGACATGAGATTACTTATTGTTATTTTTCCTCCACATGATCATACTGTAAACATTATACATATAGTATTTCTTGGCACATATTGATTACTATATACACACAGACCAGGTAAGCAGTGTACATGTAATACTGAATAGAGTTGGGGCCAATCCAATCCAATCTCAGTATTGGGTGCCGATACTGACATAATTCACTGATCGGACATCGGACAGATGTCACCAATCCAGATTCCAGAAGTATTTATAGTTAACCTATTTAAGAGACTTGTTGACAGTGTAGATATTTACTTCTCTACACTGTTTCATCACTTTTATTTCAAATATTCACTTTGAAAACCTTAAGAAGGAGCTGTCAATTAGTAGTTTTACAGAAATCTCCTTACTAGTACTTTATAATGAATATCTGTGCACTTGATTTGTTCACATTTTTCCAAAACATTAAATGAATTGCAATAGAAATTTGCACTCCTACACTTGTTTGTATCTAAAGTAAACAGTCTAAATGCATTTAGAAAAATGCATTTTTGTTTTGTTTTGTTTTTTTGCACTTTTAATAAGAAGTGCTGTGTGGTTTACTACAGTCTGATGTAACCTAACACATAATACCAAAAACAAAAACAACGATAATGATAATCAAGAAAACACAGCTATAGTAGCAGTATCACTATCGGGATAGGCAGATATTCAAATTCAGATATCACAATCGGAGTGGCACTGAAAGAAAATTGTGTCTGTACACCTCTAATACTAACTGTCTGATGTGGCCTCAGTTGTCAGCTTTCCACACTGCTTTTTAGTGAAAACGATGACTGGTCTTTTTTATTCTAGAAAAGTAAGAGTGAATGACAGTGCTTCAGAGATTAAGTGACTCTGATAACCTTTCATCTGCTCCTTTCATTCTGCAAATTATTAAAACTCTGGGCTCTTGTGGAAAGGAATATGGCAGCAATATGCTGATACTTCAATCAGCTGGGAGGAAATTCCACATGTAATAAGGAAGAATCACTGCTCTCTATGCTGCAGTTCCTACCATGAGCTTCAGCTGTCAGAGCATTCAGAACAGCTATAAGTTCTCTTTCATGGCATCTGTGATAGACAAACTCTTTAGACCACATCAAACCTCTCACATGATTCCTCACACATCAAGCACAGGCATGGTCCAAACCCTGCCTGTCTTTCATGGAACATCCTCTCAATTCATCATTTAGTGTAATAATGTTTTTTTTTTTCAGCCATAAAAAACAGGCACTCGACCTGACAAGACATTTTGCCCGAAGAGTTTAGGTCAGAACATCCTATGGCATCATCTTTTCTTTTTTTCATTATCTTTCAGTTCACCTATAATAATGTCTCTGCTCAGTCCTGTCTCACATCTACTTTCTCTTGCAAAGACCTTGCATTTGCCTCTATATTAGCCTGTTTTCACAAATAACAAGGTTCCTACAGCCTTATAAGGGTAAAAATCAAGCACTTTCACCCAAATCAAAAATTTTCAGACTCCTAATAATCTACAGTTACTATAAATGCAATTGCGGAAAATAAAGTGTACAGAATTCCTTTATACCCACAGCAGTCAATGTACATTGCCACTTCGTTTTTTTACGAAAAAGTTACATATTAACTTTGACTGTACGTCTTGATTAAGATAATCTAATGTTGACGCTATAGGAGAAAAACAAATATGACGACAGGACCATTTCATTTCAAATATTTAACTATTTTTGGTTTACATGAGTGATTGTGTAGATGAAACACCACATTAGGTTGAAAATTAAGCATTTTTCAAGTGTTACATTTGAATTCAACCCTGAAATAACCCTTTAGACTTTACCTGTGATGAAATCACTACATTACCCACTTTAATGTATGAAATAAGACGAGATAATGGTATAGAACAGTCCTGCTATTCAGGAAGAACTGTCCTGTAGAAGTGCTAAAAGACAGTTAAGCTTCTGATTCAGTCTTGAATCAAAGTCAAGCAGAGCCAAGACACAGCCTCCGTTAAAATGGTGACACACACTTTGGGTGCCTTTAACAGGCATCTGTGCTCATGTGTTTATCATGTCCAGGCCATACAGGCAATGATGGGCATCCAGCCAACTGATTCTTCCCCCAAAGTGCTAATTTGTGCCACTCTAGTGTGCACAACGCTATAATTACCTGAAAACGTAAACTGGAAGCTATGCCTGACAAAGACAAGAAACTGTAATAAAACTGAGCTTTTGGTGCTCAGTTGTGGTGAGTCTTATAAGACATATTAATGGAATGTTTAAAGGATATGGCACTTTTCCATTTGTCTTGTGGAAAAATCTTGGGCAAAAACACCTGGTGCACTAAGTGTCTGCAGTCTGAACACTGAAGAGCAGCTAGCAGTCATGGCGTTCTTTTATAAAGCACTGTCACATCTAAAACATTTTCTATTAACTATGCACTGCAGCTTTATACCAGACTTGTCATTTCTTGATTGCCAGTATGTGGCAACTTAATAAATTAACAGTCAGATTTCAAAGCCTTTTACCTTGTGAATTACCTGAAACAATACAAAAAAGCCGCCTGTGTGAAAACATATCATTCAAATCAGCGAGTTCTTCCTCTACCACTGTGCCAGGCAGTAAGATTTAATGTATGAAAACTGCTCTCTGTAATTGAGGACCAGGCTTCAGGATTCTTGAATACAGCTGAAAGAAGCATTAGACCCTTATCTATGTTTCTGTGCACATTTTTTTTAAATCAAACCTACCAATGCTATTTTGTGCCATTAGGCTGATTGCCAATAGTGCTGATAGTATATTTAAATTGGCCCATTTTCATTCCTAAAATGTTTCCCTATGAGGGGATATTGTACGGCAGATGGATTAGGAAAGGTGAGGCAGGTTCCATCGCTCACTTTACATGTCACCACCTTAAAAGCTGTTTAAGTAACAAATTAATATTGGAATTACTTCATTGTCCTGTCATCAGAAACAAAATAATACAGTACAATACAATAATACATATAACATATTTACTGGTCGTCAGACAAATTGTAACTGAAGTACTTTCCACCTGTATGCAGCCTTAAAAAAGTGGACTCAGTTCTCATCTATCTCATGTTTTTCAGTCACTCCCTCTGAGGAACTAGTTTCAGCAATTCACAAAAGGAATACAATGTAATGCTTTTGATGTGTGGTCAGGGTCAAAAATGAACACCAGCCACCTGCCTAAATCTGCAGCGGTGAATAAAACAGATGAGATCACCTGCCATTGGCGGGTTGCTGGAATAGGCCTACCACATAAGCTGACTGATCAGGTTTTGTTTTGCATCTACTCTACACACTGGGGGCGGCATGCAACGTATGACTGTAATATCGTAATTCTTAGATGAACCCTTGATGTTCACCATTGCTAGGGTTATCTAGTTTCAGTGTTTCCGCTGGTAACATTTATCCATGGCAAGTAGCATTTCACACAACTCTGCTGTGAGGAATTCAGGACGACTCTGTAGTAACTGCATAAACAGGGACTTTTTATTTCTCTTCTGTGACGGCAAACACAATACACAGTCTTTCTGTAACTATAATGCTTATCTAGGCACGTTATGCACCCCGGGAGACGCTCACTTCCCCATAACAAACCTGCTAGACTAGGACTACATCCCATACACAAGTTAGGGAGAGGCGGGAGATAGGCTGTGGGTGTGCTAACCTTACTTGTTAAGAGGCAAAAAAGGGCAGTGGTGGAGGAAGTACTCAGATCCTTTACTTAAGTTAAAGTACTACACTGTAAAAATACTGTTACAGGTAAAAGTCCTGCATTAAAAATGATACTTAAGTATAACCTTCTTAAGTGTAATCAGGAAAATGTACTTCAAGTATTCAAAGAAAAAAAAATTACCTGCAAGTAGGACTGCAACTAATGATTGATTTCAGATAGATAGATACTTTATTTATCTCGAAGGAGAATTTTCTCTTTTAATCACTGAATTGTTTGGTTTGTTAAAATTAGAATTAAAAATAGTGAGAAATTCCATCACGAGTGACACCTTCACAGCACCTTTGTCCAATAGTACACAACTCAAAAGCAAATCCTCACTTTTATAAAGCTGCAGTTTTATGGCCAGTTAAAATTTTTTGGCCATCAAGTTGTTTCTGTTTATCAGCCTTTGGCAAAAGACCAAGAAGTGAATTTTGGCGCCTGCGTGTGGTATTTTTGAAATTCATATATCCCTAAAAATGCTTTTTTTTCTGATTTTCAGTAGTAAGGTATGCTCATTCTGAGACATTCCTCTAAAAATTACTTGACTTTACGTGCCATGTAGAAAAAAAGGCCTTACTCTGCAAAGTTTGAATGGGCAAACCTGTTGACCAAATTCAGTTGGGCTAAATAGTTGTGTGGCACTTTTGCATACGAAATAATATCCTTCTCAGTTTTCAAATTACTGAGGGCCCTCCCATCCTTTTTTTGGCTTATATACATAATAACAGAAACAATACAAAATCTGGACAAATAACTTAAGGTGTTAACAAATTTACAACATTGTATATTAGCATTTGCTGTATCGTGCATAACAATTCACAACTCATGATAAAACATAAAACAAGACAGAAGAAGAAAGGTTCATTCAAGTTGATAAAACTTGCCCTGGAACTCATCCCAGTTAAGACAACACACAATTTATATACAGGAAGACAAAATGTGTTCAAGAACTCAAAACAGGACAGACAGGTTGAACTGTTGTTTACTGTGGAGAGATCTAATTATTCTAATAAAAGTGCTCAGCCACAATAGTCGGTACATTATGAATGGTGCTGTTCCTATGTAGGTGTGCATGGCAGAGGGAAAATGAAATGCTGTTTCTTCCCCCCAATACATGCAAACACTAGTAAAAAAAAAAAAAAAAAAAGAAAATACATATTTTGTTTTTGTTTTTGACCCACTGTGTCATTATCTTGTTGACCCCTTGATTCAGTAACACAGTTGCACATATGGCAGGGAGACGACATGTATGCAGAATAGGTTATGTGAAACAAAACATGAATGTAACTCGTGTTTTATTTCATTCTTCCTAGCCACCAGGGGCAGTGGTCTCAGCACTGGATGACTTCAGAGAATAAAAAGTTGAGGAATGCTTGCACAATTGTAAGAGGCAGAAGTTGTTTATAAGATAGCTCATGCCACAAAATGTAGGTGTGGCAACATTGTAGAAAGGTGTACAGTAAGATGAAGACAAAAGTAATAGCAGAACAAATGTGTAGTAAAGGACTATAAAGATACTCAGTCATCAAGGATAAGAGTAGCACTAAATCAAATTTAAATAGATGTTCTGTCTATAAGTTGTGGATGTTTCTTCACTCCTCCAAGTGGCTTCAGCAGAACTAACACTAAAATTCCCCAGGTACAGGCAGAAACCTTGGGCCCTCAGAGAACCAATAACCACATAATCTCTGCGAAACATGGGTGGTAACAATATACTGAGCATACAAAAGGAGAGCAGTAAACTGATTATGCTGCGAGATTGGTTTGAGAAGTGTCTGTGGACATTTTGACATTTAAAACTGTCACTGTCATTACAGGGGGAGTGTCTGAAAATCTCAATTATTCCTTCAACAGTTTAATGGTCCAGTGTGTACGATTTAGCGGCACCTAGCAGTGAGGTTGCAGATAGCAACCAACTGAAAACACTTGCCTCACCCTCCCTTACGGTGGCCACTGAAACTCTGAAAAAAGCCAGCGTTTGTTTGTCCATTCTGGGCTACAGTAGAAACGTGGCAGTGCAACATGGCAACATAACTATGAATATTATTTTCTATTTCTGTCAGAAGATCCCCTTAAATCTTACACATGGGGCCTTTAAGATTTTAACTCACTAAATTCTGAATTTTTTTAAACCCCTCTGCGGTCTGTATTTGTAATTATTTGACAAAACAAGAAAGGTAATGAAACTGAAAAAACTTTAGTTTTTTTTTATATACTTAGGCTCTGTCTCACAAAAGCCTCAAGAATTCAAGAGAAAACAAAATGCCTGTCAGGGCGAGCATACAAGAGGCAAAGGGGGAATCTGGCATGGCCTAAGCAAAGTCATAAAAATATTTTCCCTTTTATTTAATGTTGTCCATAATTCATTGCCAGGAAAAGCTAATCAATAGCACCTTAATGAAAACTTGAGCCATATTTTATTTTGCCGCAGAGAAGTCCCGGATCAGCATTTGTTGCCTTGTTATGTGCTGGTTTTCACCCTTGGGCTGTTTGACAGATGTGCATCACATTTGCAGATACCTTAAATATTTGCTCTCTTCAACCACATTTGCCTTATCAAAACACCACAGACTAGGAGGGAAATTTCTGATGATGACAGCAATGAAGATTCAAAAGAAGAAAAGCGATTCAAAACTCTTACGTATCTCAATGTTTTAGCCCAGCTATAACCTCAGCTGAATATGGTAACATACAGCACATTGCCAAACTAAAGATGTGCATAAATATTGACTAACACATTTTTTATGCTTTCCACAAGTGTCATAAATATACTGTACTCCCCTGAGACTTTAGGTTCATATTAATGTCAGATTGAGAGGAGTGTGCGGAAAAGACATGTATGCATACATCTAACATTGTATCTCTTTCAACACAATGCAATGATTATCATGACCAAGGGCATTACAGGTCTCAGGCATTTTATGCCAGTTGTAAATATATAATGGGGCAAATGAACCCCAAAACGTACGGACAACAAATCTAAACATTGTAATACTGGTTACAGAAGTACAATCAGTCATTTAATCTGACGATTATAAAAACTAAATATTACTGGAATAAATACATATTCCTAATAGCACTAAGATACAGAAACTACTGTCAGTCAATAGATCATAGAGATAGGGCCGATCTGTAATTTAGCTACAAAATTACACATGTATGATTATAACAGGAGGACTGATTTTAAGTATATCCAAAATATCTCCCCTTCAGCCGATTATAATCAAAAATATGTGCATGTGTTTGAGTGTTACATGAGTACATATGTGTATATATACTTTCTTCACACATTCACAAACCTTACTAATGGAAACAACCTTTTAATAGTATAAAAAACACCAATTGTTGATTTTCTTTTGTTCATCAGTTTTAGCTCTTGCATGAAAAATATTTCAATCAATTTGGCAGAGAAAGAAGGATCCAATGTTGTGTTTTGACCCTTGTCTACCTTTTTGATACTATTTTGGGATTTGAAAATACATTTTAAAGTTCAAACACTGTAAGACTAACATGATTCCATAAATCATTATCTATGTGCCATTTCAATTTACTAAAAATACATGCAGTGCATGCCCCATGAATAAACTTAGAGTGCACAATATTAAGGGCTATACTGCTCATCCCTTTTTTACAGTTTGGACAGTTTACCCTTATTGAAAACATCCAGTGACCAAAAGTACTACATGAAATTCAACGTACTTGATAAACTAAATAATGTATTTTTGTTAAGTTAACTGTCACATATAATCAAATCAGACTGGCATTTAAGCAAGAATGTGTAAAAAAACTGGTAATTGAGAGCTGCTTGCTGACTGACTGGGGAGATGCAATGCTAATTGTTTCCAGTGATCCTTGTCAACGTACAGTATGCTCTGCTTCCAGTCAACTATCTATGAACTCAGACTACAATTACAAGGGAAAAGGTCATTTTTCATGCTCTGAAAGGCATCCTAATGAACTGGTTGCCACCTATTTAACACGACTTTGCAGTCCACTAAAACAGACTTTCCATATCCGCTGACAGCACGCTTCAGTTTGCCAGTGAACGGGATGAGATGTTTTTGTTTTGCCATTTGTGTCAGGGGCAATGACTGCAAACCTTAAGGAAACTCGTTTAATGCACACATTCAGAGTAAACAGTTATTCATCAAAAAAATAATAATGTCTCAAAGGTCAGCCCATAAAAAACAATATCTGCCCTCTTTCCATTGAATAGTACATTAGTTACTGTTAATGCCACACAGAGCGTTTTGATGGCAAGTGACTAGGTTAAGAAAAACCTGCACACCGGCAGGGAACTTTAGAGCGTGGACTAGTTTATGACTACAAAACGGAGACCTGATTTCACTGTCAAAATGGCAAACTATTATTTTTCATGATAAACATATACAAGACTAAAGTTTTCTTATCCGCATGGAATTGCATGAGCATATAGAGAGCTGTCCAGTGACTACCCATCGTTTGCCTGTATTTGCATTGTCAGCCAGAGGTGAGAGGGTGGAGACCTGCCAAGTGTAAGGCTCTGGGCCAATGCCATGACAGCTGACAACTCGGGCAGGCCATGTGTGCAGCGTTGCATTTCTAACAGCCAAGATCCCAGATCAAGTAAATCCTAATCAGAGAGTTAGCATGCCTCTAATGTGAAAATTCATATTTCTACTCTGAGTGTTTCATGTTCAAAAGGGAGCACATGTCATTTGGCATGCCTTCATAAAACACTAGGGCTTCCATCAGTCACTGATTATTGCAATGAGGAATTAAAATCCCTAAACACAAAGGAACCAGCACACATTGCTTTGGCTGTCAGAATTAACTAGTGAAAGTGACCTCGGCCTACACATGCTGAAAAAGGAGTAATCATACTCAATTAGTTAGACAGAAATATTCTATCAGACATGCATTCATTGTTGATTACTAAAGATACAGATGAGCATATACCATTTCATCAAACCCCAACCCTGTCCTTACATTCACATTCACATACATATATACTAATTCAACATTTTTAATACCTGAGGTAACTGACAGTAATAACCACACTGTACTGCTCTGTTAAGCTACAGCTGAGCTGCAGAGGGGCTGTCTAGTTTGTCAGTGAAGACTGGCTGAGGGAGGCGGTGCTGAACTGTTAGTCTTCTCCCCCTTATGGCACGCGGTGTTTACGCCGATCCCTCAGGCCATTTGTTTGCAGCACTTCCTTGCCCCACAGCACCATGCATAATGCAGGAATGAAAATGTTAACAGTGGCAAATAAAATCGGCAAGGTGCCCCCACAAATCAGGGCAGTTTAGGAGCACATTTAATCATCCATGCATTGGGGACAACGCATAGCAATTAATTGTGGCATTTCAACGAAGATCAGGACCCCATTTTTCTACGGCCCTTCAAGCTTCTTGTTCAGTTGCCCCATCAACTGCAGACCAATGGCAGCTGTCTCTAAGCATCGCTGTGAAACATCTCCACATTTTGGCCCAATTATGTTTATTATCTCCTTGCTCTGAAGTAGATGAGAAGAGAACTCTTGTAGACAGTTGCACAGAATTGCATCAACAGAGCCCACCCAGCAAAAGAAATAACAAAAAACAGGCATTGTTTGATGAGGGCCTCCCATGTATACACACAAGAAGTAATCCAGTCTAGGTCTTGCATTTCTCCAATATGCTCCAAGACAAACAAGTTACACCACCATATGGTGGTGTCAGGAAAATAAATAATTTAGAGAAATTCATGTGCGGTGCGCAGATGAGCAACCGCAGAAATACCAACACAGGCATCCTCATACTTAACCCTTCTAATAAGAAGCCCTCAGCAGGAGGGCCACAAAGAAACAACCACAATATTGGGTCTTAACTGGATTGAGAACTACTTTGGAATTTCAAAGACTGGGACTGGCAACTGTCTCTGGACGTAAGGACAGGATTTCGTGCAGATACAATCTGCAGTGCCTTTCAGCACTTCCTGAACACGAGACAGCCTAATCTAATGAACTGGGGGGGCAGAATCTGCTCAGGCTTTTAGCCCAGTGCCAGCGTGCCTCCTCTCACATCTGACTGCAGTCAAAAATCCACTTGTTATTTTTATTTCCACTGTATTTTCCCTGAGGTGTACTCTGCGTGGCTTGAGTCATCATTGTTCAAGTCTTTAGAGTTGGAAAACACACACACATACACAAACACACAAACACACACACACACACACACACACACACTCACACAAGCTGGTGGCAAGGTTATAGCCAGTCAGACACAGGCTCTGGTCTGGTCAGGCACTCGTATTCTGCCAACCCCAGGGAAAACTCACAGAGGGCTCCAGAGAGGGAGAACAGAGATGTGCCATGTTGCTGACATGGCAGCCATCACGTCACACTAACCAGTTAGAGTGATGTGCACAGACAGCTCTGAGATTTGTAGAATACTGTAGTGGCTTCTAACCAAAACCGTGAGGGGTTTGTGGATTACATGACCCATGATTGCCTTCTTTATCTTAAATATCTAAAAAGGAGCATTACGAAACAAAGGTGGCAAGACATAATACAATAATGAGCAACAAACAAACAAAATGACTGAAAGACATCTAGAAAGCCAGAGGGATGGCATATTACCTCTAGGGTGATCTCTTTTGTTCATCAACTAAAATGTTGCAGTATAAATAAAGCATAAAGTAATATTAAGTAACAGTTTGCACCTTGAAAAATGAATAAAACTCTTACACACACACACAAATCCTTTGATTGGTGACAAGGCCCAGTTGTGCAGAACTTTTTGTTCTTGTGCTTGCTGTGCATCACTGGCACGCTGAGCACAAGCAGCAGCTTCTCACACATGTAAGGTAACAGGTGACAGTCAAGTTCGTGGAGAATGTGTGAATGACAACATAAAGCAAATAATGAACAAACACCCCCACACTGAAAGCATTACTGGAGCAGATGCATATTGTAAAAAATATGCACAAGGCATTTTTGATAGCTCTCTCATCTCCGTGACTATGAGACTACTATAATAAAGCCACTGAGGTAACTGCTCAGTCAGCATTTTTCAATATGACAGTGTTTTCATTCATTATCTTTGTGTCTTGTAATTTTGTGCCCTGTCGTGATTTTATGTTCTCTCTTTTTCGTCTCTTTGTGGGTGCTGGCCGACACCATTTCCACTCTTAAGAGTTAATAAGGAACATGAAGTTGAACTTAATCGTAATTGAAGTGCAATAAATTAAGAAACCACTTTAAGTCACAAAATGATAGGCTAGTCAGGAAAAAAAGTTGACTTCTGAATTTGAAAGCTGGAATGTGGCTGATGAAGGAATTTGCTTATTGCCAGCGCAAAACATAAATCCTCTGGAGCACAGTCATGTTACTCCAAATAACCCTGATTTGATGCTAAATTCCCAGCCCTAACCAATGGAAAGGTGCACCGCAAACCACAAGACTGTGTCACATCTCAAACTATTTTTAGCCAGTTGAGCTTCTCTTTGTAGCTTGACATTGTAATTAAAGGGATTTGAGATTTAACATCCAAAAAATTGTTTCCTTTAAATGGTCATAAGAATGTTTAGATTTGACCTAAAAGTAAAAAAAAAGCTTAAAGCTGCCTTAGTTAACAACATTTTTACTTCATACAAATATCAAACCAAATCTGTACATCACTTCAACTGGATCCCTTGACAAATATGTTGCGTTACGGCCAGTGATATCAAAAAATGTAGAACTGTAAATAGGTATGAGAAGCTTTAAAACTTTAAAGTGCTGTTGCCATATATCGCTCTGCCTTTCAAGGACCACAGGTACAACAATATCTGCAGCTAACATTTTCACGACTTGTGAAACTGCAGGCTTTTAACATGATGCTTCTCTCGTTAATGTGCACATCAGGACAAAGCAAGTTAACAGAATAAGCAAAACAAAAAAAAGATGGCCTGAGTTGCTCCACATCCCTGATAAATCACTGCCACTTTTATAGCCTCTAATAAGTTGATGCAAAGCCATTTTTCTCCCTGCCCATCGTTCAAACATTTAAGGCATATTTACAAGGAACTTGTTAAAATATTTAATAATATTTAGTGGCAATTTCGGAGCAGGCTGTCACGGTGAAATTTATTGCCTTTAAGTGTTTAAAAAGGCGATGACATGAATAACAAACTGTCAAAATTTCCTAATTTGCATAGACAGGCTATAACTCCTGATACCTTGCATTAAAAAAAGAGGTTTTTAACAAAACGAGTCATAAAAGAAGCATTCAAAGTGAGTGATGGCAAAGACTCTTCCACAAAGTCGCACCACAGAGACAGCTTCCCCCCACTACAGATGCTTCCGAGATCAAGTCAGCCAATAAAAGGACATATATCCTGCTGCTTTGACTTATTTATCCTGTGTGGATGAGCTCAAGATGGAACATCTCCTATAGGCAAGCTTAATTAATTGTGATAAAAGGGCTAATTCAGAGGCTGCACAAGAAAAGTGAGCCAAACAATAATATTCCCCACAAATCATCTCTGCCCGTCAAATATTTCCTCCATAACTTTCTAATTCAAAGTCCTTCGGACGTGAGGCTTTTGTTAAGGAACCTCATGGAGCCAAACAACCTCCCACGCATCTCTGCCACTCTGTCCGCACTCCCGACTAAAATCATCAGATGAAACTGCAGCTGCACGACATTAAACTCTCTTGTCCTTTGTTTGACTCAACAAGATGGTGGCCATGTTTGATGCTGCTTCATCCACCAGATTCAGTGGTTTTCATGATAAGACTCAGTGACCTGGGTCTGCCCTGGCTGTCCTAGTCAGAAAAGGGCCCCCGTTGACACTGATTGCAAGGCTATGAGTAGTCTCTCCCCTGTGCCCTCTCAGTGCAACTCTAATTAATAGCCAATTCATCTTCTCTGATCTGAGCCAGCACATGGAGTAATATATCGTTAGTTTGGCAAGCGAGCTATTAAAGTGTAATAACCAAGTACCAGCACTCGATTTGGAAGAGTAGCACATACTTAACCATGAAGTGGAAACAATTAATTTATTGGAGGATCTCCTGTAACCAATCATTTACTAGCACTCACACTGTGATGCAAAAGCCTTCTCCTGTTGTGTGTGACACAAGTCAATGACATATTTTGGGCTCCACGCCTGAAACCTCTTGCACTATGACCAGTTATGTAAGCCTCATCTAAGCACCACTGTCACACTTTCTGCCCGCATAAAAAACATTCACATGGCCATCTGCAAGGCAGAAAGTTCATTACAAAAAGGACCCTGCTCATTTACAGGTTACCTTATCACATTTACTAAGTATTTCTTCAAGGTGAAATGCACTGGTCTAACACAGGGATGATACTTTGCCTTGGACAAGTTTTATGTGAAAGAGCCACACTGCTGAGATGAATGACAATTTATTTTTCAACACTATAACTTCGTATGAATAAATGTTCTTCATCAAAAAGTTAAGGTCACTTCATTTGAAAGTTAATCTAGAATAATCGCTGTATTTTGTGCTAATAATCAATTTGTACTCATCTT
Organism: Chelmon rostratus; assembly: GCF_017976325.1. Taxonomy (NCBI): domain Eukaryota; kingdom Metazoa; phylum Chordata; class Actinopteri; order Chaetodontiformes; family Chaetodontidae; genus Chelmon; species Chelmon rostratus. The sequence goes on along the minus strand of NC_055667.1, from coordinate 10,747,187 downwards.
TGTACTGTACAAAGCATCTAAAGTCACAGGAAACATGACAAAAAAGAATTTGTAAAACAAATGTTAAAGTGTAAAAAGTGAGGACATTTCTACTACAGATCAATGAAAAATGCAAAAACACAACCTGGAGGGTAAAATACAGCAGAGCAGCCTCATGACATTCGACCTGACTTAGTTAAATTGTGCTAAATGCTGACAGAGCATGAATACATGGTACAAAAGGAAGCAGCTTTTACATGCAACAAATCAATTCAACACAACCCGATGAACGGCATAACTGGCTGTGTGTTTAAGTCAGAGGGAAGGAGATGAACAAATTAAGCAATGTCATGAAGCTGTTTGACATTAATGTCAAATCAAAGCTACCGCTGAAACAGTAAAATGTTTGTGGTTTTCTAGTTTCTCAGTTAAGTTTACTGTGCCATGAATGCCAATTGACAATTCATTAATAAAAATCCTCTTGCTGAGCTTGAAAAAATGACTGTTTCATCCTGTACTAAATCCTCTACAATATTAATGACAATTACTACAACTATGAGAAGACAAAGATGACAAATCAAAAGTAAAGAAACCTTAGGAAAGCACTTAAGAGTTGCTTTATGATATTTCTACAAACTGATAGCAAGACCACCACACCAAGTAATTCTTATATACATGAAACTCACAAATTAGAGTTTCCTGTAGCCTTGACTGCTAATCTCTGTTCATGACATTTGAGGGACTTTGTCAAAGCAGTCATGTACAGTTGTTCCAAGAAATAGGAACACTACTGCATAAGGAAAGCCAATATACACTGACACAACATACATAAGATTTACAAGACACATCTAATCATGGTCCAAAAGCATAGTCAACATCATCAACAACAACTCCATTGCTTGCAAACAAATAAACTAATAAAATTGAAAAATAATATATTCTACACAGTATGATTCACTCCACCAAATACAACTAATTTTATTTGTCTTATCTCAAACAATTACGGTACACAGTTACTAAGAAAAACAACCCACTGTGTCTGCTCCCTGAATCATGCACCTTAGAACAATAAAGCCTTCCCTCAAACTTTGATAATTGCAGGAAATAAATGAAAATACATAAGACTCACTCTTGTGCTTTTGGCCTGCCTCGAAAGCAAAACCTTTAAAACCCATTATTCTTTTTGCAAGAACTAATGACGTTTTTTGTCTCTTCAGCTTAACACACTAATTGACAGTTTTTTTGGAGGATAGCCCAGATGGAAAAATAAGTACCCCCTTAAAGACCCAACTCCCTTGCTCATTCCCCTAGCTTTAAGTCCCTTATTAATTAAACTTTCACCAAGTCAGGAATTTTTATTAAAAAGATAAAGTCTGCTGTACCGTAAAACAGAACTAGCCTATTGTCTCTGAAGCTAAAATTTTATTTCTATAAATAAAAGACTTTTTAATACCATCATTTGCAGCAGAGGGACTGGGACCAAAGGATCCACACAGTACAGTAATTAGAGGGAGATTTTCATCCCAACTACTCTAAAATTGGTCAGCTTTAACCAATACCCTTTGCTCCAACTGAATAAATACTCTAAGACTGTTCATTTTAGCATCACGGGATATTATTTCCTGTATGACAAACAGAGCCAGCATCATCATGCTCAGGATAGACTGAAGTGTAAATATGTGTTTTGCATTGCAGTGTGTCTAGCCATACATCTCAGACATCCTGGCACACTGTTGTTCAGAGGGGAAATAAAGCTACAGCCAAATATTGACTGCAGTTTTATGATCAGTCACCCACTTGATCAATCAAATCCCTCTTGTGTCATTAACTTTGCAACAATATTTGTTATTCAACATCATAAGACAGGGATTGTGTTGCTCCAATTAGTATGACGTCTCCTTTCTGTTATACCAAAAAAAAAAAAAAACCATTTTTGTGCTTATTATTAAAAAAATGTAGGTTTCTTAAAATGCTGATTTGGAGAATACTGTGTGGATTTTTGGAAATGTACATAAGAGACATTTTTTAACAATTTCATGATTGAAACTACTGGACAGTAAAAAGGCAGCTTGAATTCATGATATATGTATATATATAAAAAAATCCAATTCTTCTAAAATCAAAAAACTGAAATGTGGTTTCATGAATGCACTGCTTAGGTTATTATGAAACATGCCATACAATGTCTAACAGAGAAATCAAAAAGTCTCTCTCTTTTTGTCCTGTTTTGTTTTGTGCTTTACATTAAATGTTTAAGTGATGAGCATCAAATAATGGGGGGCAGAGCTGCTTTGGTGCTTCATATTTCTCTAAATGTATTCAGCTGCTTTCAAACACAAATCACAGGTGAAAACATGGAAACTGCCTTGGGGAACACTGGATAAGATCTCAAGGTAGAGAAGGTGAAGGAGGTTAACATTACATCTACTAATGTTCAACCTGTAGTGTGCAGGTCAAAACCATTGTTATTTCAGTGTGTTATGATGCTGAGATAAAGGCAACACTTAAACAGAGGACAGATACATGCAGCATTAAGGTGCGTTAAGGTGCCAGAAAAGTAATGTATCTTCCAGGGAGGATCATTACGACACTTCCAGTCACTGCTGTACAGCCAGCAAATCACAGCCAATTAAAACCCTTTAAACTTACAAGACAAGCATCACTTGTTGTGCTGTCCATAATAGGGTTTTATGGATATGAAGCAGTTCTGATGGCTGTATTGGTCTTGTGATGAATGTTAAAACTTTACAGGAAATGTGGCCTGCATAAGAATGGTGCTGAAAACTAAACAGATCATTTGGTGTGTTCAGTTTTTCAGAGACACAAAGACAGAGGATAAAAGAGGCTTTGGGACCTGCATGTTCATGATCCAATTCTATAATTTCATGAGAATCACACTTTCTACTTATTCTGAGAGATAAACAATTCAGGCCCGTTTCCCAAATTTTTTCAGTCAGTTTTCTGTTTTCTGCTAACGAGATGTCACTAATATGTACTGGAATGCTGTGTGAATAGACAATTTGATGGGCCACGAAAAACTTAATGATGTATACCAAATGTGGGGAGACAGCTTCTAAGTGCAGATTTTTGTAGACAAACATAGCTGTTGACAACATTTTCCACCCAGTTTGCCATTTCTGTCAGGCTGAAAATCTAAAATTAAGAACAAAATGTTTGCAAGGTACCACAACTGTTAACAAATCATGTCTTATTAGCATTTTGCCTCAATTGGTCAAATTGTAAGGACACATTATGAAAAAAATGCCACTTACCAAGAAGGAAATTATAATTAAAAGAAAAACAAAATTCCTGCATGCATGCATCTGGAGAAAATAAGTCTGACTGTGTACCTGTGTTCCTTTTAACTAATTAAAAAAAACATAAATCAAACATTGAAGTTGCCCATTTACGTAAATGCAGCCTCCTATTGTGATGTGAATTTTGTTGTATTGTTCCTCTCTGCACATAGCATCTTATTTGAGCTTAATTTGTGCCACAGTGTCTTCCTGTGAGCAGACCCCAGTCATCTTTAAACGGCTCCATTTAAAATGCAATTTGATTATCTGCCAAATTGCTACCAAGTCTTTCCCTCTGCAGCTTGGGGATGGGGGGTAAAAATTTTAATTAGCATTTGTGCATAAAAGAGAGGTCTTTGTTGCATTTTGAACACGGCATCCCAGAATGACCACCACTTTCAAAGAGTCATCACCCAAATGATTTCAAACTAATAGATCCAAAGGGAAAGGAGCAGTCCTGGCACGGAGGGGTGGGGGAATCACAGAGGTCTTCAGTGGCACTGAAAAAAACCCACAGGACCTGGCATGTTTAAATAATCCAAAACTTTTCTTTAATCATAGTTTAGAAAATTGGCTGGGACCTTCAGCAGGAGACAGCTGCTCTGCCCCATAGCCATTTAATGAGATTCACTGAGGGTTTCCCTTAAAATATTTACGCTGTCCCATGGCACAGCAATATTGTCCTAGAACGGGGAGATAAGAGCCAAGGAGGTGTGTTGAAGTTCTCCTAATCAATTTGCTAATTACTGGAGCAGCTATAGGAGAGGAGAGAGGAGTCCCTTCTGGCAAGCTGTATTCTAATAAACGCTGAAAAATTTATTTACTCCCTTAGCCAAGAGGAATTCTGAAGTGGGATTACAGCAGAGAGCTGATTGAGACAGAGCTGTGTTGTGGTCGAGGTCGCAGTCAAAGGAGCAAGGAGAGGTCTCCAAACATAAAAGGATCTCTCAGGACCTGCACCTTTGCATCTGCTCAGGGAACAGAGATGGCAGAGTCTTTCAGACTTGGCACAAAAAGACCTGACTGCTAAAGCTACATATCAACAAATATTAATGAGACTTCTGGTTCTTGCATATTAAAACAGGTTATTGTGGGAGTAAACGCATATGTATTTAGTATACACACCCCATAACTGACTCCAAACCGAAAAATGCATGTTTAAAATGTATGTATAGAAATACTGAGATAAGACAAGACAATCACTTTAACAATATCATAGGTTAATATCATAAGGAGCAATGGGTTGGTATCCTATTCGGAGCAAAGGGCAGGAGGTCCAGACATTGTGCCAGACGTTAGGGTTGTGTGTCTGAAGCCCTTGTGCCCTCTGGCACAGGCTGACCCTCCCTCCCAGCCTCTGGGACTGAGGGCAACCCTGGACCTGTCACAGGACACAGACCACATCTTCTTCAGGGTTGAGGGCAAAATCTGCTCCACCTCTTCTACACCACATTATCTATAAGCCAAATTCACTCTCCAAGGCCTGTAAACATTAGCATGTTACCTAGACCAAGATAGGTCAAGGGTCAGCATAAACCCAGAGCTTGAAGGGCATTACCATAAGCTACTCACAAGCCACTATGGCAAAAGTACAGTGAAGAATGGAGCAAGCTAGACCCTAGGCTTATAATGGGCCTTCTAGTGACCGACATTATCTGCCGCCAGCATAACCACCACAAATCTTCCAGGAAAACGATGTTCTCTCAGGATATTATTAAACATTATGTATTTAGAGGAATAAGAATAATTTTGCTCTATATTGAGTGATAGCAGTCGAGGGACTTGTTAGCCTAAGGGAGGAATTCCGGGGGGGAGGAGGGGGGTGGTTGGTATTTAAGAAAAGACAGAGGAAGACTTTGTTAGATTCTTTTAATAAATAAATTCTAATTTTAATATTATTCAATTATCAAAATACTTTCAAAATGACGACAATTTCCACGAAATTAAACTACCTTATTATTATAAAATACCTCGCATTTGCATTAATTGGTATTGCAATACTAATGACTGAATTAATATTGCTTGATTCAAACCAGGAAAGTGTAAAAAGGTAATAAATAACTAAAAACCCTGCTGGTTTTGTTTAACTTTGGGCTATGCCTTTATGTATAATTTGTTAACACTTTTAATCAGACACTAAAAATGACACACCTTTGTGACTGTTGTATTTTTGTCCTGGTGCTCAACACCACCACAGAATAAAAAGGAAAGCAAAAGCACAGACTTATTAGTATTTAGTCTATTTCCATGTCACTCTATTCATTTCTCAAATCAACTTGTTTCCCTAACTCACGCAGTCTCTACAGCAGTCCCTGCAGTGTAACTGAGCGCATGGATCTGAGCACAATCCCACCGAGAATTGAGGCAAAAACAAAAACACAAAAAAACCTGTTGCTGTGACATTTTGTTCCCTCTCACCTCAACGCACGCCAGTCACAATGGACCGGTGTGTGGGGGATCTGTGTTCAGATCACCATGGTGATGGCTCTCTGCCTCCCAAGGCTCCCTGGAGGGGGTTGGAGGGTTGGTGGTGGTGGGGGGGGGGGGGCATTAATGGAGCAGGTTGCCAACCAAGCCTCAACCAAAAGGCAGTGAGGAGAATGGTGAAGAAGAGATGTTCCTAAAAGCATCTTCCATGAGTAACAGCATTGTTTTCAACACAGTCAGAGTTAAGTCCAGCACAGCCTCTAAACTCAACATACAACAGAACAGAGCAACTGACACTACAGCAATCAAAAGAGGCTGACATGTGCAGGGAAAACCTTTCACTCTTTAACCTTTAAAAGGGCAAAAAATAGAACAAAATAGTACAGGTTCATGAGCAAAGGAACATCTGTCTCTAGGTAAATCATCCTTACATGACAGAAAGGCACAGAGATGGCATTACACTGAGCTAGACAAAAGGGCACCCCCACCCTACACCATCAGCTCCAATTTCATTTGCTTATTTGACCGTTGTCCCCTTCTTGGACAATTAAGCAAACATATTCCCAAGAGGATCCACATCATCAAGATTCAAATGCACTGGCAGTGTAAAACTGTAGACTCAGCCAGGAAATAAATTTTCTTCCAGTGGTCAATTTGGTTGCTGAAATTTAAAAACTACATCTAATATCTGAATAACCACAATGTCCGTGAGAAAATAAAGATATTCTGGTAACATGATCAATGAAAACTTTTTCAGAAGGTGAAAACATTTGAGTGATAATTTGTCCCCCTCTATAGACTATGGTTTTGACTGAAGATATGAATACCCTGTATTGTGTGCTGTGTGCTATAGTGTGTGATATTAAATTGTCACCGTTTTTATTGCAACAAATAGCACACATTCATGCTCCTCCCTAAGCTTTAGGTTGTTTTGTCTGGGCAGAAATCTTCTGAAAAAACATTTTTATCATGCAACACTATCTCTCTCACAAACTCTTAACTGGGAATCTGGTTGAACTAGAATCTATAAAGCTGCCATTAGGACAGGGCAACATGTGACACATATTTGTCATTTGGAAACTCTGTGACACACTACAGGTGTGGTGGGGGGGGGGCAATCCTTCAAAGAAAAACAATTCTTATATTCCACAATTTTGAATTGATTTGCAGTTTCCAAAAAATTGTTTTTTTGTTAATGTTATGGTGCAGAACCCCACCATGAGGACACAGTGCACCCAGACAATACATAGCAGACACACACCAGAGTTATCTAGTAGTTCTTCAAGATTGATTTACAATCAAATTGGAACACCAAGATTTGGAGTTTCAATCAAATCATGAGATTCCTAAAGATTTCCACCCCTAATTACTACTACTACTACTACTAAGTTATATTGAGGAGTTAACTGTGCTTTGGGAATTAAACATTTTTTCTAGGATGCTACATTTAAATAAGACACAAAAATCTGACTCTAAAGTGAATTAAATGCCTAACAGAGAAGCTGTCTTTACTACAAGATACACATCTATCATTCACCAAACATTTGAACAATTTTACACTTACATATCACAGGGGCTTAGATTGCAGTGTGTGTAAAATGTAACTGCAAAAAATACTCATTGCACTTGTAGGAGCCATGAATGAGTTTGAAGAGATTTTTCTAGGTGTGTTGTTTGAAATATTGGTGTTTGTTATTGTTTAGGTTTGTGTGATTCTGTTGATGAGGGAATATGTAGGTCAAGTGGATATGGGCGGGGATGTTAAGTTAACATAAGCACCTGCTAACCTTTTTTTTCGGGGTGTGTGGCCAGAGAGTGAGATAGGGTCACTGCATTTTTGTTGGCCGCTATTTTCCTCTGATCACAGTGATCACTTTGATTATGAGTTTGTGCACAGTATGTTAAGTTGATTATTCTTTTCCGTAAATAAAAGGGTAAAATATATTTTTCGTATTACAGTGATTTTTCCGTTAAGGGCGTCAAACAGAGTGGAAGGGCCGGCCTCAGCCTCTCAGAGACTCTTTGTTCTTTGAAGTCGCTACAGCACTAAGAGCTGAAAGTATAAAAATCAGCTGCGACAAGTTCACTGTGGACTGAGATTAATGTCCCAGATATGTCTCACATCTGATTTGATTAAGGAACAGGAATGCTTTAATATCACTAACACTGTAGAATGCATCGGGTGACACAACACTGGACTGTAAGCTTAGTACAATATATAAATACATACTGCATTGGATTTCCATTAAAGCAACATGGTTGATCAACCAGTACAAGTGGCTGGCAATTTGTCAAATGAGTTAATTGGTCACCAGTTCATCCAATTCATCTTAATGCTTGTTTTTGGACCACACCCAAAGAACAGTGAATTAGGCATGCTCTGCAGCCAACAGTTACTTTGAGTACAAGACTGAATCCCTTGTGATGAATGGTGCCAAAGTCAAAACTGTCCTACTTAGATTTTTAATCAAGCCTTGTGCTCCTCACCTGTCTATTCTTAGTTCTTCCTCTAAATTAGTATAGCCTACACCAGGTCTTATGGCCAAATAAGACTGTTTTTAGTCTGATGCAGAATTGTTTACTCACAAAATGCCAGGTGGTGCAGGCACTGAAAAGCCACAGGCTGGGAGAAAGGGCCTAACCTTTATACAGTGTCTAAACGTCCTCACTTTCTCCTTGAACATCTATCCTTAACTGTGCTCCTCTGGTCGCCTCCCTGTCCCAAAGTGGCCAGCTGGGAACGGTGCACATGTGCTGACGTCCCTACTAACCTTGGCCAGTATAAGGATTACCGTGCATTTACACTCAATGCTCCTTCTTTCCTTAAGACTTATTAAGAATGATAATGAGCTCGGAAAGGGGCAGCATGTCCCTTTCTCAACTCTGTAAAAGCTCTTCTGTCTTTCTCGCTGTTCACTTGTCTTATTCCTCTCTCTATTCTTCCTCCCCACCTTGTCTGCAGCCTCTCTCTCTCCCCCAGTCCATGCCGCTCTCTCTCTCTTTCTCCATCGTATTGAAAGGACCCAGGACAAATTACCAAAAAGGCCATTTTCATCTATGAACTGCAGGATTTAATCGATACTTATTTCATGCCTTCAAAATCAACCCTATATTACTGTTGTCTGTGTGATTTGTTTATTTTGCTCTGGAATATTCCTTCAGTGGAAGGGGGGAAATGCACGGGATGCAATTCACCTTGAACCTCCATTATATTGGATTTCTCTACTGGCTGATCAAGCATGCAAAAAGGACATTTCCTTAGCACTAAAATAAAAACAATAATGATGATTAAAAAAACATGTGTGCTATTTGTGCTGGTATAACAGTACGTGGTGAAGGCAGTATATTTTTACAAGGCAAAACACTATGGTTGTGGTAGTGTGAATTTGTATACAAAATCATTACACTGAGGGCAATTGATAAAGCTTACGGACTGGGAAACAAAAGTAATGGCTCCTGAAGCCTGTCAAATGCCGCCTGGGATTACTGACGCTCATTTGACATCAAAGACCTGAGGTCCACAGCCAAGGTCAAACAGAAAAGGAATATACATGGGTTTAATTCTACACACCCCTTGACAGATGCAGATGGGTACTTATGAGACATGAGGCATTTCACTGACTGATAGGGCTGCAGGAAATAAGATTGTTGGAGGCATCGCACACTGATTAACCAATGAGATTCTCAACTAGTAGAGTGAACCAGCAGCACAGCACTGTAGGCTACAGGGCAAGTGCCATTTTGGAGAGAGAGTAAGACACAATCAAAAGGCCTAGAGGAACACGTCCATAAACAGTGAACCAAACACACAAACCAAATCAAAATAAAAACTGGACAATTAGCATCTCTGCTTTCTCTACTCAGGAGATTTACCCAGCTCTACTTTCACTATAAAGAAATATCACAAAAAATATTATGAAAGAAGGAAGGCAGAGAGTGAGTGAAAGAGAAGTAGAGAAAAGAGAGCAGTATGTTTGACAGATGGATATTGCAGTGTCTCATCAATGCCAAAGAGAGATGAGAACCTCGACCACCAGTCTGACAGTGAAGGCTGACTGGTGTCCTGCTAGAGATGGACCTCAGGACGCAGGCACATGTCGTTACGTTCTTGAGATACATTCAGGGAGCACACAGGATGAAGAACTGGAAACTCCATCAACTGATCACTTTACACCTCTCTTTGGGCAGACTGTATAAACGTGCATGTAAAATACCCCTGCAATGCACTGAGTGAACTATTGTACCATGTAGTGTCACCTGCTGTTGGTTATTATTTTAGGTGAACTTATAAAATTAGAGATGCCACAAAAGTAAACTTACATTTAGTCTAACACTAACACTTGCTATTCAAATCACACAAAATGGAAGCTGATTTCATGTCTAAACATGTGTTTTTAAGCTCGCCTGTTTAAGTGTCAAGTGTGTGCTTGTTTTGCATGCATGAATACATCTGCAACAGTTCAGCTGCACAGCTGCTGCATTATGAGGGTATTATGGAAAATACCCCAAAAGCACACACTGTGTGCATAATGCATCTATTTACATTATAAAATTATTTAATCTACAACTGATTTGTATGACAACAAAGGCACAATATCAAAGCACAAAAGGGACATCAAACCTGTAAAATTGAAAAAAAAAAAAAAAACTTTCATGTTTACCTTGTGTTGTACTAGCTGTGGCATTTTTAATATGGAAGATGGCTTTCCATGAATGATCTGTTTAACCAAAGACAGGGGAGAGAGAAAAAAAGGATAATTAATTACTTTTGTGAGCTATTGCACGGGAGAGACAATAAACCTGCCTGGTCGCCATGGATATGACATATTTGCTCTGAAAACAACACAATAATTAGCAAAGGAGAAAGATCCGGCGAGAATATGAGAACTCCGGGTTTAAAGTGCCAGCGATCTATTCCTGTCCTCATCCTCATCCCTGAGAATAACAACAAACACAGAGGCAAGCACAAAGCACAGACATTTATAAATGCACAAGAGAAGGAATAGTGACCCTTTACAAAAGCATGTAAAATTAAATCTCACATCATAGTGGTGTTTTGTAGACATCACAACTAACCAAATACACAGAATACAGTGTTTTTACACAGATTGTTTGTTCTACAGTAGGTGGAAGTCTGAAAACATGCCTTACAGCCACTCAGAGCAGGAACTGCAGAAAAATCTGATTTACCATTGCAAATACAGTTTGTGTGTGTGTGTGTGTGTGTGTGTGTGTGTGTGTGTGTGTGTGTGCGTGTGTGAGTGGTTTCAACCTGCCAATCCTTGACACAACGTTTTGGGTAAATGTTCAGGTTTAACAATTACGTGATATTTATGATGGCATTTATTTATTTCTATGTATTTCTATTCAAACAGTCTATTAAAACGTAATAATACAGTCATAATAAAGTCATGCATTTAGCATGTTACAATTCTGGCTACTACCTGACAGCAGAGCCCCAATTGACCTACACACATAAAATAAATGAATAAATGTTCTCGAAAGGCACAATCTTCAACAGTAGAACTTCCGCATTTGAGGCTTAAAATATTGATAGCATTTATGGCAGTTCCCCTATTTACGGTAAATGATACTGTATGAAGGCTACTACCTGTTTAGTGGCAACCAAAGGAGTTTCAGTAAGTTTTTCTAGACAAAAGCCGGGACTGTCGACGCACCCAAAAAGTCGCACATTTGTGTCGTTTTTGCAGTTTTGGAGAAGCGTCAGCTTACAGTAATAACCTATACTGTAGGTCTGAGCTGCTGTTTAAACAATAAAATACCTCATATCATTCCTGTTCTCACATTGTCGCTTCTAAGCTCTGTATTTTGGGAATATGAGTATTTGAGCTCGCCTTGACTGAGAAAAAGTAGGAACTAAAGGGGAAAAAGTTGCACCTATCTGGCTCAACTTTGCAGCGGGGTTGGCGCTCGGTCGCCTGTGGGCTTTCACCCCCGTCTTTGACGAATTTCCATTTGAGTATTACGTGAATTATCAAAGTTTTAGGAAAGGTTGGTCCTCTCGTCGGCATTTTTCAAAGGTACAGTAGGTTCACGAACAGACTGTGTGAGTCGCTCCAGACCTGCTGCTGTCGGCGCTGCCGCTACCGCTGCATCGACACTGGGAGTCACGCCGTGTTTACGGACAAGTCCTCACATCAAGTCGCTATCGTGTATGTCATTCCTGAAATGTTTAAAGCTGCTTAATAACGCTCGTTTTCAGTGTCACTGCTGCAGCGACGAGCACTTTCTGCAGAGATGTTTGGAAATGAAACGGGCATGTACAGTAGTTGAGAGGAAAAGGAAAACTCTTACCTGTGGTACTTCGCTGTCTTTCGGTCACTTCCAAACAAAGGGACGTGTGTGTTTACGGTGGGTAGCGTGAGAGCTTTCATTATTAAAGTTGCCACAATTTTTTTCAGTTTTTCATGTTTTATTGTAGCATTTTCTAATTTCTTACAGGGCGAGTCGCCCGGAAGATCTGCCCTGGAGACCGGCTCCAAGTGGGAAGAGGAGTCCTTAATTGAATTTCTCGGTTAGCAGGTGCTGCCTAGAAAACCTGGACTGGAGTTTAGTGGTGATCTCCATCTCAGTTGACAGCTTATAAATCACTTCGATTGTTAATTATCTTTTGTTTCAGAAACGGTACTCTTGGTGTTTTCAATAAAAAATGTGAGAATTTTAACTCAATCGCTTTCTAAGGTGATATAACTGGGAGCATACCTAAATAGCATTAAATTAACTGAAACACCCAAATATTGTCCCTGTTTGACAAGTATTGTGGTGCGCGGACAAGTATGGACACTTGTCTGGTGATGAAAACTGACAAACAGCTGTATGGACTGCCTTTGAACTTTGTGAGAGACAAACAAACTGGCATTTAATAATGCCTTCATCTGCCAAGTTAGCTAACTTGTTAGCAAACAACAATACTTACACTTAGCGCTAGCTGTTAGCTAGGGCGTCCAAAGTGACTTATCTTTCTCTCCAACTGCTATATGTAACTTAAACCTATTGTTTCCCGACGCTTTCCTCTGTTTGAGAACGTCAACTCTAAACAAAGAAAACTGTATCTTTGGCCTGCTAAATGTTAGACTTTGTCGTTTGGTCACCTCATCACTCCGCCCTAGGGTCTGTTCACGCATTACAGGTAACGGCTGCCCACGAGCGAAGCCCCGCCCCAAAACACCTGTTTTTTCTAACATCAGAATGTTCATCTCCCTTTTCAAAAAACTAAAACATAACTGGTGTTTTCTGTCCATGTACTCAGCTAAGTGAGCAAATGCTACTCTAGTGGACCGTAAAATATGAAAAATAATATAAAAGTCTCTTACTTGCTGTCATGGCCTCATGGGAACTGAAGCTGTTGAATGTTAGAGAGCTAGTTTTCAAATACTTGTCCAAAAGATGTGATACTCACATTGTACTGGCCAGTAGTATCACATAGTCGATGCATTTTCAGATTTAGCTCAGAAAATACACATGAAAACCCCCAAGAACATGTTTCGGCTAGACTGATAAAAGAAACATTCAGTATGTCCAGTTAAGTTAGTCTACCAGTGGGCTACTGGGAAAGATGTTAGGAAATGGGCCTTGTTTTGTTTTTGTTTTGCTGGCCTGGATAACTAAAGTAGTGAGATGAATGTGGTTAAAAGATACACAGAACTACAAAGTGCTTGGCTTGGTTTTCATTCTCTGATAGAAAATATATCAGCTGTGTAACATAGATCTACTTGTGAAATTGCACAGATATTTTAAATATACAGTGAAGAGGGCTATTGTTTATTTAAATGTAAAGTCAAAATAAATACATTTAACTGTTTCATAATCGCTATAGTTAGGACTCTGTTCACAAAAAGCTAGACCTACAATACATGATAGTTGTTCATTAAAATCTACAGGCATGAAGCAATAGTTGTGATTTAGAGGACGTACTATAAAAAGCAGAAATAATCATATGAACCAAACTACAACAATGGTGTCATAATACCAATTTCATTGAGGTTAAAGTTATGTCTCTCCTTTTACCTCAGTTTGGTCTCCACCAACTCCTGAAGGAAATATCTCATTCTTCAGCAGCTAAATGCTCACCATGCCAGTCGCTAACCTTGTCTGTCTGTCCCTTGGTGCAGGGTAAGTGGCATACTGTAGATTTATCAGAGCTTTTGAGTTGAAAACAGTTGCTTGCTGCAGCTGGAAATGGGGTTACTGTATTTAAGTCAGACTAAAGCAAAACAGTTAAGCAGGGGGCCGTACGACCACAACAATGACTGAAAGGCGCTAAAACGCTCTGAACTCATTGACCAACACTAGTAATTTTCTGTGGGTTCTACATTTTAAAGTACACACATGGTCATGTGATCCATTGTTAATATAAAAATATTAATTAGTGCAGCTTTAATGTTTGAGCCAGGTCCTAAGATTTATCAGTCATTAATTATTTGCACTTATTATTTTGGTGGCATAATTGATATTTATGCATTGTTTCATGCTTTATATTCAAACATGAAACTCACTGTCTTCTATTTCACAAGGCATCACTTTTATGTGTGTGTGGATTAAGTTTCACAATGTATCAACAACTATTTACAGTGTTTTCCACAGTCCATTTAAAGTTTACCTTCCTATTGGCAGAACACTAATGTCACCTCCTGTCTTTGTTTTCCTTCTCTCTCACCTTTCCTTCCACCTACCATACATCAATAATTTACTGTAAAATATTCTAAGCATGAGACTCCTTGAAGGTATCCCAGGAGCAAAGCCCATAGGAGTAGTGGGGCTGTGATAATGTATTTTAAACTTGAACTTTCCTTATCTAAATTCCGCAGTCTTCTGAACTATTGACTAACAGATTATTGCCAATTAGCAGTTTTGTGATGTGTCCTGTTGTACATAATAAAGAATCGAGAGGATCGATAGCAAAGTCAACTAACAAGGTAGATAGTGCTTTAATCTCTTCCTTGTGTGGTTTAGGATTCAAGGATTGTGACCTGCTGCTTGGCATGCCTCAAATACATTTAGAATATCTGTTAATTGATTTGTGAAATTTGAATCACATCATAAGCTCATCCTCATTACAGGAAACCATCCCATTTAAACTTTTGTGCATCAAAAATTGGCCAATTCACAGAGATTCAAGGTTAGGCTGCATAATTTCACACAAGACCATTACCTCATGTTTTTTTAAATGGATTAAAGGTTTTCAGCAGTATTTTGACTTTTCTCTATAGCCTTTAACACTTGCCACTATTAGATTTGAATAAATTTAGCTAAAAAATCTGTTTAATAAATACTGTAGAGCTTGTTCACAGTTCAGACCCATTTCTTACTATCTGTGGCTGTTTGTTATGATATAGTATACATATCCAGTGCTGATGAGGCCATGCACCTAATGTCTTCCACAAATTCTCCTATGACTTAAAACATCAACATGATGACTCACTCAAAAACATTAATGTTATGTTTATAGTTACGGATGTCAGTGGTAAGTTAAAAATGCACACCTTATAGAGCATAAATCTGCATGTCATTGTATATGTTTATATGTTATGCCCAGTACCCTGGACTGTTTTATATATACTACATTCTTAAGCAAACCCCCCACGGTCACTGCAGAGGTCCAAGCATCCCATCCATCAGTGGGTTCCTCCTGATGTTGCAATACTGTGATACGGAATAATAAAGAAGTAAGAAAGACCAAAAAATCAATAGATTATTCTGCAGATCACTTGATTCAGTAATGATCCAGTCCATTTATCGCCAGCCGTTGATTCATAAGGCCTGCTCTCAAGGGCGTACCCACCGCACCTCTGCCCTGCTGACTCTTTTGCCATTGATACTACTAATTATAAAACATTAAAAGCTAATCACCTGGCAGTCCAAGGTTAGAAAAGACATACAGTTTGTTTAAACTAAAGGGTTCATTTCATCCTGAGAGAATCAAAACTAATGTGTAGCTTGGATTCACTGATGAAGTCAGATTTATGCAGAAGTTTATAATAGCATGAGGTATATTTGTATGAAAAGAATATGACAAATACTGCTGATAAAACAAAAGACACATATAAAGGGCTACAAATGATACTGTTAATTAGCACAGTTGCTTAAAGGAACATTCCTTTTTGGGAAATATATATTCATGTGTCATATTAGAAGGTCAATATCAGTCTCTGTCAGACTGGAAGGGAGAAACTAAACTCCTTCAAAATAAGTAAATAAAAACCCTCAAAGCTGTGTTATTTATATGATTTGTCTTGTTACCATGCAAGCTAGTCATGAATACAACCAAGACTATGACCTGCTATGAGGACAGGATTTTTGGGATGCAGTGTGCAGTCATAACTTCCAGCAGCTGTTGGTCAAGAAATAGCTCCAACACGCAACTGCTCCTAAAGACACAATGTCTCAATGTTCTATTTCCACACTTTTGAAAAAGAGACTCAACATAAAGTTTTGGAGTTTTGAGAAGGAATATTTTTTTGGCTGGGGTAGCCGTTACCCCCTGCAGCTGGTCTAAACATGTCCTGACTTGACCTATATGAGTGCAGAAGATGAAACTGATAGCAAACTTGTCATCTGATTTTGGATTACATATTTTCCAACATGTCAGGCTGTTCCTTAAAAAGCCTTACCGACCATCCAGTGCAGTGATTTTCAACTGGAAAATGCACACACACACACACACACACACACACACACACACACACACACACAAATAAAATTAATTAGTGCAAGTGGAGCATTTTTAGTTGTCCAAAATGAACTGCCTTTGCCGCTGCTCTCACTGGCGCACTCTCATGATATAGCATATCCCATCATATTCTCGTTGTCACCTGTTCTACATTAGCATTTTTGCACAGAGCTGTAGTAGCAGCTCCTAAAATACAACGGTTTGAAGTAAAATTATGCAATATGAGTCAACCTACCAACTTTTCAAGACTAAATTATCTAACAAACAGAAACAGACAGTTTGCAGAAATCTCTGTGTGTGTTCTTGTCAACAGTGCATGGCCAAAATGTAAAACCCACTGCAGACCAAAATATCTGTTTTATGTTCTGTTCTTATTAAAACAAGCTCAGGTATCACACTGAATGAAAGTTATAGTGTATTCTGCTAGGCCACAAGAACACATGAGTTAAACATGTTTAACACACGAGTTAAACATGAGTGTGACATGTTGGAATGTTTCAGCGGAGCAGCATTGAGTATGTGGACTTACTTTCTTTCATGCATATAAAATGTGCTGCGGCATAAAAAAGTTTTAAAAGTGTTTGTCTGATCAAATGTGAACCATATGCATTGTGAACATGAACCATTTTTGTGGCAAAAGTGACATGTCTCTCAATGAGGACGACTCATGCCCTGCACGAGCCTCCCGACGGTCCGCTGGCAGGAGCCTTATCAAGGTCGACGTATTTTCAGTCACGTTGCATGAGGGGCCGATGAACTGGCATTCACCTTAATTAAATGTAGACATGTACAAATGTCCTTTAGCAGGTGGCTGTCTTATGGAAGTTAACGGTGGTGGCAGCTGCCTATGTATGGTAAACAGGGAGCATTTTTGAAAAGTGATGGTGGCTGGTGAGGGAGGAGGGGGCGAGGGGAAGATTGGACAGCTGTCGCCATACCCACCTCACTGTGCTGACTTAGAGCTAATGCTCGATCAAGCCTTTGTATATATTTTTCCAGTGCATTTCAACACTGTGTACACCTAGTGTTTGAGGCCGCGTAGAGACACATTTGGTGTGACAGATGTATGCAACACATGAGCAGCAGAGGGCAAGAGCTGAAATGCCTTGGCCAGTGAACTACTCTTTCTGTAAAACTTCAGGGATAAGCATGAATTTCTCATGACCCCAAAAAACATATCAGTCAGTAAAGGATAGGTCCTCACCTACGTTTTTTTTTATTTTTTATCTGTTATCAAATTAAACACACATACAAATGTTGTTTAAAGTCTCCATGAACCTGGCTGTTTGTCTCTTCAACACAGGGCAATATGTTTTATCTGAGCAATTTACATGTTTAGGCAGCGGACAATAAGAGGTACAGCAGGTGGCTACTTCCTCAATCACTTCCAACAGGAAATTAAGATGTGGATCCCTTAAGAAAACTGCAGTATCGCACCAATCTTAACTTTTGTCAAGGCAAATCATATATCCTAAGGTAAGAGCTTTCTTAATCCTGAACATGTGAAATGTAGGTCTGTGCTCAAAGTTCATAGTGTGAAATGATAAAAGGAAAGAGCCGTTGCTTAAAAAGAAATCATCAGAGGAGCAAAATGGTCACCGCACCATATGGTGACGAAAAGATGGCCAGGTAAAATCTAATTTTAATAAATTCCTAATCAGCTTGGAGGGACACTGAAACAACGTAGTTAATAGAAATGTGTAGAGTCAGCAAGGTCTTCCACAGCTGTGGTCTTTAATAAGATTTGAGAAGCATACAACAACACTGCAGTCAATGTCATGTTGAGCTGCTCCCACTGTCTGTAACTCCAGCAGAGGGAAAAAAAGAACACACAAATAAAGGAGGCAAGGGGAGGAAAACATGGTCATCTGTTTCAAAAGAGCTGAAATCTGATCTCTGGGGGGAGAGGCATAGTCGGAGGCACTGTATAGTACATATCATCTCCCTCTGATCATTCATGCTTTCTAATTACAGAAGGTGAGGAGGGCCATAATTTTATCGTATTTGTTTTGCATCACTGCAAAAATAGAAAATGAGGGCTCGCCAAGCTGCACCAATTTACTTCATTTCGACCTTGATTAAAAGAAAATTAATTGCCACATCTCTCATTATGTTGCAGGCAGCATTTGATGACGCGAATGGAAAAACTCAAAAATAAGATGCAAAGGCTCAGAGGGAGTGTGAGCTCGACCTGGATGTTCAGGAGACAGCACACTCCTCTAATGATGAAAATAAACAGGCTCTTTCTCCACAAAGCCACTTCAGGAAAATGTCGAAGATGGTACGATACTGTAATTTGATATTCTGGATAAAGGACTTTGTGACATAAGCTTTGATATTTCTCTTTTTTTGCTCTCTAATTCTCAGTATTTGTACAGCAGAGGCGTTATCTTAATCTAGTATGTTTTAAAATGTAATAGAAGTTTTTTTTACATTAAAATCGCTTGTATTGTTTTTACCGTAAACTATTACTTTCAAGACCTGGATTATGAAACAGCAAAACAAGCCATTTCATGTAGTTGTTAGAGAAATTTGCCCTTTGCAAATAATCACAAACCAAACATTTAAATCCTATTTGCGTCCCTCAAGCCCCTGCAGCTCCTCCCCTCCCTAAGACACCATATGTCTCAGTGGATCAACTTCAGAAGTTTTCAGTAACCGTGGTGTATGATTACATGAGAATTTGTCTCAGAGAAGGCCTCCAGGAGGAGTAAAATGCTAAATGCTATTTTTGAAATGAAATTCTCCTTCATGTGGCTGCACCTGTTTCCCTGGGAGAGTAAACAGAGCAGACGCCTGATAGAGTGGGTCTGCCCCTGACACACACCTGATTCTAAAATATTTATTAGCTTTTGACACTCTTTAAAGTCACAGTCTGGGACAAAGGGTACCCTGTTCCTCCTGCACTTGTTTGGCTATACTTATTCCTCTCCCCTCCTTGCTGTGCTCCTTCAGCTGCTTATCTGCGGCCACGTTGACAGAGACATTAAACGCAACTAGCTCCAAGACGCACTGGTGCTGACCTCACACGGGTCGACCTGACACAGACATCTTTTCCACAGTTGGGCCCAATCAGCACGACTGAAATGAACGTTTTGCGTTGCGAGCGTGCGCATGTGAATTTTTCATGCTCACCCAGTGTTTGTGAGTGAGCGTGAGCATTTAGGCGAGCACGTGTCCTCACTTGCGAGCGTGTGCGTGCGGGGAGGAATCATTATTTGGCAGGCCTCGTCAAGCCATCATGAAGGCAATGGGGACATTTGAATAATTGATTGAAATAATGTAAAGTAATCCAGCCAGCTTTCATTCTTGGCTCACCTGCTCCTAATTCTAAGACTGCTCTCAGTTGACAGGGGAAGGGGAGGGACATTTAAGGACATGGGAGTGACATGGAGGAGAACATTTTACCCACCATTACCCATCGTCTCTTATTTCTCGACTGTTCTTACCAGCTATGTCGTGGTAAATAAAATGTTGTGTTAAGCCCCCTGTCTGCATTCACCATGAGGCACCAATACAAGCAAAAGGGACGTTATTTCTGCCATATTTGAGGTGTACAGTTAAGTCATGTCAAAATATTTCCAGTATGTTCACCTGTTGAAGTAAGTGAAGTGTTCCAGAGGTATAAATGTTGGTTAACTGGATTTAGGAAGGTTTCTCCACAACTTCTGGACTATATTTTCATATGATAACATCCTACATATTCTTACTGAACACCAAGCTTGAAGGTAAGTGTTTTAATGATAGATATAAGAATGGCACATTACATATATAAATTAAGACTGCATGATAAAATGTAAACTCTTGATAGGAAAGTGTAGAACTGATAACCTTTAGAGGTCTGAAGAGTGAAGCACATCAGTCACGCATCACGAGCGCCTTTGTTGAGACTGTATTTGAGCAATCAGCTCCGACTCTGCCACTCTCTTTGTCTCAAACTGTGATAAAGTTTTATGATTGACCATGATTATTCCCACGGGGGATCTGAAGGCTCCTTCCAAACTCAGTTTTTCAGCTTTCCTGCTTATATTCAAATCAAAGCATAAGATATGTGTGACATAATTCTTCACAGTTTGGTGGTGTATTCTTCTGCATTTCAAGAAAACAAGAGGCGCTCTTCTGTTACCCCAGGTGTCGTTAGCAGATGCATACAGGCACACCTGCGCTCCACTTACACTTCAAATCTACTGTAGGTTACAAGTTGCTCAACCAGAGTCCTATTAGCATTTTGTAAAATGACTATTTTTGGGGAAAGCACTGTACAGCCTATGGCCTCTGCATGCAGTTTTACACTGGATTATGGCACTAGGATTGCTTCGTATATTACATGCTGCATATTGCTAATTCTTCCCCAAATGCCTCTCCATTCCACATTTGAATTATGTCCCTCATTTTGTTTTTTCCTTGCCTGTTTACACCTTGAGCAACATAGGGATCTGTGGCAACAGTAAATAGGCACTTGCTTAACTCTGAGGTGATGTGTTGAAAAGAAGTTGGTCCATCACAGCTTCCCTGGCAAGCTCGGCAATCCCCCTCCTACTGCATTTTGTTGAAACACCATCGGGACGAGCTGCGTTCTTTTCAGTGTGTCATGCTGAGTGCTGCTGGGTACACACTATATCACCTGATATGGCGTTTATCCTTGAAAGCTTCATTGAATACCACAAACTCCCCTGGCAGGGACAGAACTTGACATGTCTGTCCTCACTACAGCTGCTGGGCCTATTGTTAAACTGGTCTCGTCTAACACTTTGTCATGATTTAGAAAGGGCGTAAAAAAAGGGAAACATATATTTTTGACATTAACTTATCACACACAGACACGAGGTTTCCATGTGACGAGGCAGCTAAAGCAGTTTGCCCTCCACGCCTCGCTTACCGAACAGCAGCGGCTGAAAGTGTTCAGTTTTAGGACACAGGGGTCACACCTGTTGTGGAACTTGATAGAAGGCTTATTTATAAACTTTCTGAGCTCTAAATTCCTCCTTCAGAGAAAACGCTGACACACAAAGAGTGAGGGGGGTCAGCTGAAATGCTTGTTTATGAACACAGCAGCAACTGGAAAATCCATATAACTCTGAAATGGGGGAATTAACAAGCCATCTGATCAGGGGGCTTTAGGGCGTTTGGGTCAAAGGACCAGAGCTTTGAGCAAAACAAAGTCACCTCCATGCAGAGTTGAATCTAGATGTGTCATTCAAAAGTGACATTATCATGGTGTTTTTGAAAACAATAAACTTTTATCGATGAACTTACATGACATCATGTAAAAGCTCTGTATTTTGTCTTTTCGAAGCTGTAACAGTGTGTGGGTCAACTGTTTTCTGGCAGCGTTGTGCTCTCTGCCACAGTCATGAAAACACCCTTTAAATCACGTCACATTGTGTATTCTGAGCGACCTTCATGAGTCTTTGTGGTCATTTGAAAACTAAATACGACACAAGGGCAGCCTCTGTTAAACGCTGTGCTTTGCTCCCAAAAAAAGGCAAAAGTCACCATCGGGTGCAGAGGGGAGCGTCTTAATATATTGCCTAAATTTAGGTACTGAGTTATGGCTGAGGAGATATCTGGGTAGGCTCATGTGACGTACGAAAAGATCTGGAAACGCTGAGTGGATTTGAAGTATAACAGGGAATACATTATGGCTGTGGGGGAGAGCTCTGAAGCGACTGATTGCGTGACAGGTGCTGCTCGGCTCGTGTCAGATGTGCCCTTTTGAAATGTGAAAGCAGAAACCATTTTTTGTGTTTTATTAGCGACGAATGGATGGGTGTAAATAATTATTTTTGACCCGACGTTTGACCTTAAGTTTAAAGTCTTAGAAAGGACATTTCTCCTTATGCCTTTGGTAAAATGTTTACATCCAACAAAAGAGATAAATGCAAAATGCATGCAGTATCAGAGGTGTTACAATCCAGCATAATGTGCAGAAATCTGTTTCAGGTTCTTAAGCAGCAGGGCACTAATAGAAGGATCATCATATTCTGCTGAGCCCCTCTCTCCGTCACCCTTGCTGTGCCATGTAATGTAATGTTGTTCCTTTAACATTTAGGAGGGTTCAAGTCATTCTGCACTGGTCAGGAAGTTGTAGGGACCAGATTGCGCACAAGTAAGCAGATACTCCACACTTTATTATAGACATCTGGGTATAATATTAGTCATCTCAGCCAATACCAGCAAACCTAACAGGCAAACCATGTGACAGGGCGCAATACCAGACAAATCGATGGCACAAAACAGATTGCATTGCAAAGATTCCCTTTGCTGACAGGCCACGGGATAGTTTTGGCTTTTAAAAAATAGCGACATCTTTTAAGGTGACCCCTAGAGTGCTTCTTATAAAATTACAAGAGACAGAAATCCATTTGCAACTGTGCTATAACACTGAGATTACATTGTTACTTTAGAGCCTCGGTGCAAATTAATTTGAGGTTCATTTCATGTATTATATAAATGGATGGTGGTGGGAAAATTAAATCCCTGTATTGCACATTTCTATATATTGTTTTATTTCTGTAGAGGGTGTTTTGGATCACTGTGCTTGCCATTCAATTGGCCAGCGGGGCAAGGTTCCAGCAGATTTAACTCTTTTATAGCTACAGCTGTCAAGAGAGGAGGACAAAGACAAGACATATCGTTCATGTAAATAAAGAATAGGACTTTATATTTGCATAAAAGTCAGCGACTAATTGGTGTCACCACTTAAGTCTATGTTTGTGAAAATAATGACCTTTTTCTGGATTAAATTAGATTTTTATCTGGATTGTAAAATAATAATTTCTCTTGAGTCAGAGATTTCCTAACAGTCACTCAAAAGTGATAAAATTCACATTGGAGATTTTCCCTGCAGCAGTTCAGCTGAATCTGGATCTGCATTCTGAATGCACAAACTCACCTGCAGTGAAGTCCAGTGAGCTCTCCTGATGATTTATGCACTCGGACTGGACTGCAGCTGGACTGTAAAAGAAAAGTTGGATTATTGCATTACTTTGTTTGCTTTAGACTTTTATTCCCAGCTATGAATCATGGTGTAAATGTAGGCTGCAATCTTTTAGAAGTACAGCAGGTGAAGCTACCACAGAGTTTGTTGCCATTTAATTACAGCTGAAAAATGTGGCTACGGTAGGCAACCTCTCAGGAGTCAAACCAGCAGGAAAAAAATGTATAATTGGACAAAATCAACTGCAGGTTGTTTAAAGAATGCACTGTGATATACTGTACATATATTAAAGTGTGTTTAAAACACAAAATAGGACATATTCTTACATATTTTAGGTTGGTTCAGGTAAGTTTCACAGACATGAGTTTCCACTCTGTAACTTCATTCACTTTGAACAAAAGGTCACTGTTCACCTCGTCAGACTTCTCTGAGCATTGCTGCCTCTCTGCCTTCATGCCTGAAAGAGTTACAGGAGCAGCTACCTGTAAAGTTATAAACTCCTTGACTGGGCTCAGCACCCCTGCACCCAACACCAGCCACACATATGGAAAAAGTGCACTGCGTGTCAATGGGGCAGCCCTGTCAGGTATGAATATCGGAGCATCTCACACCCTATCTGGGGACCTTGGAGCCATGTGTCGACATGCATCGCACTGTTAGCTACATCGCCTGGTCATATTGGGGACAGGAAAGAAGTGGCGGAACAGAAGCACTCCAGATGTTCTTCATCAGTGGGCCACAGGGGAAGTCTGTTACCACAACACCTGGCTCATTCTGCTCTGAGCTCGGAGGCAGAGCGGTGATGCTCTGCCACAGTCTGGCTATCTGACTGAAAATCACACTGCTCAAGGATAAGACCGGATCCACTGTTCCCATGGCCTGTGTCATGTAAACTCCTTCATGGAAACTTCAGCAACAATCTGTTGTATTAATAATAAATAGTGGATGTACAACACATTTACTGTATAGGTCTTAACACACATATACACAGCTTTGAAGTCAGTACAAAGCCTCCACTCTATATCTGCATTTACAGTTACTCCAGTTCTTACATGAAGAGTTGAATCTAGCAAAATCAGTGGCCTGTAGCAGCAAAAAGAAAAAGAGTTTTAGCTAAATATACAAATTATGTTTTTCTCACTCATTTTGACTAAAATGTATGGAATAATTAACAAATAAGACCAAATCATGTGGATAATCCAATGTATCATTACCATAAAGGAGTAGAGGCTGAGCATTAAGTAAGTTTAAAATGGACTCAGATTTTGTGTTTTGCAGATTTGTGACCACAACTGTCACCTGGCAGGCGTCAGATCTGGAGGTTTCGCACTGAAGAAAAAGGCATTTGTTTTCATTGTGGCTGTGGCGAGCAGGGGAAGCAAAGAGGGCAGCGGCCCAGGTGAAAAACGACAGATGCCACGCTCAATAATACCAATGTTAAAATCTCCTTGACCTGTGGGTCATCAAATAACAACCCCAATTCGTTTCATATTTTCCTTGCTGGATCAATGGTAGCATAAATTTGGGGCTCAATGACAAGAATAATTTAAAACAGATCTATAAACGATAGAATGCTATTCCCTGTGGTCACAGATGCATAACAATTTTCTAGATTGACAGGATGGATCTCCTGAAGCTTTGCTCGGGATTCATGCACATGTGGGTGTGAGAAAACACACACAGGAATATTAGGCATATGTGTGCATAAACACACCTTGCCCTGTTTGGTGGCTCTGTGCCTTTATCTGGTGAGTTCAAGTACATATTGAGAAATCGATCTTTTCTGAATTTCTTAGGCTTTTCTGCTCTGATCAGCAAAGATAGGAAGGACAAATTGTTTAACATGCCTGAATAAATAATCATATCAATGCTGCCCCCCGCCCCCCCACACACACCCTCACTTAAATCAAATGAGTCTGACTTTCACCACCTCCAGGGAATAAAAGAAAAGCAATAAATGTATGTGAAATGTAAATATTAACTAATGAGACTCAGAATATGTGCTGTTGTCAAACAAATCCAGAGATTTGCTTTATTATTTTTATTAGATTTTTTGTGAAATGAGACAAAAATGAGACATCTGGTTGGCTTCTCAAATCCCAAACCTGTCTGTTCAAACCTATGTATAGACACCATTTCCCTGCTTAGAAGACAAGATTATTGGAGTTCACGTTAATACTATTTTGCAAAGCATAAAAGCCTCTTGCTGATAAATATTAATTTGAGCCTTCATGATGTATTTGAAAATTCCGGCTAAAATGTCACCACATGGAACATTAATGTAATATTTCAAGGCCTGAGAGCAATACTCATATTGATTGCATTTATTTGACTCTGGGGAGGAGAAATAATTCTTCAATGTGGAGACACATCTGGTAGCCAAAGATGCGAAGCAGGGAATGAGAAAATGCAAAATAACAATAAAAAATAATAGGACTTGTATTTAAATGCATTATCCCAGCATTGTTTGGATACCAATGCCTTATTATAGCCGAGAAAAGACAGATGCACCCAGGTCTTTTACTGCTACCTCTGAAAGGTTTAATTTTCTATAAAGTGTTTAATACCCAACAAGAAGAGAGCAGCAGATCGTTTGCATTCAGCTATTTCCTCTCCTCCCTGCTATTTGCAGCAGGTCCCCTGTGATAAAGCTAAACAGCTAAATGACAAGGGTCCTGGGAGAGGCTGCTTTTGGTGCTAATGCCCCCGTTTCTTTGCAGCGCTGGGCTTCACTATGCATCTCTGCTTGTGTGCTTTTTGCCTCTCCAGAATTGCGAGTTTATCCGGACAAATATCCAACTTCAAGGCGTCGTCACACGAGGATCCTGTCCTTTGTTATTAACGATATTGACTCGCAGTGGGTCGAGGCGCCTGATTGTCTTTGTGCAAATGAACTGAAATCTGAGCAACAGCACCTTGACCCTCAGCCCATCCGTCAGCAGCTGCACGGGCTTCATTAATTGGATAAACAATATTTGGGCGTTTGGGTCTTAAATCATGTGCGCGCGGCCATGTGTTTTGGTTAAAACTGTTCACCTTTGGAGCAGGAGACTTGTGCAGCCCACAGCAGCTTTTCTCTGTCATGCTGAAGGCTGCTGCAAATGCTCAAACTTGCATACTTCCAATCAAAAGATAAAACTTTATTTGTGATCTGTAGGTTTGTGCACAAAGTAACAAACGCATGTTATGCGCGCCGCGCTGCCGAGTTGTTAGACATCTGTGGCAAACTACCGATTCTGTCCATCTGCGCCACACAGACAATAATAAATGCATCGCAAAGTGTTCATGAAAATGAATTATCCTGTGGTTTTCGCCTATATCCGAAATAATGATGCCGCATTTTAATGATAGCTTAAGGTGGGGCGTGCACAAAATGAAAGAAGTGCACGTCAGAAAAAGTTTTCTCCCACTGAGCACAGAGCCTCTCCATCCTGCACACAGCGACGCTGAATACAACACGGCTAAAGCGCCTCCCACTGGCGCATCTCAGCACCAGAGCTCCCCTGCATGGCTCATCAAGCACCTGACAACTTCTGCTCTCACTGTTAGACTCACAGGAAGGAAAAGGTTTGAGGCTGCAGCATTAATACAGCAGGTCTGGAAGCAACGTGAGGCACAGAGCGATGAGACAGGATGAACAAGGAGCAGACAGAGTGAGGACTTTTCTTTTTTTTTTGAGTCATTTTAAGTGTCACATCAGTCTACTTACGCCACACTCAAATGATTGTGGGAGCTGGTAAAGGAGAATTTCCCACAGCTGAGAACATCGTGTTAAAGGACACGTTACATAAATATTTAATGAAACGTCCCTTTAATTCCATTTTATGTGGAAAAATCAGCATTTATGTCTCAAACAGTAGCAGCCAGTGAGATCACTGAGTGGTAAAATTATCCACCAAAGATTTTTTTTTTTTTTGACAGCCAGTGCTTGATGGGTGTTGAATTCAGACTTTGGTGAGGGGCCTTACACACTAAAATAAGCCCTTATTGGCTCTGTTTAGCCACTTTATCTGTGTGGCCCCTGTTAACAGAGGCTCTTTGCTAAAAATCTGTTTTGCGGCATGAATGTTATTGCATGGCATTTAGGGCACATTTCTGGTTTATTGGCAACTTCACAGCGAAGATGGAGAGAGAGAGGAAATATGGGAGATAGATGATGTGACAAAGGTCCTGCTCTGAATTCAAACTGCATGGTGAGTCTGCTGAATAAGCCACCAGGAAGCTTTGATCTGAGTCATATCTTTATTTTTTGACTTGAATTTGCACCCACACCTGCTGTGATTTTACCAGATTTTCCCTGTGTTTGGTTGGAAGTGTGTCAGTCAGCTAAATCAGCAGCAGTGTTGGTTCCGATGGAAACCTGCAGGGCCTTGGGGATGCAGAAATGAGAACGACGGGTTTACCACAAGTATACTCTTCTCATTCTTGTCTCACTTTTCATTAAAACTTTTTGAATTCGCACAGTCGCGCAGATGAAATGTCCAGAGGGCCTCCCCCTTCATGCGTCACACCGCCAGGAACCAGGAAGTTTGCTCAAAATTCACAACAATAAACATCCAACCAAGGATATCCTAAATAATGGATTTACACAAAAACCCAAGACAGCGCCTTCAAAAAGCAAATACCTTTTATCACCATCTGTAGCAGGCGCCTGGGAAGGTGGGCTTTGTGTGGAGCAGAGTGAGGAGGGAAATCACGGTTTTGGCGCAGACAATGTGAGCATTTAAATAAGAAATGGAATCTGAGCCCAACTGTTTACTTTATTTCACAATTCCCACGCCAGTTCATGAAAGAAACACAAAAACGAGTTGAAACAGTCACATTTTATACAGGTGTAAGGGGGGGGGGGGAATCACCTCAGGAAAAGCTTCAAACCAGACAGCAGCAGCGCGACGAGGCATACTCGGGGAGGAGAATGTCGCAATATGATATATGATAATTATGGACAATCTCTGGTGTGCTCTCCATGTGTCTCTATCCATCTGTGCACTCACACGTCATTTTCACTTTCCTATTTTTGCATGAATTGCAGGGGAAATGGTAAAGAATTAGATTTCTCTGAACAGTCACAAAGGAGGCTTGTCGGGTCCTGAACTGCTGCGTGTGTGACAGAAAACAGAAGTGTGCACTGTTGGGGCTCAGGCGGGTCGGCCAGGCATCAGTAAAGCGGCTGCACTGTGGCAGGTGATTTAATGGTTGTCACAGCAGCAATAGAAGTGTACAGAGACAGGATTCCAGTCAAAGCTAATATTTGTGATGAATCACTGTCACGCCAGAGGTAAATGTAACACTAATAGACATGGGGAGATCTACTGTTAGCTGGTTTTGCTAATGAGCGTATTCTTTCAGAGGGGTGGTGTCACTTCTGCGTGCTGGTTCCATACAGTAGGGAGAGAAATGAGGGGGCTTATATTGGATTGGGCGTAATGAGAGTGTCATAGCCAGGCTGCTCTGAGAAGCTCGGTGGAGGAGCTCAGACGTGCAGTACACTGAGGCCTGAGATGCAGAGATTTTGTTGTTGGAAGATGGTCTTTATAAATATTTATTTTAGGTTATAGCTGCTTGAGTTGTGTTCAGCAAGAAGGGCTGCATGCTGGATACCTGAGCAGAAATGTGTTGGAGGGGTACGGAGGTACAAGCTCGAGTCACCAGCGCTTCACTTGAATATTTCTACCACTTTCAGAGGGGAATTCTTTTTTTTACTGTACATTTATCCTTATGTACCTACATTTGAATACTTTGCAGATTCAGATTTTACATTCACCCTGAGATGAGTGCATAAAATATTAATGTGGTCCATTTTTCAGAAACTGTAGTATTAAATATATATACAGCGATGATGGAAGTATTCAGATCCTTTACTCAAATAAAAGTACTAATACCACACTGTAAAAATACAAGCAAACATCCTGTGTTGACTCTTACTGTCCCCTGTGACTGCATCATGATGTATGACATCATTAAATTAAATGATTACTACACATGCATTCATGTGGAAGCAGGATTTTACTGTAGTTGGGTGAGGATGAGCTAATTTTGAACTATTCTGTACTACTAATAACTAATACTAACTAATAATAATAATAAATAATAATAATCCTCCATTTGGTTGTAAAGATTCTAAAAATAGTGAGAAATGTCGTCACAATTACCCAGAGACCAAAGTGACACCTTCACAATGTCCACCCAACAGTAAAACCTCAAAGTGATTAAAAATACATTCAAATTGTTGAAAGAATTAAAAGGAAAATAAGCAAATTCTCACATTTGTGAAGCTGCAACCATGAAATGTTTTTACATCAAAAATGACTGAAACAATGATAAAAACAGTTGCCAATTAATTTTCTGTCTAATTGATCATCGTTTCAGCTGTAACTGCTGAGTAGTTTAGTAATTTTTAATAAAACATCATATTTTTTAAGTTCTTTGCATGTTTTAAATGCAAAAATCTTAATGCGTAAAGTAACTAGTAACTGAAGCTGTCAGAGAACTGACTGTGAAGTCAAAAGCACAATCTTTCCCTCTGAAATGTAGAATGGAGTAAAAGTACCTCAGATTTGTACTTCAGTACAGTACTTTTACATATTTGTTACATTCCTCCACTAAATATATACTGTGGTACACTGAGTCATGCATTTTAGACTTTTCCTAAAATAAGAGATAGAGAGAGATATTATTAGGTAGACAGATTAGATATTAAAGGCTCACTTGGAAACAAATGTCCAGGAAGTGGAGGTTAAGGCAGCCATTAACACTCTCACTGCAGGATGGTTATAGTACAGAATTTTATAAATGTTCTCTGGACATCCTGTCTCCAGTTCTGACCTTAAAGAGGATATGGTTGCCACTCAGTCCATGACTAGTAGTATGAGCACAGCTGTTATTTCCCTGTGACAAAACCATGTAAGGACCATTTCCATCCTCTCTGCTTGGTAAATAGTAATTATAAAGTGTTTGCTAAGATTCTTCTGACGCTTCTTGAGAAAGTTATCTCGCCATTAGTTCATTTAGATTTAGTGGGTTTTATTGCTGGACGCCATGCTGCTCATAATATGAGAAGGCTTTTTAATGTAATGTCAGAGACTGCGCCTCTCCAGCACCCAGCTGTTGCAATCCCACTCGATGCTGAAAATCATTTGACAGGATAGAGTGGTTTCATCTATTCCGCAGACTGCCAAAGTTTGGTTTTGGTCAAATATGCATACAATGGATTAAGTCACTGTACCAGAACCTCGTTGCATGTGTCAAAACTAATGGTTTCTCCCCCTTTTGCAGCTTTTCAGATCCACCAGATAGAGATGTTCAGCCTCACCAGGTCTTACGGTGGCACTTGAGCCCTTTGCCTGTGCTATCAGGGCTAACATGACTTTTCAATCATGATTTTACAGCTAACCTTTATGCAAATTATATCATATTCAGTCCTGCATCTTCTTAAACTTATCAGTAATTTTGTTTGCTGGGCACAAAATTGTTTGGACTAAGAGCAAAGCCATCTCATTAAATCGTCTCACATGCCCTGGACATCCAACCTCAGCTCTTACTGTGTGGAAGTCACAGGGTATAAAACACCTCGGAGGTAACGTCGCATCTTCAGCTCATAGCTTTTTTGAGTTGTACTTAAAATGAATGTAGTCCACGGATTAGCCTTCTTTTTTTCTGCAATACCACTAAAATTTCCTCAGAAATGGTTCAACAAGATTGCAATGTTTTTCAGTGTTCCTAAGGCTCAAAAAAACGATCACCCTAAATATGAGGTGCATCAAAAACCCTGTAATTCAGCTTTCATTCAAAGTGGTTAAAGCGTTACATAAACGTCTTAAAATCAGTGGTTTATCCATGCTGGAAGAAGCCATTACTTACAGCTAGTGGTAAACCTCGTTCTAATGACATATGGCAAAATAGAAATATTGCTGAGCTGGGTCAGTTATTAAAGGATGGAGATATAATAAGTTTTCATGAACTGAAGACACATTTTGGTTTAAATAATTAAAACTTCTTCCAGTATTTGCAGCTGAAATCTGCTCTGCACAATTACACACTTTACTCTTGATAATAATTAATATGATATTAATGTAAGTAATATAACATATACAATATTGATATTCAATGAAGAGATGCAGCCCCAGGCAGAGGAACTGTCTGAAAACTGTACAGGTTATTATGTCATACTTTCGGTGACAGTAGTGCATCCATAAAAGAACAATGAGAGAAGGTCTGGGCAAACCTCTCACAACACATTGATGGTAAAGCTATACCGAGTCGATCACACTCTTTCGAACTGTGTGATGTATAAAGTTACATAAATAAAGATTTTGTTTAGGTTGTTCATAGATCACTGCACACAAAGTGAAGATGATGAACCACAATGTTCCAGATTCGTGCTGTTATGGTTGTGGGGTGACTTTCATGCAGGTGAAGGTGTTGGGTAAATGTGAAAGATTCTTTGTGGAAATTATTGGATATAAATTTCTCATTATGTCCAACAGAGGGTCTACCTGGAAGTAAGACAGATGGAGTCGCCTCAAAAGAATAACAGCACTTGATTGGATTAGCCTTTCTCTCAGTGAAACGGAGAAAATCTATTAATTTGAAAGTGAGGAAACTGAATCATTTCAGTATAATCTGCTGGCTTAAAGAATATTTGGATTTGGTGTCTATGAAGCAGCATTGGTTCTTTGAGCTCTGGGCAGTGGCCACATGTCAGCTTTGAACAAAATGCCACAAGGGAAATTATCAACCCAGCATCACGGCAAAGCGTGTAACAGACCCGACAATCCACTCGAGGATGGCGTGTCAGTGTTACATTTTCATCGCCTGCGTGTGAAAAGTACACGGGTGCATGAAGGTGCAGCACCAGCAGGGGGTGAGGATGACAGGAGCAAAGGATGAACGTACTGCAAAGAACGACAACGTGTGCACCATGAGGAGGAATGGGTCAAACATGGGACTTTCACACAGGAGACCAGATATGTTTCTACTGTGAAACCCAGAGTCAATGCTGACTCGTTTTAACTTGCGTTTGTAAGTTAACATAAGTACCTTATTTAACTTACATAACATACTTATGCACCTAAGTTAATGGATGTAGCTAATGTACATATTTCAACTTAAACAATGGTCTTTTCCTAAAACTAACCAAGCAGCTTTGGTGCCTAAATTTATCCAAACCACCTGAAAAGTTATCATAATGTCTTGATGTAGGCAGGCTGAGAGGAGCAGGGTCACACTGGCGTCACATCACATTGGGAGATGGTGGCTCTGGCTGCATCAGCTGGCAGGAGTTTCTCAGCGGAGAGGAATTGGGTTTGAGTATGAATCGGACAGGCTATGAGGAAGAAGCCGAAGGTAAGACATTTTGGGGAAAAAAGGAGTGTGAGAAAGCTGAGGCTGTCTCACATCCCACCACAGACTGTTTATATACACTTTTTAAATTAAACATCCACATCCAAGAGCGGGCTGGACCAGTGTACTGTCGGAGCAGCTCCTGAGGAAGGTCCAGAAAGAGATCGCCTGGTCCGAGTGAGCTGCTCACAGAAAGCAGGGACTGTGACCTGGCGGTGAGTTATCTGACTCTCTCAGATAGCAATGGTCACATTTTCACTTCTAATGCAACATGCACAAAGAGGCGCAAGGTTAGGGGCTTACTAGCCACTTATCACGTGGTTTTAAGGTTGGTATCCTGCAGTCTCTGCCCCGAGCCTGGTCTCCATGGAGGGGCGCTGGACACCTGACCTGTTGTTGTGTTCCTGCTTCACAGAACCAGATCATCACTATTGTCTGTATGCTTTTGCTTTGTGTTTGTGTTTTGTGAGACTGTGATCTCCATTATTCATTGTGTCCAATTCAGGATTTACCTTATTGATAAGCTACAGTAACATTCATACCTTCATCGCAATAAGTATGTTAAATACTCAATAGTTGTTAAGTATTTTTTTCCCGTTAATTGACAATTAATCAACAACTATTCTGATAATCGATAAATCCTTCATAAATCGGAAGGATTTCAGCTCCTCAAATGTTTCTGTTTAATATAATTGCAAAGTGAATATATTGGGAGTTTTGGAGCGATCGGAAGACACCACCTTAGCCTGTGGGAAGTTTTCTATTTTCACAGATTAATCAATGATCACAATCATAAGTTGCTGCGCTAATGTGAATACCTCTTTGTTGCTCTGAAGACTATTAGGAGAAACCTCTGCAATGGCTCCTGATAGCTCATCTTTTGGATGGCACTGGGACGTGTCTGTCTGTGAAGGGGGGGACGTTCTTTTTGCTGAATGGCAAGTGTTTGGTTTCCTGTTCAGATAAGCCAGCTTTAAATCAGGTGCTGTGATACTCATATTGTGTGGAGGGCTTCTTCATGCTGGAAGGTCACAGGGAAGTTAGAGTGGCTGAGAAAGACTTTCTGAGGCAGGTGAGATGACTCTTTAGCTGACTGGTAGGTTTAATTTTCCCTCCACGGACTCGAATCTGGTCTGCTGTGCATCAGCAAAGCACCTACAGCGTAGATAACAGTCCTGATAGAGAGAGCTCATTATCACCACACTGTTTGTCAGTGTGCAGGACGTCTCAAAAATGTGAACAAATTGAAGTGAAATATGGCACAAAGTGACGCAGTGGGCCAAGGACTATTGGATATTTTTTGGTGCAGACCCAGGAACTTGTTTAAACCTTTTTTACTTCATCCATGTATTTTATTTGACTCTGTTTTTCTTTGTATTATTACCCGTACACCTATGGTTAAAGAGCCAAAATGTGAAACCTGCTGGAACCAGTGAAATTTCTGTTTGCAGGGATAATAAGGTAAATTTAGGAAT
The DNA here is from genome assembly GCF_017976325.1 of Chelmon rostratus. Lineage (NCBI taxonomy): Eukaryota > Metazoa > Chordata > Actinopteri > Chaetodontiformes > Chaetodontidae > Chelmon > Chelmon rostratus. Next base: position 10,713,038 of record NC_055667.1, on the reverse strand, counting down.
TTTCCAAAACTTAAACTAAAAAAAAGGACATTTATCTCATGCATAACATGATAGGTCATAATTGAAGCACACTGGATCCAACTGCACATTAAATAATTCTTAACATGTTCTCAGATTTAGAGGATTGTGCAGCCACGACAGGAGTGTGAGTACTTTCTACTGTTGTTTGAGTTGATTCAAAAACTCTGTTAAAAAAAACAAAACATAAATTTTAAAATTCATTTCTCAATCTAGTTTCCCAATCTTTCCAGCAGCTTCAGTTGAACCGTAGAGTCAGACAGCGATCGTATTTCATTTTCAAGTACTGATGCCAATGTAGATTTACAAATGTGCCTATATAAACCAGGAACCACAAAAAAGCACAAGTCACTGATCTCACAGTTCCTTAGTCCCGTTGGCCATCCACCCAGTCTTTGAACTCTATCTTGTGAACTGAGAGCGCCTTCCTCCCCTGGAACGAGACGTGGCAACACCACATGATATTGCTCAATCCACTGAGTATTCAAAATTACAATGTGGTCTGTTGCATTTGCTGGAGCCAAAAAAATATCCTAAAGCCTATCAAAGTCTGATGGCCTAATTTGTCTTGTTGGGGGTCTCACTCAATCCCCGGCATCGAACGAACACACGGTGCTCTTTCGCTTAGTACTCCCTCCCAACACATTCAGCCCGAGCCCTCAATTGCTTGTTTAACTTGACACATAATTACTGTGGAAATATTTGTGTATTTTGTACGAGTGCCACAGTCTGCAATGCAACCAACTGCCAAGTCCTCACAGCTCCCACTGCAGCTATCGCAGCCAGAATCCCTGATTAAAACAAGATGCTTTCATTTGGGCCAGCTTTGGAAGAAATCACTCCCAGAGATGGGCCTCTCCCTGCCAAGCCCTACTACAGTAGGGTTTGCCATGTGTGGCAAAGCTGACATGCTCATTGTACCAAGAGAGGCTTTTTTTTCTTCTTCTTCTTGGTTTAAACCCAAATGTGCTACTGAATCAAGCCTGCTGCATCAAAGTGGTGCTCTGAAAGACCACAGTGTAACTCAGTCAGTGCCACTCTGGTCAACATGAAGCATTGCTCTAAAACTAAGCGACTTGTTATTAAAACCCCATGCAGCCTGAGGTCATCTCTGTCATTTTTCACACAGAACCCTTTCATTTAATACCTATTTAATAACTTTTTATATTAAGATGGAGGTACAATGTGTGTGAAACAAGCTCTTTTAAGCAAAGAAAAAAACGGAATTTGATCTTAAAGAACAAAGCAAAGCCCTTAATGCTGCTGGTGCTGCTTAGCCCACTCCTGCACTCATGATTAAGAGTTTTAATAATATAATTTAAAGGTTTTTATGAGTAGTGGTCCCTAATCGTGCAGCGTAAGGGAAGGTTTAGACATTTGTTTCAGAGATTTACAGTAAGGGGCTGTTATTACAGAGATATTACAGGCCCTGTGTATACACTATTGACGACTGAGGCGTACTGTATGTAAGCATTTCAAAGGTATCTTTGCATTTGTCTTGCACCGTCTGTGCCTGGTGAATGTATTTACAGTTTGCATTCATTCAATTTTTGTCAGGTTTGATTCATTTTTGTCAAACAATAATCAGAATATACCTAACTTAAAATGTAATTTTTCTTTTTTTATTATACAGTGATGCAAACCTGATTTTCACAAGAAAAAAGAGAGAAATAGTAAGTGTGATTTAATTGTCCATAAAAGGTATGAATCTCCACTTGTGGCCATTTTTTCCACTTATTTCAACATTTTATGTGCAATTATTAATTCATAAATGTCATGAGAATAAGCAGTTTAAGACAGCTGTGACCTGAAGGTTGAGGAGTAAAACTGCTGGGTGAGAATGTCCTCTGACAGGTTGTGAAGTCACTCTCATGACTGGTCGTCTGAGGAGTCCGGCTCCGGTGCCCGTTGACCCGGCAGCTTTGACTCACCAGCAGCACGAATCAACAAAGCTCTGATGATGCCACTCGAGTTTTCTGACACCTGTCATGCGACTCGAGATCCTAACTTGTTTGTTTGAAACTGTTTGATTTGAAGTGAAACAAAAAAAGTGAACAAATCCTCATTTTCAGTCCTAATCTTTCCTACTGTAAGCTGTGGAATACAGTAACACACTGCAAACAGCAAAAGAAGTAAAACACAGCACTTCAATCAATGTTGGGGGCCACTTTCATGTAAATTGGGACCTCATTCACAATATCCAAAGCAAATTATCTTCATTAGATTTCCAAAACCATGAGACTGATTTGTCAAGCTGTGAATGATAATGAAGTTGTCTGGTTAATGAAGGGCTGAAGATGCAGGCTTTCACAATCATGATCATCTTCTATATAGCCCTTATGAATATTTAAGGATCTTAATTCTGTATATAATTGCGCACCAAAGCTTGGCATCTCTATAGACTTCACAAGTAAAGTATGTAATGGAGGAGACAGACCTAGCTATATTTCATTAATCATTGACATTAATTAACTGGTGATAATATAGGATGTTACACTTGCTGGATGCACAGGGAACTGTGAGGAAGGAAATGTGCAGAAGATGCATTCTGTGAAATTTTACGTGCACGATTATTCACAGAAACTCACACACTTTAAGAGTTTGCTCATGTTCCCCAGTGTTTGCACCCTGAGGCATTCAGTAGATTTAAATAGATTTTGTTCCAGTGGGAGAAAAACAGAAGTACTGAACATGTGTGACACGTTGTGTGTTTTGCATATAGAAAACTGTGAATTCATGTTCAGGCTGCATTTGAACACCGAAACAAGCTTCTCGTCACTGAAGGGACATTAATGATCTTTTGTCTGCGTAACGGCACGGAACAGAAGTGCACGTGAGTACACTCAGAGGGCTGGGGAACAGGAAGTAAATAAGCTTGATCGCATCCTACCTGCTGCCTGTTCCCAGAACAGCTCTGGGAGTAAAGCGGAGTGGATTTGAGTGTCATGGTGGAAATCCTCAGTCAAATAAAACAAAGTGGGGCTGCATCGATGCTCTGTCTTGTTTTATATGATGGCTTGAAATAAATGAACTTTAAATGGAACCTTGGCAGGGACGCGGGCTATTGATCGATTGAAGCAGGAGCTGAAGTTTAAGGGCACAGCTTTCCCGGGGCTGGAGCTGTAACTGGAGTAATGAAATTGATTAGGCCAAGGGAGGGTGACAAGCCAGTAGAGTCAAGCCCTTGATGTAAGGAAACAAGAGTGCCATCTAATTGGGGTGTAATATGGGTCTTTAGAGGACATTAAGCACACAAGTGGCGGAAGGGAAGCCACTCTGCTGGATGGAGCCAAGATGATGTTGCACCGGTGTTATTATTTTGTAATTATTCACCCAGCTGATTGGATTATGGGAGTCAAAACTGAGAGTCCAGCCAAGGGTCAGCTTCTACCCAAACTGTAGTAGCAGTATTTAAAACACCTTCCACTTTCTCTCTGCCTCCTGATATTTCTTTGAATTCTCAGATTGTGCAGCTCAAAGGACGAGGAGAAATGTGTTTGCTTGTGCAGTGAAAAGACCAGTTCCACTGGATAATTACCATTGCTTCTTTTGGCTGATGCTTGGCGTCTCGCTGTGCAGATTGATGATGAGTCTGTTTGCCACTAGAAATCTGCTTTCACAATCCTCTGATGAAGTTTAAGATTTTGCAACATCATAAGTAGGGTAGCAGCCAAATATGATCCAAACTATGGACCAGTATTAATTAATTGTTCGATTTTTTTAAAACATTATCTTTTGAAATTTGTTTTGAACTTGTTTTGAAATTTTATTTGTTGCTGCTGTGTTTCAGCCTCCAGTTATTGTCTTGTGTTGTTTTTAATACTGTGTGCTGAAGCCAAAGACAATTTTGCACATTTTGCACAATAAAGTTCCAAACTAACCAACTAATCATACAAATTGCACAAGTGCGATGGAGAAACTTGAACCTATGTATTCAGTGACGCTGGAGACAGCTGCAGCGCATAAACGCTTGAACCAAATCATGTTTGCAGATTTATGGGTTATCAGATTTTCAGCGACGCAGGATGAGCTTCAAAGTGTTTATTGAACTTTTTATGGACAAACTAGAACAAACATTTTATGAAAGGGGAGGGTTTTCACATGTCTGGGGTGAATCATTACATCAGACCCAAACAATGTCAAATGTCAGTTTTCATGGAAAGTCGTCAAGTCATCTAAAATTGAGCTAAACTTTATTGGAAAATGCGCAATTGTTGTTTTGTTTGTTTTTTAATGTGCAAGTTACATGAAACCTTTGTCACATCAGAATTCAAATGTTCACAGAGCCACTGACCAACAGTGGTGGAAGAAGTACTCAGATTACTTAGAGTACAAACAGGCTGAAAGTATGCAGAAGGGCCGATTTCAGAACTATACATATTATATTATTAAATTATAATTATTGATGTATTAATTAATATAATGTTGCAGCTGGTGAAGGTGGAGCTATTTTTTATATTGCTGTGTGGCCTCTGAATTTCATCCTGGGGATCATCTTATCTTATCCATAAAATTACATCACACTTTATTCATATTGTATATTATTAATCTGAAACTGCAAAGTAATGTAAGTTATCAAATACATGTAGTGGAGTAGAAGTAGAAAGAAGCAGAAAATGGAAAAACCTAATCAAAAGTACCTCAAAATTGTACTTAAGTACAGCACTTGAGTAAATGTACTTAGTTACTTTCCACCTCTGCTGACCAAGCTGCTGTGTTTGACGCGATGGGAGTGAGAACAGGCTGCTCAAATTACTATAACAAAAGCCTGTATAAAGATGTATACAGGTCAATATAAAGATTCACTTTTCAGTCGGACGGAGTGCAGTTTTATCAAGAAGTCTGGACATCTTTGACCTGCAGACCAACAAATCAGTGCTTACTGAGCTGTCGCTGCTCTGAACCACAGACTCGGCTGGGATCACAGGGAGTGCAGCGTCCTCCTGCCAGCACAGGCCCTGTCCAGTACAGGGGCATTTATCTCCTGGCCTGAACTGTCTCACTCAACAGGATGGCCAGAAGTTACGGTGCATTACAAGCACTTAGCGCAGTGATATCAAGGTTCACCTCCGATTTCCAATCTCAGGCCAGAATAGTGGGCTGGGAGGCCGTCATTAAAAAGCCATTACATGCCCATATTTCATATACCAGTCTCTCCTATGTTTCAAGGTGTTAAAAGCTCAATGTATATTTCCTCTATATTTAAGCGGCAGGACAACGGAGCAGCACATAGCATCTCACTAGCAGCCATTGACCTTGGCCTAGCCAGCCTTCATTAGCTTTTAGACACTTATCACTCATAACTGGGTTTGTCCTCTCCGCAACGTTTCCTCCTTCACTTCACTTAGGCTGGAAAATAATGGCTGAAATCCATTTATCTGCCATTTCCAACAAGTGCGTGACATTAACAAATTATCTACTTTTCACTAAGTATGGCCAAGGTACCCTCTAAAGGATTCCTCCACTCTGCCGGCCAAGGTCAGACCTTTTTAGAAACTGCCTTTTTTTCCCCCTACCTGAGCTATTTTCTTTCCTTCCCATCTTTAAATATTCATTCTGCTTTTGCATGCCGGGCGGAGATTTTATGAGCACTATCAGCCATATTTCTCCAAACACACATCTTTATTTGTTTTTGATTATTTATGCTCCACTCTGACTTTATAACTCACATCCCTAGGAAAACATTGATCCAAGAGGCAAATGAATCTAATTAGGACCTCTTTCTTCTGTGCTGAATATTGACTTGTTTTGAAAGGTGCCTCTCCATTTCAAGCGAATGTCTCTGGAATGCTCAGTCCCAATCTCTTTAAGGAAAACTTCTAAATGCTGATGAGATATTTTAGTCCATAAATGCAATCCTGCACAGATCTATAGTGGCGCCTACTCTTTCATAATGTATTACATTAATTGCAGGATGTCATCATCAGTGCTCTAATTTCCAGCTCTCAGGAACTCAGAGGCACCAGTTGTTTTTGCAGTTGTTGACGGTTTTTCTTTCTCTTTTTAATCTTAAATCTTTATCCTAAACGTCTTAAATGTACGTTGTGAGACGTGCAATCTCCGCATTGCACTCTTGCACATGCTCCTGGGCTCATGCTGTCAATCTGGTCAACAAGGACAGTGTAGGAAGTGATGATGTACCATTAGTCAAGAATCATCTCGGCTAAGAAGAATCTTTGTTCTTGACACAGAAAACTTGTGTTCCATCTCGATCAGTGAGGAAATGGGGCCTGGCGAAGCGTGCGTCGTCTCGCATTTGTCTTGAGTCGCTGTCCCAAGGCACCGGCGCTTGTTCACAGCATCACACTGCTGGCTTTTGTTGCAAAGCCTCGGCATTTCGCCATTTCACACAAACCCAATTCTAAAATATTCTGTGGCGTTCCATGTAGTTGATTCCTATTTAAAATGGTCATGATTATTTTATTTTGTAACATTAATGGAAGTACATTTGGGGGTGGAGGAGGAGGGGTGGTGAGGCATTTGCAATTCATATTTCCCTGCATGATTACATTAAGAGTATGTTCTGTCATATTTGATTAATGTATCGTGTTTTCTTTAAAACAGGATTAAAATATGAAAACCGACAGAAATGAAGCTATTACAAAGAATGATCAATTTTTAATAATCTACTCAAGGAATAAAAAAAAACGAAGTGCTGCTCAGAAATGCACAGATCAGGATTCTGCAACATTTTGTAATCAGTGTTAGGCTGCGAAAACAAGCTTTGTTTAAGGCACAGACACAATTAACATGAAAGGCTGCCAGGCCATGCTTTTATGGCTTTTATGTTATGAAGCTTGAATTAGAGATATTACTTACCATGGTTGCCAGGTGTGCGTGTAGTAGCACATTGCATGGCACATTTATGTAAAACGGCCCAGATTCTGCTACTTTATTAGCATGTTTCTGTGTGGAAAAACTATAAAAATGTTGTCTTTTTCACACACGCTTTGTGTATTTACTGCAGATATCTTTTAAATCTCCCGATAATTTACACAAGCAATCATAAAGTTTAATGCTCAGTCTTTAATTTCAACGGGTGAACGCAAATGAAAACATAAATAACAGAGAAATACAGGCTTAAATACTGGTACTGCTGAGACTGTTGTAAAAAGTACTTTAACTGTCAGTTTCTTATGAGCATGCAGTACATCATCAGTTATACCTTTAGATGTGCTCTTTGTTGTGTATTCTGAGATGTATTTTCGGAAAGTGTTCTGGATTAATCTCTCACAGGGAGACATTTTTCACGCACAAGCAGAAACTGCTCCACTCAGTCAGATATTTAACCTTGTGGAAACACTGCAGGAAAAGCAGCTCGAGCTCTTCCGTCAGCGTCAGTAGCCGTTTTTGAAACAAAGTGTGTGTACTGGAATAAACGCAGGCCTCCAATTCCACCGTCAGCCATTTAGCCTGACCATGGGTGACTGTGAATTAAAAAGAGGGGCCTTTATGTGCGACCCTGCAGCACAAAAGGCTACATCCATAACTTATAGAGACAGGGAGGCCATTAGCCGCCACTGCCGGGCCACCTTTACATAATATGGTGTGTGCGGACTAATCACTGAGCTGAGTCAAACTGCTTTAAGTCTACACTGTATATACACTCCATCCACATGCAGGGAAAACAAGGTGGGCTCCAAATGATAACAAACTCCTCATGTGTCGCAGCCTTTCTGTGCCGATACCACTCGGAAAACCATTTTCAGGAGAATCCTTCCACTCGGCTTGGGGTTAAAAGTCCGCTAATCCACAGTTAACTTCTATCATATGAGATCAATTGACCGTTTGTGTGTGTTTGTGTGTGAATGGAAGCCTGTTTCTGCAAACAAATCACATCCATATGGCCTTCCAAACGCGGGGACAAATCAAAATGTCTCTGAAAAGCCAATTATTAATGCTGAAGCGGGGCTTTTTCTGAGGCCGAGTAAAGACAACAAAGTGTGATTGAGGAACCAGAACCACATGGGCCGGGGGAATGATGCTTACAGAGGAAGTTCCAACAACAAACTATTAGCAGCTGTCAATATGGCAGAGTGTGAAGCCCATATGAGCAATGATTTGTCCCAGTCTAACCGGTTTATAAATGGCTTTCATGCAAAAATCCTCCATGTGATTTTTGTTCTTACTTTTTTAAACTCTGTGTGTGCTGCCACCCATACGCTTTTATTTCCTCTCTCTTATTTTTAATGACACCTTTTATGTCTTATCACATTACACCGATGGAAAAAAGAAGCAGGCAATACGAGCAAAATTGTTTTGATATGACTATCCGGCCTCTAATCTTTCAAATAAAGTGAAACACAAGTGTCTTTGATTGTGCTTATCTAAAACAGTTAGACTCACTATAAAGTTGCTACTTGTGCAGAAATCAGGTAAATGATACCGTGTATGCTGCTTAAAACGGATTTGCAAACCATTTGGCCTGACTGCTCTTCATATTACCTTAATGTCTCCCAAACGGCCAAAGCCAAGAATGAATTATTGATAGCCATCATATGGATCGCACGCTGTGGCTCCACATGCCTATTAGAGGGTTTTGTTCATTCATTTACGCTAGCTTGGACGGCTGCCTCGAACGACACATCACTCTTCTTCTTTTACTTTTATCCATTAGCTGTTAACAATAACTGACTTTATGCAGGTTGCCGAGTTTCCAGCAAACACTGAAAACAAAGTAACGTTGTGGGCATCGTTTGCATGCTTTGTGGTGCGTTGAGGCTGTACTTCACTGTCTGTAATTTGACCTTTGACGTCCCTGGTTAGCCTGCAGTCCATTTAGGCTTTCCTCCCTTTCTGCATGGAAATTGCAAAAGGCGAGACAACACTTTCTGCTGAAACGATTGTAATGATAATTGCTAAGTTTAAAAAACAGAAATCTAATTGTGCAGATCCCCCTGGAGACTAATATTGGACTATCTTATAAAAGGCGCACAGTATCCCAGCAATGATTTATTGCTGAATTCCAGTCATTTTCAATACATTATAGTTTCCAAATTGTGTTTAAATTGAGTGTAGAGGAGAAAAGGCCATTAGGAGATGCAGAAATGAAGATTATATTTAAATATTCATGCACTCGGTACCTTATTATTGAATCTGTACACTAACAAAATCAATATTAAGTGCAGTTTGACATAAATTTATTTATGAATTTCGACTTTCTAAGTACTTGCGTTTTTTCACTCAAAAAAGGATGAGCATAATGCTGTAATGATATCAAAACAGTGTGTCAGGGTGCATTAGTCTGGGAGTTTATGAACCCGCACATAAAAACTCAGGAGCGTCCCTGTAGAAGTGCTTACTAGGCAGAAATGTCGCTTTTTACAAACATCAGTCATTTTACAGCCCTGTATCACAGGGCGCTCCTCGGCTGTGGGTGATAGTTAGAGAAAGATGCAGTCATCTTGTTTGTCCTAAATGAGATCTTTGCAGTAAGCCTACTTGTATTAAGGCCTGGGAGTGGGACTGTGTAACATTTAATTAAAATGGATGTCTCTCGTTGTGCCTAACCTGTCCCCCTAACTCCTTCTTGTTTCCAGGCCATGTCTTTGTTTAGACAACAGCCCAATGTGACACTTATGACACGAGGACACTGTGGTTCAGAGGATTTTCTTGTTGCATGAGTCTTAATACAGCAGCACACAATAACATGTGATTGGCTGTCCCTCGCTGAAAGCCTCAAGGAGAATTATAAATATACTGCCAGTAATAAAATAGCAGTGTGTTGTCTTTTTATATTGCACTGTGTTAGAGAGAGCGTAGGAATTGCAAGGTTTCTCATTCACATCGCACATGCTCTGTGCACATGTGTGGGAATATGGCGAAAATCGAATGAATTTCCATACGTTTTCAAAACTGTTTCTCATCCTTTTGTTTTTTTTTTTATAGAAATGTGAGCAAAGTTAAAAGGCTCTTTATTGGAGGAGCCACATCTCTGGACACAAGATGATGCCATAAAAGCAGGAAGGCATGGAAAAGCAAAACATCAATCTGAACTAAGAGGGGGAAGCAATAAATCAGAGAATCATAGCCCTCTGCCCCGCCTTTAAAATCATTTAAACAGATTCAAAAAGCCTGATTCTGCTCCAGTCTGTCTGTAAGCACCCTTATAAACCCTTTATGTGCCTTAGACACAGAGGATAAAACCACAAAACCTTATTGAGAGACAGAAAAATTATGCCCTGTTCCTGGGAAGTGGATGCTTTAAACGCTAGTATCGGTATCGGGATCACAGAGCGGAGATGGGTAAGTAAGGATCAAGGAAGTCGTCCATCCAAAGAATTCCTCTAATACATTTTACAAACCTTTTCAGGTCTCTGTTTGGACGCTGAGGTCCGCTCACGTCCAGAGTTAAAGGATTTATATGAGTTTATCAGATGCTGAGTACATCTACAATATTACAATATCCTTAGACCCCTGTTTAGAAACATATCAGCCGCTCTGCTTAAACTCAATGCCAGTGAACGAGGAGGATAAAGATATAACAGAGCGAATCAATCAGCGCACAGTCATGCAACTTCTGCTCTCGAGCCACATCATGGATCTATGTGCTACTATGTCAGACGTTTGTTTCACCAACCTTCACTGAGAGAAACAAAAGATTTATTACTTTTGACTTTAAGAGTAAATCCTCACCAAATACAAGTGATCTAACTCATATTCCTGGCAGAAATAAGCCCACTGAAGAGCATGAAATGACTGACAAAGGCATCAGAAACATGACCTGCTACAATAAGGCAGCCCATAAAACGTTCCTGTCCTTTTTTTAAACTTATCTCCACCACAGAGCTAACACAAAGTGCTGGCAAACACGTGTAGGGGAAAAGGAAACTCAAACACACTCCGCAGATCTCTGTGTCGGCAGGAACTTGAGGAAAAACGTTGGACTGCAAGTTATCTGAGTGAGCATTAGACAGACAGACGGATGTCCAACAGCATGAGGAAAACACACAGAGATGGAGACAGTGAGGAGATTTACATTAAGAGAGGAACCCTCTTTACTGAAATGGAATTCAGATACAGAAAGGAATTTTCTCAGGGATCAGCAGTGGTGGAAGCTAACATCTGCATTTACAGTACATTTACTCAGGTGCAATACTTCTGAGGTGCTTGTATAAACATATTAATCTCTTAAAATAACTGAAATGTTATGATGAGGTTTCCATGAGATCATTTTGATTGAAGTCAACTGAGGAATTTTCTAGCATTCAGTAGTTTTTCTTTATAAAAATGAAAAAATAATTTACTAAAGTATAATACTATAATACACAAAGACAACACCATGTCCCCCAACACTAATATACTACACTATGATACTATAATACACAAAGACAACACCATGTACTACACTATGATACCATAATATACAAAGACAACACCATGTCCCCCCAACACTAATATACTACACTATGATACGATAATACACAAAGACAACACCATGTCCCCCCAACACTAATATACTACACAATGATACTATCATATACAAAAAAAACACTATGGCCCCCAACACTAATATACTATACTATGATACTATAATACACAAAGACAACACCATGTCCCCCAACACTAATATACTACACTATGATACTATAATACACAAAGACAACACCATGTCCCCCAACACTAATATACTATACTATGATATTATAATATACAAAAAAACACCATGTCCCCCAACACTAATATACTATACTATGATACTATATTGGGGGACATGGTGTTGTATATACTACACTATGATACTATAATACACAAAGACAACACCGTGTACTACACTATGATACCATAATATACAAAGACAACACCATGTCCCCCCAACACTAATATACTACACTATGATACCATAATACACAAAAACAACACCATGTCCCCCCAGCACTAATATACTACACAATGATACTATCATATACAAAGAAAACACTATGGCCCCCAACACTAATATACTATACTATGATACTATAATACACAAAGACAACACCATGTCCCCCAACACTAATATACTATACTATGATATTATAATATACAAAAAAACACCATGTCCCCCAACACTAATATACTATACTATGATACTATATTGGGGGACATGGTGTTGTATATACTACACTATGATACTATAATACACAAAGACAACACCATGTACTACACTATGATACCATAATATACAAAGACAACACCATGTCCCCCCAACACTAATATACTACACAATGATACTATCATATACAAAGAAAACACTATGGCCCCCAACACTAATATACTATACTATGATACTATAATACACAAAGACAACACCATGTCCCCCAACACTAATATACTACACTATGATACTATAATACACAAAGACAACACCATGTCCCCCAACACTAATATACTATACTATGATATTATAATATACAAAAAAACACCATGTCCCCCAACACTAATATACTATACTATGATACTATATTGGGGGACATGGTGTTGTATATACTACACTATGATACTATAATACACAAAGACAACACCATGTACTACACTATGATACCATAATATACAAAGACAACACCATGTCCCCCCAACACTAATATACTACACTATGATACCATAATACACAAAGACAACACCATGTCCCCCCAACACTAATATACTACACAATGATGCTATCATATACAAAGAAAACACTATGGCCCCCAACACTAATATACTATACTATGATACTATAATACACAAAGACAACACCATGTCCCCCAACACTAATATACTATACTATGATATTATAATATACAAAAAAACACCATGTCCCCCAACACTAATATACTATACTATGATGCTATATTGGGGGACATGGTGTTGTATATACTACACTATGATACTATAATACACAAAGACAACACCATGTCCCCACAATACTAATATACTACACTATAATATACGAAGACAACACCATGTCCCCCAACACTAATATACTATACTATGATACTATAATATACAAAGAAAATACCATGTCCCCCAACACTAATATACTATACTATGATACTATAATACACAAAGACAACACGGTGTCCCCAACACTAATATACTATACTATAATATACAAAGACAACACCATGTCCCCCCAACACTAATATACTACACTATAATATACAAAGACAACACCATGTCCCCCAACACTAATATACTACACTATAATATACAAAGACAACACTGTGTCCCCCCAACACCAATATACTACACTATAATATACAAAGACTGTTGTCTTTGTATATTATAGTGTAGTATCCCCCATGTCCCCCAACACTAATATACTATACTATAATACTATAATATACAAAGAAAACACCATGTCCCACAACACTAATATACTATACTATGATATTATAATATACAAAGACAACACCATGTCCCCCCAACACTAATATACTACACTATAATATACAAAGACAACACCATGTCCCCCAACACTAATATACTACACTATAATATACAAAGACAACACCATGTCCCCCCAACACTAATATGCTATACTATAATACTATAATACACAAAGACAACACCATGTCCCCCCAACACTAATATACTACTCAGTGATATACAAAGACAACACCATGTCCCCCCAACACTAATATACTACACTATAATACACAAAGACAACACCATGTCCCCCAACACTAATATACTATACTATAATACTATAATACACAAAGACAACACCATGTCCCCCCAACACTAATATACTACTCAGTGATATACAAAGACAACACCATGTCCCCCAACACTAATATACTACACTATAATACACAAAGACAACACCATGTCCCCCCAACACTAATATACTATACTATAATACTATAATACACAAAGACAACACCATGTCCCCCCAACACTAATATACTACTCAGTGATATACAAAGACAACACTGTGTCCCCCCAACACCAATATACCACACTATAATACACAAAGACAACACTGTGTCCCCCAACACCAATATACTACACTATAATACACAAAGACAACACCATGTCCCCCCAACACTAATATACTACACTATAATACACAAAGAAAACACCATGTCCCCCAACAGTAATATACTACACTATAATACACAAAGACAACACCATGTCCCCCAACACTAATATACTACACTATAATACACAAAGAAAACACCATGTCCCCCCAACACCAATATACTACACTATAATACACAAAGAAAACACCATGTCCCCCCCAACACTAACATACTACTCAATGATATACAAAGACAACACCATGTCCCCCCAACACTAATATACGACAGTATAATACACAAAGACAACACCATGTCCCCCCAACACTAATACACTACTCAATGATATACAAAGACAACACCATGTCCCCCCAACACTAATCTACGACAGTATAATACACAAAGACAACACCGTGTCCCCCCTAACACTAATATACTATACTATAATATACAAAGAAAGCACCATGTCCCCCCAACACTAATATACTATACTATAATACTATAATATACAAAGACAACACCATGTCCCCCCAACACTAATATACGACAGTATAATACACAAAGACAACACTGTGTCCCCCCAACACTAATATACTACTCAATGATATACAAAGACAACACCATGTCCCCCCAACACTAATCTACGACAGTATAACACACAAAGACAACACTGTGTCCCCCCAACACTAATACACTACTCAATGATATACAAAGACAACACCATGTCCCCCCAACACTAATATACTACACTATGATACCATAATACACAAAGACAACACCATGTCCCCCCAACACTAATATACTACACAATGATACTATCATATACAAAAAAAACACTATGGCCCCCAACACTAATATACTATACTATGATACTATAATACACAAAGACAACACCATGTCCCCCAACACTAATATACTACACTATGATACTATAATACACAAAGACAACACCATGTCCCCCAACACTAATATACTATACTATGATATTATAATATACAAAAAAAACACCATGTCCCCCAACACTAATATACTATACTATGATGCTATATTGGGGGACATGGTGTTGTATATACTACACTATGATACTATAATACACAAAGACAACACCATGTACTACACTATGATACCATAATATACAAAGACAACACCAAGTCCCCCCAACACTAATATACTACACTATGATACACAAAGACAACACCGTGTCCCCCCAACACTAATATACTATACTATAATATACAAAGAAAGCACCATGTCCCCCCAACACTAATATACGACAGTATAATACACAAAGACAACACTGTGTCCCCCCAACACTAATATACTACTCAATGATATACAAAGACAACACCATGTCCCCCAACACTAATATGCTATGCTATAATACTATAATATACAAAGACAACACCATGTCCCCCCAACACTAATATACTACACTATAATACTATAATATACAAAGACAACACCATGTCCCCCCAACACTAATATACGACAGTATTATACACAAAGACAACACTGTGTCCCCCCAACACTAATATACTACACTATGATACTATAAGACACAAAGACAACACTGTGTCCCTCCAACACTAATATACTACACTATGATACTATAAGACACAAAGACAACACTGTGTCCCCCCAACACTAATATACTACACTATGATACTATAAGACACAAAGACAACACTGTGTCCCCCCAACACTAATATACTACACTATGATACTATAAGACACAAAGACAACACTGTGTCCCTCCAACACTAATATACTACACTATGATACTATAAGACACAAAGACAACACTGTGTCCCCCCAACACTAATACAGGGCAGTCTTGCCATCAGAAGCAAATTTGCATACATATATTGGATGTGGAGTTTAGTTGTGGATGGTGTCCAAGAATTGGTGATGAATTAAAAAAACATAAAAAATAATAACCCTCCCTTTGCCATATGTGAAAATATAAAGGATGGAGGTTTGTAGATGTTTTGTAGCTCAGGTTAGTGTGTCTGGAAAACAGCCAGAGATTGCATCTTTTTTTCTTTTTTTTTTTTTTGCCATTTCCTGAGGTAACCAAACGGTGATGATTTATATTAGAAGGGATTGGACACACATAGTATGTGAGTCCACATTATACTGTACCATGAAATGCTGCTAAGATCCATTAAAACGCACTAAATCAGCTGACACTTAAGGCTTTTTTAATTTTCAGTAGGAATAAGAAAAGAAATATATTTGCATGGTAATACTCCTCAGAAGGAAAAACAGTGTTAAAGAGTGTGAATAAGAGCTCAGTGTGTTAAATGTGATGCTTTGACAAAATTGGATTTTTTTTCCCAGACAAATAAAATCTGATAATAAGGTAATAAATGTGTAGCTTAACCAAAATGTGCAAGTTGTTAATGAGGGGTGAATTTTTGAGAGCAGCTGCAGCGGCTTATTATCAGGCAGGCTGTATGAGGTGAAGCTGTTTGGAGGGAAACGTGTGTTTCACAGCCAAATTCATTCACTTTTTTGTTTTGTTTTTTGTCTCAATATCGATTTTAAACAGTCAGTGACTGAGGCTAGACATTTTGAGTGGAGCGGTTTTATTGTGTTGGCGACGCAGACGGCAAAGTTTTTCAGCAGTCCCGATGTGTCCTCTGTCTGTTTCAGCCCCTCAGTCCTCTTTCATCCCTGTTCACCCAAGAAATGGAATCATAAAAACCATTCATGCTAAATGAAAAAGGGCATCATAAAGCTGCATTACACTGGAGTACACTCCTCTGCACCTTCCATCCTTATCAATATCACCCTTCGTCTCCTCATGCATCTCTCTTCCCCCCCTTCCTCTTGAAACAAAGCATAAAAGCCTGAGAAAGAGGCACAATCTGTCATTCCTGTAATATAAGATAAAAGTCTTTAAAAGCTAAAGGTCCAGGTTGTTTTTTTTTCTCTCCTCCGAGCTGGCAGCCTTTAAGACTGCTCCTCAGGATCAGCAGCATGAAGAACTATATATTATTTGCAGAAGAGCTTAGTGAGCAGAGTCTAAGCCTATACATATAAGTCAATTTATATTAGAATTTCCATATGTGCATTTTCTTGTTACCGTCAATATGCAAAAATGGTACTTACTAACAAATAATGCATAATGTACTAGAGGCAGCGCATCAATAACTGCATTTGAGCTTTAAAAGAAAATGCAAAAAGGCAGAGCATAAAGACGGGCTGTATAAGATATACAACACATTAAACACGAAAACGTCAAAAATATAAAGATGGCTCTTTGCTCTGGAGACAGCAAGTCATTTATCTATGAAGAGGAGGAGGAAATAAAAAGCTTCCATCCCCGAGTTCCTGTGTATTTCATTTACTAACAAAGTCAGGTTATCTGCCTACAGACAACTCTCTTCCTCCTGCCAGACCTCCACCCTCCATCAGAGAGAAAGAGACCGGAAGGAAAAAGGCGACAGACACAAGGCGTTCACATCTCTCATCATCTAAGCTTCCATTTTAATTCAAATGCAAAAAAAATATTCAGTTTCAGCTGATTTAATAGTCTATTCAGGGCAAGACACATGATTCTCACGCGGTTTGGTCCTAAAAAGGAGGCTTTTTTCCTCCATGAAGAAAAAAACAGTAGTTACTTAAAGAGCAGCAGTTTGGGGGAAAGCACTCGTGAATACAAAACCTGTCAATGTACACCTCCTTCGGGCACTTTGGTACACCACATAACACATGTTCCTCTCTGCTGGCTGGCTCAGAGTGGAGAGGATGCTGTGTAGCTTTGTGGTGAGGTGTACTGTTGCTTCTGTTGCATTTTCTCCCACTGGTTTGACATTCAAGATCGCTCAATTATGTATGAACGGCAAGCAATATCCTTTACCATCAGGCCCCAATGTAACATATTTCATTTTCAAGGGCTGCAGAGCACAATCAGACCCTCTGTGTAATTACGACTTATTAAAAATGATTCCAAATTATCAGTGGATCTGTGGGCTGGTGTCTGGGTCCAAACTGAGAGCTGTTGCACTGTATTACTCGCAGAGTAACTTCCCATGGGTGGATGGTCTGTCAACAAAGATCCCTGTCCTTAGATCACTGAACACTACAAATTAATTAAAGGCAAATCACAACCATCATTGAATTTGTACTCATATATGTAATGTGACAAGGAGCACCTATGGAAGCCGTTTTTTTGCTCTTCAGAAATGAGTGGCTTTTGGGAATAAGCATTATTGGAAAGGCACCCTCAGTGACTTGTTGCAATACACTTTAAGCACTTTCGTGACTAGTTTTTGCTCCCTATACACAGACTCATAATGAGAAAACACAGTTCAGCAGAGAAAAGACATCTCAAACAGCATGTTTACCCTTCACACAACATGGAGGAATTAAAAATGGATGAGCGCCCCATCCATTATTTCAACCTCCAAATGGCAAAATCTGTATAAAGCTCTGAGTATCCGTCTGGGTGAAAATAAATAAATCAAATATGCACTTCAGCGTTTCCTGCCTTTTTCTGCGTAGGATACGGTGTCGTGTTTGTGGAGGGCACATTGCTCTTGAAAGCATGATGAGCTTTCTAAACGTATATAAATAAACCAAGAGTTTTCAATTAGCTTTCGCATCTTTTCTGTTAATTCAAATGATTTTGTCACTTTTTCCGGGGCAGTGCATATAATATTTAGGCTGCTCTCGTACTTCTCCCAGCCCCATTCTCCCAGCTGAATTTCCTCTATCTGAAGTATTCTAATTTGCAAACACAGTGGTGTCAGAAGTGATTTTGCTGTAAAGCCACTAATTATATGCAACATCAATGCGATGTGGGGAAAACGTTAAAAATTTAGCATCACAAGACAAATGGAAAAATGCGTGCTGAAACAAGGAAAAGAGGCACTAACATTCACAGTTTTCCAATGAATAATACATGTTTTTTTTCTCCCCTTCTTCACGAGGACTCGCCCAGACTGGCTTCAGTGTCACTCTCATCTTTATCCTAAAAAAAATATGTGCTTATGACTTTTCACATGCAGCGCTGCTGTTTGCATCCACTCATTAAAGGAATTGTTGACTATATGAAGCATTGTTCTGTGGGCTGATTTCATTAGCAGCCTGTGTGTGCAGAAGTGGAAAAACAATAGGAGCGGAAAAAAAAAAAAAGGAGCCATGAGGTGAGCAAAACCATAGCATGAACAGTTCAAACTAATTTCTACATGTGAAAATCTGCATACAGGTTTTCGCCGTCGGCATGAAAACAAGCATCTAAAAAGTGCTGGAAAAGTTCAAATCTTTTTTCACTCCTGCAATGTGAGGAACGAGGATTAAATGATGTTTAAAAAGGGTTTCAGCATTTTCAGCAAATTCTCTTAGCAGAAGAACAATCTTATAGATAATATTAACCGGCTTGTAATTACCTCACCTGTTTGCAGCAAGACTGAACAAAAGTATTAGTGCCTGTGGTTTATTGTGGCTCCCAAGGCACTCACCAAAAGGCAGCTGCGTGTGCTGTATGAAGGTGCAAAGGAGGTTGATATGCTGTTGGTGCACGGAGCTGATAGCAGCTAACATGACCTGCCCTCTGAACTCCCCTAACCAAGACTGACATGGTGGGTCATTGTCGGTCCAACAAACAACTTTGCTTTATTTTGAAGGTATTTTCATGGCTCCCTTTACACAGTAATTATATTCCAAATCATTATGTGTTGTAAAGTCTATTGACCCCTAGTAAACTTATATTTACCAAGCTGGAACAGTTAATGAAATAGTCTTTTAATTAGCACTCCTCTTAAGGGTGGAACATCTGAAGGGGTCCCTGTTTTGTTTTGGCTTTGTGGTTGACTGAAGGGTGCAGATCCACTGTTCTAAGATAAAACAGTAATATCTTAATTAAGACGCGCTGCTTAACTGTTTACAGTCAAAGTCAACGCCATTGTATGCACCTCTGTGCCAGGGGCGGCACCTGCAGTACAGGAATATTCACCGCACTATGAATCAATAAAACAATATCATAATTTCTTCTTTTGTTGTTTTGTTTTTTTAGGGCCAGGTCGTTTTTCAAGCTTGACTGATTGAAAGTGGTCTGACTACTCAAGGTAACAACTGGAGAGGGGGTGGGGGGGGGGGGTTCTTTGCTGCTTGTATAATGCAGTCTTTGGCAGGCTCTCTCTTTGTATTAGATACATTAGGACGGAAATGTGCACTAACTTAAAAATGCTCATGTGAAAAAACATGGAATGTATTAAATTAATGGTCTCTTTTGCCTCAGGGCAGTAATGAAAAGGGACCCCCAATGAGTTCATTTTTCACGGCTTTGGTTATGCATTCAACACTCTAATTGAATTTCAATGTAAGTTTTACAAAGTCTTTATTACAGTGACTCTTGATGTAAATTACATGTGATCTATCGTGGGACTTTCACCCATTAAGTAATTTAATTGTGACATGCACTTTCTACGCACCTCATGCTTTTATGCCTATTCCTCCTCATCTAAATTGTCAGTTTCTTCTATTATCTGCACTGTTTATGTGGATTGAGGAAAGTAGTCTGCATATACTCTAGGCAACTTCCATGGGAGCAGCTCCTTAAAAGGAGTAATTGCTCGTCTCCCCCATGCTAAGAGAGGGGACAGCAACCGACAGCTTGAGTATACTGGAGTATACACAAGTCACAAGGATTTGCAAGATGTTTGCAGATGACTGCACAGAGCACATTTTATCTGGGAAAAGTATATTATTAGATTTACGCTGTGAAGAGGAAAAATCCAGCGTTCAGAGCAAGTGAAATTCATCAGGTTTTCCTAATTTCTGCACAAGAGAAGCCAGCCTCGGACTAACCTGTGAGAAACATGTGAAACGCCTAAATAAATGTGTACCATGCATCCAAACAGAGACGGTATATTGAGTGCTTTCTTTGTGAGCGTGCTCGTGCAATGTTTCAAACTCTGTGAACTGTATTCTCAGAGCTGGTATCTGAGCACCAACCTGTGAGCCAGTTTTCTCTGTCTCCATCTAGTGTTTCTGCCTGAAGTCACTTTCAGAGCCTCACAACATCCAGACCATAAAACTATCACGTCCCTTTTCCTTTACCATTAAAAACACAAGAAGTCTAAAAAAAACCCAAACACACGCTGAGAAGAAGGAAATCTTAAACACAAACGGTACGTTTCTCATCAATAGCGCGGCTGCGTGTGGGCACACGTGTGACTGTGCATGAGCTGTCTGAAATACTGAGGCTGAATTGACCCGATCGTTAGGAGGGGGAAGAGGCTTGACCTGATATTTCCTCTGTTGTTTGGTCAGGAAAAGGACGTTATTGTAAAAGGGCTGTAAAGATAAATAACCTTGCCGTTTCCATGGCAAAGGCACAAACAGTGGCCGCTGAAGACAAAAGACCCGAAGACAATAAATCCAGCACTGTCAATTTTGTTTAGTTTTCAGAGTGTTTTTGAGGGAAATATGGTTTCAAAACAAGAGGCCACGTCCATTTTTCCATGGAGAAAGGGAAAACAGATCGCTTTTTTTGACTGCTTTTTCTGAACAGGCCACAGTTTCATCTTGTACATTAGTTTCCAGGCCACGCCATCCTGATTGGTAATAGGAATATCTGACACCATATTTTGCCCTTGGATCAGGAAACTCCTTGTACAGCTGTATACATGTTTTTATAGCCTTTGAAAGAAAGGGTATTGTCTTTAAATTCCTAAGAATACTTGGTCCAGCCCTCAAATTTAAGTGGAAAACCATCCCAGGCCCTTTTTTTTTACAAGCTGAACAATCGAGTGAACATGAACATTTGCCTTATTCTTGAGGTCAAGGAGAGTTCAACTAAATACAACAAATCCAGGTTCAAACTGTCATCAACTTTTCTTATCATACCAGTGTACATCAAAGGGGAAATTCTTTTACTTTTTTAATCAGAGTCTTGTGGAGATCTACTGCATCTATGTGAAAAAAGTTGTAGAAAGCTTTTTGTGGCTCCAGAGGGAGCTGTGTGAAGCCTAAGGAAGTCTGGAGGTGTGCAGTTAGAAAGAAGTGAGCTACCAGACCTCGCTACATTAGCCCCGACTAGCATAACACACCTGAATCTTCAACCAAAGTGTTGGCAAATGAGTTGAATTGTGGGTAATGTCCATGCCAGGTTTTGACAAGGATCTTTTGGTTCTGCTGCATCCTTTTTTAAAACCTGCCCATTGTGAACCTGCGTGTTATAGGAGCGCAGTGCTACATCAGCGGAGCAGTCTTTTAACATGAGACAGTAACTCTGTAATTCAGGATATTTCTTAAAATACCAGAAAAGCTTCAATTTTTTTCCATTTTTTCTGTCATCACCTGATCATCTATTAGTGTAAAAAAAAAAATAAAACCCTCCATGGCTGCCCTTTCTGCCCCCACCCAGCACAGCCCCATCATCTCATCGTCAGGGGAGACGATCCTCGTCAGAAGCGAGGCGTGATGAGGAGCGGCCTTATCACTCCAATACAAGAGCAAACACAGGAGTCTTTACAGCACGTCGTCTCAGAAAGCAGAGCGCGGCAAGATTACTGCCCTTTAAGAAGCCCTAAGACACGACCAATCCCAAGTAGTGTTTTATCTTGACAGTTTGCAGCGCTTTGTTTGCCTTTTCTGTGAAGCCTGGGGATAAAAGAGCAGCCTCTGTGAGCTGTGTCTGATTAGGATCTAATTGTTAACATTCACTGTGCCTCTTTTATTATCTAGCCTGGTGTTGCCATACATGCAGCAGGTAGAGGCCTTCTCAGTGTTATGAAGGACTCTCCCCTTGCTGCTCTCGTGTGTTACTCAAGTACTAGTTAGCGCTAAGGTGGCAGGAAAGGAGCCCCCAGCTCGTCGACATCAACAACAACAACAACAACAACATCAACAAACAGGAATTGATGGCGAGTGTTTATTATCTGGTTTAATTGCTCCTCATCTGGAGGATCTGACAGTTGCGGTTAATGAGAGAGGGAGAGGAGGCACACGCTGTTGGCAGTGGGCTTCATAGTGTAAGACATGCCGGTGTGTGTGTGTGTGTGTGTGTGTGTGTGTGTGTTGGGGAGGGGGGGTACATACAGCTCAACAGAAGCAACACAAACATCAAACTGCTCTTCAAATTATTAAAATAGGCCCCTAAATCAGAAATTTCAAGTCCAAACTCAGGCCTCATCTTACTGTAACTTACGGGTCGTCACACACACTCTACAACAAATACACTTGTAAATACTGCAGACACACACAATCACACACCAGATCTTAGCCTCTGCGGGCTGTGTACACTAATCAGATGCCGAGCAAAGACAGGATGTCACTGAAATCGAGCCTCTTCCTCAATTTTTCATCTGGCCTGCAGCAGCCCTGGCTCAGGTCCAACCGGGGACCTCCCTGACATTGTGCAGTGTCACGCACACACATCCAAGCACAGTTCGACAAAGAAAGCATGAAGACCAGCAGGCTTTTAAGGAAGAGGGGATGCTCGGAGGAGGCCTGAAGGACAGGAGCAGTGTTCTCCTCTCAAAGGAAAGGAGCAAATGATAAGAGAATGAGGGAAATGGAACGTCTGCTGGTGATATTGCCCCTCCACTGAATGCCAGACACACACATAAACACATATATAAACACACATCACCACAACCACCATTAGAGACTTGTTGTCCCATTCATAAATTTCTCCCGTTGAGAAACACAGGCATATCTTAAACAGGGCACACCCGCCCCTTTTACTACTCCAGCTCAGCAGGCCCACATGGGAACAATTAGGGGTATACGCAAGTTTGGCGAAGGTCCGTAGCAACCAGCTGCATCTGTTTTTATTTACCTTTTGCTCTGGTGCTGGATAATGTCATGAGCACATCTGCTACTGTGCAACGCAACCGTGGTTACATGCGTGGTTGACCCATGATTCTGTAATTACCCGCTGAGCGAGATGAAGAGGCCCAGCAAACCACTCAAAGCCACACAATGCCTTCCTCCCCCCTCTTTCTCCCCGCGTCCCTCCAGTGGCATGAAGTCCCGTCTGCCTCGCCAAAACATGGTGCTGAGAGCCGGGAGCTGGAGAGCGGAGGATGCTGAAGTGGCATTTAACGACCCAAAGTTGTCCACAATAGTAATTTTGACTTCATTTTGGTGTCATTAGATTGCCAGTCACTTAATGTCACTCTCTTTCTATTATGTAGGATCAAATGTGGTTATTCTCAAATGAGCTGAGATGAGATGCACTTATCAAATTTCCTGATCTGATTGCTTGTTTGTGGTCACATGGCACAAGCTGCACAGTCGGTCACTCGGTCTTGTTTTCGGACGGCAGTCAGTCAGAACAGTCAGAACAGTCAGAACAGTCAGTGGAAATATTTAAGTTTTGCAGCGTCATGGTGGTTTCTGCAGATAATCAGGAGAAACACGTAGTCCATACAAGAACTTACAGTAAATGTTTCCACTCTGTGTGTCTTGCTTCAGAAAATGACGACACCCACACACAGCTGGTCATGTAAGGGGAATGGGATTAGTCACAGGTGGCAAATTCAGTCGCAGGGTAAAATGCTTCCGTGATGTTTCAGAACTCTGAATTAAACCCCCAAAAATCATCACTTTCTGCACTTCCTCTTGTGTTTGTTTGAAATTCTGGAAGTCTGCATTATCGAGCATCTTTACACAGCAATCTCAAAGTGGCCAATCAAGACAGGGCTTGTTTATAATAATGGTGAGTGATTATGAGCAATAACAATGAAGACCATATATGGATCACTTCACAGAAGCAGTGTGTGTGGGGGTTGGGTGCCACCATGCTTAGCATCTCCCAGATGTGCAAACCATATGCTCTGACTGAAATTAAAACAAAAAAGAAACAGAGAAACATGAAAGGGGTTTTTAACTTTGTAAAGACAGTTAACAGTCGGTACAGATAGGGTAATGACCGAGAGAGGCCACATGAAAGAACCGGGGATGTTGGCGTGCTTTTTGCACCACTTATTCCATTTCCTGCTCATAAGTTCACTGAGCAGATGGGGACCAAAGGCACAAGGAAGTTTAGATTTTCTGCCCCACAGCCCATTGTATATGATGCATGTAACTGCGTAACACTGCACTGTTATCATTTACAGACGCTTTGGTGCATACCAGGAGGTCACAATAACAACGGTGGAAAAAAAAAAGGGTGGAAACACGCATGAAACATCTTCAGTCATTTTATTTGAAAGGATCTGGTTCATACCTGTGACTCTGCAGGGAATACATTTAAGGAGGTCATATTTAAAGCAACTGGTTTACTACACTGGCAAAGATGACTACCTAATTAAAGTAAACTTGCCTTTCTACCACATTTTGCATCGCTCGGTGCTAATTCATGGGTCACATACAGCTCAACTGTCAGTGCAGACACAAAGAAAATAAAAGAGAAAATATATCTACGGCAAAAAATATGTAAAACTGGTTAATGTGTGAAAAGAAGCATCTGCAGGCAGGCTGCCGGCCCAGCTCAAGAGTTTACTGAAAACACATTCAATGGTGCCCTCTCCTGTTGGTTCAGCACACTGCAGTAAAGCTAGGTGAAGCAGCACCACCGTAGCTGAAATCATATGCAAAATGGATTTGTGTTTGGTTTTTTTTAAACAAGAAAATAAAATCTGGAAAGCACCAATCTCATCCTAACAAACATAAAACTTCTAGAAGTGTGAAATTCATCATTGACAAGCAGACAGTCATTGAAATCAAGTCCATTGTGAGTTTCTATGACACGAGGCCTCTCTGGAAGGTGGCATCAGCTGAAACAACTGCAGGGTCTTCTCTACATCAGCCTGTTGTGCTGCTCGGGTAGAGACATGTTTATTTAACGCCTGCCTTGTCTGTGTCTGGATAATGTCTACCCTCAGGCAGCGGCTGGCAGAGGTCTGGCTGTATTTCTGCTTGTATAATCAACCTTCACAGCGCTGACTGACCATAGCATCACCTATAAAGACTGCGAACAGACGGAGATGAAACACGTGACACCAATGAGAATTAAAACAAAATAAGCGAATCAAAAGGCCTTAAAAGCAGCAGCGTCGCTACACTGAAGCTGCATTTGAAGTCTAGTGTGACTTAGAAAACACAAAAGTAAGAAAATGACATGACAATTTTGTCTGCTTTCTAGTCCCCCCAAACCCACTTCAGTCTTCTGTGTTTCTGCTGGTCTTTATTCCCACTGGTTGTGTTGAGTTGTCAGTATTCTTGCTCAGGTGGATCAGTTGTGAGGAAAGATGTTTCTGGTGGTTCAGCTCTGGCTGACGACTCAAGGAATGCTGGCTCTGCAGAGGAATTTGTGCTTTCATTTTGAAAATCCAAAAAGCTCGTTTCAGTTGCATTAATAAAAGCAACAGTGTCGCCGTCAAACCCGGACGACAAATTTCCACTTTGGCTCTTAGGCGTCTCATCAGTGTGGCGATTGAAACTGCGGGCCTCCATCTCTGTGTGGGGTGACTGGGTCGTGGAAAACTCTGCAGTCACCTCTTTGAAAGGAGTTATGTCGTTGAATTTCCCTGCAGGTTCTGTGGAGCGCTCCAGCGATGGCTGTCCTTTAGTGAAATTCTCATGTCTGACGTTGAGTGTGGACCTTGCTGAGTTGTTTGGACCAGGAGAGGATGTGATGTGTGGTCCTGCAGGCCTGACTATGGAGGTATGATTGCATGGTCTTAGTAAGGGTGAAATAAGTTAACATCCAAAAGCTACAAGCTACCTACATTTTCTATTTCGGAATTCGAAATGCTATTTTTTTTATTTATTGTGGCTGTAAGAATTGTAATCGTAAGCAGAATCTCTATAATGGGGTAGTTGGAAATGAGATTGCAAATGAAGATATGTTTTAGGTCATTTTGTTAAAAGGTGGATAGCAAAACAATCACTATGAGATAATACAGCTTAATTTGATAACACCAATAAAGTAATTTGGATAGATGTTGATAAAGTCATAGTTCATACACACATATATGAACATCTTCATATCATTAAGATTTAGTCACCTCCTCCTCTATTCTAGCTATTAATCTTTTATAAGTGCACTACTTATGAATGATTTTTATATTTTATACATTCAGTATATGCAAATGTGTCATTGTATTTTTTCAAAGTTAAATTTTTCTCTGCTTTTTTGATGTTTAAAAAAATCTTATTCAGTTTTTTTTCTGCCAGGGACTTTTGTTTGAACTTCTATGTGACTTTAAATTGTATGGAAGGTGCCATATAAAGTTAGATGATTGGTTGACTGAGCAACAAACAAAAGTAAGTGCCTGGTGTAACTACAGTAAAAGCCTTTCAATGGCTAGTGGTCAAAATATCATCCAATAATTAATCACCACTTTAGTTTTACTGTGTTCATCAGCAGCACACTCACCTGTGCATGGCAGTGTGTTCTCCATGGTCCAGTGCATTTTGTGATTTGTCTCTCTGAAGGTGAGCACAGCGTCCACCCTGTAGAACGGCTGCAGGAGTTGTTTGCGGTCTGTGCAGGTCTGTAAAACAAACCTGGTTTAGATGTTTTACACTGTAATGAATCCTTATGGGAAAACACGCACGGTATTTACATTTTAACAAATGTCAGAAACTGGCCAAACTGCATTACACAAGATGCACCACCTGTTGTTTCAGCTCTAACCTTGGTCTGGAGTATTTGGGCTGTCGGGATGATCAGCTCCACAAAGCCACTCGTCTCATGCACGGTGAAATTATCTGTCTGGTGCACCGACACATTACTGACTGTGAGCGCTTCGTTGTCATGGCTGCCTCGTTTGGTCAAACCCATGCGTCGTTTGAAAATGTGCAGCACCGTCTCCCCTGCTGTGGACGTGGCCACTGAAATATACATCAGGGATAAAATGTGTCACTGGGACAGATGTAGTTTTCAGATTAAGAGTTTACATAACAAACATGTGATAAACTTATGAAACACAGTTTTTGGCTTGTGACCCCTTACAGAAGAGCTGCTTGGGGTCTCTGTAAACTTCTCAGATGGTTTCATTTAAATATCTCTTTAAGGAGCAAAGACATAAAATCGTGCAACATTTCAAAAGTCCAAAAAGTGAATGCAAATTTTTGAAGCAGAGCTTTGTTTTTTCCTCTTTCAAAGCCTCATTTATAAGCTCATGACCCCCTCAGATTTATATTGTGACCTTTTTGGAAGGGGCCTGGAAACAAGATTGGGAACGTCTGCATTAAACTACTGGAGTGTAGATAAAGTAAAAAAGTAAAAACTTGCTCCACCCTGATCTGCTGCAACAGTAAAATGCTGCTTTCAAATGAATGCCTCAGTATTAATCTAATCATGTAATATGACTGACAGAGGCTAGAGGTACTTTTACTTTAGATATTTCAAATACATTTTACTGTTAATACTCCTGTATTATGAAGTATAAGCCCATTCATATAAGAGTTTGCATGAGTTTTTACTTGTAATAAAGTATTTTGACATTATTGTATCAGTACTTTGAGTAAGTACTTCTTCCACTATTGACTGAGATAAACATGTTCAAACTTGGGTTGTGGCAAAGGAAAATAACTTCTAATAAGTCTACGGAATCTCTCTCACTGCTTGCTACCCACCTTTTGGACATGTGGCTTCCATACTGTATGCATACTGACCACTGACTAGCTTCAAGGCCAAGAATTCCCCTTCATTTTCCATTACCTGCGATGACCAAAGACAGTCCAAAATAAATTAATGAATTTCAGCTGTAATGCTGCCAGCAGTCACTGGGTGGCAGTATGCCGTGTGAGGTTTCTTACTTTGACTGGGCTCAAGACCTCCCTCCTCCTGCCTTGAACTGTTATGTCTGGTCCACTCATGTTGGTGTTCATTTGGATCAGGCTGGCATCCTCCAGAGCTACAATGAGGTGATTGCTCAGAGACAGAGACCAGTGCAACTGTAATGCAGAACCAAACACACAAACACAGTCAGATGGGTCCTCTCTGCCTGTTTTCTTTATCTTTATTTTCACTGTGCAATCATAATTTCAAAAGCTGATTTCATCATGGGACTAATTGCTATTAATACCTCATTATCCCAGCTGTCGAAGGGAACTCGCCGTGTCACCTACAGACGTATAAAAATCATATCAGAATGACAGTAAAGTGCTCGGTTCAAGCAGAAAAAAGTTTGGCTACAGTACAGCCAGCAGTTACCTGGATAAACTCCGGGTCACACTGGATTTGCTCTCTGCTGGGCAGCACAGGAACCACGGGACACTTCATCATGAAACTGTGAGGTCTGCCTCCGAATCGGTTTATCCTCTTCGCCAAGTTCAGAGTCAGGACATGGTAGCCATGCTGAACAATCATCATACAACCAGAGAATTATCAGCATCACACCCAGCTGCAGAGGTTTATGAAAATGGATTGAATAATCCTGCAAAGAGTGACATACCTGTTGCTGCACAAAACATCCAGTGTAACTGACTCTGAAAATAAAGTTCTCCTCAGGGTCTTTGTGCAGAGAAAATCCACAGGCAGACAGCTGGAGGTTTAGTTGATCCAGAGATGCAAGGTTGACTTGTGGAAAGCAAAAAGTGATTCAGAAGGCACATATGGCATATTTCATCTCAATACAGTGTTCCTCTTTTGTGTCAGAAATACTTACCTTGGATCTGTAAGGCCGCAGACAGCCAGACTCCCAACCCTTCAATTCGTGCACTGTGGATCCACATCTCCATGTTTTCAGAAAAACATGACACATCCCCTTCTGAAAATACAAGTACATGTTCTAACATATCTTGAGAAAGCGCCCGGAACAACTGCATGTCATCACAGACTGAAGGTTTACCTGTTAATTTAGCTGTTTGGGTGTCAATCCATTCTCTTTTCTGGATGGAAAACACATTCTTCACAATGAAACACTGCAGAACACTGCGGAGAAGAAGAATTCAGATTACATTCTGAAGTTAGTGAATCGTCCATTTTTGTACACCATTATACTACTTACATAGCTCTAAGCAGGATGCCAAATTTTATCTGATTCATGCTGCTTCCACTGACAAAAGCAGTCAGTGGGCAGTGTGAAACCAGCGTATTTGTAGGTGAGTGGGCTGATGGCCCTGGGGAGGGGGGGGAACAGGTGTGTTTGCTTTGACATGTTAAAAGAAGGTGATAAAAAAAAGTCACAAAGAATGATCACTGTCTCCAGCATGTCTGAAAAGCAGCTTTTAAGGCAGTTGTAGAATCTGATTTGTCAAAGTTTCTGTCATTAAAAAAACTGTGATGATGCTCTACTTTGAATTACCCGCTTAACATCCAGTTTTCCCCTTTTATTTCATCTTAAGTAGCTTTGATATAATCTTGTGCCACAGTATCGCATATATTGTCACCCTGTTGCAGCTCTTCACTGAAACTATGTGTTGTTTACAATGAGCGAAACTTTCAAATTAAAGTGTCAACAGTGCTTATTTTATAACAGCACCAATTCATCAAATCTAAATAATAAATATAAGATTTCTTAAATCAGTTGATACACATCTCCCCAGATTCACTGTGACATCCATGTTGGAAACTTTGGGATGGCCCCCAAAATTTGATATACAGCTGGGTTTCAAAAAACAAACCTACCACTCTGGAATAATGTAGTTTATGAGTCAGTTATCTGATAAAAGCAGTAAACTTCATATGGATACAAGTTGAAAGTCACTATTAAAATGCAGAATTAAACAGTGTTGTGGGATTGAATAATCTTTGGCTGCATTGAATAAGTCTGTAATGGCTGTAACACTGGTGGTCGGTTGGGTGTTACATTCTGACTTCATGATAAAGATCATTTTAAGACCGTTAGATACTATCACAATCAAATCTAATCGGAATTGCGTTTTTGTCAGTTTCCTGAAAATCAAAAAGGCAAAAACACAGATTAAACTCATGTAGGCCTAAACGGAAAAATCTATTATTCCCATGATACACACATTATATCCTTCAATAGAATTTCTCAGTGCGCAACTTTTGTTTGGGCTTTTCAGGTGAATCGTTATGGTTAGACTTCAAAGGGTGACACGCGAGCTTTTAACTGCCCATTACACGTTATAAAGTACGACACGATTAATATAGTTAATCGCATTACTTTTAAGACAATTTTATACACGTTAAAAGACAGCTGGTGATCTCGTGTCTAGGTGTTAAGCAAATGTTTTTAATTTTAACTTTTGGCATCCCTACAAAGATTAACAGTGTGCCCTCCCAGCTGCATGATGTCATCTCTACAAGAGACGCAGCCATTTTGTTAGCTAGCTTGAGGTTAGAGAGGTTAGCCGTGTAACGTTAACACTGCAAATATTCACTGTAGTCGGAGCATTTCGTCTAAAATCTCACCGAGTAAGCTCATCTGTCGATGTTATTATTTGCGTACAGTCTCCAGCCACACGTTCGCAGACGAGAGGAGGACTCGGGTATTTGTTGACAGTAAACCCCGCGCCACACTGGATGGTCATTCATTTTTCAAGCTGTCTTGAGTTTGCTAGCTTGTTAGCTAGCTGGCTAACTTGTTCACGCGTGCTCTTAGCAGAGAAGAACAAAAACAATATACATGACCGCAAGTTATTAACTGTTACAGAGTCGAGGAGTGAGTGATAGCGTTTCACACGGTTTGTCTGTCTGCGTTTCACTGCCCTTGCGTTGCAGTTGCGTCACCCAGCTAACAGAAGTAAACTTCAACGAGGGTCGACGCTACAAACTCGTGTGCATCATTCCGGTGTTTACTAAGTTAATACCTTGAGCTCCATCAGCTGATTCCACTCGGACCAGCGCAGAGCCATTCAAAAACCATGTCAGAGTTGTACATTCGTGTGGCTGAGGATGAAAATGAGGAGCCCATGGAGATCCCCTCAGAGGATGACGGTACCGTTTTGCTATCATCAGTAGCAGCACAGTTTCCAGGGGCATGCGGGCTGCGGTACAGGAACCCAGAGTCCCAGTGCATGAGGGGAGTCCGGCTTGTGGAGGGTGTCCTGCATGCGCCTGAGAACGACTGGGGAAACTTGGTGTATGTCGTCAATTACCCCAAAGGTGAGACTGTGTTGGTGGAGATGATTTGCGTTAACCCCATCTTCACTATATCTTACAGGACAAAGGTTATGTGGTCACCTCTGGTCACACACACTCAGCTGCCAGTTTGTAATGTGTAAGTCTGACCTCACTGTTATGAGTGGCGTGGACAAATATTGGGAACACCTCTCAAAATACATTTCAGCAACAACACAAACCGCTGCCTCTTAAGTGAATCAGTGCCTGTTTCATTTTACTGGCTATATCTAACAAGTAGGCAACAGAGTTTGGCCCCTTAATCCCATTGAAGAGAAGTGATAATGCTCCATGATGTGACTCTGTCAACAGTAGTGTGCGTCTGTCTTTGTGGTAAAATGTAAGACCAGCTCCTGTTTTAATGTCAGTGCCCCCATGCTCAAAGCCAGGAAATGTTTTTGATGATGGTGTGGATGATCTCGACTCGCCTGCCAAAGACCCTGACACTCAACCCCTTTAACACAAGGTTCACCCAACATCAGTTCTTGCCTTTTTTTAACACTCATGTGGCTGGATGGGAGCAAATCCCTGCATCCAGGTCCAAAGATCTTGTTGAAAGCCTTTACAGATGAGTGGGAGCCATTGTTGAGATTGTACAACAACATCACATGTTGAAGTGGTCACATACGTTTGGCCATGTGTTGTATCGTGGTCAACCACCAGACAGTAAAAAGTTTAGAGGGTCCCTGTTTGACCTTTCACCTCATTTCAATGAGATTTGTATTTACATGTGATTGGCTCTTTCTCCTAATGTTACTCATCTCTATTTATTCTTCACAGACAACAAAAGGAAGATGGATGAAATAGACGCTGCCTCAGCTGTGAAAATAAAAAGGGGCTTTCAGAAGACATCAGATCTCATTGTCCTCGGGCTACCGTGGAAAACAACAGAACAAGACCTGAAAGATTATTTCGCGACCTTTGGGGAAGTCATCATGGTGCAGGTAATGACATCTTGTCTGAGTATTTTTGTCAACATTTCTTTGTTAGGCTGAGAGTGTAATAAGGGTGTGTTTCTGGTTTAGTTAAAATTGATAATAAAGCTTGCATTTCATATATGTTTACTTCAGGTCAAGAGAGATGCAAAAACTGGCAACTCAAAAGGGTTTGGGTTTGTCCGGTTCACTGACTATGAAACACAAACCAAAGTGATTGCTCAGAGACACATGATTGATGGACGATGGTGTGACTGCAAACTTCCCAACTCAAAGGTATTTTGAGCACCATTTTTTTAGTTCAGAGTATAGTTGAGATCTTCATGATATAAGTGTATTCAAATTGTTTTTGGGGAGGATCAGTTAATAAGATGCTAGTGGTCATTTGGACTTGTACTGTTAGATCATTTGTTTAGTCTAAAACAGTAATATTTAATTAAATTTGTTGTTGAAAAAGAAACAAACTTGGTGTATGTCACAAATGTTCGTTAAATGTTGGAGAGCTAGTGCTGAAATAGTCAGAAACATTACTTACAACATCATGTAGACCGCTTCATTTATTGCTGTGCCTCTTTGTCCTCTCAGGCGTGTCCTGATGAGCCCATGCGGAGCCGTAAAATCTTTGTTGGCCGCTGCACAGAGGACATGACAACTGATGAGCTGAGGCAATACTTCATGCAGTATGGCGAAGTCACTGATGTCTTTATCCCCAAACCTTTCCGGGCATTTGCATTTGTAACATTTGCCGATGACCAGGTGAGATTCACCATTAATTGGAGAGCTTTGTTCATTAAATCGAGGCGTAATAATGACTGTTGTGATAATGTTCTCCTCACTTCTTTCTCAGGTCGCCCAAGCCCTGTGTGGAGAGGACTTGATCATCAAGGGCGTCAGTGTGCACATCTCCAATGCAGAGCCCAAACACAATAATAGTAGGCAAATGATGGATCGAGGGCGGTTTGGGGCTGCAGGGTTCAGTCAGGGCTATGGCAGTAATCGCGGTGGGCTAGGTAGTGGTAGTGGAGGGGTTAACTTTGGGGCTCTCGGTCTTAACCCGGCCATGGTGGCTGCTGCTCAAGCAGCGCTGCAGAGCAGTTGGGGAATGATGGGCATGCTGGCTAACCAGCAGGGTCTGACCACTACGGCAGGCACAGCTACTACAACCCGAGACCAGACCTATAGCTCTGCCAGCACTAGTTACAGCAGCCCGAGTTCAGCTAGCCTCGGGTGGGCTGCAGGCACTAATACTGCCTCCAGCAGTGGCTTCAGCTCCGGCTTTGGCAACTCTATGGAGTCTAAGTCTTCTAGTTGGGGAATGTAGATAGCTTCGAGTTTACCTTTTCTGTTGCTATTAGGTTAATCTGGTAAGTATACCTATAGGGGGGAACTGCTTATATCTTATGTTCCTATTATTTAAAAATACACTGCCTTTTATTTTGTTAAAGAGAAAATTTATACTTGCGTGTGACTGATTATGTAGTCATGCATTGAATGGGTGGAACGTTTAGTGGAAACTGCCACACGTTTTTTGTTTTTTGGTGAAAATGTTATACTGTGCATGCAAATTAATATTTATAAACATGCACGAGTATCTCGAGAGCTCCCTCAGCCACCTGTAAAATGGGCTTGTTATAGTTATATATGTGTATGCAGTTGATTGCATCTTTTTGTTTGTTTTGTTTGACGTCTTTTGGAAACGCCTTCATGAAAATCTCTTCTGCAGTTCACCAACTCTTTCCCAATTTCCTGGGAGGAAGCTCCTCATTGGCAGCAATGTTCGACAGATCTCAGTATCAATTCCCCTCTTCCCATGTGTAAATGCTTTGTCATCAAAGAACACAGCTTCACTCTGCATATACTGTGTTAGACGGTGGGTGTTGTCTTTTTTTCCTCTCCCCTTTTTTATGGATATAGAAATCGTGTCTGCTCTTGTCGCTTTTCGAGATCAATGAGTGGGATTGGTGTTGGACCGAGTGAGAGTGAGCGAACGGGAGAGCAAGAAAGCACGTGTGAGAAGGACTGTTTGTGCACATTTCTTTTTTAAGGGACAAATGCCTGCGAGAGTTGAGAAGAACCTGTGGCTTTGTGCGAGTGTGAGAGGAAGAAGCAAGTACGAGTGTGTTCCTAAGGGCCATCACAAGGACATTTGTTGCATCTCGAGATCCCTATGGTCTCTGCTTTCTCTCATCGTTTTCTATCAACTTAAATTCTTTTAAAACACAGTGAAATGTCAAGTGCTATGAGTATTTGTATTCTTTCGTAGCTTTTTCTTGCTGTCTGATTTGATGTGAATGCTGTGTCTGGTTGTGTGCTTTATTTTCTCCTTGTTACCACCCTCTTTGTGTGAAAATGTGACTTTGTGCTGAAGTCTGTATGGAGGAAAACAACTGAAAGTGTGTTGAAGTTTGCAAGTGAGCTCAGAGGTTGATGTGGTGAATGTTTGATAAGTTCCCATTGAAAGTTTGTGTTTGAAGTGGTTACGAATGCATTTTCTATGTTTTGTGAATCAAAGGGAAGTCTGAAATAAAACTGAATTTGACTAGGTATGATACTCTCTTGACAGTGACTTATTTTTGCCTTTACATTAATTGAACTGCCAACACTTTAATTCACATGTATAGGGACCTCGGACATGGACAGCCCAGGTTTTCGTCCGAATCCAGATTGGAGTCAGTTATGGAGAAGCTGAAGACAATGTGGGGTGGGCCGGCACAAACCAACAATGGAATTGCTGCACGACTGCCTTAATCCTGAAAAGGATCTTCTTCAACTCACTAGCAAGAAACCTTCGACCATCCCGTAATGAAATTTAGACCGGACCATACTCAATTGGGCTTGAGGTACTTGTCTATACCTACAAATGTCACAAATAGGACCAAAGTCACACCTGCAGTTTGACAGTGATCATGCGTATTGTTTTTTTCTTTCTCCAAACTTGTGAAACAAAGCTTGCCTTAAATTTCACACATGCATTTCTGTCAGTAAATGCTTTATTCCTTGTGCTCATAACAGGCAATGATAACTTAATGGAAGCATTAACTGGTCGGTTTCTTTTCAATGTAATCCAAAATAATTTCAATAAGGCAGTGTGTGCTCTTGTTATTTTGTCTACATGGATTGTAAACTGGTTGGAATGTATGAGATGAGTGATTTTCAAAGGGACTTCAACAACTGAACATGCCAGCAGGAATTCACACTTTCTGTATTGAAATATTTTAGTATTGCGGTGTAAAATAAAAGTTCTGAGTTTTTAATCACCTGTCGTCTCTCAATGTAGATAAATATAAGTATTTTTCTAACTGGGCCCCATTTCCAGCTCTTATTTTTAATCATTTTGCATGCCTTCAATTTGATGCCTTTTTCAGATTTTATTTGGAAGCGTAGTAAAATGTGCTGGTGTTCTGTACTGGGTAGTGTAGTTTTAATGTTCTGTCTGTTGGTGGTGCTAATGAACTATTTTGTAATCGCTTGGGGGACAAGACTCCCAGGTGGCCTTTTATTTATAGAAATATATACCTAATACCTTTCGTTTGGTTTGTCTGTGCTCATAGAGATTTGTTTACACACCAACTGAGGGACTACTAAGAATTTAAATGAAACCGATTTATAGCTTTTCTGCAGAAATCCACTTGGGATACCCAGTCAAACACAGAAGAAGCTTGTAGAACATTGTATACAATTCAAACCTAAAATACATTCCTGCTGGATGTTATGTATTGTAGATATTATGAAAAATTATTTTCAATAGCAATTTAGAAAGTGTGTTCAAAGCCTGACATCAGTTCCCTGACCTGCCCATGAACAAGGTTTTTGGAAGGAGGAGGAGGTTATATCATTTAAAATAAATCTTTGTGCTGTGTCAGTAATGGAGAATCCTATTTTTGGTCTAATATAATTTAAGCTGACAAAGTTGAAAAGCACAGTCCATAAGTTCTTAAGACCTGACACTGTTTTCTGTTCTGTCACCAAATTCACGTTTAAAAGGGCAGAATTTAAAAATGTGAAAAATTAATTGTTTATAACTTGAATTTTAAATCTTGAGCTGTGTAAGACTCAAGTCCTGATCAGTTTTATTTATCTCATAAATCATTAATAATACTAACAGAAAAGATTGTACAGGTCTCTCAAATTGCTGCATCTCTTTAATGGTACTGAAATTTCTCTAATGGTGAGGCTCATTAATGTCCTGCATCAAAGATAACAGCTGCAGTTTCATTGAAGCTTGCTGCTGTTAACATGGCAACACAGTGTAAACTCATGTACTTTCTCCCGCTGCTGGCAGGTTGAGAAGGTCTTCTAGAAGAAGTTCTTGCAGGGTGGTCTGTCCTGGCAGGCGATGTGGTTTCTGAGGGTCCTCTCTGCTACCTTCCCTGGATCCATGAACCCAAAGTGTAGCTCAGTCATTCCGGAAAGCATCTGCTGTAGCTCCTTCTGTGGTTTCTAATGAAAAACAAACTCAGGTTCAAACTTCAGCTTTAAAATTTGCAAGTAAGGATGCAGTTGATACAGTACAGGCAGAGAGTCAAGGCACAAACACAGCTAAAATGATCAATATTGTAGGAAAAATACACAAGTGAAAAAACAAAATTTTACTAATACGAGATTGATCTCACAGAAATCCCCAGATTAAACAGTTTGTTAAAATGGATCAACTGACCTGATTGTTTGACAGTTCTAGGTTGTCATCGGTTTGTAGACACAAATAATACCTCTGACGGTGCATACAATGAGGGCCTGAAGAATTACTCAGTCCCCCTCATGATGGCTGCTGTGTTCAGCCTGCTGAAGACCAGACCGCTGCTGCCTGATTCATACGCCCTCACTGAGGGACATCAAAGGTATGATCACCGAACTCTGCATGAACCTACACACAATTTTGTCACGTCCATATTTATCCTCCTATCCTATATTTGCTAAACCGTCTGGATAGAATCATCTGTTTTCAAATAAGTATTGCCTTTGTAACTAAAGCCTACTAAAGGTCAGCTCCTCTGCACTATAGCCCTCCACTGTTGTCCATAAGTAAGCCACTGTTAAACCGGGCGACCTTTTCCTTCATTTTGATGATCAATACATGATCAATCTAACATAAACTGTCCTGCTGCCAGAAATATGCATCAATATAGTATATTCAATCTATCTATCTAGATATCCAGCAGTAATATCTGAAGTATATATTAATGACCTGTTTTTAAAGATTTATGTACATCTCCAGCAGGAACCAGTAGGTTTGGGCTGTGTTGCAGGTTTTGGTCTTTTCATTAAAATTTACTTGTTGATATTCACCATTGGGTCATTTTGTTGAACAGTGTTCATTTCAGAAATCCAGGAAGTGGAGAGCGTTTGATCTTGATGGAATCCATTTGCATCTGTTGTCCAGTCTTCCTCCTCCTGCTTCATTATGCATCATCATGCTGTCTGGTGTCACCCTGCTGCCTGCTTTGTCTGCAGATGACTCAGTGGCCTCATCCTCCACCTGCACTGCCTCCACTGAGCTCTAATAGCCTCTTGTGCTCTAATGCAGCCTCCGCTTGGCATCGGGCCTCATTAAGAATACAAGGCCTCTAATTGTAGAGAATGTTCTGTCCTTTGGATTAATTAAGCATTAGAGAAAAGGGATAGGGACACACACGTTTATTTTTCATTAGCCAACGGGACAAATCCAGATAACAGAGTAGCAATGATTTGGTAAAGGGGCCTCCCTGAGGGCCAGCAGTGGTGAACCTCAGTCTGATAATGGAGCAGCCTGTTTATGGTATTTGAAGTGCACTGTAGTTAAGCATGTGAATGACAGTGCTTGTATTGTTTGTTCTGCTGTGCTCCCCTTCAGGATCAAAGCTCTGACAGGAGGTGTCAAACGAGGAGGTCTTTGAAGCGTCCCAGGACGGTTGAATAGAAGATAGAAGCTTGACGTAAACATCAACCTGGCAATCACCAAAGCTATCGCAGCACAGGTGCACTGAGGTGAGGCTTTGTTTAATGTTTAGCAGCAGGTGTAATAGCAGCTGTGACACACTCCTGTCAGATGCAACATCCCTCACCGGCTGTGGGGGTGTAAGCAGCGCTGTCTGTTTCAGCAGCTGAGAATCCCCTGGCGAGGCATTACAGGCACAGCAGGGAAAAAAGGTAAAAGGTAGAAATTAAGGTTTTTAATCAGTTTTTGTTTCTTCATCCACGCTTCACTAGAACCAAATCTTTGTTTCTAAACTGACCTTCATTAATGTCATGAAGTTTTCTGACACCAGGCACAGTTTACTGATCTATTCACAGACATTTTGAGTTGTTAAGTATTAATTTAGTTAACGTTATTCCCAAAAGTATTAGTTTGTTTTAATGTTGTTTGTTTCATTTCAAATTTACTTTTTTTAGCAGTATTGTGCCTCTATTAGACAGCCAAGTGTAGAGAGATGTCAGGAAATAAGTATATGCAGAGTGACATGCAACAAAGCTCCACACCTGCATGTGACCTGGGGACTTCAAGGTTCATGGCCAGCATCTCAACCCTCAGGTCACTATGGCACCCCATGAAACAGTGGGACCCCTCATCTATCCATTATTTGACATAGGGGAAAAAGCTGTGAAGAATGAATCATCTTTTAACTCCTCCACTTTATCTTGTTAGGACCTGTTCCTACTCACTCAGAAATTATATGTACTCAGAAAGAAAAAACCCTGACTATTTCAACTATTTATGTAACTACAGCTGTGGTGTTCTGTATATTGGGACTGGACTAGACTAGGATACAGAGAGAGGACACCTGTACAATTCAATCTTTATATTATTTAGCATTCTTAACTTTTATTAAGACTGTCAGAGACTTTGATTCAACTTCTGTTGTAATTTATATGACAATGAAATAATAATTCAGCCTCAAAACTTACTTTACCTGTGCTGGCACCATGTTTAGTAATACACAAAAGTAGTGTTAATTGCGGAGCTGTATTGTACTCTGCATTAATGTTTATGTCTTGTTATTGTCCGTCTTGTCATAACATGACTGACACTGAATTGTTTGCTGTTATATTAACACCAGTTTTTAGTTGCATTATAACGAATTAGGGTGTATGAAGAAACAGGTATTGGGGTGTTGGGGCCACCTGCTGGACAATCACTGAAATGACAATTTATACATTTCACTGCTTATGGTTACAGTCCTGCTTGTTAGTCAGCTATATCTTTAACCTGATTATAAATTTTGGTTACATTTACTGGAAAATTAGCCCTCGTCTTTGGCCTCTGGCCTATTTTTAGAAGACAGGATTTCCTCATTTTGTGAACCAGTTTTGAGCATTTTCACAATTTCCTGAATAGAAACTAGACTTACTTACAGAAAAAAAATTGTCACAAGTATTCCCTGATTGTCTGTCAACAATTATATTTTGATGCAGTTAGGGGTCTAGACACACATTTTGACAATTTTCAGTCACTCACAGTGTCCGTCTTCCACCAGATGGGCCTTTTAAACTATATCCTGTTTATATCTCAGGCAGCTTATGTCACTTGTTGCTTAATTTAGTGCTACACACAAACACATCACAATCCTGTTTACAGCACCCAGAGAGTAAGGACCATACAAGCTAATTATAAAGGGATTGAAGTCTTTATTTAGCCTAATACAGTACAGTGCAACAGTTCACCTTAATCCAGTGTTAACACGGTGAACCCTGGGCCCAACATGACAGGTGAGAGTAAGCCTGATAGCCAGCATAATATCAATAGCATTCAGATGGAGTCAACACTCCTCAGTCGCTACACCAAAACACACAGGGTGTAGAGTTAACAAAGCACACAATCTATGATTCCACTTCTTGATAAATAAAACCGCAACAACACGTCTTTGAAAGGAGTAAAAAGTTGGATTCAGGTCATTGTTGGGGTGGGTGGCTCCTAAATATTCAGGCATGGTTATAAAGATGGAATGTGTAACATGTCTTCTTCTCTCACAGATAACTTCCCCTTGTCCTCCGCCTCCCGTCTTTTTTGTGTTTTTGAGTGATGTGCAGAGGAACCTTAAGCATTGTAGGATGAGGAGGAGACATTTCCACCGTGGCCCGTCCAGTTGGTGTGGATGAAATGACCAGGGTTTGACAGCAGTTCATATGTGTGGGCTCCAAAGTAGTCCCTCTGGGCCTAAAAGAACAAAACACAACATTAGCAACACCTGACACCCGCAGAGACAAATTTCAGGTCCAAACAAGAATGCAGCTAAGGATAAATACGTCCATCTTCAACTTGCTTGTTTTTTTCAACCAACAGATATTCAGACTACAACAATATAAACACGGAGAAAGCAGCAAATCCTCATGTGTAAAAGCAGTTATAGTGTGATAAATGATTAAAACTGTTTCAGCTCTATATTTTTACGCTGAACTGAGTTACAAAACACACACAGCATCCTGTCGGGGTCTTAAAGCTCTTAGATCCCAACACAAACACACACCACAGCTCCACGTGATCTTTCTAATCTGATATATCTCCACTGTCGGCCAGATGGTCAGTGGGCTCTGCTCTGCTGCTCTTCTGTTGTCTTACCTGGAGGAGGTTTGCTGGCAGCTGTTCATGTCTGTAACCATCGTAGAAGGACAGAGCTGTGGTGAAACAGGGCATAGGGATGCCATGCTGGACTCCAGTGCTGACTGTTCTGCGCCATGACTCCTAAACACAGAGATTACACAGGTTAACAAATGTTTTTATTCATGGAGCTCTAATGTAGCAGGGTCTGTATTATGACAGGTCAGGTAGAGTCATGTTCGATTTGACAATATGTTTAATGCAGAAGAATCTGAGTGGACTTTCCATGAGCTTTTTTTTTTAGAAGATGGACATTGTGAATTGTGAAGTGCAGAGAAAAATGACATATTTTACATAGCTGGATGTTGACTAATCATGTTCCCTCCACTGTTTTCTCTCTATTTACGTCTGTTTGGGTCGACTCAGATGTGACTGTCTGCACCCAGTTGTTTTTCAGTCTGCGTTCTCCCCTTCCACTGTCTGCATGTCACTGTTTTCAAAGTCGCTGTCGCTACATGAAACAACAACAACCTCCAAGCTAGCAACCACCACTACCCCAACCCTAACCTGGTTGCTAAAGGTACAAGCTATCAGATGTTTCTTTTTTTTTTTTTTTGTCGGGAATGAGTCATTTTAATGCCCGGGTTCGCCTCCCAATGTGCAAATGTTCCACCAAAACCAAAAAAGTCCCTCCGACACTATTTTGCAAGAGCATCATTGCCGCATCCTGCGCTGAGCACTACCCATGGTGACTGTAGTTGGTTTAAAAAACAAACAAACAAACAAACAAGCCAGAGTATTTTTCTGGCACAGCGCTAAAACAAGTGTGGAGATAAGTCTGACTGTGCAACCTCAACCAAGAACTCTTCAATCGTCTCATGAGACGGTTTGGATGATGTATAAACGATGAATAAACCCACTGTGTCCTTTCTTTAACAATACAATGTAAAATGTGATCACCAGATTTCAGTTTGAAAACTACCTGAAAACTACTACATCTCAGACAGGTGATGATTATATCAACTAGCGATCATGTTTGTAAAAGAGGAAACAACTTGTTGTGTGAGTCTTTGTCAATGAGGGTATTGCACCTTGGTCTTTGGACACTTCCTTATTCCTCATACCTGACAGTCCTGCACAGCATCACTGAAGAAACTGTCCAGCAGCAAGTTTTGCAGCTCTGCGTCCCTGTCAAAAGCCTCTTTGATTTTACCCAGGAAGACACTGGTGGGGAGAGGAGAGCGCAGTGTTAGCCAACAGATAGCTCATTGGATTACTGCATTGAACCAATACCATTCAAATAAGTACAGCGTCCTAGCCGCAATGCACAGGTTGAATGGTGATTACATACTGCAGGTCATACTGAGCGTTTTGTTTGTTTTAGGTTTATGCAATGTCTTTGGTAAGTTACACAAAGCAAACCAGTGTCACAACCAT
The DNA here is from genome assembly GCF_017976325.1 of Chelmon rostratus. Classification (NCBI taxonomy): domain Eukaryota; kingdom Metazoa; phylum Chordata; class Actinopteri; order Chaetodontiformes; family Chaetodontidae; genus Chelmon; species Chelmon rostratus. Next base: position 10,670,159 of record NC_055667.1, on the reverse strand, counting down.
AGTTTCCTCATTCTTCCTCTACTCTGGCTTTACAAGAAGGGTCCAAATTTTATTTCATCAACATTTCTCAATCGAGCAGTACACATATGTAAGGCAAAACAGGGTTAATAATAACATTAAGACTTACTAACATGAAGACCCTTTACCCTAGAGTTGTTCCAAAATTTAAATCCTCAACTTTATAGTTTCTTACAAAGTGAATTAAATCAACAAAAAAATCTCTCCATGTTATTCTTGCTTTCTCAAGAAGTTCTCTCTTACACTGCCCAACCACAGCTTTCATTGTCAGTGCGAAACACGCCTGTTGAAATGAAGTTGCAATATACCTCCGGATGATGCAGCCTCCTCTCCACATCAGAGCGATGGCACCGTAGTTGAGGGACCAGTCGAACTCTTTGGCTGCCTGCCGCAGAAGCATGAAGCCCTGTGCGTAGGAAATGATCTTGGAGGCGTACAGGGCCTGCAGAGAGAAAAATTCATCAATTTATTGTGAAATACATAGTCATTATAAACCTTGGAGCCTCTAAAACAGTTTCAACAAAAACTGAAAATTGTAACCTTCCCAAAAGGTAGGATTTATTGCAAACTAAGTATGTACTGTACTGTGTTCTACCTTTCTGATGTCCTCCAGGAAGGCGGCCTTGTCCCCGCTGAATTTGACCCCCTGAGGCCCTGAAAGGCTGCGGCTGGCCTCCACCCTCTCATCCTTTAGTGAGGACAGGCATCTGGCAAAGACAGCCTCCCCTGAAACACAGAGGGGGGGAGAGAGTGGAGGAGACAGAGGAGTGGACAGGGACAACAAGGTTAGCCCTCTGCACACATCGCACTATTGGAGCATCACATAAAAACAGAGACGAGTCTGTAAACAGACATTTAGAGTTCCAGAAACCTCTTACAACAAATGATAACGTAGGTTATGCCAGCCAATGCCATGCTGCGGAAACAGCATGCCTACACAGAGACAAAGTCCATGCATCAGCATGACTCAGCAGTAATAATACTGTTGTATGAGCAGGGCTTGCCACAACTACATTAGTAAAAGATAAATTTCAGGGATCGACAATTGCCACATTGAATATGATAAGTTATTTGTCACTGTATCAGGATACAGTAAGAGGGACAACTGTTGGGTAAGCATGACTTGCCAAAAACAGCACAGCCAGGTGATGCAACCCACCGGCAGAGAGACAGGCAGGGAGAGAGACAGACAGGCAAAGAGACAGGCAGGGAGAGAGACAGTGAGTGAACCGTCTTAGTGAGCAATGTTATCCCTGCTGGGGGAGAATTCCAGCCATGTATACTGTACCGGCCTGTCATCCTGCTCCACACAGACCGGCTCAGCTCTCAAACAATGAAGCCTTTTGTGCCGCCTCTATCCCTCCATCGTAACATTGGCAGCACTGACAGGGACTGAGCAAACAAATAATTTCTTCAAAGTCTGATCTGAACAATGGTTGCAGGGATTTGGTGACGAGGAACTTCCTCGTATAGAATATCTACATGACTGAACTTTAAATGAAAGTTTATCATGTGTCATTTTAACTTTAACAACACACTCTAAAAGGTGTCTCTTTAGAGAGGCACTCACTCTGCAGAGCTCATATGTTGACACCTTTCGTCCTGGATTATTAATCTCACCTCCTGACCTCCATTTTGTCCATGGCTGTTTTTGAAACAGACTATCATGCAGTCAGAGCAAAGCCCAAAGCTGTACAGCGTATAACAAATCCCCCTTATGTCACTTGAGATGAGCAGGCCACGCAGAAAAGCCTTCAATCTTCTTAGTGGCAGCCACATATCGATCATGTTCCCTAGAAAAAGCTCACTGCCCACGCTGTCTGTCAGCTAACTGGCAAAGCTAAACATTAGCCCCAAAACTCTGATCATGAGGTCTACTGCCCTTTAATTTGTTGTAGCCATGTTGAAATCTTAACATGTGTGATGCAAGGCCTTTTGCCGTGTCATCATGACAAACACGGTTCACTGAAAGCAGCCAGCATTGGAAGGAGAGAGAAGGAAATCGGATACTTCCTCGTCTACAGCCTCCTTTCTTCCTCTTACCAATCAAGGTGACAGGTGTGCCGTACTCCAGGGCTGAAATGGCCGTCCACTTCCCTGTTCCTTTCTGTCCGGCGCTGTCGCGGATCTTGGGCAGCAGGTGTGTGCCATCCGAGTCCCGGTATTTAAGGATGTTAGCCGTGATCTCGATCAGGAAGGAGTCGAGCTCTGTTTTGTTCCAACTGTCGAAGGCCTGAGTGTTTCAGCGTGATGAAATAAAGTCAGCCGCATTGATTTTTTTGGCATGACAAAAAAAAAAATACGAATGAACATGACATCATGCAGCTCACCTGTGCCATCTCATCGTGGTCCATACCCAGAACATCCTTCATCAGGTGATAGGCCTCACAAATCAGCTGCATGTCGCCATACTCAATGCCATTATGGACCATCTTCACAAAATGCCCAGCACCCTCATCTCCCACCTGCCCAGGCAAGACCGTCAGATTATTGTGAGGTGACCTGATAACAACTGCTACAACCACTCAGTGTGTTGAACTTTATGTACACCAGACAAATTAAACACCACTCACCCAGTCGCAACAAGGTTCTCCTGTTCCAACCTTGGCAGCGATGCTCTGGAAGATGTCTTTTATATGTGGCCTTAAAAAGGAAGCAACAGCAAGTTTTAAACTGATTAACTTGTGCGCTGAAGTGGATGAATTCATGAATTCATATTTTCTTTTGCACGCGTGTGTCCCACGGCCGATATCTAGTGTGCAGCTTAAAGTCTCACCAGGCCTCTTTATGTCCTCCTGGCATGAGTGAGGGTCCATAGCGTGCCCCCTCCTCTCCGCCACTGACTCCACTGCCGACAAACAGCAAACCCTTCTCTTTCAGACTCTTACACCGCCGCTGTGCCACAGAAACACATCACACACACTGTGAGACTACCCTCAGACAGAAATGAAGATTTACAGCTAAACAGTGATTCTCTGCGACTTACTGTTGTGTCTCTGTATTCAGAGTTGCCGCCGTCGATGATGATATCCCCAGCCTCGAGAAGAGGAACCTGAAGAACACAAAATCAGCTGATTCGACTGGGCAAGACTTTCCGCAACTTTTAACACGTTGCAGCACAAACTACCCACCAGTTTGTCGATAAAGTCATCCACAGCCTGTCCAGCCTTGACCAGCAGAATGATCCTCCTGGGCTTCTTCAGCTTGGACACCATGTCCTCCAGAGACTCTGCTCCAATCACCTTGGAGCCCTTGGCCTCATTCTTCAGGAAGTCATGCACCTTGGACACGGTTCGGTTGTAAGCACAGACCTGTTGGAGGGGTTTGGTGATTACTGGCTGAAATAAAAGAGAAAAGTGGAACAGGTTTGACTGCCAGTCAAAGTTAAACACAAGAGTTGTCATCTTACCACGAAGCCATGGTCATTCATGTTCATGATGAGGTTTTGGCCCATGACAGCCAATCCGATCAGTGCAATGTCTGCTCTGTGAGGAGAAGAGTGACAATCACATTCAACCCTCATTGAAAAGGCTCAACATCAACAACAAGGACTTCTAAAGACTGTCCGCTGAACATTTCCGCCAACATTATACCTTATTTTGTTAAATGTATCTTGAACCTCTATGTTTTAACTTGCTCTATGTTTTATCTTGCACTAAAAAGGAAATTCAATCATGGTTTTCAAAGTCACACAGACATGACACCACTTGTCATTTCAAAGTTAACTGTCATTCATTTGGGTCCACAGCAACCATTTTATCGGTTATGCCGTTCAATTTTCACTCTGAATGTCACATTTATTTCTGAGAAACAGTAAAGCGGTTAGCTAACAAGCTAACAGCTCCGTCTACGTTAACTGAACAAGAAGATAACTCCAAGCAAATGAGAAAGAACGAGAACAAAGTCTGCAATGATTTAACCACACGTTTCAGCCGCAACCTTTCCGCTTTACCAACTATTTAAATACATATAAATGTGTGTTGGAAACTTACTGAGCCATGGTGTTCTGCGGGTAGAGCAACGGTGAAGTGACAGTGTTCAAATGACAGCCTCGCACACCTCACTTCAGGTTCTCGCTCGTTTTACTTCCTTGTTCCCTTCCCAGCGTGACGAGGGCGAGGAGCGGATCACGTACGCCCACGTAGAGCATCCGCCAATCCGATGACGTCCAGCACACTGAAGCGATGTTGTTCGCGAATTCTCATTGGTTCAGAAACCTGAGCAGAGGTATCCGTTCTCCTATTGGCTTCAGAGGCCGTCACTCATTTTTACGTAAGCACACCCACTGGGAATGGGTTTTATTTCAGAACAAATCCTGTATCCTACAACTTCCATGGAGATGGAAAGTCGGCCTACATTTGCTGATGTAGGCTACTGTACTTTGGTACAATTTTCAAGTACCTGTACTTTGCTGCTGTAAATTCTACTTCACAAAGTTTCAGAGAGAAATATTCCGCAACCCCTCACAATAAATACTTAGACATTGCTGCGTCGTCGTAATAGCAATGTAATAAAGTCATAAATCAGTCACAGCAGCCAGATTTCTGCAGAACGAGTACTTTTGCTTTTGACGCTTTGAATACAGTTTGCTTACAATATTTCTGTAGTTTCAAGCAGGATCAAGAATTTGTTACATTGCTTTTTTGTACTTTCAGTTACGTAAATAATCTAATTTCTACAACCACTGACATTTTTAGCACTTAAATAAAAATTTACTTGAATTTTGTAGATTAAATATTGCCTCTATACGAGTATGCTGAAAAAAAAAATGAGTCGACTCAGATTTTCTTCTTAAATTGCTTCAGTCTACATAAAAATATGAACAAATGTTTATACTAAAATATCCTGTTTAACACTGAAGAAAGTGCACGTTCCTTTGTTGTAATTAAGGCTGGATTACAAGGCTGACTGCCCCAGGTCCCCAGAAGTCCACGGACCCCAGAACAGACAGGTGGGGCCTGGATTATTTCCTGAGTTTGAGTCCCTGTGTTGAAGACGGCCTCTGTGTCCGAATCTGCTTTTAAGATCTTGATTTGTGCTCCAGTTATCACACTGCAAACCTGGGGCCAGCAGTGGAAGGAACAAGTGGTTAATTCCCCTCCAGCAGGCTAATCCAACCTCGGCTGTAGAAGTTAATGTATCCTAAGAAAAAGACAAGCAAATTGTTTGGTGCTTATTTCTGTTTATAAGGTATTAGGTGTCAAAAATGTAGTCATTTCTCTTTCTCTGGAGTGATCTTTAACTTCCACTGTGTCCCAGTCTTCTTTCCATGCAGAACAAGATTTCACAGTTAATAAACCATGCAAAATGTCTTCTTCCAATTACTGGAAATCTGTGGCAGATCACAGGAAAATGACTCTGCACTTAACCAGTTTAATGTCAGAACGTCTTTAAGTGCATGAGAGGCAGGGAGGAGGAAGTGGTTTTGGGTCAAAGATTCCAGATTAAAAGTACTTCATGAATAAGTTTTCTGTGCAATGAAAAGTCTATTGAAACATTTTAGTCTATCAGAAAGTGCACTAGCCTATACTACAGACTGAGCCTGGGGCTTCACAGTAGAGAACTGTTTTTAAAAAAGGCAACAGGAAGCTCATTTCTGCCAGGAAAATCAAAAAATGAATACAAAGTTAGGGATGATGAAGGTAAAAATGCTCACTATACATCAAATGAGGAGATACTAAGTCAACATTTTGACTTGCAAAGACCAAAGCAAAAAATATCAATTTACATAATTAAGAGATAAGTCAAAATGTGTTCTTTTGAACTTAAAACTACGATAAGAATTAAAAAATTCTCACTTTTTTTCACCAGACTCAAGGGTTTGACTTGAAGACACTAAATCAACTATTTAGTCAATATTTTTCTAAAAAGTCAAAACTATGAGTTATAATTATGACGTACTATCTTATAACTAAGTTAGATTTCTGTGAGTTTTATTCCTCTCATTCCTGATTTCATTTCCTGGCAGAAATCTGCTCCTGGAGCACACAAATATGGGGAAGTTGTAACATGTAAAAACACGTAAAGATGTGAGTCAAACTGCACAAAGGACAATACAGACAGGCAGCATTGTTCTGCTAATGCACAGTTTGCACTTTTATTGTTGCCTCATTCACTAAACAGTTCAATGGTGCAAGATTACCATACACAGAATTAGGATATCTGCATGACACATCTATGCTATACAGCGAATGGATTATAATTATTACAAATACAGTAAACATATTTACATTTTAATTCAAGCTCCATACAACACAGATATTTACAAAATAAGTATGAAAATGAAACCAGTCTGACAAATAATGTACAGTGTTAATGTCATGGTTTGTCGCTTTCTTTTCGTGAACAAATCCAAAGGGAACACAGTTAACTGATACTGTCAGAGGGGAAGATGGAAAATATCATGGCTAGTCTTGTTTGAAAGGCATCAACGGAAAAAAAAAAAGTGTTGAGGTGAAGAAAGACACCAGCAAAACAATAGTATACTGTCATTTTAGATGTCACTAGCTACTTTGTATTATATTCCCTGATATATTAGAATAAAAAAAAATGAGTTAAAAACCACCCTTAATTTGTTCGAATGCAAGAGGCTGGCTAGCGTGTGTAGTGAGTAAATATTCTTCAAATCAAAAGCAGACTTCCACTCAAACCACTTTCTAATTAAGAGGAAGCACTAACGTAACTCACCTCCCCTGAAAGATGCAGTGGGTTATACATTTTAGTTCTTTTTTTCAATGATGGACAAACACACATCTTCATAGTACATTCAACGCTCTCCCACTTCAGACCGGAAGAGGCTGCCACACCATCATTTGGTTCATTCTGAGAAGAACAACTAAACCGCACAGACTTTATTTGATCAGTTAGTTGAACCTTTTATTGATATGTGCAAAGAGCTGCAAACTAATATATACATTGCAAACAATAAATACACAATCCAAAATAATATACCTCTGCAAATGAGTCACTGAGGTGAAAATGTTTGCTCTGACAGGTATTCATATCGATATGTATCTCACATGTGTGGAGCACGCTGAGGTTAATGTGAGGTGCGTTGCACTTTGAGCTTCGATCAGTGCATAGATGTCTGTTTTTTTTTCATTATTATTTTAGTACATGTGTAGCTCTGCTGACAGACAAAACATTTTCTCAGAAACAATTCTTCAGGTTTGCGTTCCTCTGACCGGCAGGTTGGCTGACCTGAGGCCAGTGACGCTCTGCAGCTTTAATTTATTCTGATTTGTTGCCTGTCTTTAAATCAGCAAATCAACATATTTCACCAATAATGCCACCAGTGCTTGTAGCAGGTGGTGGCTACCTCTGTTTAACACCTTTAAAACCTGCTGTCCGTTTCACATGATACAGTCGGCATACTGCTGGTTGGTTGGCCAGAGTTTTCATTGCCCGTCTGCACTTCTCACAGTTGTACCATTTGTAGAGACAGAGGCACCAAAGATGAAATTCACTAGGAGCCAAATGTAGCTTCTGTAGTACGATGTACAGAGCAAATATTTTCATTAACAATACCACAAATTAAACCTTTGAGTATATGTCATCCCTTTAATACCACTTCTTCTTTTCTAGTAAACCTTTTTCCAGAGAGAGCTATCCAGTGTAGCCTTGATATGTGCTCTTATCAGTGTTCGTGATACTCAGAAATAATCTTGGACTCAACATGTGAAATCTGCCCTCATCTTGCTATAGATATGTGTTAATGTGCAAAATAAGAACACCAATAAAGTTGGTTAGAAATTAAGAAATAAATGCCCTCTGTTACATTTCATATAAAACTTCCCTACGGAATGATTAAAAGCATAATAGATTTAAAAAAACAAAAACAATCAACAATGTTAATGATCAAGAAAAAAAAAGTCAACCCAGTGAGAGTAAGATGAGTTAAGAGGTCTGAATTCAGGAAAGCAAACAGAGAATGAACACCTAACCTGCGGCGCTGCTGAGCAGTAAGCTCTTCACTATCAGGCATGACAGTGAGGGGAGTCATGGGGTAGACTACCGTCTGTCCTGCAGGCTATGTGCTAGCAGCGTCATCAATTAACTACTGGCGTCAAGGCTAAAGCATTGCAACTTCATTCTCTTTCCTACATCTTCCTCCCATTTCACCATCTTCTGTTTTGTCTTCAGTATTACACAAACTTAAACACAATATCAGCGGATGTTGAGGCTCTCTTGAGGTCTGACGCTCAACACGTCAGCGTGAGAACAAACTGCTAAGAGCTAGAGGAGCTGAGAGGAATGTCTAAAATGAGAGTCGTAACTACCACACTGATCCCAGAGCAGACAGTATGTACAAATCATGTCCGTCTTCCTCTTCCTCCTCCTCGTCTCCTTCGAAACCCTGTTTTTTATTCATGAGATGAAAACAGCAAAAGGCCAGGGGCAAATTATCTACTCCTGTAGGAACAATCCATCAGATTTTCACTGATCAGATATGAAATAATCTTCAGATATTTCTGCATGTGTTTGACACAAATGCATGATTGGAAGTAATCACTCAATGACTGGCGGCACTATCGGGGGTGGAGGTGTATGTACACATGACTGAGGAGTGGGCTCTAAGTATCACAGGGATGGCAGAGGAAACCCAGTGCTGCCCTCAGTACAGACTGAGTTGGGACAAATTGTTTTCTGACTTAACATTTTGATTCTAAAGGCTGTTTAGGATGCGGTGGGGGGGGGGGCTAGAGGCGGCGGCCTAACGCACATCTCACAAGGAGAAGAAAATCCTATGAATTCATTAGCAGCAATAGATCTTGAAGTAGCCTTGCTTTCTGTAGCACAACGTAAACTGATACGTCACATAGAGAGATTCGTTTATTTTCCCTTCATGGTTCCAACTCTAAATGATCTGATTGGTTTCAATTCTTTTTCAGTAAGCAAACCTGGTCTTCTCCTGAGGACTGCTGCAGTTATCATGCGGGCATATCGATAAAAAAAAATAAAATAAAACTCTTCTCTGGAGACGAATAACACTGATAGAGACGATTATTTTACAGATGATTGGCAAACAGAAAATCAGTGGCCTGAAAGAACAGTTACTGAAGAATCGTGCACACACAAGTAGACTATTACAACATGCTACTAGTTAGGGACTTAGGGGATGACAACGAAGCGGAACAAAATCAGACCCAAACATTGTCATAAAAACAAAAACACAAAAAGCTGAGGAGGAGGAGGAGGAGGAGGAGGAGGAGGAGGAGGAGGAGGAGGAGGAGGAGGAGGAAGGGAGAGAAATAGAGAGGAGGAAAGCTAAGTTGGCAGAGGGTTGTTGGAGGGAGAAGGGGAGGCAAATTCCTCTGGAACTGAAACTTTTAGTCGCATGAAAGGAGACTTAAGCCACAAGTCTACTTACAAGAGAAAACCGTCAAGAATCACAATGATTAATAAGTGTTAACACTTGGTATGTTCAAAGACTCTCCACAAAGGCTGGAAGCCGTGGTTTCCTGTGCGCCGCTCGACTCACTCAGTTCTTCATCAGGCCACTGCGCCTCCTCGCCAGCTTGGATCTGTGGGAACAGGATTTTCACGTTGTGATGAGGTCAGAGTGTAGTTCCTGCAGAATGCAGAGCTGCTGTCAGTGTGAGACGAGTGCATGTGTGTACCTTATCGTTCCCGCGAGCAGAGGGTTAAAAGCGTACAACCAGTCGTTCATGTCTTTCTCGTTGTTGGCCTGCAGGAGGATTCCTCGATGTTTTGTGCACACAGCGAAAGTGTTGGGAGTCTGAAAAGAAAAAGTCAAACATTTGAGTGCACGCCTTCAAGGGGTTTCTATCAGATACAGTAAAGCACATGCACAGGTGTTGAGGCTGCTGAAGGGGAATAGCCAGTTTTTGAAAGCTGTTGCTGAAAGAATAATCACTGTGCAGGTGTGACACGGTGCATGTGCATCTTGTGCACGTGCTGATAAACCTGATAGAGTGTGAAAGTTCACTTATTCAACTGTTGGCAGTGACGACCACATGTTGAGATGCAAGAATATGCTTGACGGCTTGAAACTGTACCTTGAGCATGGCCTGCTGGTCTTCACTGTACTCCACCTGTGCTGTGGAGAGGTTGAGGACACCCCGCTCCACCGGGTCCTTGTCGCTGTTGTAGATGAAGACGTAGGGCCGGCGCACAACCACAAAGTGCTTCACCCACGAGTTGGAGCGCGGCTCCATGAAGCTTAGGAAACCTTTCTTGGACACAACAGATCTGAAAAGGAGCGCAAAAAAAAGAAAAAAAAAGAGAGAGAGAGATCAGTTAAAAAATCTCCGCCATGTTTTTCTGCAGAAGAAAATCAGGTTTGTTCCAGTTGAAACCACCCTGGTTCAGCAGTTCAAATCCCGTCACATCAGTTCTGCTTGGATTAGAAAACAGGATTATCTGCTTTTTTCGGGGCTGTGAGATGCATCCCATATTGACTTTTCTTTAAATCACATTGCTGCACATAAAAGTGAAAAGAAAAGCCTTCAGACCAAAATAACAGCAAACGGGTGAACATGTCAGCACTCACCCTGGCCTCATTTCTTCAATATCAGGCACCAAGTTGAGGAACTCGTTCTTTCCAGCCCGCGCTAGGTAGGAGGTCTCCAGAGTGGGAACCATCGGGAAGTTTTCGTAGTCTGAGCAGGAGGGACTGGAGGCACGGGAGCTGTTCTCTGGGGTCCTTCGGAACAAAATACACCAAGTGAGCATCACGGTGACAACCTGCCTCTAAATTCAATCTACACATTGTCCCCAGCACTGTCATACAGCCACTGATGGATATTCAGACAGAATATATGAATTAAAGGTTTACTTCTGGTCGAGGGAACCACAGCGGGAGTCAGACAGAGAAGGGCAGGTGGAGGAGGGGGTGAGGGTGGCGCTGCTGAAGCTGGTCACTGATGGGTCACGTCCCATTGGTGAGATGTCAGACAGCTGAGGAAAAAAGAGCAAGAAACATTTGTTCAACACTGTTTTACTACTACAGCTATGTGACAATCACTGACATTCGACAGGATTTAGTGGACTTAATACTGAGAGAATGTGGCAGAAGGAAAAGTTCAGAGAATATTATGTGACCATTACTCACCTTGCAGTCACTGATACTGTTGACCACTTGGTTATATTCACTGTTGAAGGTGTGTGTCAAAAGGCGCAGGCACTACAAGGGAACAAAGATGAGAGTGATCTGTTAGCGGTGGAGGAGGAGAGGCAGCTGTTGCCACTTACAGTAATTCAATAACACCGCATCTGCTCCCACCTTGGTAGCCAGCTCCTTCTCACGATCCACCAGGCTCTCGATGTCGGTGGAGTCGTAGCCGCTGCTCTCGCTGGGCGTGATGGCGCTTTCAAAGGTGGTGCTGGAGATTTGCGAGGAGATGGAGGTGGAGGTGGACAGGGTGCCCGAGCTCATACTGGGGGACAGCGACTCGCTCAGGGACTTGGCAGTGGGAGCTGGTCCCACCGGAGCCGCATCCCCAAGCTTCTCCCTCAGCAGGAGCAGGTGACGGGTCTTCTCCACCTGGAAGGACGACACGGGCAGGGTTAGATACAAGTTCTGTTTCAGTCATTAGAAGAAACTTTGCTTTCAGTGGGGTATTAGACAGGGACACCGGTCAAAATAGGGTTGGGTTTAAGATTGCAGGTGAATGTAGTTTTAAGGACCCACCTCATGCAGCTGCTCCATTTTCTCCAGCTCCCATTGATGCTCCAGGATGAGACTGTCTCCTCTGGGCCTCCAGCCGGCCAGGTTCTCCTCTCCACGCACGTAAGCCACTGATGTGTCCAGGACCTTCCTCCTCCTCCGCTGCATCCCTGCTCAGGACAAAAGCACTCATTGGAACGAAGCTCTCAGAGAATTCATGATAAACTGACAGCTTGTCTTAAACCGGATTTCTCACCCGGGCTTCCAGAGTCAGACATCTTGCACAAGCTCAGCTCGTAGATGCCGGTGACTCGATTGCTGTAATGAAGCAGAGGAGATTCTATTTAAGTAAACTGTGTGGATATAATGTGACCCAACTGTCTTTACTTTGGGTGATAGAAATGGCCACAATATTAGAATCTGAAGTCTTATACCAGTCAGGGGTTTTGGAGTATCCACTCCCAAAGAGGTTCCTGAGGGAACGTGGAGGGGAGATCTTTGCATCTCGGGAGTAGAAGACCATGCAGATGTCTTTGGTAATAATAGCAGGCTGGATGCAATGGTCCAGCTGTGAGGAAAAGACACAGCGAGTGTGTTAGCTGTGTTGACTTCCAGAGGGGTGAAATAAAGAGCTCAATGCAAAAAGGCTCAACACAGAAGAGCAATGCCTGACCTCCAGATATGCAGACAGGGTCATGTAGATCTTCTCTCCATAAGGAGTGACTCGGTTGAGCAGGAGGGAGTTGTGCAGGGAGCTGTCCCACACTGCCTCGAAGCGGTAGAAAGTCCTGAAGGTGGAAAAAAAAAAAAGAATCTTCAGTAATCGACAAAATCACTAATGAACTTACATAGTTTTACCTTCTATAAAGTCCCAGTCAGTGCTTTACAAACAACAGAGCTTCTGTGTGGAAACAGCAGCAGTGATTAACCTACGAGGAGACACTGTGCGGTGACTGAAGTGGCCCTGACACTTCTCCCTAATCATGACAAGATGTGAGGAAACACACCGAGGTGAGAGCTCGACAATACACACAACGTGATCAGGGGCCACAGTAGTTAACAGGAGTGTCGGGAATGTGCCGATTACAGCGAGCTGTGTGTGTGACAGTTGGCACAAGCTGGAATGGTGGCAAGCAGAATATAGGATTCGTATATATAGCTTTCATATATATGTGCAGATGTATAAACTAAAAGGAATACATTAATTTCCTGCTAGTTTACAACACATTGTTAAAAGAGCCATGACCACCTGCTCTCTAAAATGACTGCTTGTGAGGCTCTTTCAGGGTTTACGCTGTTCCAGTCTCTGGCAGCAGGGGGCACTCTTGCCCACAGGCTGGGAGCCAGATCTGCCCTGTTGCTGCCTCAATGGCCTTGGTTGTCACTGACTCACACCGTGAATAACAGCTGAGAGGAAAGCATTCATTTGGAATAATGGCACCACAGAAGCTTAACATACCATGACATGAACTAATACAAAAAAGAGGGGCTGCATTTGCATGTAAGATTGCCTTTACTCATCCATCAATCGTTTGGAATGGGACCGCCGCTAAATATTGATGGAAATAAAGGCAGATCTAATGCAACATGCCAACAAAAACACAAAGTGGGGAGAACTTATTTCTATAATTCTATGAGACTAAAGAGAAGCATAAAGGTCTTTCACAGAAGGAGCCTTATGTTCTCTGGTCACTGGTACCTATCAATATCCTTATCAATAGAAAGCCTGAGCACAATCAAGAGTCCAGCCGCAGCAGGAGGAAAAAGAGAGTGCACAGACAAAAAGAGAGAAGCACAGAGAGTCAGGCAACAGAGACAATGGAGCAAATTAACAGCAGTGAAAATGGGAATGGTCATGCAATGAGTCCTCTCTGCCTTCAGCTAATATAAAGAGGACACACACAGATGCTGTCTGACGCTGTCTCTAAACTGTTTCAAAGAAAAAGAAATCAAACACGACAAAATAACAGTTGACATTTGCTATTTTAAAAAAAAAAACCCTTCACCTTGAGATGTTGTGTCTACTGAATATATGCTGTTTATCAAGCACAGCTGGATTTAAGAAGTCTGCGGGCTTTTCAGCTACCTGTTGGAGTTGTGGGACGACTTGATGTTCTTGGCAGAGATGATGTTGAGGGACAGGACGGCATCGGCGGCGCTCTCGTCCACTTCGGCCTTGTTCCTGATGCGACCTGGTGAGACACAGAGCAGCACAACATGTCAACATCCTGTCATCACAAGAGCTCAAATGACTTCTTCTGGTGGGACATAAACGGCTGATACAACAGTCAAAATGTCACATTGTCCAGAGGCAAGACTCCAAACACATGTCTGCTTACTCTTGAGCCTTTCTGGATAAGAGTGTCAGCAGCTGAAAGTCTAAAATGTGAAATGTAATTATTTTGGCCATCAGCCACAGACACAGTATAAACTGCTTAAAGAGGGAGGCAGCCTGAAGGCAAACAGACACAACTCCCCACACCAGAACCAGGACTGAGGAACCAGTGAGAAATATTTTCAGTGCTGCCTCACAAACCACGCTTCCTTTGAAACAATGAAAGGTGTCATATGGTATTGTCAGGATATCCACTGACTCTGGTGCGTGAATGAGGAAGCAGTCGTGAAGCAGCACCCTCTTCTACTGGGAAACAGCAGTGTTTTGTGTCTCTGGTGGCCGTTTGCTGCAGAAAGGTAGAACTAGTGATCCCTGAGGGAAGATTGCTCACCCACGACCAGCTCGCGAACGTCCTTCCAGTGGAGCTCGCTCCCCTTCTCGTGGATGAGAGTCACCGTGATCCTTCGCTGGATCCCCTGCAGCACAGACGACAGGAGCTTAGGATCTGAGCAACATTAAGCCTCTAAATGTTTCTTAGGCAGAAGAGATATTATTTACTGGTTTACAAGAAAGAAAATATGACGTTGGTTGGAATGGAATAATGCAGATCTCCAGTACCTGGTGCAGTAGGTAGGTACCATGGCAGGGCAGTCCTCCGCTGTGATCCACTACAGCTGGGATGTACCTGAGGAGGGAGGGAGGTCACACTCAGCCTGGATGCTTCAAAACAACACATCTCATGCTATTCTACAAGGGGATTTAATGAATTGCATTCAAAAATAAATGTTCACCATTTGAGTTTACACTTCTTATTGTTTATATGCTGCTAAAATATGCCACAGTAGAGCCCTGACAAGCTAAAGGTCTCTGTCCTACACTGAGGCTTAAAACACTTTCACTGAATCTGACATATTAGGCCTTTTCTGTGTTTGTGGCCGTGGCTTATATGGGGTGTGAATATAAAATGGATGCGTAGACACTCACTCTCCGGTGGGCTCCAGCTCGCTGATCTCAAACCAGACCAGCAGGTCATATTTGCTGACACACTGACCCAGGTTGGACTTTGTGATGGTGTTCAACTTAGTGGCTGGAACTGACACACAAACACACACACACACAGTTGAATATTATAAGGTGCGATTCACCTTGATTTCATTGGGAACGCATGAAAACAATGGGTAGATAATAAAGTAATATTTTTCATTGAAATAAATGTCTGTCTCTATCTAGCGCAGAATGAGGTAACATGATGGTGACTGAGCCTCTGGCCTACTGATGAAAGCCCTTGCATTTGCAGTATTATGTACTGGGTGTCTGTGGTGACAGACCCCAAGCAGCGCACTTTTAGTGAGGCATTTTCCAACACCCAGCAGTGGTTGGTGGGGGTGGGCAGACTTGCTCTTCAACTCACTCCTGCGTGACGCAGCTATACATTTATATATACAAACATATATAATGGTCCATTGCTACTGAAATATGCTGGACACAGAAAAAAAAGGCAAAATGACACATCATCTTCAAGCCCCACAGCTGCAGGTACTGAGATGTTATGAGGAGCTAAATCACAGATTACACTACCACTGACAGCCTCCTGCTGTCTGACACACATCAGGATTATGTTCCTGTTGAAACAGGCTAATCTCTGAGGCACACAGCTACATTCATTTGTGTTGATATCAACATTATTCCACATGAAAACTACCGTAATTGGACTGCAGCTGAACCTATAAAGACTTAAGCCTCTGGATTGTGATTTATGCTGTGAAAGCGATGTCAATGATCTTCTATGATTATGATACATACTCATTTTGTTATTTGGCTTAAGATTCAGCGTATGCAGCAGATTTACCTGAAGGAGTCAGATCAGGCCAGTTTGTAAACCACATGCGGAGGGATGTACTGAGCTGACTGGACCTAAAAAGCCCTGCAGCGAGGTGCAGCACACATAAACACTGCAGAGCTCTGTCGTACTACTGCCTGCAGTCACAGAGCACCACGAGGGTAAAGCACAGCACTGGTCTAAACACTACAACACAGGTGTATCTAATGCCTGGTCTGTTAGCCACTACAGTGTCCGCTGTACCAACCATGGTGCCTGGGCACAATTAGCACAGGGTCACAAGGCACTGGGAGGAACGGGAAATGCGAGAGCTGGTCAGCCTCGTCCTCCAGACTGGCCACGGCAGAGGAAGCCAGGGCGTTGGCGTGCTCGGACAGCGTGTCCAGCACTCTGCCGTTCACATAACCGCTCATGAGGTAGCGGACCAACTCTATCTTACGGGTGTGGTCTGGGGTTTGGATGCATGATATTGCACGAATGGATCGGAGGAGACGTGTGAAAAAGGAGATGTGGAAGAGGGAGGGCAGAGTTGGGTAAGAGGATTATGGATGGTGGGAGAATGATTAAATAAGAGACAAAAAAAATCCAGAGGAAGCGAGAAATGAGAGAAAAGTGGAAGGAAATATGAGGCATGCTGATATAACGAATAGAAGAAATAAGCTGAAATGAAGGTGACAGGTGCAGAACATATTGCTGTTAGGAAAAATGCTTACCTGGTTTAGACAGAGGCATGGGGATAGGGTAGTATTTCCTTGACGGTGTTGGAGGACTGTTAAAATAAATGTAGAATTACCTTAAAATACAGAAAACAACTGGAAATTTCTAACAAAATCTATATGGTGTACCAAATATGAATTATTCTATTATTAGAAAAACATTTTCTGAAGTGATACAACATCCCCACAGAAGAATATTCTGGATTTATTCATTAACTGCACAGACCTGATGAGGTCCTGGCCATGAAGATGCAGCGGGTGCTGCTGGTAGTGGCCGAACACTTCAAACACGATGGGCTTGCTCTTGATGTACTCAATGAAGGACTCTGTGACCTCAACTGAAATCTGCTCCCACAGTGAAAAAAAGGTGTTGTCAAAATTAAAATGAGGCTGTTAAAGAACAGATTGCTTGTGTGTGTGTGTGTGTGTGTGTGCCTGTGCATGTGCACACACTCACGTTCTGGACGTGGTAAAAGCCCAGTGGAGCTCCTTTGCCGGTGTTCTTCAGAGGCTCGGTGGAAAAAGCCTCATCGTGACGATGCAGGAAACTGAGTAAATCAACACAAATGAGTGTCAGTGTGTCACATTTATTTGTCAACAAGATGACGGCGTTTCCCAAAAATCTGCATCTTCCCTTTGGGAAGTGTCATCAACTTTTAGGACTTCACTAGAACTTATTTTTTTTATGAATGATTTAGATGAAGCTGGATCAATCATCTTTGATCATCTGATTCTAATATGATTAGTGAAATCAAATGACTCTCTAACCTACAGAGTCACAAAATGTCCCGAAAATATCTTTTGTTGCAGGAACATTAACGCCATATATTAGTTTCAACAGCATTACCTTTGTTAACAGTTTTAATTCCACTACTTTTTTAGCTATATCTTAACAGCCGAAGAAAAGACACCACATGGGACACATGAATCTGTACAGCTGAGTTACTGCAGACTCCATTTTTGAGGGTTGTGGACTCACTTGAACTGGCAGAAGATATCTGCGTACTCGGGCGGGACGCCGTTGGCCTGCAGCACAGTAACACGAAAGGTGAAGATGCTGCCAACCTCCAGCTGACCTGCCAGACCGTCTCCAAGACTCAGCTTGGTCTCCGCGATGTTACCCAGTTTGAGGTCTGAAGAAAGCCACAGGGGAAGGTTAAGAGGACTCGTGCTGTGATTTACTAAGATGACGATTGTGCTCCGTATAATCTGCATTTGAATGCTGCGCTCTAGGCTGGTTTCTGTGCATTATCAGAAAAATTCACTCATCAAACAGCCTTTGTACACATTCCTTCACAAAGTAAGAAAAACTGCATTAGCCTCATTTCCACAAGTATGCATTCACAGTCCTCCTTTGCCTTCAACGGGACCATCTGCCAAGTGTGTCTCCCATTGGGAGGAGAGGTCGAAATTTACGAGTGGAGAGGTGAAGGTCTGGCAGTCGTACCCATGTCATTGATTCTGTTGAGCTCCTCTGAGGGTGTGATGACCTCTGAACTCTGACCCTGACCCTCCACAATGCGCAGCTCTTCCAGGGACAAGCCGGAGCGGGTCATAACCGTGGAGGGAAAGTCGTTCTGATTGGTCAAAAAGGAGACAGATGCGAGAGTAGAGGGAGGAGGACATTAGCATATAGCTGGTGGAGAGCAAAGGAGTAAACAAGCCTCCACCTGTGTGAAGGCATATCATTGTGCAATGCTGGATGAATAGGGGTTAAGGCTGAAAACAATATTTGCCCTTCCTTATGTATATCCGTTTATTAGAAAAGAAATAGGAAAAGAAGAAACTTAAACAAAACACAACTTCTTCTGCTGACTTCATGTTTTAACCCAAATATTTTACACCCACTCTCTGTCACACACAGAAAAAAGTGTGTTTCCAAGTTTGAAATACTTTCATCTGACTCAGGGCTTGCCTTTTTGAAGTACTCATCATCAAAGGAGATCTTGGCGGTTCCTGACTGTCTAACTCCTGACCCGTAGTCTGGAGCCTCCTCGTCAGCTGCAAAGAGACAAACCATCCTCTTATCAGGATCTATCACAGACACAGCCGACTAAATCTGCCAAAGCACATCAAAGGGAATACACACAGAATCTAAGGGCATTTTCTCTTTGGAGGGCTCTCCAAAATGTTTTCATGCTGATATCAAAATAGACATTAGACGCATGCATTTATCCAGTTATTTGGTTTGAATGAATGGCAAAAACATTGCGACACAAATAAATGCCACATCTGATAAGTTGCAATAAGTGTTTTAAACTACTCCACCACACATAACAACCTTATTATTCCTCTGAAAGTTTGACAAATACAAACAGTCAACGATATCACATGAGTGAATAGCAGGATTTAACCTGTGCATGAAGATCCTAGCAGTCTTGCTCATTAGAGAACATCATTAATTACTCACCAGCTACAGCCTGTACCCCCACACGCAGGAAACCACGCACCTCGCCCTTCTCTGTTACTATGGCAACACGGTGCACCAGTGGCACAGGGTACAGCAGGTTGCTCAGGTACACGAAAGCTCTGAGAGTAAAAAAGGAAAAGAGGGACATGAAAACCTGATTCTGGTGCAGAGTGGAATGACTGCTGCGGTCTTTAAATCCAGTTTTTTTGGTTATATAACAGTCGTGTTATCTGTTGCGTTTCATTAAGCCTACTGAAAGCAAATGAGACATACATTTATCCAACAATGTCTGTCATGGCCACACAGTGACAATTTTCTGAGGCTCTACATTAACTCTTCTTTGATTTAAACATCTTATAATGTGCAAAAACATTTACAGTGTTTAGCATATTAATCACTACGATAACATACAGTAAAATATTAGTGACAATTTGGTTAAGGAACAAGCGAAACCAAACCAAAAAAAAAACAACATGAACATGAACCCATACATGCTTCAGAGCACTGAAATCAGCAGCACTTTAAAGCTTCCACTTTATTTTTTAAACTGTGTGACAGGGCGATGACAGGTCGCCCGGGATGCAGCAGTAAAGGCTGTACGAGTGGTTTATTGTGTCGTGTTATGGCGATGTTAGTCTCTCACTCATATGCTCACTGACATTTTGTTTTGTAGGACTTGATTTGTTTTGCTGCACCCCCGGTGACATACTCCTTTCTCCTTGGTGCCCCTATCCTCCTCCTCCTCCTCCTCTCCCTCCTCTCCCTCCTTTTGCAGGCCCAAGGCCAAGGCGGAGGGGACAGCTCAATCTGTGAAATCTCTGAAGTCATAGTGACGAAGGTGGCTGAGCACTGTCTGCTGCAGAGTCCGCTTGCTTAGAGCCTCTATTGATCTGTCGTCTTATTCTGAGATTGGCACGCGCAGTTTATTACTAAGCTATGATGTTTGCAGCGCTGACGCTACAGCCTCAGTACAACGTATGCTGTGATTTCAAATGCTGCTGCAGCTTATTATTTCATCCTGACAGTGAATTAAAAGAAATGTAAGTAAGCATGATTACGTGACTGTCAACTACCAGTGAGTTAATATTACCTACAATACATTACAAGAGCAATGTTAAAACAAACAAGGCTATAAAACCACATGGTTTTATGCAACATAATAAATAAAACAAACAAAAAATAACACAAAGTTTAAAAAAAAAATACATGAAAGGACAGACAGATAATCAACTTAGACACAACAAATCCATGTACTTCACAAACAGATGGGAGTTAATGCAGTCAGCACAGTGATGGTGGCGGGGGATGAGGCATCATGCGGGGAGGATGTGGAGAGAAAAGGATGGTGGCTTTTCAATTTTTGGGAACTGAGTCTAAATTAAAAGTAACTCACATAAAGGAGGCCTGTGAGCACAGAAGTATGACTAATCACATTAAATCCAAAACTGGTCCAATTTATCTCTGCAAAGCTGCGATGAATACATGATCTGATTCTAAAATTATTCTTTCACCGAGGACGGCTTTACTGATAATTAATAAGCGATCTTCTTACTGTATTTGCTCGCATTTTTTAAGACTCCATTTGCTAGGTACCAAAATAATGCACGAAATTATCTTATATCTTACATTCTGCTGCTGTAACATCTACTGAGGACTGTTGTTGTCTATCATCGTATCTGATCATTCATTTCAATATATACTGACCATGAATTCATCCACAAAACCTGTTTTAATAAATATTAATTATTGCCAAGATGCTGTTTTTTAAGACTTTTTTTCCCCTCACCTGCGCTCATTAATCTGTATGCCTTGCCTCCCTTTGGTTTACTTTGATCTATATCTGTGTAATTGCAAATAAAGTACACTAAAAAAGCCAGCATCCACCCCAAACTGTCCCAGCATGTGTGTGGAGGACGTAGGAAGGCCACTGGCGGTCACCAACCTTCCCACCAGGATGAACCAGGGGGAGCGGTCATAGAAGGGGTCATGGCCGTCGCTGAAGATGTCCGAGCCCTCCTCTGTGCCGGCGTCCGAGCTGGTGTCGTCCACAAACGCCTCATCGTCGATCAGGTCAGACATCTCGCTCTGGCGCTCGTCCGCCAGCTCGGTGATCTCGGAGTCGGTGGTGGAGAAGGTGGGCGAGGGCGTGCGGTCGGCCAGGCGCTCATTGACACAACCGTGGAAGATGGGGGAGCTGAGAGGGTTGGTAGTTTGGGGATAGCAGCAGGAACCAAGAAAAGGTAACAATGAAGTAACAGACGAGTTAAACAGGCCCCTGCAGCTCATTAAGTATGGCTCAGATGTGATATTTCACTCTGGCTTCGCTTTCTCACAAGTGGTTTGTTATCTGGTGCTTTTCTACAACAAATAAGATTTAATATCTAATATAAACATTCTTTTGTATCATTACAAAAAGTAATGCAAAAGTAATCAACCACCAACAGTCTCTGTACGGTCATTGTAAAGATGGCACATGCTCACACTTTTCTAATGATATGATTAGCTGCACCAAATCAATTGAGAAAATGATTTGTCCTCATATATGCTGAAGAGGCAACAGAAGGATTCATTTCATAAAGAGCAGGTATTACAAGTGTCACAGTAGTTTATAGAAACCAAAATGAAATGCCACTTTAAAAGGATTAACATATAAATCTTCTAATGTATGCTGGCTGAAAGAGGATAAAACACAAAATGCAGCAAGTTTCCACTTTATCCAAATCCACTATGCTGTTGACAAGCTTTTGTATGAACTGGAAGGAATATCAACATGAGAATGGCAACAGACAGGAAAATGATAAAATGGATAAATGAAAGTGACATAATTTATCATAAAAAAAACAAGTCAAAATGTGATGTCAAATAAAATGATTAACTACACAAATGAATACTGATAAGTGACATGAACTCAAAAGCATAAAAAAAAATCACAAATGTAACATCAAATTATAAACATGACCACAAAAAGAACAAAAAACAAAAAAAACAACAATTATTTATAATGAGCAAGAAAATAACACCAGATAAAAAATACATGATGCCAAAACATGTGATATCACTGATACATGTGACTTGAATGACAGGACATTTTAAACTGTGTCACAGAAAATGACCATGAAGATGAAACATGGAATGGAAATAAATGCTTGAACCCATTTTAAATAAATGGATCACAAAAGCTGCCATGTGGAATCAGATAACCACAAAAACAACATGTATTACTGAGAACAGGAACAGGCCACAGCCAGCACAGCAAACAGTGAACTGCAGTAACACATGCATACCTGCCCACAAGTTTAAACCAATGGAAGCGGTCATAGAAGGGATCGTTTCCTGTCAGAGTGCCCTCGCTGTCCTCCTGGTTCGCGGAGGCCATTTCTCCAGCACGGTCATACATCTCTCTCATCTGGTCCAGCCGCTGCCTGCAAATGACGACAGAGTGCACTTCACATTAATGGGAAGCAGAAAGAGAATATACGGCTCGAATAATATAATGGCTGGAAGGAAGGGATGCAGCTCAATGTCAGTCTGGCAACAAATCTAACTAAGACCAGAACTAGATTAAGGAGTGGAACGGGCATTACTTGAGTTTATCCAGGGACCAGTAGTGTGTGGCTCCATTCTTCAGGTCCTGAACCTCCACGGCCACCACGGTGCGGGGGAAAGGCCTGGTGTCACGCTCTTTCTCTGGCTCTGGCGACAGGAGCTCCGGGGGCAGCGGAGAGTACAGCGTGTCTGTCAGCAGGACGAACTGGAACTGGACCTGAAAAATGGGAGAGGTGGTTGGGAAGGGAACAACAGAAGTACAATAAAACAAAGTCAAACAAAAACCACACGTGAGCATCCATTCTCGGCAGAAGGATCAGGACTTCAAGCTTTGAACCTTTTAAGATTTGCTGTCTCACTGTCTTTTCTAGTGTTTTTCTATTTTACTGCAGATAAACCAGGGATGATACTGCAAGGTTGAGGGGTCAAACAAATCCATACAACCCTTCATTTTGTGGCCTCTCTCTCCCAGTATCCTCTGGGGGCAAAATGCTAAACCAATTAACAACATTGGACATAAATCACAGACAGGAACCCATAGAGGAAAATGTGAAATCTAAAAATGTCTTTGTGACAGATGACCGATCTCCTGTATCAATCATGTTTGCCTCGAAATGGACAAGAAAATAAATCACACCGGTCTCCTGATGGGGAAGGTGGACCACAGCAGACCAGCTTTTGATTCACAACAAATTTAATTTCTCTATGTGACAATGAGTCAACACCCGGCTCTGGATGATTTAAAGGATGGCCTTCTGCATTATCTAAAACACTGTTCCCAGGTTAATAAATCGCGAGTATCACAGGCTGAATGGAAATCTCAATCGATCATGTGGCCCCTTTCATGACATCATCACGCTGTCATCTCATTTCGCAGTTCAACCTCCCAGAACCGGATTGCTATGAGAGTGATTCACCTATTAATGAGGCTGCCAGGAGAATAGAGGGCCTTTAGAAGGTCTCCAAGTGTGTTGTTCTTAGGTCTCTCAGTAAACCAGGTTAAAACTCATCTCAGCCACCCAAATTAAGTTTATTACCCTCTGCGCTAGAAAATCTGAATTTTTAACAATTAAGTCAGCTGATTTTTTACTGACTTTCTTCTTGAGCTCCACACTAATGGCGTTGGCCTCCTTCAGATAGACTGCGTTTCCCCACAGCTGGTCACGGAGGGAGGTGAACTGATGGTACCTCCACTTCCTGAAGGCCCACTGAGCCAGCTCAAACTCATGCTGAGTCCACGGCACTGCAGGGAGACAGGACGCAGAGGTGATGCTGACATGCATATACACATAAAAACACTCAACTGAAACCAAACAGGACCACACCAGTTTTACTTGTTTAAGCCCAACCACAAATCCAGTGTGCTTTATATTACTGCCAGCAGCTTTAGGTGATCCATCAAGTGGCACATGTTGTCACATTTATTTTAAGTTTTTCAGTGACTGTGCTGAAAAACTTTCTGTTCCTTTCTGCAATGTGTTCAGAAACCTCCAATCTCAGAATTAATGGAGTCGAATGCAGAAAAGCATTCAATTCAAAAGCACTGCTTTAGGACCTGGAAGACAAACAGGCAGCAAATGTGAAAAATTAGTTGTTTCCTGTATAAAACCACAGTCCATCACCCAAATGCAAAAAAAAGTTTCGCCTCAGCATCATTTCAAATTCAAAACGCAGGAACAGGACCTGCTCTCTACTTTATTAATGATTAGCGTTATTGGAGTGACTCGTTTTGTGAACACAGGTGCAAATTAGGACAACTTTATGAATGAAGACTGTGGTGAGGTTCTGTGACTTCACTATCATACTGAAAACCATGGAGACCAGTGAATCATTGAAAAATGGCCAAACACAGTTATGTTGAAAGGCTGCTTGCTTTGGAACATTGCTGCCAGTTAACTGCAGGCAAATTGTGGTTGATGGCCTGAAACATGAAAAACTATAAGTATGGTCCTTTAGACTTGAAGCAAACTGTTTCTTTATTATTAGTAGTATGCTTTTTTTCAAAGGGATTAGAGGATTTATTACTTATGGACTAGTTTGACCCTGAATGAGTAATTAGTATGGTGATATTAACACATCTTAATAAATCTGAATGAAGTTGATGCTACATTCTTTTGATTATAAAACTGAAAATACTGTACGCACGTCCCAGTAGTTTGGGCTCTGGACAGAAAATGTGAAAGAAAATACAGAGTGCATTTTTATATTCATATATCAGGAAGTAAAGAACAATCTGCACAACTGAAGATTTACAGTACACACCTTCCTCCTCCTCCTCCTCCTCCAACTCTTCTTCATCAGGTGTCTCGGCCACCAAAGAAATAGTCTCCACCTGTTTCTGCAGTTCTTGCAATTTGCTCTCGTACACCTGGACACCAACACACAGGGGACAGAGAACATGGACAACTGTCCATCAGCCGCAACACCAGGTGAGTACAGCTAGCCATCTCACCACATTTCAACCCAAAATGCACTGGATTATGTTAGGATTACAACATATTCTCCATGTTTAAATTCCAGAACACTACCTGAGTTATATTCCTACATTAAAGACAAGCACTGATGACTTTGGATACTGGTCCAAATAATGCACTCATAATGTGACATGAAAGTGCCTTTACAGTTAGAATATAAAGTGAGTAAGATGTGTGTGTCTGAGATGTTGCACAGTTTCCAAATAAACTGTATTTCCAGATCTGTCAAAACAATATATAGTGTGTACAACTGTACGTAAAACATTAGCAGTGAAAGCTATGGTTTGCTTGAAATTAATTCACATTTACTGTCATTAATAAAAGACACTTTCCAAAACTAAAAAGCAGATAATTGAGGAGTGCAGTTTAAAAAGAAGAAATAAAGAAATACTACATAATAATACATTATAATACATAATTTCTACTTGCAATTGAGTTTTTTTTCTGAAATGTTCGATGTCCTGGAAATGAAACTTAATGAAACAATGAAAGATGTTATATTCTGAGAGAAACGGCTGGAGTGGAAGACGAGAGGTGTTGGTAGAAGCTGAGTCAACTGTAATCCAATGAGGGGCGCCATCATCATCAGAGCAGGACAGGCTGTGGTCCAGATGACCTCATCCTGTTTGTTCAGTGTCTTCTGGGAAGACAATGCAGCCTTTTTATGTGTCATTAACCTGCTCCCTGCTGAATTCCTACCAACAAGCTAAAAGCTGAATTCTCTCCATTCAAGCAATCCAATAAGCAAGTTTTACTGAATGTAGCTACAGCATCTGCGTGGAGCTACTAATGTGACACAATGAGTACCATAATGCACCATGTAAATATATTGTATTTGGAGCAGTTTCAAAACATGAATATCTAAATTCTCAAATAAAGATCCAAAGGGCTAAATCTAACACCAAAAGAAATTACTGCAATGAGGTAAGCACCAACAAATCTAAAAGTGGGACATTGTCATGATGTAGTGTTAAATAAGGCATTCTGCAACTTCTAAGAATAAAATTCTGGACCACTTTAAAATTCTTAAAAATCACAATTAAATCTGTATTACTTTAAAAACGTAGATTTTCACATTACCTTTAACCTTGTATAGTGTCTCTTAATCTCACTCCTGTGTAGCTCATACATATAGGGATCTGATTCTGTCTCTAAACTTGTTTATTGGCAGTAGAAAAACAAATACCACCCATATACTATAACAAATAACTGCACTTGGAGCACGTCATTTTATTTCAGTCATACTTTGAAAATAAACCTCCAGCAACACAGGGATTCAGTATATGCTTTTTTTTTTTTTAAAACCTGTGAACACAGTTGTTCACGTTTACTGTATGTTTGCACAAAGTGCTTGATTAAGGAGCAACACAACTTGGTACATAGCCACAGTGAGGCACTTGATACTGCAGATTCAAAAAGCAGACGTACAACACTCAGAGACCCAACACTGACATAGAGTATGTATATTTCAAAAGAACAAAGAACATTGTCCATTTGATGTTGTATGCTTTCCAGCTTACCCGGTCACCATCAGCACCACCAGTGCATACATTAAATAACATTTGTTAATTGAGCATTTATTAGGCATGAAGACATGTAAGCTACTGCATGCTAAGATAGTCAAAGTCACGAGGCATAGGGTGGAGAGGCTAGACTTGCATATGTCATTATATGATTTGGTTTTGTTACAGCATAGTAAGGCAGAGTATATATTGTCAAAACGAATAGTAGAAAACACAGAAAATCACTTCATCATTCATATTTTGATAGTCCTCAAAGGTCTCTCCCATGCTGCTGAGTGTCACTGTTTCTCTTTAATGATTTGAAGGCCATCTGGTATTGAAATGTAATAATTAATGGGGGGTTTTTAAAGCTACAAAAGCAGCAAGGAAAAGACAGATTGAGAGGCAGACTTGCTGCTAATTCAAATACGCATCAGCTAAAGCACATAGACAAAAACAAAAAAAAAAACTGACGTGGAAAACTGATTTCATGGACCACCAATCTGATGTATCCAGGTTGTGAGAATATGTGGCATTTCATGCAGCTAAAACAAGGCAGTCCTCAAAATCTCCTTTGACATGGATAGTTCTCCCGAATGACATTATGCAAACTCTTCAAGTCCTTGTCCTCCCTCCAACATTTTTTAAGGGGAGTCTTTGGGAACCATGACAACACTCTGTAGGACATCCAACCGAAACACGGCGAACTCTGTGCTTACTCAGTGAACCACAAACCCAGAATGTAATTCTAAGAATCAGCTCATGATGTGTGGTTTATACAGGAAGAGTAGGGAAATGATTTTGAACATGCTGGACTGGTTACTTTGAAACTTGTTGCGTCGGTCCATCTCCTAACATTTCAGCATAGTGATTTATATATTTGATATGGTGTTTAGTTAACTCCAGGGCTCTGAGAGAATAACTAATCAAATCATTCTGGACAGAAATATACCCAAATATAAAATGTGGGTAATTTGTAAGGGATTTTTGAAAAAAAAAAAATCAAAAAATCAGTGTAGAGGAACTTATTGCTTAACATTGAAATGTGTGTCTTAACTAATAATACAGCATATTTATTACTTGGGAAAGTGCAAAATACTGAAATACGAATAGGTGGCAGTTACATTTTTTAAATAAATCAAAAAAGAAATTTTGAGATTAAGAGATTAGGTGGCTTTCTAAGAATTTCAATAAATCAGTATGTTATTAATAAAAAGTTAGTGTGGTTAGGTAAGTTATGAGGTTTCCTTTGTAAATGTTAGCTAAACCCTTGTGGATGAGTTCTAGAAGAAGGGAAAGAAGAATGTTGCACAGCAGGATTAATGCAGTCAGTGCATAAAAGGCACTTTTTGAATACTACTGTCGTTGACCACTATTTCAGTCTATTTGAAAGGCAGTCACACAATCAACTAGTGCATCAAGTTATTCCATAATCGATCATAGTGGTCTTTTGATTCCAGATCCAGGCCAATGATGATTTAAAATGTTTTGAGGTACAACACAAAATGTAAAACTGCAAAGAGAACTGATTCTTCCATCCTAACATTCAGTAGACATGGTACATGGAAAGAAATAAATATTGGGTGTTTTTAGGTTCCTAATCTGGGCTACAACAACAAGAACAAAAATCTTAATGAAAATTAGACACCTCAATGTGTTTATACTGTAGTGACTAAAAACATTCACCATAAAATCAATACTAATACTAAAATGGCACAGATGTAAACTCAGAAATTCAACCATGAAGATAATTTTGGCAAATCAAAGCATGATTGATGAATTGTCACACATGCTGAAAAATGAAAAGAGAAGGAATGGCATGTCTCTTCTAAAAAAACAAAAAAAACCCAGTCCCTTTATCATCTGTTGGCTTCAATTCCTGATGACAGCTCTCCGAATGCTAGAGATGACAGCGCACACAATGCAGCAAAAACTGATATTACGGCATATATGATGATGATGATGATGATGATAAAATGTCTTTTTTATACAATACAATACTTTTGGGTCAACCAATGACACAATGATCAAGTGCAAAAGTCACACTCAGTTTTAGCTGTTTGTCTCACATGATTCTGAGCTGTTGTGATCTGTAATGTGTTTGCCTACTAAAAGTACATCAAACTAGTTCCTCATTCCACAAGTTCCACACTCAGACTGTCGTCTCTCTGCTGGCTTTTAGGTTCGGAGCAGACATTTGCCTGCGCATGCGCGGAGGTGCCTGAAAGTTGCTTGGATGATTGGCGTGGTCAGTGTGATGGTACTGCTGATAGCCGCTGAATCTGCCATCTGTATACATCATGCTATTATAGTGGCAAGGGTGTTGTTGATGGTGTGGTTGGGGATGTGCTGGCTGGTTCTGATGGTGGCGGGGCTGATAGTAGGCCTGCGTATGCCTCCTGTTGCTTTCAGACTGCTGCAGTGACTCCATGGAACCAGAGGGCCGCTGGCGGTGATTAAAAGAGTTGCTGCGGCCTCGTTCGTGGGGCTGCTGATGTTGGTTGTTTCTATAGTTATGTCTGTGACTCTGGCTTAAACCTTGCTCCAAGTCTTTGCTCCTGTGCTGGACCGATGGGCTTTGCAATGGGGGGGTGATGTGGATAACTGAAGCAGCCATCTGTTCTCTAGACTGTACTCCTTCTTCAGCCTGGTTTTCTCCTTCTTCCTCTACAGCTTCTTTCGGCACCTTTAGCTCAATGACCTGCTCATCTGTGATTATGATATGAGTACCAGGGCTCCATGAGTTGCGGTGCTTAGGGTTACTTTTGAAAGGGAAGCGTAGCTTGCGGTCTTCTGGAGGAATAAAGCGATGTGGTCCGGTATTTCGGCGGAGCTGCTTGGAGATCTCTTGTTGCTGTAGGTTCTTCAGGCGTAACTGCTCTTGACGCATCCAGCGCATGTGGCTTCCTCGCCTTAGGGTTGAGTCATCTCCTGCACTTTCGCCTGTTTGTGAATCTACATCTTCTCCTTCAGACTTTGGGGGAACAGGAGGTTTTGCTTCTCGAGGGCTTGGGGTTATGGCAGCACTGGAAGAGGTGGCTACGCTGGGAGGCTTTTCTTGGCCCTCTGGGGTGATGAGTGGAAGGACCTTTTCCATTTTAACCATCTTGTTCCTGAGAGCTCTGATCTCCTCGTCCTTCATGTTATTCTGTTTCTTCACCTCATGTAAGATGTCCTCAAGTTTATCTATGTGCACTTTTAGGTCATCCATGACAGCCCCTCCTGATCGAGAGCCATTGGTAATGACATCCTCAATGCGCTCATCACCAACCCCTACAGTGTCCCAAACATCCCGAGCCACCGCTCTCCACGAGTCCCGCTCGTTGGGGTCCTTCTTGCTGTAGCTTGCACAGAGCTCCTTCATCTTCACAATAGCCAGTGCCTCAATTTCCTGCCGTGTGTGGCGGAAGTCATTGAGCGCCACTTCATAACAGATTTCTTTGACTGCCTGGATCTTTAGGTCAGATATGGTCACCCACTTGGAGTCCTTGGTGATGCGGCGTCGCTGAGGGATCTGGTACATTTTAACTGGCTCTCGTCTCTTCCCACTGCTGGGTAATCCACACTTTTTCACTATGGTTTGTAGCTTGCTGGGGGGCAGCTTTTCCCTCAAGGAAGTGATCAGTCTCCAGCTTTCTTCACAAGACCTCTTATCAGAGTCATCGCCACTATCAGAGTCTCCATCCTTCAGAAAACAACACAGGAAACAAACCAAATGGTTCCCAAAAAAGGAGAAATTAAAATGGGAAATCAAAGAGAGGATGAAAGGATGGCTTTTTAAAAAAGAATGAATAAAGGTATGAATATGCAACATGGGAACTTCAACCATGAATAAAGCCAAAGTTAAATCAGAATGTAATTATTCCATTCATTACACAATTTTGCAGTTCAAAATTTTGAGTTAGCCAACTATTACACTGTGACTATGTTATCTAAATAGTTTGCATACATCATCACTGTACAAGATGTATGACAACATGCAGTTCCCAGAATTATGCACATTCCCAGAATATTGTTCAAAATAAAGATAGAAAAACAAATGAAAATCCAACAAACAGTGGCTTCCATTGACTTTCTTGTCAGTTTGTTATTCTCATATTTTCTCTACTGAAACGTTGACAGGGATATGAATAAATTTATCATTCACTTGTTGTTAAAACAAGGCTTTTTACATCTCTGAGATGGGGATATCAGCTTTTACAATGTTCCCAATGTTGCATATTGATATTAAAAGTAAAGGTAAAGCATGTATATTATGATTAGAAAAGAAATATCAATAGAGGATAGTTGCTGATTGGAGCACTTCTGTATTATTCTGTGATATTCCTCTTCTTAATTGAAAATTTTGCATTTGAAAGCTGGATCCGAACACATCCTACAGTGGCATGCATGTAGATGGATTTTGGAGCTTTCCCCCCTTAGTCCAGAAGGTTTGAGTGGCTTTAGTATTAGCAGTGAGTTAGAAGACAGAGTGTTCTTGCAGTTGATCAGAAAGCCAGTAGAGAGAAGAGAGGCAGAAGTGAGGGTAAGTGTTAATCCACTACAAGAAAGACGTTAGTTGGGGAAAAAAAATGCAGTTTCTCATTTTTGTGTAGACAAAGTACATTACAGATCACAACCATTTGGTACAGATAATTCAGGGCTTGTGTATGATACTGTATCTATGGCTAGAATTGCACATGTTGGGAGCCTGAAACCTACGCCTGTAGCTTTGCACATAAAACAACCAGAGTATGGAAGAGGTCTGTGATTCACTGGTTCAACTGTAAGCAGTGCTAACTCTGTTGTTGACCCATGCCCTCAGTGTGCTACACAGATGCCAGGTAAGGCTAGCAAACAGAGGTAGCCAAAGAAGTCAATGAGAAACCACATTGTCACTATCTGTCAAAAAACTACAGCAGGATTTTTTGTTATCACAATGCATTGTACATGTCAGCAACTGCATTGAAGAGATGAAACTCAGGACAAAACAGAGCAAGAAAACTAGAGTAGAAATCTAATCCAAGCAAATCAACAGCCACTTCAAAGTTGACCAGCTCAACAGCAAACACTGCAACTTAGTCCAGAACCAGTACTGAAGGAGTTAAGAAAACATGCTATTAACATGAACCATGCAAAAGCAGCGCAGCATTATTTTAACAAGGCAATATGTGTCAATACTGACCAATATTCAATAGTGGTTTTAAATGATTTTTGATCTTAATATCAATTCAACTTTAGCTGTAGGATGCTGTTTTGCAAGATTCAGATCCACTATAGAGGACACAAGAAATGTGAAAACAGGAATTTGGAAAGGGGAAAGCTTCATACTCTAATTCTCACTCAATCAAATTACTACAGAAAAATCAGTTAAAACTCAAGAGGAGGGCAAGTAAAAGCTCATCCGTCTCAAACCAGAAAAACTTCCATGCAAGAAGAGCAGACATGCGCCAAGAATAAAAGTTTGATTCTCTCTCACACACTCTCTGTCTCTCTCTCTCTCTCACACACACACCTCAAAAGTGTCAGAGCTCAGAGTGAGAATTAGTACTTGTCAGATTTAAATTGACCGAATGAAATCCAAAAATCAAAAACTAGCTTTCCAATTGTAAATGACCATAAAAACCATGCTTTAACTTTGAATTCCACTTCTGAAAGATACCATAATTTCACTCAAAATCATACACAAAATATCAGATAAATTATGTCTTAAAATCTGTTAATCCCACTCTGCAGTTACTACTAATTCATAAGAAAACAGACTGAGGCCATAAAATTCACAAAGTGGGTTTGATTTAATTCCAGCTAATTTGAACTCACCAGTCGCTGTTGCTCCAAAAGTTGGTCCGCTTCTTCTTTCTCCTTTTTGTACAAGATTTCCATCTCAGTGAGCCTACATCATACATGAGCAAAATATACAGTGAAACACACATAATCCAGAACTGAGACACATCAGACTGCTGACCCGATGAGAAATGCCTTTAAATATCGCTAACAGGATGGATGGCATACCGTTTCTCCATCTCCTGCTTCATGTCAATGCCCTGCTTCTCCAGAAGCTCTCTCTGAGCAAAGGTCCAATCCACCGGCTCAACAGGGGTTTCGGCAGATGGTGTCTTCTCCCTTTCAGCTCTGGCCTGTTCTGGGTGGTTGAACCGGAACACGTGGTTCTTTCCCATAATGATACGATTACCTGACAGAGGGTGGGCAGAAATTAGGATGGAGAGCATGAACTTAGCTAAGACACTGCTTCTTCAGTGCTGAAAGAACAGCATAAATGTACAAGCTCCAACTTTTGCTTTCACCATGTTTCTTTTACTTTAAAGCAGAACATAACAAAGGATGTTATAATGTATAACTATGATTTATGAAGTACAAGGAAAATCCCTTATATGGATTCAATTATCTATAGCTATTAGGAAATCTGTTAATTCATATCAGCCGACAGAGATGAAACATATATCGCATTTACAGATTCTTTACAACTTCATTTACAAAAATGAGATATGTACCTGAACGAAGCTGGATTGAATCCTCAACACGTTTGCCGTTGACGTAGGTCTCTGATCCCTCACAGGGCACCAGCATGACGATAACTTGAGCAAAAACACACCAAACCATCATCAGTCAATCTCAAATGCTCATCATCATTTATCTTTAATATAGTCAAGAGAAAATATCTCCATATATATCCAGTATATGTAGTGATTACTGACATTTATGGCAAAACGTTTCCATTAACAGAAAATGAATTCTGGGTCTATATTTATACACTCATTTTCTCCATTGACAAATTACCTAATGTTGTTTTTGCAGATATTTAGGGAGGTATCTGTCTTTTATTTAGACGGAACATATCCTGGCATATGCCAACGGAAACACAAGCAAGCAAACTCATAATACGGTGCCTCACCATCTCCATTGGCATTCCTCTCGCTGCGGAAGATGCAGTGCTCTTCCTTGATATGAGCCCCACTTAAAACAATGTCCTGTCGTCTTTCAGCATCAGCCTGACCCACCCTGAAACAATCACAGAAGCCATTTTGAGAGAGTGAATTCTGCACTCTTATTGTACTGCAACCATTTTGACAAAAAGTCAGTGGCAGAAGTTAAATGGAACCTTTAGACCTTTCCTTTTTGAAGGCAGCACTTCTAAAGCACTATAGTTTCTTTCTTCTGTGATTCCGTCATCTATTCTTGCCACCCTGCACCATGATTGTAACGAAATACTCAACAAGAACAGTCGACTGGGGGGGCCAGAGGACAAAAAGGGGAGGAAAGTAACTTTAGACAGTATAGCTTTTTGTGATGAGGGGCAGATTTTAAGTTTCCTCTGACTCTGAAATGTCCTCTTGCTTAACATCAAAATAAGAAAAATGATATACAGAGTAGTTTTTCAGAGACCCTGCCTGGGAGAAATTCCAAACGTTTCCACATCCTCCTGCAGCATGTCAGTGTCATCATTCAGGTTTTGGTTACCTTGTAATTCCGTCTTTGATGTAGTAGAGCAGACACTCTGACATGAGAGGATCCTCATTCAGGTTAACCAGGTGGGGAGTCTAAAGATGAAACATATGAGGTAGACAGTTTGCCACAAAAACTTTCTCACTACTTTCATCAATACTCAGCATTGCTGAAAGCAAACCATAATAGAAGCGTTAATCAACAGGGCATGGTTTCATATCAAACACTGCTGGTGACCTGTCAGTAATACGTGGTATACAGTGCATGAATGTGGATGGAAAGGGTCACATTGACACAGTGCTGACAAATCTAGTCTGATACATCACAGTACCACTACAAACAATGCTAACAGCTACTCCCCAAAACCACCAACCTTTTTTGGGGAAAACACCCCATTAAAGTCTGTATAAAGATCACAAGGCTTCTCAACGAAATGCTAACCAATGGAGCAGCAGTGAGTGGAAAGAGAGAAAAAAATGAATGGAAGACAAATGGATGGGTATTAAAGTAAAAAATGAAATAAAATACATGCAGCACAGGAGGGAGTTCAAAACATGTCTAAAGAAGGATTAATTTCAAAGAGAGGAATCTGAAACCACTGCTGATCTAGTGACAGCTGGTGCTGAACAGTCAGATTAAAAGATAACAAAGCTCTTTCTATGTCACAATCAGACTAGCACATCATCTACTGGTCTTCATGCTGCTGCCACATAGCACTTCCTCTACTGGAAGATGCTGGAGAAGAATGGGAATGAGGGGAATGTACCATTGCTAGTAATTCAATAAGCCTCATGGCAGCGCTAATAGCTCTAAGCAGCTAAAGGAAAGGTTTGAATAATCTACTCAGAGCCAAGTATTATATTCAAACACAACTTTAACTTCCAAGAAGCTTAAATTCAGAGTCACGTGAAATCTTAATACGGCCCCATCATTTAAAGCATAATCACATTAGTCCCTAATTCAAACATGGAGGGAAAAAATTAAACATACTGTATGTTCTACACAGTAAATATTTAACCAGAAGTACATAAAATGCTAATTTTCGATGGGTGCCGTGAACATGTCACAGAGGAAGCACAAGGAAATTAGTACATTTATGATGTTAAATCACTACTAAAGACATAGCTAAACTCAGTTATGGGACAGCTTATAGTAAAGGAAAGATCTGCCACTTTAATTAAACAAACCTTGGTGGGAAAACCATCAAAGTGCTCATCAAATGGCATGTCATGGCTAAGCTGAGTATGTGAAGGAAGCACATAACAGAGTGGACAGACAGAGAAAATTATGGAGTGAACAAAGGAGAAAAAGTAGTGGCGGTAGAGGGAGGGTTCTCATGGAAAAAGATAACATGGGAAACAATGAGGAAGTGATGGTGGAAGGGTGTGTATCACCACCCATGGGAAAACTGACACAGCCCCGAGCCATCAACGTCTGTGCTTGTGTCTCATGTCTGTTCTACCTTTTTAGGAGAGAAGACTCCCAAAGTGCCTCCATCTTCACGGATTGCCACACCCATCTCTGCAAGCAGGGCCTCCCTGCAGTGAAGGAGAACATTTGTAGACTTTGGAATAACAATTAAAACATTACATTATACGACATCAGTGCCCTTACATAGCATGTTGCACATATAGTCTCTTGCAAAGAGAAACATATATTTTAACTCTGCATGTTGATATTCAGCAATCTTTGTGTTGATAAGACACAGAGGATGAGAAGTGATGGTGTGCAACATTACAACAAGTGATTTGCAGTATGGCAACAGGCAGAGATTGGCACCAGCGAGACTCACTGGACAGACAGTAACACAGTTGACGTCTGCAGCCACAGATGAGTTGGTAAAGGGGGAGAAACTGTGTGAGAGGGGTATTTGTGCAGCAGAGTGTGACGATGGAGAAGGGAAGGGAAATAGACAGAATGAGTGCAGGGGAAATGAGACAGATAGGTGAAGAAAGTGAGACAGACAGCACGGAGGGGAGGAAAGACAGAGATGGAGCTATGGGGGGTTGTCTCAAACTGACAGGACACAGATAAACTGACAGAGGGGTGGAGACACACATAGGAGGCACATCTCCCCCTTTAAGAGACAGAGATGGAAAAGAGCAGACACTGTCTGCCAATACTGACCTCTCCATTCGGATTGCTTCAGTCTTTCGCAGTTTTTCTTCCCAGGTTTCATTGAGCTCAGCAATGATCTTTTCTGATTCCTGAACACCAGAGACAAAGTGTGAGGAAAACACAAACTGTCTAAAAAGTCTTAAAAAAAACACAGAAGACAGAGGGGCAGGGTAACACACTGCTGTATATTATGGCAATTGCACCCTAACTGATTAAAGCTTAAAGCTCTAGTAACTGCTGAGTACAGCCACTTCAACTAGTCTTCATTTTCTGAAGCCAGTCAGATACTTAGATATCCATTCTTCAGAATGTTGTTATATTCTGTGACATTTGTGACTGTCAAGGTTTAATAATGCAGTACATGATCATCTTAGTTTATCATCATAATGAATTGAAGAATAAAGGTAAAGGTATCCTTTACTGCAACCTCTTTTAAGGAACAAAGAATGTGAATATTATGTGCCTCACTATTAAAGCTAAAAGCCAATAAGGCAGAAGCTATTTTGGTCCAATTTCCTCCGTATCTGCGTTGGTGCTTGACGTCACTGGATGACAGACAGACTGGGCACCGCGGTTGCCAGCCATGGCTGGTTGTTGCCATCCTATGTGCTCCCTTATCAACTGAGTGAAAGGTCTACTGTGATCGTGAGAGATATAAAGCTCAGAGGCCACATGAGGTCTGATGGGCTGACGTCTTTTGATTAAAGGCTATGTGTGGCCTAAAATTAAACAACAGCTATCTGGATATGAAATGAACTTATAAATTACTGAACAAATATTATACTGTGTGTGATGTTTGGCTTTGGTTGCAAATTGATAAGATTTTTTTTTTTTTTTAAACAATGTTTACCAATCTATTCACAGATATTTCAGCGTTTTGGACGGATGCACCTTCTACACTTACCAGGGCTGTTCCGAATGTCATTTTACACATTCAAGGCTTCTTATGAGGTTTTCTAACGAACAGAATTCTTAATTTTAATAAAGTGATGTACGGGATTAAATGAGTATTATTATTAAATCAACTTCCTTTAATGACTATAGCTCATCAGTTTCGTCAACATAAATACATGTAGACAGCAGGCTAATCCAATAAAGGTATGAAATGATGAAATAATAATTGCATCCTTGGGTTTATTGCTGCTACACTGCCTCCCTTTGTGTGCAACAAGTAGTAGAGCAAAGTGTTTTTTGAAAGGCTAAACATCAACAAACATGGAATGAAGCAAAATATTGTGGGAGATTAACTCTTTCTAGACTCTTTTAAGGTTCTCTCTACCACAGTTGTTAGATCGTTAGGTGAGGGTCACTAAAGGCCAACTGACAGATAATACCTATAAGAGGGTCATTTGGTTAACACCGAACAGATGCTTGATTGAGGACTGTTCAATCTTGTCATTTGCATTTTATGAGTCTAGCAACGTGTTTGTTTCCTTTGTTCTGTCACTATATAAGGTGAAAGTTCGGCAGAAAACACTTTGGACTAGTCTTCTCTCCATGCTGCATGAAGTAAAAGAGACCTGATTCATCACACCGTGTTTGTAATTCTTCAGAGAATTAGCAGCTCTCAAATAAACAAGAACAAATTGTGAATTTTAGAATTTTTTTTTTTTCAATAAATTTGGTCTTCTGGACATAATGACGCTCCACAATTATTGGACATTGGATCACACGAGTCAGAAACAGTAGCACGTTGCCACCACTGGCACATAATTAAAAATACATATAAAAATACAATAGTGTAGCCTAATCTTTCTCTGCAGCTTTGCAGTAATACCGGGTCTAAACCAACACGTTCTCATCCTTGGTCATGAAACACCAACGCTGCTTTGTCACAGTCCCTGGCGTGACATCTCATGTGTGACACACAAGAATTCCTGCCAGCAAGTCATTCTAGCACATGGTTAATGTCGTGAAACTGTCACAGTTTGATTTGATTTAGGTAGCAAACCTAACTGGTTAGATTTAAGAAAAGATTGATTTAGGAAACTGCTGAAGATGGGTTTACTTTAGAGTTAGTTAAATGTCCAGTGCTTTTGTTTAAGGGTACTTTGTGTGTCTGATTACAGTTCTGGTCTATATGAGACTCATGAGTGAATGCGACAATAACTAATATATTTTGATAACATAACATTATGGTATGCTTGTGTTATTACTGTAATATCCAACAAAAAGTACAACAAGGTAAATCTGGTTACTTCCAAAAAATGAGATATTGATAAACACAGATTTTATGGAAATTGTCATTTAACACATACTTTGCATAAACATTTACAAGGCAGCCTGTTGCCCCACACGCACAACATTGGCCAATGTTTAGCTCTACCGAGGGCATGTTTGAATAGCAGAAAGAAAAAACTAAGAGCACTAGTTTTTCACCTCCAGTGAATAAAAATAGGACTCAGGTCAGAAATACAAGTAAGGAGGGTTGGGGGCCGTGACTGCAGAAGTCTATACAGGCCAACTTTTACCTTGAGTCTTTCGATAGCCTCCTCTCCTCCAGGCGTGGACATGATACGCTCCTGGATGCTGGTGACCGACTGAAGGCCCACCTGGCTGCACAGTGAGCCAGAGGATGGAGAGGCTGTCAGGGAACCAATAGGGGCTGTGGAGAAATGGCCAGGGCGTTGGTTCTCTGAGGCTATCAAGTATCTATGCTTATTGTTCTGAATGTCTTTGAGGTCTGAGCCAACAGCAGGAAAGAGGGAGAGAGAAAAAGAGCACAACGTAGAGAGAGGAGGGATAGGCCCAGGACAGGATAGAGGGAATAAACCACATAAAATGAAGGAACCAAATGCCAAATAGGAGGAAAGAGAAAGGAGAGACAGAGATGGGGAAAGACAGAGGACAAAGGGGAGGGAAGACCAATGTAAGAGACATGTTGTAAGTCAAAGGGTTAAGACAAACACCCAGCATAATGGTCAGCTACAGAGAGCAGCAGTTTTCACTCCAGGTAGTTTAATGCTTGCACCAGCTCTTCAACTCCCACAAAAAATTCATTAAATTTCAGCTTGTACTCTATTGAGAGAGTTTCCAGTGGGTTTTTTTTACGTAGGCCAGAATTACAGTGTAGGGCAATTAACTCTGATAACTTAATTTCTAGTATGTACAATTCTGAGGAATAGGGTGGTGTCACTTTGTTGCTTTTGTCCTAAACTCTTAATGTGAATGAGAACACACTGTGTGAAAACTGCTATCAGCGTATCAACTACAGGATGGAAGGGAGATGGAGACTGCAAGAGGGCCCAGAGGGAGGACAGATGAGAGTCATTGACACATGCTGCTAAAGTTCAGCCTGCAGTTGAGTAGTTTGATTCACTGCACGCACACGCACGTGCTCTCTCACACACGCACGCACACGCACACCAAAGCCAATGCAGCCCTGCTAACGGTTAGGCAGTCAATGTCAATATAATGGCTTCAAGGACCTCTGAGGTAACAGACTGTGACATCTAAGCACAAAATAAAAACAAAACCAATAAAAGTAGAGTTCAAATGATTTGGGAAGTGCAGACATTTTGGAGATAAAATGTATGCAGTTGACACTGGTAATATAGGTTTTTCATATTCCAGACAAATA
Source organism: Chelmon rostratus (assembly GCF_017976325.1). NCBI lineage: Eukaryota > Metazoa > Chordata > Actinopteri > Chaetodontiformes > Chaetodontidae > Chelmon > Chelmon rostratus. The sequence goes on along the minus strand of NC_055667.1, from coordinate 10,630,548 downwards.
GGGAATGCATCGAGACCCAACTTTACTAGCAGGTGGTGACATAACAAAATGTATGCTTTTAGCCTACACATTGGGTACAGCAACATTTACACTGACTATTAGTGCAAAAGGGCAGGAGGGAAGAGGTATTAGGGATTTTTGAGAATACAGCAGAGGGCACACTAACTACTCATTACAAACAACTGTAACACATGTAGTTAGTTAATTCTGTATACATACACATCTGGCAAGTAGTCACTACTCTAAATAGCCAATACTTAGCAATTTAAAATCGTGCACCTTTCCTTCTGAAGCTCTGAGCCTCAGTTTGGGAACTGAGAAGTGCCATTCTAAAGCTTTGAGCACTGTCACCTGCAGCCGGTGGTTAGTAAAAGAAAACAAAATAAAAAAGCAGAAAAACCACTGTCAAGAAAAGAAGCTTGAGAACGTGAGTCAAAGACTGACATGGCAAGAAAATGATGTGGGTGTGCGGGGGGTGGGGGGGACAGATGAGCTATTCTAAGGGTAGTATTCTAAAAAGGGATAATCCTCTAGAAACTTGTGATACAGTTGGATTTGAGCCTGCAAATAACTGCCTCACCCCCATCATTCTGAAAAATAACAGAAGCACAAGCGCAAAGCATGCTAACCTGATGGCATGCTAACCCTCGCCAGATCAGCAAACCTGCATTTCTGAGTTGCCTTCTAGAAAGCTTTAGCTTTTTCAGCATTTACATGCAAAGCCAGTAGCAGATTTAATATAAAAGGTAATGGGGCATAAGCAATGTTAGCCATTATTAATAGGGCAATTAGTGATAAGATAATTCACGACTACCACACATATACACACATTTGATTCCACTTCCTGGGCAATCATCCCCCATAGGATCAACTGAGGGGAAGCAGGAAGAGATGAAAAGGGTCAGTGGTCAGCACCAGTAGAATGGGAGGAAAAGGTTACAGACATTTCTTAGTGAGCTGATTGAGAATGACAATGAGGATGAGGATGAGAAGAAATGCCATGGAATGACTTGTTAAGTGCCATGTCATTAAGCATGATTTAAGCAGGCATTAGCAGGGAGTCAGGTTATTAATCAGTTCAGATTTTAGAAGTTATTAATGGGCGTATTATGTCTCTAATTGACTTGACTATGAGCCATTACTCTTGTGTGCAGCAAATAAAGTGTGATAGTTCAATGTGGCTTTAGACTACCATTTGTGTTGTCAGTCACAATAAGCCACATGGGACCATACATATTTATAATATATTGCATTATGTTCTGTAGTACATATCATACACATTACAAAAATGCACTTATACTATTTTTAATGAGCCATAATAAACCAATATCTTAGCAAATAGGTTTCTAAAAGCTGTTTAAGTCTTTTTAGTTTTGTACTAGGCACTGGTACAAGCACTGCAATGGCAACATAGTTGGATGGTTGAAAGTAATGAGACAGTGAAGCAGTAAGAAGATGCTGCCAGGATGTTGTTCCCTGAGAAAGAAGGTAAATGCTGCGTGGCTGCAGACATGGCCTACTGTGACAGCATAAAACTCACTGTCGAGGATGTCTCCCAGGCCCTGGGCACGGAGCAGTTCCTTCAGTCGAGCCACTTCATCCTTCAGGTCACGCACCAGCTTATTGTTGGGATCCTCATTGATAACAGCATTGCATTTGATGTTCTTAGCTCGGTCAGCGTAGCTAAAAAGCATAATGGTGATAAACTTAACTCATAATTAAGGATCAAATTCAAAGATCTTGCTGGAATTATTTTGCTAATTATTATCTACGTCCTGGACGGAAATCTTACCGGAGTGTGCTGAGAGTTTCATCATAGTTGATGTCTGCAGGACTCAGGGCAGCTACCATGGCTGTTCTTGAGTTTCCACCTGATAACAAAAGATTCGTAAAGAGGTCAATTATGTGGCAATGTGGGTACCTTAAAATGTCCTTTAAAAAAAGCTTGGAACTAAACACTATTAAAGCAAAAATGAGTGCTGAATACTAATTAAAATAATACAAGACTTAAATCTCATCAGACTTAATTGCTATGCACTACATGTGTCAGATGTGTCAGCTGAAATCAAAGACACACTGTATACTTATCCTCCATACATGTCTGAACTAAGAAGATGGGTGTGCTTGTCTAGTTCGGCTGAAATAGTCTGCTGATAGTGTTCTTCTTAAATCGGATCGAGAGTAATGTACACTAGCTCCAGTCATTTCTTTACCCTCACTTTATTTTACAGGATACAGATGGCTACAGTTTTCCTGCAGTAAGAAATAGCGACTCTGCTACCCAGTTTACAGACAAAAGTTCCACCATATTCCACCAGTTAAGGATATTCATTGGGTGACATAAAAGTTCATACCAAGGTTCTCCCTCAGCAACCATGTCAGAACAGAGTCTCTGTAGGGGATGAAGTCAGTCTTCTTCTTCTTCTTGCTCTGTAGTAAACAAACATTCATTTGGCAAGTAGAAAAGAAAACAGCTGATGTAACGCTTTCTGTTTAAACACTGAAAATTAGGGATGGCAATTAAGACTGAACAATATTATGATGTACCATAACAAACACCTCACATGTAACGGACAGCAGGTCAGGTAAAATGAGTACAGGCCTGATTCGATTAACTTTTGCACTGGTGCAAGGATTGTGGGTTTTACTGTGCCTGGTGCCTAAAACACCATCACTCAGGTGATAAAAATGGTGGTGACGGAGGACTGTGGAGCAACGTCAACACTGCACATGGCAAAAGGTTGTCAAATCTGCCTCATGGGGAGAATCAGAGGTTAGTGGTTGAGCTGTCAAAGGGTTTACCTTGCTGGTACAGTTATCCTGTGTAAGCAGGCATTACAAGGACAAGAGAAGAAAAAACAGAAGGGCAGACATTACAGCATGCCAGGCCACAAACATCAATTCCTTGAGAAGACAGGGTCAAGTTGTCGAGGGTAAGAGAAAAGGCTGAAGAGGAGAGGCAATAAAGAAATAAATAGAAACAGACATAAACCACTTACCACTTCAGCTAAGGCAGAGATAACCTTTCCTAACGTGGTGAGAGATTTGTTGATGTTTGCTCCCTCCTGCAACCATACATTAAAGAAAACATTATTCAAGAGCCATCACAGTTGTACTCTTCAACAGCTTGCTAATTCTGTGTGTTTGAGATGATGGGAGTCTTACCTTTAGCCTGGTACCTTTGGCCCCAGTGGAATCTGCTCGTTCACTCCCTGCCAAGTCTACCAGACTAATTTTACTGACCTGAGGAGGGAGTAAATACATTATAGATGCAATGAGCTTATGAATAATTTACATTTGGATGATAACAAACTGAGAAACAATGACAATATTATCACTGGCTACTGAATACAAAGTTCAAGATGTTTTCAAATGCGTTTCAAATAGTTGAAAAATGTGTAAGTAAACCATTCTTAACATTCGGACATTACTGTGAGAAGCAGCTAGGCAGTAAAATCTGATAGAGTGGCTAAATACAATAGGCATTGTGTTTACAATAACACTGTGGTCTCTGTCTCTCTGCAGTCAGAGGAAATGCTAAAAGTCAAATCTAAAATGGTTCTTTTCCCTCGCCGATCACCACCAACTAAGAGGACCTTGGGAGACATCTTAGGCAAAATCAAAGAAGCTAAAGAAGTAAGTAAAACCACTATAAAGAAATGTACTAACAGCATGAGAGCAGAGTCAATTCTAAGCCTTAAACAAGTGTGAATCCTTTAAGATTTAAGAATGTGAAGGCTGCTGTCTTTCTTGTCTCCTCTGACCTTTTCTGTGGAGAGGTCTGTTTCGCTGTCATGCTTCCTCTGTGTGAAGACGATAGTGAAAACAGCATGGGACCTGCTGCTGGTCTCGTTCATGTTGGTGGCAGCCACAGTTCTGTAGGTTAGCACATACAGGCATAGTTAGGAAATACAAAACGATATGGATGTAACACATCCTTCTGAGCACTAATCATTTTTTCTTTTGAAATTATTCAGTATTACATATTCTAAATGAATGGTCTTGGCTATTACTGGAGCTATCATCACTGGGTTTATGCTTATTAGAGTTGAGTCTCAGGGATTACTTTGTGCAGCATAGGTGGATAATACTATGAGGACCCCAATCACAAATACACAAAGCTCACTCAGAGGGACGGCCACAGGAGAGATATGGGCTGTTCACGCCATGTTCTAGAAATAAGCCCTCTGAGTCAGCATGGGAAGATTAAGGCAGGGTTCACTCCTCCCCACAGGAGCTCTTGTGACACACATATTCACACAATACAACCAAGACACACACACATGCATCACATGCACTAATTTCAGTGAGAAATTTTGCTACCTGCAAGTTACAGTTCAAGCTGGATTTGCTGTTTTATTACAAGGGTTCTGTTGTACTAGCTATAACTAGCTATTCCTTGATCAAAACTGACGATCAAGCTAGAAACATCTGTGCCATAAGACTATTTCCTGATTCGAAATTAGTGCTATCTTGTCAGCATTCTTCTGAGGAAGTGGGTTATCACATCATCTCAGCTATCACCACATCTATTTTTCCCACGTCTTTCTCATGATCTCAGCATGATCCCAGGGCTTGGCTCACCTGGCCTTGTTGCCTGCATCCATTAGATCAGCGATGTCTGTGTAGGAGGTGACAGCTAACTTGGACAGGTCCTCCACATAGGGGCCCATTAGCGGGTGTTCTCGCACTCGCAGGTTCCCTTTGTTCTTAGGGTTGAGCAGATCTCGCACCCTCTCACAGTAGATCTCCATGTAACTGACCTAGAAACAGTTGTAAAAGTAACATTATCAGTTCAGGTGGCCCAAAGCAACATCTATACTCTAAACAATTTGGGTATGTTACAGTATGTTTTGCATCATATACACACACAAACACACACATACACATACACTGTATAGTTTTTTGGAAGGTTCAGCCAAAGTGTGACTGATATCTGATTATTATCAGATATACTGTTAGGAGTACGACAAGGCTAGGAATGGCTCACTGAGGACAAGCCAACACAAGAGTCAGAGGCAGGGGCTGAGGGCAGGGATTACAGGTGTCAAAGCAGTCCGAGACTCACCTCTACTGAATAGGAGAGCTCCTCTTTGTTACTGTCCTCATTGATTTTCTCAAACAGATCTTCACAGAGCTGAGAGGCAGGGAAAGAAGTGGTTTAGTACAAATTAACAGCATGTGGAGGGGTGAAAGGGAGGATGAAGAGGAGGGAGATTTAACCAACAGCAAACAAAATACTAACAATGTATTTGTACATGCAGTATAGTAAATCATTAAGCAATAAAATATCAGACTGTAAAATCTAGAGAGCACCAGCATAGAAGACTTAACACTTAATTACAACATCATAAAAAATATCTGACAAGACAGGTTTGAAAGTGTTTTAGATGAGGTATTGCCCTTTTCATTTGTATGGAACCTTAGCTGTGTACAAATGTAGAAATGAATATATACTTTAGTGTCATCAGCATTGAGGATAAAAAGAAGACAATTACATTAGAAGAATATGATGAAAGGAAATGATTTTGGATAAAGGGGAGGGGACCAACTAACAAACCTTGGGGGACACCTATGGACCCAGATGTGAGTCACACTCTACTTACTAATGCCATTATAGTGTCTATCAGACAAACATGGTCTCAATTAGAGGTGGGTCATAAAAAAAAAATCAATAGTCAGTTGTACAACAAATCAATGACTGTCATATTTTAATCTGGCCAATGTCGCAGCATTTCAGAGGTGGATCAATTTGTTTTAGAATTATAACAGAAGGGAATAACTGAAGTCCTGGTAGACACTGCTCTCATATCATAGAAAGTGACCAAGAGCATCAATAAGAGGTTGTTTAAGTATTCAGTGATCTAAATGAAGAGGTTGCATTAGACAGTGGGCAAAGTCTCTGTTAATATCTGCTATCACTATCAAGCAAAACCAGAAATGTGCATTGTAGAACAAACCATAGGAATGATTCCTTCCTGGCCCTCCTCCTGCTTGCCCATCATAGTATAGGATTTGCCAGCTCCTGTCTGGCCATAAGCAAAGATGCAGACGTTGTAGCCCTCAAAAGCATGTGCCAGCATTTCCTTGCCAATATCATTGTATACAAGGTTCTGTGACGCAAAGCTGGGGTCTTCCGGCTGTGGGAAAGACAGAGAAACTACTTATATAAACACATATATGTAAAATGTCCCTTCTCATTGGTCAATGCACTGGACTATGGAATAGAGAAAAAATGTTCAAACTCACCGTAGTGTGTGACCAGTAGGAGTAATCAAAACTGAAGGTCTTTGCTGGTTCCTTTGGGGCTTTGGGGTTGGTAATAGCTATGAGAGAAGAACAAAATTAGTAATGTGGTTGATAACATCATTGTTACTTAAACATCAGTAACACCCAACCAAACTCCCCTCCCTGATTATTGTGTATTTCTTTTGGTCCTCCTCAAAAAACACATTAAATGAACCCTATTAATATAATATTTATTTTGATCCTGGCTGGCAAATAGTGAGTCTCCAAATATCCTGTTCCTCAATCAGAACACTAATGGTGATATTTTTGGAATTGAAAGTCACATGAACCAGTGACTGATCATGGGCCATTGCCTTTTTTGAGAATTGCAACTGATGTGTTAAGTTTTTTTTCCCAAACACACCATCTTTAATCAGACTCTTATTTCATCATATGCATTGGTAACAGTGCAAAAAAGACACACAACACAGAGTTTAAATAATAACACATATAGCCTACTCCCACTATACCTCCTTCACCTGCTGTATCTGCAAAAGGCATGATGACACAACATTTCCATGCTACCCAGCCTTTCCTTATGACCACAGAGACATTTCTTAATGAAAAAGAATCTGCAGCCATGCCTGGCATGCCATCCCTCTCAACCATGCTTGCTGGTACTCCAGAGACTAGTATTCAAGCTTTCCACACTGTGCATTGGATATGTGACGGAGAGAGAGGAGAAGACTAAAAATTTACTGTAGGATATCTGTAGTGATCTGTAACCCAGTTGTTTCTCAACTCCCTCTCTTAGACAAACTGCACTTTTATTGACTAAAGCTTCCTTGTGTCAGGACCAATGCAGAGAGCTGGCTCAGGCTACACAGACAAACATATACCTCCATCGTCAGAAGGGGGGGAGGGGGTCGGCAGAGAAGAGGAGGAAGTCACAAAGAGGCTAGTGAAAAAAGGGTTTGAGAGACCCTAAGTAACGGGTGTGCTCAAGAGCCTAGCAACAAGCCAAACAGATCAACAATAGAAGCCAAAGGCAGGACACAAGGGAAAAACTGTGTGTCTTACTAAGTACAATACAATCTGTATATTTAAAGCATTTTCACTCTTTCCAAGCAAATCTCCAGTGTGAGCCACAAAGCAGTAATTAGCCTCGTTTCATGCAAATTCTGTGCTAATGGGCAAATTAAAGCCAGGTCTAGCTCCTTGACACGAGGGTGCTTGAGAGGCTTTTGCATCAAGATGTCCCAGGCAGAGTGCCGTATGTGTTCAGAGGATTGCAGCGCACTTATCAATAATGCAGAGGATGTGGAGAGACAGGGATTGCATATCGCCCTCCACAGGTCACATGCTGACAGAAAAGCACAGCGTGTCCTCAGAAACCAGAACACTAACTGCCTCATGCTAAATATGTGATGATCATAGCAGCTGCCATTGCACTGAAACTCAGGTAGCTACAACCTAGCACAGATAAAAACAATGCATTTGTTTTTATCCCCTACAATCTTCAAACAGGTTAAGGTGCACAGGCGGAGCAGCAGCTTCCATATTGGGCACTGGAAGAGGATATAGCAAGACAGGTGGCTAAATAAAGCCAAATTTCACCTTTGACCTGCCTCCAAAGGGAAATTGGAGCCGGGGTATGAAGAAACGAAGGGGGATTTAGGTTACCAGTGCCCCTATTACCCTTTCCTGGAACAATCTACAGTGGCTATTAATGAAGGGGCAGCCTAATTCAGAGTCATTAAGTGTCAGCCAAATTCAGTGTTAACGAGGCAACTTAGAAGTAAAAACAGAAAGATGATGAGACAGTGCCATGTGTGGGGCATTCAGACAGTGGGATGCCCGTGACAGGCCAACGGACTGACGGTGACAAACTAGCTTTACTGCGAATCACAGCTGTGTTCTAGCAAGAGAAGAAATGATGTGAGCTTTTTTATCTCCTGAGTCTGTCACCGCTTTGGCTCTCATCAGAGACAAGGGAGGATGTCGTGATGTAAAAATGTATCGAAGCACAGCACAGCATGGTAGCAGCTAGTGGGAGACTGCTAAAATCCTAGAGGTGAATCATGCTCATGATGTGGCATGAACGTCTCATTCAGTTGCCCACTCCCTTGCTCTCAGAACAGATAGCTGCATCACCCGTTTGGTCCTGTCAGTGCGTCATAAGAGTGGGTCTCTCATGCAAGACTCCATAAAAGCTGGCAATAGTCACATGTGTAGTCTAATTACTAGTTACCTGTACTTCGTGTTGAAAGCAACAGCAAATTGCTTTTCAGGGTATATCCAACTGCTGTATCATCACAGAAATCTGGTGTATCTAAATATGAAGAGTGAGGCAGATGAGGTGAAATTTATCCTCGCTATCTGAGGTTAATTAAATGAGACAGGAGTGCCCTGTATCTGCTAGCATGACTCACCTACTCTAGTTCAGCTGAATATCAGTCACTCAGCTTATTTTTTTTACACTTGCACCTGTGCATCACACTTACAAACAGAATCTATGCGAGCACTGATGTATAGGTGTATAGAAATAGTCACACATTAACATGTCAACGAGGAACTCCTCTGCTTTCCATTTATAGTAAATATTCCCACCAGAGTCACATCCGGCACTTAAAATGGCAGACGCATTCTGCTGCCTAATAAACGTCATCACCCTGTCTTCCTCAACCATGGCAACAGGTATAGGACCAGATTCTGGTTGCCATAACAACCTCAACTTGGCACAGAAGGGGAGGATGCGGCACATTGAGTTCTGTTTTCTCTCACCTCAAGCATTCCCTAGTACTGCTCTGTAGAAATTATATAGAATTGCTGAAATAGCAGGTTTATGGTCAATTGCAGTCATTTACCAAACAATGATTTCAGAATGCAGAAAGCATGGTGAGAAAATCTTTAGGATTTGTAACTAAGACGTTAAGCTACTTATCATGCCAGACTCTAAAAGCAATACCAGAAACAACCTTACTACACAAAAAACTGTTAAAGACTTTGTAAACTGAACATTTAATAACAGGAGTAATCTAATGAAGTACAAAAGAAAAGTGTTTTATCATTTAACAAACCTTTTGGGCACTAAAGCACATACTTTTGATGACAGAAAGAAGGTATTGATTGGCAGTGTACCAGGCAACATGAAGCTGAAGGTCCACAGGTATAAGGTATAAAGTATATTATTATCAGTAGAAGAGAAACATAGATGACATCAAATAATACAAAATTTCCATTACATAAACAGATGACATGTAAATCTATGGAGGAGACTATGTAGGAGCCAAGATTCACTCAAGACAGAGGAATTCAGTCAGAGCTCCATGTGCAACCAACAGGCACAAGCTACTGGGTGGCATATGAGGGCAGTTCAAATCTTTATTTGTCCAAAGCTCTGCCATAGCTCTGCATTTTCAGATCCTGTTCCACAGAATAGGGGGCTGGTAGGTTGATGGCACTCCACAGGAGGGCAGGGGGGATACAGTTAACTAACCACATCCTGCTATCTCAAGAACATCTCTCAGCTGGTTGTAGCCGGCAGACATTTTGTGCTCCAGTGTTCAACGTTGGGCCGATAATCCAGCCAAGAAAGCAAAGAGACCCCTCAGTAATTGGGTTGTTAGGAGGTCTCTGAGCACCAGATGGGGACTAAAAGCTAGCCTCATTCACCTGAGACTAGCAGACAAGCAGGGTCTAAAATGGATAAACACATCTGCCTCTCTTCCAGTAACCCTCTGAGGACCCGCCTGCTGTTAGCTTGAGCTATCGATGCTTGTCCGAGATCACAGGAGGGAGATAAGGTCATTAAATAAACGTATATGTAAATTACAAAAGAAAAACAAATGAATGAGCTGCTACGGAACCTCAGGCATTCAGAGAAATAATATCTGTGCAGAGCTGTAATTACCATGTGTGCTTCTTTTAGCAAGAGTGAGGAATTTTAATAGCATCCCTGGGGTGTGTGAGCATATAGGCAGCGGTGTGATGCAACTGTTCACTTCTGAAGAATATTATTTCACTATTTTATGCACAACATTTAATTCACTCACAGGATTACAAACTGTCCTTTTTCACAAAACAGAAGTGTTGGTTACAGCAGCAGCATCAAACAGGCCTAACGATGAACACTCATTACATACGGAATTAATGGAAAACTATTTAAACAGAATATAATTTACCATCACTTTTTTTTATTCTGTTATTCTGTGATTAGATTTGAGGCATCTCCTCAACACCTTCTCTGTGTAATGTGTTTCCATGGATGTCAACAGGAACTAACTTTGAGCCCGATTTTTCTTTTTTTGTTAGCCTATAATTGTTTACATTTTGGCAATTTGGCACCATTAAAACTGTTCTGAATTACCTATGAACAGCTCCAGTTGAGAATATACTCATGCATGTACAGACAACTATAACTGGATCACTTTCATACTGAAGAAAACCTAAATACATGAGGATTCTCGGGCAAGTTCGCGAATGACACTGAATACAATGATGTGATATGATTGATTTCAAAAATAATGTGATCACCCAACAAGAGCAGGTGCTGTATGGTGAAGAGAGAACAGGCAACTCTGAATGTTGTTCACCTAGTTCTGCCACTCTATGAAGGCCTGACACCTAAATAGACTTAGATTAGGGCTACAACTGATAAAGGCAAATGGCACATTTTAACATGTGGTTCCTGTTGCATGGAAAGCATCATAGGTACTGACCACAGTTGCTCATGGGAGGTTATGTCGCAGGCAGTCCATATGTGTGGTGTTGTATAAGAAATATATACAGTGTATACTGTATATACTTGTATATACTGTATATACAAGCCACCTAACCTTTGGCCCTGTCCCATCACCACATACAGAGAGAAATCAATACGGTCACAGCTCTAATACTGTGTATCTCCATGCAACATTACAAATGCACACCTGTGTCACAGTTTGTGCATGAGTGGTGAAGCAAAGCAGCTGCTGACATGAGCGATGGTTTAAGCTGTGCTACAGTATTGCTAATATGGTTGTTCAGTCTTAAATAGAGAGCATAACGACTGAGTGGGGCACACTGTGATGTAGCCACAGAAATGCTCTGCATGTTGTATTGAGTGTCTTTGGAAGAGAGTGTGTGTGATGGCTTGGTTGCCGGGGCTGCAGCACAGGTGACAGAGTTGTCACTGGATGAAGCTCAAAGCTGAGAGCTAAAAGTAGTGTCTGAGCACTGCTGTGCCCATTCGACAAACAGCTGAGCTTGTCGCAGCCACAACACAGGACATACAAACATTTCCACAACAGAAACTACAGTAACTTGGTATCTTGACTACCCCTTTGGATACAGTGCACTTTCACGTCTGGTCAGGGTGATGCCTTTTGGCCTGTCATTAAAAAATATCCACACAGCAATTCAATACTCCTCTGTTGAGTACTCCTGCCAAAAAAACCCTGGAACTTTCTGGGCAGGCAGATAAGCTTGTCTCGCCAGGAGATATGACCCCTCACACCAGAGTCCACATCACAGTGATTGACTCAGACAAACAAACTACAACAAACTTTCTCTTAATGATAAGATGATGCATTGTCATTTCATTCGATGAGCCTCTACATCAGAGTAGTTGGTTTAACTGTAAAGGAAGGTACTGAGGTCCTACAAACTAATCCTCTGTTTCTACTAAGAAGGCTGATCACGTCATTTTTCTCTTCCTACTGGGGGAGAGGAGAGGGAAAAAAGCACAGGAGGACACCAGAACAATGCTCTGAATGCAGGGTATTGCAATTGACAACAGAGCCTGCAAAACACATTAGGTAATCTGTTATGACAAGGCTTTATGTGCCCAGTCCCCTCTATCACAATGACCCTTTTCACACTGCCTCTACTCTCTTCTTCTTTTTAGAAAAAGTAAAGGCCACAATTAGAAAAAACAAACCTTCAATGTTTTTGTTGGAAAGCCACTAAAGTCGGCTAAATGTAAACTGCACATAAAAGCAGTTGGACTGCACTGAAAATATATATATATGAAACCAGGTTATTTGAAGAAATCTGGTTTGGCCAGATAATCAGAGTACACATGTTTGCATGCACTGTAATAAAAAACGCTAACTTTTACTTTTAGTTGGTCAGCAATTACATTTAGTCCCTTGCAGACACGAAACATTTGAGGGTTTTTTTCTTTCTTTTCCTTTTCAGAGCATTTGGAGAGACAGTGCAGTGCCATTTATTCTTATTATGCACATATATTTGGTAATAGGATCTGAGTCCTTACCCAAATTAAAAAAAATGTTTCTTGTTAACTAGGGATGGGTTAATGTTAAGACTAGGAATGAACACTTTTTGGAATTATTGTCTTGTCTTAAAAAAATATATTTCCCCCTGTTTTTAACCTGTGTGGGTGTGGTGTAGTTCATCAGGTGTTGTGGGCAGTAGATTTCTCTCGTGAGTAACTGCACGTTACGCCAACATAAAGTACATGGTGCAGGTAGTGAGTTATAAAAGTGTTCAGATAAGCTCAGGTTGCAGCCTAGTAGTATTAGGCCATGTGCTTGCTGATACAATAAAGATTCCTCTGCACGAATGCCACCACGTCTTGCACCCATTCTTCATTAGCAGATCTGTCCAGACTGCTAAGGCAAGTTATGAGTTAAGAGCCAGGCTTAATTAGCCTAAAGATACCGCTCCTAAATAAGGTAACACAGGTTGAATATCGAAAACTATCTTTGCTTGAAATGCCCATCTCTTGGAAACACACAAATGAGCATTGTGTCATAACGAGAAAATCTGAGGTTTGTTCAGTATTTTTCTGCTAAGTATTGTTTACTTTTACCAACTCCATATCAAAAAGTAAGAAAAAAAAACCCAACTTATAAAAGCTATACAGTATATATTAAAAGGGCTTTAGGTGGGGCTGCCAGTCTAGCTACAAAGCAGTGGGAAAGGGCGCTGTCCTGGCCTATGTGCCAGCTGTTCCAGCTCTGACTACTGTCTATTTATACAGCAGCAGATGGCAGCTAGTGCCTCACATGCCGACAGACTGTCAGTGACAGGAAGGAATGGACAGATTTCAGCCGCCCAACCTTTCCGCCAAATTCGTAGCCAAACCATACATTGCTCCCAGCCCGCAGACACAGATAGCTAGCTGGGGCTGTGAGTGTCTTTTGATATTAGCAGCTCACGCAGACTCAGTTAGTCCAGGATAACAGAGACTAAAGAGAGGCTTCTAGAAGCCACCAGACAGAGGAAACATGCTAAGCCAGCAGGACTCCATTCAGAAGCTAAACAAACACAGAACTACAACAAAGAGAGAGGGATATCAGGCAGACTCTCAGGTGATGACATGGGGGTTAAACCAGCAAGGCACACAGAACTAGTATTAAATCTGAGCTGAAACAACAATAAATAACCAAATTACATGCATATCAACAAAATCTGGACACATCCCTCATCTTGTCTAATTAACATATTTGTTGTTCACACGTCAATGTTAACATTAACAAAATGATACAGGATCCTTAGTCAGGGTTTTCAGCTGTTTTCACAGCTCAAAGAGGCAATGCTTCTCATGGAGCAGGTCCAAGGAGGATATTCTGCTCTTTGCAGGTGCTGCCTCAAAAGGTCAGAGTTCCTTCCAAACACATCCTGTGTCATGGAAAGCTAAAGTAATAAATCCACAGCTTTAGATGAGTCTGGTACTTTCCAGTTTAAAAATAGAACTTAATGTATTGACAGTTCAAACTTGCATGTGTCAACAATGTCACAATGAAGTTTGGGTAGGTGGTTCTGCATGTACTGCATAAGAAACTAAAACCGAAAAAGGATTACAGATGAAGCATTCCTTCCACAGATTATATCTTGGAAATGTCTAAACATCTGGTTTCACAATGTGGAATTAATTTTCTTGTCAACTCAACTTTGGTTATCAACATTACAGATAATAATTATAATAATGGATTGATGGCATAAAATATTAGCCTATAACAGGGACAGAAATAAAACTTCTCTACCACAAGAGAGATGCTGATTCCAACAACAATAATCTATTACATTAAAATGAATGCCTTGTCCTAGAAAGGTTTCCAAATATCAGCCATGCTGGCTAAACTGGAAATTCCTAAATGAATAGAGAAATGAAAGCCATAATGAGAAATAAACTATAAAACACTGGATTTGCACAACAGTATAATCTTAATCTGCTCATTAAAACCATTGCAAATTTTCTTGAAATCTTGAATCACGTTTAAACAAGGTACAGATCACCATGTGATCCTAGCAGAACGGTTGAGTGGGGACAACAGTGTGGACCAGGCTGTGCAGACAAGGGAAATACAGAGCCCCTTACATTCACTGCTCACAACAGGCACCCATTTTACAGAGCAGTGACCTGAATTTCCTCAACTAGCCTCCACTCAGAGACTGAAGTCTCGCTTTAAATGCTTTCTGGCTTTACATAAGCATCATGACATCACAAACACAACTCTGGCACACACATCTGTGAGAACCTCACATCTTTTTGTTCAAAACTGATCTTTAAATGAAAGAAATGACAAAAAAGAAGCTGCATAACTTAACATGTGTGAAACCAGAAAACATGAAGGATAGGCACTGACTGACGCCTCAGGCTTATGTCAGATGACTAATATTTTTTATCCAACGTTTTCTCTTTGGCCGATGGAAATGGCGTGTGAAACTGTCTGTGTGTGCACCTATTTGTGAATGAGTACATGCCATTGATCTCAATTATCTGCACAGTATTCAAACAGCAGCATGAGAGCAGAGAATTCCAGTAACCAACTAGAATCAAGGGGTCAGCTCCCTCATCTAATTAATTAAGGTTTCAAAAATAATATGCTGCCAACCCCTCCCGACTTCTTATTCATGAATAATACAAAATGAGCATCATGCTCACCACCAAGCTACCCGTGCCTGGACTGCAAAGCTCTCCAGTTTGCCTCTGAATTCAGCCCTCAAGACTGTGGGAGGAAACCAAACAATACAGTCTGGAAAGAGAGCCGTGTCGGTCAGGGCACAAAAACTAAAAAAAAAAAAAAAAACATTTGCTCTCTTGAATGTGGGAAAGACCAGCCATTTCACCCAACTTAGACAATGAACCAAAGAGTAGGTAAGAGGAGCAAGCCAGGAGTACCATAACTTTGAAACAAACACACCATTAACTGCTTCTTAGCCCCTGTTTGCATCACCAAGTCAGGGATGAATGGTGATGGATGTGGGCTGCTGTGAGCACAATATGATTTTAATTGTGAAATGAGTATGATCTTAGTTGCCAGGGCATACTGAGAGGTTGCAGAGGAAATAATAATACTAATAAAAATATTAGTAATAGGAAATAAGGCATTATACGACCATATTTGTGCCTGTTGCAGGTATCTATCTTTCAACTAGAACTTTTGATTTTGTTTTGATGACATTTAATTTTGAGTTAACATATTACGTGACTACATCCCTCATTTCCCCACTAGTGACCCTATAGTTAGACAATCTCTATAACCCCCCAGGTGACTGGGTGCCGCTGTAAAACTGGGACACATTTTAGGATTTGGCTGAACTGCATTTCACCAGACTAATGCAGCATTGTGTTGTTCCACTTTGATATGTGCGGAAGGCCTTTTATCTCTGGTAATATTACTAACATTAATGGATTTGTGTGGTCTGGATGCCAGAAGTTAATTGAAGCAGAGGCCTCTGGGGAGAACTCCCTGTGAGCGTCAATGTGAAGTTGTTTTTCTGAAGGGTTCTATGCTGCAAAAAACATCCCCTGAAATAGCATTAATATACAAAAATGATCTCATGCCATTGGTATTATTATATTAAAAAAATAAGATGGACCAGATATTTTTTCTGGTGCAAGCACAAACTGCAGGGCAATAACAGCACGTCGATGGATGCAAATATAATAGCTTTGTCTCTGAAGTTTTAGCCCAACTGCATGAATACCACTTCAGAGCCTCCCCCAATATGACTGAAATCCCATCATCCTCCTTAGTTGGGCGACTGTATGTGATGCTGCCTCACGCTGTCCTACACGTGAATAGTGCTCGTGCATGACTTTCACTGTCTCTGCTGCTGCTGTGGCTGTGTTCACATTTCCCCTCCCCCTCTCGAGTCGGCTCCGATCCCCATCCTCTCCTCTAATATCCCACCTTTTCTGAAAAAGGCTCCCATGGTTTCCTCCTAGCCCAATCACATGCTGGAATGAAGGGGGAGCTAAAACATAATGTGGGGAACAAAACAAAACTGAGCTGTGTATGAAAAAAAACAAGTCATTGACATGTGGTGAGTGCTGAAAAGACCACTGCACATTCATCACTGTAGCTAGCGTGCTGTACGAGATCCTTTTCAAAGAAACCTTTTAGGCCACAGATCTGACAGAGGGTCACTTTATTCTACGTGAGCATATCATGTGACAAACTGAATCTCATGAGATCATGAGGCTAATACTGCTTTTCATCACTGTTAACACAGTTTGTTCAAAGACATCTGACCCACAGGCTCCATGATGTTAATAGGGGAAAAATGCCAACAAATTCATCAGCTATATAGCCAGAGGGTGACATCATTACTGTGTCAACTATTACGTTAACATATTTAATGTCTCCAGATGTTTCGATATCTGCAAAAAGTATATTTCTTCAGACATTATGGCCCTGATTTTAGATCATTAAAACGTGTTGCAAACAACATGTTAACCTAGAAAAGCTTTTCTCCAAGAAAAGGATGATGTGTTATCGCTTAAGTAAATTGAGGCAGCACTAAAGCAAAGATGTGTCAAGACTCTTATGTTTAAATGTGGGCACACTCTGAGAGCAAAAGCAAAAACAGGTTGCGAAGAGTCAACATAAGTTGTGGAAAACCACAAGTGGCTTGGTCAGCACTTGGTCAGGAGAGGGTATTTATCACTTTCCCCCTCTGACCTCTGCCACATCAAGTACATTCCAGCATTCAGCCCATCCTTTGGTATGGAATGGCATGCTGTGGTTTCTTATTCATTTCACAACAATTATTAATTAAAAAGGATTCTGTACCAATGGAAAACACCGGATGATACGTCAGTGTGTGAGAAAGGAAGGCGGCGAACTAGCTAGCTAGCGACAATATTGTTTACTACTACTGCTCACACATGATGGAGGACAATTATCCGTCTCCCATGATCCCACACTACATCATGCTACATCATTTGTTTTTATTGTGACAGAGATCCCTAGCAGCAGACATTACATACTATGTGTTTAAAGCAGGCTTTATATATGTCTCACTTTCAGAGAATACTTAAATAATTGAGAAACGCTGACAACATGATCTTCATCAGAGAAAACCTGATATAAAGATTCATTCATCTAGACACACATCTTTACCAAGAGCCAAAGTAAGCTGAGCACATGATGTTATGATAAAGGAAAGTAGAAGGGAGAAGTGAGAAGCTTTTATTCATTCCTTCAAGATGTTTTTGCAGCAGAAGAACACTGTTGCCTTGACTACCCACCAAAGAAGACAACCTCATAAGATATAACAGCAGCAGCTGCATGAGATACAGTTCCCCATACTCTGACTCATAGCATGATTGTGTCCTGCTGGTTATCATTATGAAAATGTTTCACAGAAATTCAGCATGCTCTCAATATCGATGACTTTAAAGATCGAATACTTCAACATTAAAAACATTGCAAAGTTGCAAGGCAGCACAAGTCACTTTCTGTTACGCAGCTGTTACAGGTAGGTGTATTGAAAACTGGCTGAGCTGCATGACTTAGTCCCATGACACAGCAGGAGCAGACGCAGACATCTGCCTATCCTCCCTTACTCCGTAGGACATCAGACTGGAATCTGTGAGTCTGTACTGCAAGTAGTGCATGTGGGCAAACGCGTGTTGCTCCAAAACAAAGTGAGCACGAGGCAATGAGGAATTTATCACCCTGAGTGGGTGTGTAGGTATGTGGACACCTGCAAGGGTCACAGAGATTATAGCAGCAGGGCGTGGTGACCTGAGGCAAGCCTACGGATTACTGGTCCTAATCAGGTCAATCGGCCCTGTCTGCACAGGGTTCAGCAGCAGGATGACCATCCCTCATCATGCTCCCTGCCTTACTCCCCACTTGTCCTGCCAGCTCTTTCCTCGATTCCTTTCATTCATATGAGATGGGTTCATTGTCATTTCCTCTTATGTGTGACTGACACTAGGGCTGAGCTGATTCTTCCCTGTAGGGTTTTTGTAAGGTCACCATCCACTTATCTCATACTGAGAGGACACTCAGCAAAATTGTATTTGAAGGGTGAAGGTTTAATTGATATGTTGACCTTCTATTTGTTCTAGCAATTTCTCAGTTAGTTTACTCTTAGCTTGGAGGCTGATATTGTGTTCTTGCAAAACATGGACTAGGCTGGTGGCATTACAAAAAACATTCCTAACACTTGACATCTCCCATAATGGAAAAGACTATAAGACCTATATGGGAAAAATCAAACCTGAATGAAGGGTTGTTCCAATAAAGTCAATGTAATGCTCCAACATAACAGAGGATCAGCTCCTCTTTGTGGACTGTGCAAGATGTAACAACCATCTTTGGCCATACATGCATAAGTGGCTGCTCACTACAGAGGGGGAACGTAACACATGGGTTACATAATAAGACAGAGAACACATCAGGGCCCTAATGAAGGCAGGCTTTGGGTGTCCTGCCGTTATTCAACATTTGGAGCACCAACACTAACCAATGCAACAGCCCATCGCGTCACCCCTTTATAATTACATTAGTTCTGGTATGTTTAAGAGCGTCTACTGAAAGAGGCCTTTACTTGTTTCCAGCCTGCCTGCAGAGGCCTTGGACACATTTCCTGCACACTGGATAATCAATTTGCTGCCCCTCTGCCTGCACCCTATCCTTGACAACCCTCCATGCATGGTGAGAGAGAGAGAGAGAGAGGGAGAGAGAGAGAGAGAGAGGGGGGGAGACAGCATATCCTGTCTTTGCCCCAAGCTCTCTCTTTCTCTGTATTGTTGACACACATGCACCGACACACATGCCCTAAAGTGAGTCACAACAATAAGGGGAGTGTCATGGCCTCATCCACACATCTGCCAAACACCTACAAGCTGACCAAGCAACTCCATAAAACATCCCATTTCTGTGAGGCAGCTCTCACTCCCATTTACACATCACCAAGGACAACATAAAATAATAGATGGGTATTGCACACACTATGTTAGGCTAGCACTACGCCCTATTGATTCTGTTTGAAGCAGTGTATTGAACCTTATTTTGGCCAAGGTATGACATATTGGACACAGAAATTTTCAAAAATTGATAGGTGGATTATTCTGAAGGATAGAACTACCTAGTCAAAATCATAGAAATATGCTTTATAGAATTAACGAGAAATTGCATGAAATCCAAATAATTACAATAATTCGACCATTACATACTGCAATCATAAAAACCATAATACGTGTGCCCATCTGTTAATAAGATGAAGGAACCTTGACCATCTCTTAGCCTCAAAAACAAACCACTGTTAAATTGTTCAAACAAAGAATGTAAGCTGGCTGACTGTGTGCGGACATGCAGTGAACCTCAAGTACAGAAATGTCAGATTTTCACACTGCATGTGAAATAATGTCAACTGCAAATATTAACCTGTGCACGTTTCAGCCACTGGGTACCGTTCAGCCTCTCTGCATCCAAATCAGACAGCATTCTCAGCATACCATCTGCAATGAAGTCCTGATGAAGGGAGAGTATGGCCTCCTGCCAGACTCCCTTTCTGCTCTGCAATCTGCCCATGTGATAGGAGGTAGAGTAGGCAGTACTGCAGCCTCCTCCTCTCCCTTGCTCACACACTCACTCACTAACCCCCAAAAACACTGCATATCCCACTGCAGTTCTGCTACAAACCACAAGTCACCCTCCAGCACCTCACAGTGACATTGGCATAATGAAAACCAAAGGATATAGAGTAAAAGAATTGTGGATTTGACACAAAGCTTCTCTTTGGTAGAGTGTGAGAGATAAAGGGCAAGTGAGCCATGACTGGTAGGGACACTTGATCTTATGGAAGATTCATAAAGGCTTAGCCTAATGAGCCCGATAAGCCTGACAGACAAAACTCCTGGCAAAAAAGAAAGCCTGCTGGAAGAATAGGTTTTTGCCATCACATGCTGTCTTGTTAGTGGGTCATTAAATGTTTCCATGCTAATGTCAGGGAGATTGTGTTTGTCTGCCAGCTGAAATGGGACATACAGCGCAGTCATGAGTAAGGAGGCAGCTAACACTTCACAGAACCTGATGACTCACAGTCACAAGTAAGCAGGTTGAATCACAAGACTACAAACCACATTCAGGTCTTCTCTTCCTGCTCTACTATTGTCTGTCCTTGCATATTTTCTAACTGAGACCACAATTACAGCAGTGGAGCATGGTATAATTACAGTTTTACATAAAGAAGTTCAATACATTCATGGAAAGCTATGCAATGATTCATTCAAAGTATTACATTTTTCATTACAATTTTGAAGACTAATACAATTTGATTTTAGTGAATATTTGAGTACATTGCACATGTGTGAAAGCAAAGAAGACTTAAGCATGAAGCTGCTGAGGCTCCAAAATCAAAGCATATTAAATGCACTGATTCAACATTCATCTTAATCCCTGATCCTGAGAATATGTTGACAAAGGTCAGAAAAATCTGCTGACACTGCAACATACAAAAATAAGTTTTATTTTCATTTAATGCCAGTAGCTTGAACCCTGTCATTTCAATTCAATTTCTTGGCCAAATTTACAGCAAAAGAAAGACCAGTACATCTTGTAAATGATTCACTTCTGGCAATAACAGTTTATGCAGCTCCTGAAGCTCTTCACAAACTGTTTGTGTACACTAAGAGATAACATAATCAAAAAATAACACACACATCCATTGTAAAACACCAACTGTGCTATAAAGCCTTGGTGAATTGTGGGCATTAGCAGGCCAGGCTGTGTGGCGACCCCTGGGTCTCCCAGTATGATCCACCTCAGCGTTTCTCACACAGAGGCATGCAGGCCCCTTCAGAGGAGGAGGAATTTCACTCTGTAAGCCTTTTATTCTCTTTCAGGCTGTTTGTCCCCAACCCTCCACTATTCAGCATGCTCATTCTACTGTTCTCTGCTAAGACCCCTGAAGGAAGACCACGCGGGAGCATGTGTGCTATTCCAAACTTCCATTAGTAGACATGCCTGTACAAATTCAAGACATGGTGTCTGGTTTTGTGTGTGTGTCCTTGTGTGCATGCCAGTATGCTACTTACTTGTAGTGTTGCCTTGCATCTGAATGATACATTTTGAGTCCTTGCTCATCTCCCTGGAATTAAAGGGCCGAACCCGAACTGCGACTTTTACAGATGCCCCAGACATGTTTGCGGTTTAGGACAGCCTCCCAGTAAGATTCCTTGTATATCCCTCCTAAAGGAAACAAAGAAAGGTTCAAATAAATTAAGCAAGATTATGTTTGTTTCCCTGTTTGAAAAAAAAAAAAAAGATAAATTGCCCGAATGCAACAGAGCAAAGCTCCTGACAAAATGCCAATCAAACACAATGAAAGTGCTCCCCCTCCCAATTTCAAGTCATATCAGCCTACAACAAATATGGCCGACCAAACCCATTGAAGCGCTTTAATATTTTGTAAACAGCAGCCACTCAAACATTTAACTGTCAAATAAAGGATGCAAGGTGATGCATTTAATTTATAAGCCCACATTACAGATTTTGACAAATACAATATATGAACAGTGCATGTAATAAACGGGTTGCATAAACAAAGACTATATATCATTACACTTATAAAGACAACTTTACAATATGTGTGCAGTCCATTAGAGCTATACGTCCCGCGCCCGGTGACTACATATGCCGAGTATCTCATGTTTTTCCATGTCCTTGCAGTCAGCCATACTTGCAAAAGCATACGCCCATGAAATTCTATCTACCCTATTTGGCGAGGGCTACAGCGGGACAGGGAGCTGGGCCTGTCTGCTCCATCTGACAGTGATCATTCTGTGCACACAGAGAGCTTAAAAAGCCGTTTCTAAAAATCTAATTCACCGATGTTAGGAAGTAGGCTAATCCTCCGCGGCTGTATGTTGTGGAGTAGTGCAGGGAGGAGTTGCATGCTTATTTTAGCAGCACAGACTCGACGTATTGTTCCTGATTTACTCCACATGGAAAGGTTTGTGGAATTTAACGTTAAATCCTAACCGGTGCAACGTTTCAAACTGTCATATTTTTTAGTGTAAGCTAGCGCTAAACCATGAAACGTTAACCGCTGTGATTCCAGTTTTAGGCAAGAGACGGAACTAACTAACCTCCGGTGTCTGTCCGACAGATGCAACGATCCAACCACAGACACACGCTAAGCTATGCAAATACTAAAAAAGGGCGATATTATATACTTAGCAAACTAAACAGAGATAATGTTATAAAAGTGTTACAGCGAGCAGCTATGTAAGGTTAACGGTCCAAAGGCACTGGCAGGCACTCGCACGTCTGACTAACGTTAGCTAATACAGACAACTGCTCACTAGCCATCAACAACTGCCTGGAATTTATCAGTTATTTCAACCTTGTGCACGACAAGCATTAACAATATAAAGAAAAATAATATTTCAACGTTTTTACTCACGTTTGAAGACTCTCACCAAGGCAACACCATAGGACAGCGGCGAGAACTAACGTTAGCTAGCGGGCGTCAAGATGTGTTGTTTTTTATCTGAATCCGCGAGCACGAAAACTGTTCTTAAGTCCACTTTCGCGAAAAACACCCATTATAGCGGTATCCTCCGCCGGATGGACGTGTGGTTGCAACCGGTGACTCCTTCACGAGTTTATTTTCCGGTAAAGATACTAGGCGGACGTCTATCTGCAGACAAGCGAAAAGAAGAATTGATAGATTGCCTTGATTTACCGAAGAGATTACGTCAACTCCCTCTCGGCCACGCCGACTGACAGCCTGACGGGCCAATAATTGGAGAGACTTCGGTGACGAATGTGTCACAGAGCCAATAGTGATCCTCAGAGTCGGAAGTGGGTGGGGTCTCTTTTTTTTCTACCGTGACGCCACACTGCAGGATTTCTACCCACCGCTCCCCGCACGCTGTCACCGCAACACCCAGGGTCACCGCAAAGAGCGCCGTCTAGCGAGAAAGGGAGCATGTCACACCCATATGCCTCGCAAAGCTTGCTAAGCTAAGGAACTTCACAATGTCAGTAGTCCTATTCTAAATTAAAAAAAAAGTATATGTCCACATACGTTCCATAAATGTAGACCCTTATACCTTATATATATGCAAAAAGCCTTATTTTGAATAGCAAACAACCACAAAACCACACACACACACAAAGAAACAAAATAACCACATCTCAAATAACAAAAGACAAGAAAAAGTGATAGAAACCAAGCCACCAGCCCATGCCACTGCCCAGTAAGTTGTGTGTTGGAAACAATTCACTTTTATTTTGATAATTACAGTACTTTAGGTTTTTCATGGTGTGCAACAAATGTGAACAGCTGCAGGACTGACTAAAGGGCCACTTTTGTTTTCCAGGGTAAACTGCTCCAGTTTATTAGTCACACACTATGTTTAAACCTTGCCAATAAAATTGGGAAAGCTGCCAAATTTAATCCATTAGTTTATAACAATTACAGTAGGAGAATGACTAAGCTTAAAATTTGGGAAACCACACAGCAAAAAACTGATTTGGTATTGCCAGGAACTGGAATAAGCTCTTCTTGCACATGGGAAAAATCTTTAACCATCTCAATTTTGAATTAAAATGAGAATTCATGGTTTATGAGAACCTTAAAGGGTAAGCTGACCAGCCGAGTTATAACTTGTTTGTAATTTTTGGGGAAGGGGTTTTTGGCTGTTGGCCTCAAGTGATTTTATTGATAATATTGGTATTTATCATACTTGAATAAGTCACCTGGATTGCTGCATGGCTACTCTCTTTATACAAAGGATTATTGGAGAAACAGGAAAAAAATATAAACTTTATACCAATGCTGACATTTTGTTGTGTAATGTCGCTTCCTTAGCAAAGGGTCAAATAAACTAAACTTGGCCAAAAAGAACCAAGCAAAACCACCAAGGCATCAATTTGAGGAAAAAACAGTGACGAGTTGTGGAATAATGTGCATCATCATTTATTTCAGTTCAAAATCCTAGCTTCCAAACCAGGTATGTGGTTAAAGGAAATAATTTCCTGTACAGTTAAGGTCAGCAAGGTCAAGTTAGGTACAGTGCCGCTTGAAAGAGACCATCTTGAGGTGAGATGTCAGTGGTTCTGAAGAGTAGACTTTTAATGGTGTGCTCTGACAATGGTGTTTCTGGTGGTCATGCTACATTCTCTCATGTTCCTTCCACTTCGCCTAAAAGAGGGTTATTTGTCCACGAGGCGCTTAGGAGGTTCTGGACTTGAGGCCATGCACACACAAGAATTAAAATTCAGTCTATTGAAGTCAGCAGGGAAAATGTGCCTAAAAACAACTGAACATACTGTATTTTGGTAAACCGCTGCTTATCTTCCTACTGTACTCAAAAGGAAGCTGACATTTAGGATTAGTTTACATTAAGCTACATCCTTAATGGATATTCCCAGTTCTGAACTTTGTCTACAAGCACAAACTGTGTATCTGTTAGCTCTGGGAAACCAGCATACATTATGTGGACTCAAGTTCATCATTGTCACAGTCTCGATAATGAAAACCCAGGGCTAGTAATTTTATCAGAACCCACCCACACTCTCCCAAATGTATTGCCCTTCCCTCTCCCTCAAATCATACGTCTTTAATGAAGCCCACATACAGAGTATTACAAAACAAAATGAGAACCATTAAGGAAAATGATCAATGAAGTGACTGTATGCACCTCGCTGGTAAACGTGTTGGTGGTGGAAACGTATTCTTGCAGCATTATAATGCATTAACTAACTCTTGTTAAATATATGTATATATTTTGATATATATATACACAAACTCATGAGAAAAAACTTAAAAGTCTTAACTTTATTATATTTTGTTTTTAGAACCATGATAATGGTTTGAGACAAAAAGGGTAAATGTGAATAAAAATCAAATCAGGTCTCCTTTTTTCCCCCCATTCAAAATGTTGTTTTTTTTTCGTCATTGGTAGTAGTGACACTCAATTCAGGCATGTTGGAGAGATCCCTTAATGATGGTTAGCAGGCCAGACGATGTTGACATGTGGTCCTTAGACCGGCCGTCCGCCCTGTTTCTCTCTCATCCAGGCATGGATCCTCTCCTTCAGCTCTGGGACTGTAGAATTAACAACAGATTGTGAGGAGCAGCTAAGAAACTGACATCCACTATCTAACAGGCAGTAACTTCATTTGACATCCAAGTGTCCTCAAATCATTTGTCTTGAACCTAAAACTAGGTAAATGCTCTGCAGTTCCTATTAAGAAACACACTTTTACACTTGCTTTTGCCTACCTTGAACAAAACAGTTTTACATGTAAAAAAGGCATCGTGGTGGGGTTACCTGACTCCAGCATGCTCTCTGTGAGTGGCTGTCTGTTGAACGGATCAGTGGGGGAGTTGAGCAGATGGCGCAGGATGATGGCTCGGTCCATGATGTTCCCAGAGGGCAGCATCACAGGGTCAGTCATAAGTGTGTCCATCAGAGGGTCTGTTATGACAGTTACATGTGTATTTTGGATTAAGATCCAAAACAGTCGCCCAAGCAACAACTGGCAAACTTCAACTGACAATCCTGGAATTATTGTTCTGTGTTGCATAGAAAGTGAGTTTTACTCTACTATGCTACTAGCTAATCTACCCTCTGGATTTCGCAACTGTCTTTGAAGATAAGATAAAACTTTATTTATTTATTTTAGCAAATTTGGGCATTACAGCAGCAGTGGGAAGAAAAATATGAATTCATAATTTTATGATTTATGAATCATATGTTTTCTATGACAGCAATATTGGTGTGCCTATCAAAACAGCAGTTAATAAAATATCCAATAATTACTCTACAGCTTTGGATAAAGTGTGCCCTATATTGAAATGTCATAAGGTTGTTACAGTACGACGAGTGCATTACAAAAATAAAACCTGGCGTGGGAGATTTTAACCACATAGAAAGCTGATACTTGCGCCTCCTGTACGGCACACTCCCATCAACTGTGGTGGGTTGGCTGGCATAACTGGCAATCAAAGGAGGTATGTGGGCCACGTTCTCTTTCTAGATTATATTAAGTCTGTGGTTATAGGATAGCCTTGCTCTAAGCTGTCTATATGACCTCTATGAGCTGCAAAATCCCCTGCAAATGTCTGGAATTCAATAGCAACACAGGCTGCTGAAGATCCCATCTGTCTGCACTGACTGACGTCCTGACCCGAGGTCACACCAGATTTCTAAGCAAGTTTCTGTTTGTGGCCAAAGATTCAGCAGTTTACTTGATGTGGGTAAGGTAAAAAAGTTTAAAGTTTCAATTCAAACATTACAACTTAATTTAAAAACTGTATTTAAAAGAGCTTGGTTGATGTTCAGTGTAATGCTGTTAGAAGCAGGGCAATATGACAGATAGACCCTTTTACTTTGCTTTTCTTTTTGAAATATGGATATTCTATACAAATAATACATCATGAGAAATGACAGTTGACCCTGACAGGATGTTGTTTATTAGGGTCCCCAATTTTAGGATTTGGAAGTTTTAAATAATTGTCTGAATAAACTTAAGGCTTTTGAAATATTAGCAACCTTACAGAAAAATGAGAAACATAAATATGTATACTAGACATGCTTATTGACTTTCTAATGACATGGGACTGAGTACATTCCAAAGTGGGTTGTAAGTACAGTTATCTCCACTGGATACACAGATTTTAAAGTAGCAACTATGCTGCTTTAACACAATGTGGACAAACACACACACACACATATATATATATACACACCTTTGAACTCGTCAGGTGCATCACTGTAGTCCATTTCAGACTGGGAGTTCTTGGCGACTATTTCCTCCACCTTCTCCAATAGCAGCTTGAATTTTTCAATGGCGATGGAGGACTTAATACCAGCCTTCCTCATCTTTGAGATCACCTCTTCAAAGAGCTCGCGGCTGTACGACCGCTGCATCCAGCCCAAAGAAAGAGAAAATTTATTAGGGATCTGGCAGAGACAAGCGTCTGAAATAATGTATGAGTATTCAGAACCTTAGCTGTGTGTCACTGTCATCATATTTAAGACTTAAGACAGTTATGTCTACACATTTTTTCATTGACTATGAAACTGTATGCGACAATGTACACCTTCTGATACGCACTCCCATTACAATACAAACAACAATATATGGCAAATTCGAGATTAAGAGGTCACTGTTAAGTTTCATCATCCAGAGTATTCGCTATAAACAAAACACACATTCCCAATTTAGATGTTACTTTGTCCAAAATGTGCAATCCAGTGCATGTCTGTGGCACTTAAGACAATTAACAATAACAAAATGCAAAAAAAAAAAATGCTACAAGTTTTGTTGATGCTAAAGTATCAAGCACAAGCAATACCACATAAACACATGTTACGGTGAATGCTTGAAACTTGTCACTTCATACATGAAAAGAAACTAATCTACAGTGTTTGGAGCCTAAGTGCTTCCTGCTCGCATCATCTGGGTATTCAAGATTGTTGCTGTGATGCTTAGGGTGTAACAAAGTAACAATTCAGAATTTATTCAGATGTCTCAGAAACAATACAACCATGATTTTGATCATCTACCACAGTTGCTTGCCTCCATTTCTCAAGACAATTTTTCACCACAACAAACTCCCACTTGTGTTTCATCATTAGGTTCAGCGACTATTTTTGTCACACGAAGTCTTAAGGCTTAAGCTGTGAGTGAAAATACTGTATTTGTGATCAACTGTGCCAACCTGGTCATCTGCAATTGCTTTAGCAAAGCGGGCACAGTCCAGCTGCAGGTAGATGTCAGTCAGCTGGTCTAAGAGCTTCTTTGGCTCAAAGCCATATTTCTCAGGGTTCTCCACCTTCAGGTCCCGACACTTGGGCCCACAGAGCTGCTGGAGGTTAAAGTTCAGCATGGCAGCTAAACGAGGGCCCAGCTCCTGTATGAAAAAGAAGGCACTGTTTAGACAAGCGTGATCATAATGCCAAATTTAGGCAGATAATGTTGCTTTTACATTAACTGTTACTGTATAACTGAGATCGTCCAAGTGTGACCACTTTTCAGAAGTGGAGGCAGCGGCACTCACAGGTCTGAGGAAAGGCTTCTGGACCTGCTTGGTGAGGATGTGGAACATTTCAACCGTCTCTGTGGCCAGAGCCAGATAGGAGCGAGACACCCGCTCATCCTGAGTCAGCTGGGACTGGCGACTCTGCTGCTGCTCCTGAAAGTTTTCAGGGAAACACACACCATACTATTATAAAACAGACAGTTCTGCTCCTTGATTACGACTGACTGAGCTGCTTACGAAGCCGTTGTAAAATGATTTACATTTCTATCACTGAGGTAAACACATTTTTCAAAATAATAGACTTGCTGACTTTTGATTTACTGGGTGGGCTTAAGCGTGGATGATTGGTAGAGGTAGAAAGCAAAAAAAGGAAGGAGACACACTAAAAATAAAAAACGAAGTCAACAAATTAAGCTGTGACCAGACTATGTGGTCCTGCCACTGTTTTCACACCTGGTATGCAGAGAAAGATCTGGCTATTGATTTTTATCACCAAAATGGAGCTAAACGAGACTCTTCATCACATTTCTGCCATGGTGAAAAACATCAACGGTTTACTGACTGGCATCTTCTGGCACCGTGCAATTAAAAAACACCAGTCCACAGTCAAACAAGCCTATACCAGGAACAAGTACTGCTAGACTAATTAGACACTACATTAACAATTACAGAATTAATTGCGATATCCAGATAAATGTTGATATCCCCTCTAATCTTTAAGCATGCTTTCCACTGTGTATTTCAGTTGCCTGGCAACTATTCTGCTAAATTTCGCTAAAGAACATTTTGCTTGGTGGAGGAATAACTATTTCCTATCACTAAATTACTGCATTCTTTTGTAGCTGTGTGATTATGAGACCTTGCCAGGTATGTGAAGGAACTTTTTTAGAAGAGCAAAAAGGTTGTGTCCTAACAACGCCGCTTAGTTGTTCTAAAATTACTGTAAACCACAGCCTCTTGGGGGTTATTGTTTTATTCTACTCTATTCTACAACACTCACCTTCTGCCAAGTTTCACAGTTTAGCACAAATGCGACTGAGGTGTTAATATGTCCCAGCTCACACAAAAACTGGTTTGTAACCATTTTGTCTTTGCTGCTTCAATTTTTGTCTTTTCCTTTTGGAGACTTAGCACTGCCATCCCCAAAGGCATTTTATCATTTAGATTTTGTTCGATTGCTGAAAGAACTCAATCATTACTGTCCAAATACATGTTACACCTGATAAATAAATAAAAGAGGCTACAAGTATGAGCACTGACCCTCGGCAGCTGCTCCCACTGCTCCTTATTCTTCATCTCCTCTTGAACCTCATGGATACGCTTCAGGGACTCCAGGCTCTCGTCCAACAAGAAGGTGGTGTCGTTAATCAGCATGTTGATGTAGCGCACAAATTGTTTGCCAGAGCTAGAGGGGAGGAGTCATGAAAGAAGGTGCAAGAGTGGGTCAGGTTGGAATTGACTGAAGCCGGACAGCCACTGCCTCAAACCAGAGATGCATCATTTTCTTATATTATCCAAAGTAAACTCACTTGAACTCCTCCATGAAGGTGCCATGGTGGGCCAGGTTCTGCCAGAGACTCTTGAAGATAGTGCTGATATGGTACCGTATAGTGAATTTATCATAGAACTCACTGGTGGCACCAGTATGCTCAACATCTGTGCAGCGGAGACAGTTTTTCAGTTAAAAGGAGAAATATCAAAACCTTACAGTCAAGAAAAATAGGATGGGTCAGCTGCATGAGGACTAGAAACTATTTTACTATAGTATTTACAATCTACACTATACCCCATTCACGACAACAGCAGCTTAGAATCACAGCGTACATAGAACTCACCAGTGTAGAACTTCATGAGGGCAGGGACCAGCTGTTTGACAGACAATGGGTGGTTCTCCATCATTTCAGAGAATCGCTGAGTTCGAGGCTGCACAGCAGGGTTGGTGACAAACAGCACCTCCACCAACTTGGCGATAAGGTAGGGGTTCCTGATGTAGTTCTGGCTGCAAATGAACACCACCAAGAAGGTGACAATGTCCTGGACACACGGCTCATATAAAACCTGGGGAGAATACCTGGAAGAGGGGAGAAAGGGATGGAACAAGCAGTAGTGAAAATATATGTCACTCTTGGCTTCCATTTGGAGGTTGAGACTGAATTATAGAACAAAGAATTACCACATACCACATGTATTGATAAATACATATTATCAATATTCTTTTATGGCTAGGTTTTGGTAGGTTCTTGACATTTAATATCTATATTTTCTCATACTGTTATTTATTTTACTTATTTTATTTTTTATTTATGGTTGACCAATGTGACGAGTGTGCAAGACTATATACTTACTGCACGACAAAAAGCAGAAACTCTGCCACATCCTCAATGTAGAACTCAGGCAGAGCAGCAAAGCTTTTGGGAATCTCGGGGTTCAGTGGCAGCGTAATACTGTGTAAGGAATGAAGACACAAAAATGGTGCGTACATCTTCATTTATAATTCTGCAGTGAAACATCATGAAAGATGGACATTTAAAAAAAATGCTTTGTGTGACACCACATCTGTGCCTTTTACATCAATATCACAGCAAAAAGTAACATGCTCTGTCAGCGGCAGGGCGACTCACTTTGGGTAGGCAGGATCCACCATGCGAAGAATGAGCTGAATTACTGTGCTGTAGAACTGCAGACATCTGCGGAGCAGGTTCTCATCCAGAAGGCCCACGTCAGCACAAGCTTTGGCTCGTACCAGTTTCTGACAGGAGAAAGTCACACACTATAAGATTCACATGTCTGTGAATATGCTCTGTCAAAGAATCCTGCATGTTTCAGCATTTCAGGAGAGTTCAGTAAACTGAGCGATGACTATTTGCAGGTTTGTACCTTTAAATCTGTGTTCACGGCTTAATCGATGAATCAAGGGAAGACAGGGGGTGCATCTACAAACTGACCTTGAGCTGGGTTTTGCATCGCTTGAGCATCTCTCTGTGTCGACTAGCCAGGGGAGAATCTTTCCATTGGCTTTCACTGTTTTTTAGCTCCTCTACAGTCCTAACATGGCAAAAAAACACCATTAAAACACAAAGACTGAGCATGTCAGGAATACCTGTGTGTGCGTGCGTGTGTGTATACCTGTTCAGTTCGCGGATGGCTCGCAACCTGCGGATGTAGCGCCTGCAGCTAGGCAGGATGGACAAATGGTGGGTGTGCAGCGTCAAGAAGAAACACTCTGTGGGGAACTTGGGTTCTGAGAACTTTGTGCGGTCTTCATCTGTCCATGTGAACACATAAAATGTATTATTTCCAATGGTGAAACACATATAATCACCTAAATATCATTTTCTCTGCCTAAAGGCTTAATTTAACATGTCACATATGTCTTGTGTGCAAGGTTTTTCATTCAGTGTTTCAAATCGAAACACTGACATGAATTGTTGACAGTGCAGCATGTGTAGGTGCTCTTATTTTGCAGATGAGTCCAAATAAAAACTGCAGATCTGGCATGTTGATGAAATGTGAGGAAAACAAACAACTGTGCAAAATGGCTTCTCTTCATGCAATTAACGGATTTAGTTCATGAACAATGTCGTCAACTTGAACAAAAAATGCCTAAAACTCATTTTAGACTTCGAGCACAAAACATTTTTGCAAGAGCAAAACAGCCCTCACATTAATTATATCTGTATATTTTTATTTATGTCAACTCACGTAGTTCAGTGAGCCAGCTCTTGAGCTCCTCCATGGTGGCTTTCAGACGCGTCTCCTCTGGGCTGACAGCAAGCCGACACCGTGGATGGAAAATGTAGTAAGGGTCCACCGTCTCCAGCTTGATCTTCATGCTCAGCTGTTGCAGCACCCATAAGAAGTTGAGCATGAAGCCGTCTGCAGACACCAGCTTGTCGTCAGTCTAGGAGAAAAGAAGGCGAATTCAGAACATTTGCAAAATAATGGTCAAAAGCTGTGTCGCCGATCTAAATATGAAACAAATCAGTAACATGAAACATAGAAATCTGGCTGCTTAAACTACATCATCGAAATGACACAACAGATGAACAGAATTTGCGTACTCTAGTTTTCATTTATTTCAATTTCAACCTCAATAAAAAAGCAACTTTGCATACTTTTTTTTTTACATGTATGTATTTTTAAAAATGTATGCAAACACTATAAACTGAATGCATTTTTACACTACAAATTTTCTCAATTGTGGCAGCATGGTAACTCAAAATAGCTTCTATTTCAATAATTCTGTCGCAACTTACCTGCATCTGGGCTTTTTTCACATTGTAGTTGACTAGAGCTGCCATGTAATTAAGAGCTGACTCGCGCGTTTCTCCATTTAGCAGGATGTTATGGAGAATTTTGAACAGATCACCCTAAAAAACAGACAAATCATTTTAATACATTATTCTGTATACAAAGCTATTGAATACATGCAATATGAAGCGTACACTCACCCTCGCTGACTCCAGGTAGTGCTGCAATGACTGGCTGACGACTCGTGTGTTCTCCATGGTGATGGCCGGGCCAGAGAAATACTTGTCTCCTACTTTGGTCTAAAGAAAAAGAGCTGAGTTAAAGATCCATTAAAAACTGTCTGTGCATTAAACAACTTGCTGATTACTGCATTGGGTCTGCTCTCCATTCTCAGGCAATTTTCAGCTTTTGGCAGTATATTAAAGTATGAGAATAGATTGGCTTCAATCTGGTGCTACTGAGTTACTCACATCATCCTCAGCAAACACAGAGAGGCTGAAGAACGCCCCCAGGTAGGACAGTCTCTGGATCTCTCTGCCACAACCAGGGCTCAGAGGTTTAGGGCACCATAGAGGCAGCGACGTTGCCTGCACAGAAGAGCCATGACAGACACACATTACAAAGGGCTACACAGGGTTTTTTGTGTTGTCAATCCACAAACACTTAACACATTTTAGTGGTACTGGTAACCATCCCATCACCCAATGCTTAAATTCCAGTCAAAGCCAGCACAAGTCTGTCAACAGCAGTGGAGGACAATGAACTGAACAATGTGTTCCCTCCTGCTCACACAATTTAAGTCACTAAGAAAAGCTCAATGCCTAAATGTGACTTGATGTGTAGGAATTATGAAATTAATAAAATAATTATTTACAACAAACACAAAGAACTCAGATTGGAGAGATTATGACGTCACTAAATAAACACCCAGTGTTTTTCCATACACAGGGAAATGTTGGCCTGCTCTTCTTCTGTGAAGCAGGAGGAAGACTTAGTGTCATGAATAAAATAAGCAGAGCACATGTTTGTGTGCTGATGTCAACTGGCCATGCTGGTATGATGAAGGTATAAACAACAAAGACAATAACCAGACTTGCAAATAAAATCACACATCTCAGGGAAATAACTTGGAACTAAATTGTTTGGTGCCTTGGCATGAGAAATAAATGGCCTAAATAATCTGAGCCATGAGGACATAATGAACACAAAATGTAACAAAATGTGCAGTAATTCTGGACACACAACTATATACTCACCAAATTGCACACTGGGTGAGTCTTTCCGAACTTGATTTCACAAAGCTCAGCTAATGCCTGTAAAAAGTGAAACAGTGCTTCAATTGACACTTTCCTCAAACTTACATGTTTGATTTAAAGATAAACTGGGTTACATGATATGACGGCCGAACTTGGATAAAATTAGAAACTGCAAGAGTGAGATTAGTTGAGTTGAGTTAGCAAACAACACTCTGTAACAAGTTGTCGCAACACAATGCAACACACTCCAGTGACAAAGTTCTGCAAAATGTTCCGCAACTTCATTAAGTCTCACTTCCGGCCTGCAGTATATAGGTCAGGTCAGGACAACACCTTCTTACCATGAGGGGAAATTTAAAGTTGTCACTGTCAAAGGAACATTCTTTCACGGCAAGAGCCAGTCCATGGAGGATGGGAATGAAGATCTGAAAAACAAGATAGTAAAAATGTCATGCATCAGTGCCATATGACCTTTTTCATGCTGTGGATGTTTGCCTGAATTAGTGTAGTTTCTTCATAACTGTAAAGGAGCTTTCAAATGAGTGAAACATGGTATCAGTCCAATTATATTCATGTACATACTCATATATACTGACACAGTGAACTGCAACCTCATAGGTCCATACTCACTTGCAGAGAGAGAATTTTTGAATCAAAATTAAATTTGGTGTGGCTCCATTAGCCAATAAGAGTGAATATGAGTGTGTTTGTGATGTCTTCTTGTCACTGTATGCTGGGATAGGTTTCAGCTTAAGTGACCTTGAATTAGTCTGAAAGTGTATCTGAAATGGGATGTGCTTCCCACCTGTCGGAACACCTCGTCCTCCTGGTGGGTAATGCGTACCAGCTCCTGAATAAAGCCATACGGAAGGTTCCGACACAGCATATAAGGTACCAGCAAAGACTGCTGGAGAGGGCTCCTACATGCAGAAAACAGATAAGCATTGTGCTGCAATTAAATAAGCAATGTGTTTGGAGTAGAGATGAAAGAGTAGTTGCCATGGAGACTTAAAGAGAAAGGAACAGAATGTAACACAAATATGACGACAGAAAAGAAAATAGCCCAAAGACTGTCACAGTGTGTGGCTGGCTTTCTTACCGAGGCTGGGTCAGGGTCCCTTGCAAGACCAGGGCAACATTGGAAATACACTGAGAGCGAATGTTGCTGAGAAGCTGGCTGACATTTGGTTGGCTACACATCTGAGAGAGAAATGGACAGGAGTAGAAGACGAGGGAAGATGGTTAAAGGTGTGATACAAATGTATGCTGTCAATTTCACAGAAACTCTGTCTCTAGGCTCTGTTGAATCACAGTGTTCTTTGACAAGCTAAACCTTCGCTCATTTGCAGACCATCTGGCCTACAGCTAGTCTCTGAAGTACAGACTGTTCCTCTGTCCTCAAGACATTTTGCCAATTGTTAAGACACGGTCAATAAGCTGAAAGGACATTTTAAGTTGTTACTATAAGAAGGATCATTACAATCTTAAAGGTTCGCTTTAATCTCTAAATAGAGTTTCTTTTTTATGAAAAGGAAAGGAAAAGAACAAAAATACTTTTAGTATCATTTGAATAAAAGCTGGCTCAGACAATTCTTTGTCTCGCAGATAGCTAGTTACCTTGGGAGCTTTCCTCTCCTCCATGCCAACACTGTCAAAACGCTCAATGAGGTAGTTCAGCATCTCTGTCTCTTTGCATGCTTCGATGGTGAAGCGGTCGCTGGCTGAATCGCAGGACATCCCCCCTCCACATGCACCAAGACTATAAACAAAAAGGTA
The DNA here is from genome assembly GCF_017976325.1 of Chelmon rostratus. Classification (NCBI taxonomy): domain Eukaryota; kingdom Metazoa; phylum Chordata; class Actinopteri; order Chaetodontiformes; family Chaetodontidae; genus Chelmon; species Chelmon rostratus. The sequence goes on along the minus strand of NC_055667.1, from coordinate 10,594,786 downwards.
AACACAAAAACAAGAGCAGAGAGGGGCTCATTAAATAACGGACAAACTTCACAGCAGAAAGAGATATACCGTTAGCATCAAACATAATCACGTATGTATGGTTATTAAGCTCAAAGCCACTCTCAAGGGTCCTGAAAGAAACAAACTTTAAGGCATTAGTGATGGTATTGCAGCATCTCAGTAGTGGGCTCTTGAAAAAGGGAGGGGAAGAGGGGAAAAAAGATTATTAAATATTCAAGAGCTTTGCAGAAAATCTTTGAAGCTGATATTAGGATTCAGCTTGCCACATGTAACTGCCAAATACAGTGTTTAGATTGCTGTTAGTGGTCAGCTGTAACCGCAAAAACCTGTGTATGAGCTGCTTCAAAGCACGACAAACCTTAAGAAGTCATAAACTTTGTTATTTGTCCATTGGACACAGGCAATGCAGGAATATCACCTCTGCGAAGGGTTACAATTGTTCTTGAAGCTAAAAAATGAAATCAACACAACAAGTCATATTGTTAAATAACAATGCAACTTCATCCATGCCTGATTCTCCTGAATAAAGATGAGATGCAAGTTCAATTAAACTTTGAATTGGAGCATGTTGTTGTGAAGACAATTCAACTCCACCTATACACTTAAAGGTTTATCAGAACAGACTCATGCTGTACTAAAGGGGTTAAATGATATTGAAAATGTTCCCTTTATGTTTACATGCTTCTTAGGATTATCTTGTACATAAAAATATATTGCATATACTACACATTATATACATTAAAAATGAAAGTCAATCGACTTTACCCAATAAACAGGGACCACTAGACCAAGAAATGTGTTGAGAAATACAGGATTTTAAAGGCTGAGGGTTACAAAAACGCAGATATTTTCAGTTAATAGCAGATTGAAACCACAATAAATGTGGATGTATTCTATAGAGTTTCTACAGCTCTGCAGACACCATACTTACCAACACATTATATACTAAATGATATAGTTTAGGGACCTGAGCAAAACAGATAGCATATAGTTACAGCACTCTTAAAGCTAAGCCTGCATCAGTGGATTTTTCACCGCTCGACCCTGGTGTGTTTGTGCGCAGTTAGTGGTAAGCCTCCTGGGCCCACTGGAACATGCAGTGGACACGTAACTGAGCAAGCACACACAAACAAACACACACCGTGCAGCGGTGTACCTGGACCCAAACTGAACCCGTGCAAAATCCTCCTCCTCCTCAGAATCTTCATCACTGCTGTCCTGAGACATGTCAGAGAGGGCATAGAAGAGGAACGACAAGGGGCTAACATGACGAGGAAGAGAAGGAGAAGTGAGGGCAAGATTAGAAGAGAAGAGGATGTTGTGCAAGCAAGAGGAGACAGAAGGGAACTGAGAAAACATGAAGACAAATGTGGAATGGTAACAAGTCAGAAGAAAAGAAGACAAGGAAGAAGGGAGCACTAAGGAAAGGATGCTGGAGGGTTGCATGCTTTCTTGCTTGAAGACTACTTCTGTGATTTTTTTAAAATATTCATTAATGCCATTTTGTCTGCAGCTTTTACACACTGTCAGAACATTTTCCAACCGATAACTGAACTGAGTGTCACGATCACTCACACAGCTTGTCTTGGGCAGGCCAATGCAAAGAGATGTAAGCCACATCTTATTTGCTCCACATTGTAATAGCGATGTGGGCCCTATAAAACATGTTTGTCAAACTATATCTAATATTAGTTATTTGCAGAGGAGTTACATCTTTAAAATGGTAGCAAATGTTAGCAAAAAGCAGTTGCAGCATACTGCAAATAAAGAGAGAGAGAGAGAATTTCTGTTAATTGTCTGAACACACCACATATTAGTAGGGCTGTACTGAATAATGCAAAACTCCATTCATGACGCTGACATTCTAAAGCAACATTCAAATGCAGCACACTTTTTTTTGCCATGTCTATTTATTCTGTTTAAACCCAGTATTTCTGCACTAATATTGTTAGTTTCATTATTATTCATAACACTATACTATTTGTAGAACTAGATTCCAGTGGTGGCTGCACAGGACTGTTTCCAGCTCGCGTGGCATTTCCACTAATTCCAGAGTTGTAAAGTCAAAAAGTCTGAATTTATTGAAAAAAGATCGATGTAATCATTACCATAATTCACAACATGATTGTGATCTAAAAAAATATTCTGCTTCAATCCACATTTGCTGGTGTTTAGCCTTTCGAAAAAAAAAATTTCACTGTGGTCAAAAAATAGTTTGCTCTCCAGCTTGCCATACCAAAGAAACGCAGGCAACTCGATTAGCGGGGCGGTCTCACAGCAATCTAACAGCACCACAAATTACATTTATATAACCACAATAACAAAAATCTATTTCGGCTCTCACTCATTTAATCCGATGAATCACTTACTTCAAATTGAGGATTTTGTTGAAGGACTTTTATTTCTTGTTCTTTTTAGGGTGATGACATCATAACATATGATGACAGACTATCAAAGCTTCATTTGAAACCTTGAAAACAGTTTAAAATTCACGTTGTGTATATCTAATCCCCATTAAATTCTCTTTAAATTTTTTTAAGCGCACTATGGGCATTTGTAACTGACAACATACTGTACTTTTTTTTTTTATAATCACTACAGGAACTCTCCAATTCCCTTAACTTGCAAACCTGCTTGATCACTAACATTTATAGACCAGCAGTCTAAAACTTACCCAGTTCAGATCCTTATATGCATATACACAATTAATTAAGTAATTAAGAACTGACTGCATGAAACTTAACATAAGAGACAATGTATACAACCAAAGGGATCTAGCTAAAGATTTAGTTCAGACTTTGAGTTATCACCCAACTTCAAGTTTGACTGCTCACAAATAGTTATGGTTTTAGTATGTTTGCTTGCGTGTGCACCACAAACTGACATGCAAATGGAAGATGAGATACCTAGACGGTGGGATCCTGGCAGCAAAGGCAGCTTGTCGGGTATTTGATCTGGGAGAAGGGGGCACCACTGTAGTTGGTGTAGAGGAGGGTTGGTTGCGAGCCCTAGTTGAGCTCAAGGAGAGGGACTGAGGGCTGGGTGGTGGCACAGGAACTGGTGTATTGGGAGGAACAGAGGGCCCTGCAGGGCTAGGAGAGAGTCCAAATGAACTAAATCCTCTGTTACCCAGGCTAGATGGGGAAGGAGCCCCCCAGGGAGAGGTGACAGAGTAAGGCCGGTAGCGCTGGGAGATGGGCATGGGGGCAGAAGGAGGGTTGAGAGTGTGTCTTGGAGTAGCAGTAGCAGGGGAGCTAGCGGGTGTGGAAGGTAAGGAGGGTGTTGTAGGGGTGGGGAGAGATGGGGAGATCCTCTTGGCTGCATCCAAAGCCATCGAGTGAGGACTACCACACCCATACAGACTGTGGACAACATTGATGAGACGATGATTGGCAAAACTGATGTAGGAACATTGTCTTAAAAAATTAAAAATCAGAAAAACTAGAAAAATAACATGATACCAATTAAATATCAATACATCACACTCTTGAGGAGTAGTGTAGGGGGCCTATTCAGAGCTCTGATATATCTCTGGGACTTACACTGTCAGAGCTGATAATACTGAGTCAAGGTACTTGCCTGGACAGAGAGCTGGCTCCAAAGGAACCTGCACCAGGGCCCATGGGGCTGCCACCTTGGCTGGAGGGCTGCACCAGCGTCAGACGATGGTCGGGGGATTTGGCTGCTGCAATTGGCTGAGAGGTGGCGGTTAAGCTGGCGAAGGGGTTGTTGACACGTGACTGGGTGGACATCATTAAGACTTCCATCAGGATCTGACCAATCAGGTCTTTGAAGTCAGAGTATACTAGACGAGAGAAAAAAACGATAAAGGTCAAGTTATGGAATGCGGAAATATGTCAATCGTAAAACAAAACTTTGCTTTTCGCTCAGCTGGTTATGGTGACCAAGGTAAAGACAGTATGCAGGGACATACCGTCTTTAGGGTTCTGGTGGAACTCTACAGCCAGTGAAGGGAGAAAGATGACATCTCTATCCTGCTCCTTCCACGATACGCGGAGGATCTTACAGATGAGCTGCAGAGCCTGTTCTTCTGAGACATCTGAGTTTGCAGAGGTTTCCTGAGGTCCACAGAAAGAGAGAGAGGACAGTGAGGGTTTGATCACAATCTGGAGCCACTTATAGAGTAAATGCCAAATGGAACAGCATTACTCTGATTCTCAAGATATTCAGTATCTTTTGATCACTCTGGTCTGTCAAGAGTCAGGTATGCATCAATAACTGAAATAAATGAAAAGGAAACCAAGGAGAATAGCATCTATGGAAAGTCCCCAATCGCCTTCCTTTAAATACCACAAGACTTTTTATTTACTCATTCAATCTCAAGATGGGCATGATTCAAGCCAACCAAATAATTATAGGTCCCAATGAAATACACTTTATTTATTCCCAAATTCTGTGTTTTCCCTATTTCAATTTCTAACTTCTAAACCTAAATTTAAACACGTTGTCATCAGAAAGTGTCTTATCATGTGACGAATAAAATTCAATGACAAAACATTCAAAATTTAATGAATATCAATAAATTTCATAAATATTTACCAAATTTCCCCAGCTGGGGATTAATTAAGTTGATTTTATCTTATCTTAACACAAGACTATTTTTCATCAAACAGCTCTTCTGCAGGACGGCCTCATTCTGCAGTTACAACCAGTGTTGATTTGGATGAGAATTTCTCAGAAAGTCTCAGTTGCTTTACTTAAATTTGTAGTTGGTTTGAAGTCACATTTCATTCTTTTTTTGTTTGTTTGTTTCATTCAAGATTTAGTCAGTGTACTTTTACTTGAGTACAATTTTGAGGTACTGGTACTTTACTTGAGAATTTCCATTTTCTGCTACTTTGTACTTCTGCTGCACCACATTTTGGATGCTAATACTGTACGTCTGACTCAACTATTGTTATTTGATAACTTTACTTACAAGTTATTTTGCAGATTCAGATTATTAGTAAAAAATAAAAATGACATACTTTGATGAATTATTGATGTATTATTATAGAGTAAGGTACCAAGCTGTATATAAAGTAATTAAAATTAGCCCAACCTTTACCAGCAGCAACATTATGGTGTTCAACACATTAATGCATCAATAATTAGAATGAAGTAATATAATAATAGATAATATCCTGAAATGGGCCATTCTGCTGTTTCATTTTTGGTACCTTTGGTATATTATTGATGCTAATAAATTTTTACTTTTATTTAAGCAAGAATTTGAATGCTTTACTAATAACAGTATTTTTACATTGTGGTATTGTTACTTTTTCTAAGGTAAAGAATCTGAATAGTTCTTCCTCCACTGGTTTTCTCAGACAGTTTCAAGATGCACTGACAGATTTTGCTGAGGGATATTTCTCCCGACTGTATGCGTATATCTACAAAACAAACTAACAATATTTTATGGCCTCTGCATGTTTGGTTGCACAAAACAATCGCATCCAACATAACTGATGTTATAGACGTTTTAGTAATCAAATTATCGGCCTGTGAAGGACTGCTTTGTCACTGCGCCTAGTGATGAATCACAAGGAAAGGTCACAGTCTGCTGGTGCTTTACCTGACAAAACAACAAAAGAGTTTTTCTATATTACTGAGGTCTTCTTCTGAGTTTCGTGTCATGTTCCATTATATCAGAGTAGAACTCTGATATAATAAATCAGCATTTATAAAAATGTGTACACTGTGTTGCTAAGGCAGACGAGCACTTTTTGGTTTGGTTCACGTTTATTCACATGGAGCTAAAACTAATGCAGAATTAAGTTAAATGTTCACAGAATGAGTTTTAGGGATGCACGATAGTAATCGGGCCGATAGAAGTCACACTGTGATGTCAGTGTGTGATGTCACAGTGTGATGTCACACTGTGTGATGTCACACTGTGTGATGTCACAGTGTGATGTCACACTGTGTAATGTCAGTGTGTAATGTCAGTGTGTGATGTCACAGTTTGATGTCACAGTGTGATGTCACACTTTGATGTCACACTTTGATGTCACACTGTGATGTCACACTGTGATGTCACACTGTGATGTCACACTGTGATGTCACTGTGATGGTCATTTCTAATTATATCATTCTGAGATATTAAAATCATCGTTTGTAGGAATGCACGATAATTATCGGGCCGATAACAAGAAATTATGACGTCATTCCGATAAGTCCGATATCATCACGAATAGCCCCGATAACATATGTGTTTTTGTCAGCACGGCAGTGCCTCGCTCCCACTATGAGACCCGAATGGCCTGCAGTGAATGCTGCGTTCAAGTGATGTTGGCATAATCGGAAAAAATCTCTCACTGGGAAAAATCAAGAATACCCCCTCATGCCAGAAAACAACTCGTTAACTCGGTCATAATTTTGCTAGTTGCTGACTTGAATTAATATTCGCAGTATTTTTCCACATGTTACACACAAAAAATAGAAACATGAACGTAAATAGGCCGAAAGAACGACTGGCAAACGAGGGGACGGGGGAATGTACGTTACACCTTGAATGCAGCATGCGGCACAGCGTGCTTATGAAAACAGAGGCTTTCGAAAAGTCCAAGAAATTTGCCAAAGATGACCCACGGGCTCAGGTTATTGAAGATTTAATCATGGACGTGATGGTGCTTGACTTACTATGGACTGCCCTTCTTCAGTTTGTTTACATAGATAAGTCTAAGTAAGGGATCATGTATCTTCCTTCAGGATGACATAGAAGCCCGACACTCACTATACGTTATCCCGCTTAGAACACGGCTTATTACTAAAGCATTCAATAGTGTGACACAAAATAATCTCTTTTCTCGTCTTTTTTTGCTGGACATCATTCTCCAGCCAAGTGTTTGGTCCTCTCCAAACAAATTAAAAATAATGTACAGAAAATGCTCCATATTTTGCCTCTCAAATCAGCTGGCGATTTGTTATTGAGCTTGGTACATTAAAGGATAACTTTCGTTTTTTACAACCTGGACTTTATTTGTAGCATTAAATAAGACCATTAGACACCCAGACAACTTTGGTGGCATTTGGAGTCGTTTTGAAGAAATTAGCCCCAGAGGAGCGGCGCGTATATCCGTATAATGCGAGTAATTGGGGCACCCGTGCGTAGCCTCTATAAACGCATAATCTGCGGCGAAACTCGTTCATATTCCAAAATTTTGTTGTGATATGCTGGCACTATTCCCCTCTGAGCCCGTGGTGGCATGTTATCAATATACAGCGTCTCGAGGAAACTACCTCTAACGTGGATGATGTCATTTTCGAGCGACGCGCGCTGCGCGCAACCAGCCACAACTCGGCTAACTCTGCGGCGGTCGGCTAGTTTAGCTGTAGTTTGCGACTGTTATTTTTCACAAAATGGATGAATATTTTTCCGACTCTGAGGTGGTGGACGATGACTTTGTTTACGGTGGACGTCCTTACCATTTTGAGCCGGAGTACACGGACGAGGAGCTCGTTGAAAGGAGGATGCGGAGGCAGAGAGAGGGACAGCTGGCCAAACAACAACAAACGCGTATCTCCTGGCCGCAAGTCCCACTCTGAGCAACAGAGACATTCCTCCTCTGTTGTCATCGATGAACATTGTCCACAAGAACACCACCAGTTGCCGTTTACTTGTGGACGCGCAGCCGTTTGTTGTTGTTTTGGCCAGCTGTCACAGTGTGGTGTCAGTGTGATGTCACCGTGTGTGATGTCAGTTTGAGATGTCAGTTTGTGATGTCACCGTGTGATGTGATGTCAGCGTGTGATGTCACAGTGTGATGTCACAGTGTGATGTCAGCATGTGGTGTCATGTCACAGCGTGTGATGTCACTGTGTTGTCTCTGATGTCAGTGTGTGATGTCACACTGTGATGGTCATTTCTAATTATATCATTCTGAGATATTAAAATCATCGTTTGTAGGGATGCACGATAATTATCGGGCTGATAACAAGAAATTATGATGTAATTCCGATAAGTCCGATATAATGAAGAATAGCCCCGATAACATATGTGTTTTTGTCAGCACGGCAGTGCCTCGCTCCCACTATGAGACCCGAATGGCCTGCAGTGAATGCTGCGTTCAAGTGACGTTGGCATAATCAGAAAAAATCTCTCACTGGGAAAAATCAAGAATACCCCCTCATGCCAGAAAACAACTCGTTAATTCGGTCATAATTTTGCTAGTTGCTGACTTGAATTAATATTCGCAGTTTTTTTTCACATGTTACACACAATAAATAGAACTTAGAACTTAAATAGGTCAAAAGAACGACTGGCAAAAGAGGGAACGGGGGAATGTACGTTACACCTTGAATGCAGCATGCGGCACAGCGTGCTTATGAAAACAGAGTTCAGACTTCTTCAAAGTTTCCGAAGAAGATTGTTCGCTGGTTGTTCGTAACAAATGATCCAAGCGAGTTCCACTAGGAGCGAGAAATTGCACGAGCTTTAATACCTGATCAGTCACCTGAAACATAACCACCGCTTTGACGGAGTTTGGAAAGCGTATGAGTATGCCCGGCTTGCTAAAGACACTAACGTTAGCAAGGCAGCCGCAAAGAAGCCACCAGGACTAACGCGACGGCGAGGCTTTCGAAAAGTCCAAGAAATTTGAAAAACTTATTTCTTTACAGATATTCAGCGAAATCATGTCAAATGTGGAGAAGTGACAGGATATCCCAGACCTGAGAGAGACGTAGCTGGAGACAGAGTTTGGTTTACCGCAATTTTTTTGGACTGATGGATAAAAGTCCTGCATCAGCTGATTTCTGCTTTCAGTGTCAGACATTAAAAAATCTGTCTCCAGTTTTGTCTCCACTCAGCAGTCTTTTAGCAGACTGATCGTCCATGCTGTGTTTCTCTTGGTGTTTTTTTCATGTCTGTCGGCTTCAATCTGGTCAATCTCTGCGTCCTCAAGTCTTTTGTGTCTTAATATCGCTCCTCCTGTCGGTCCAGCGTTGTTCTTTACTTTTCTCGTCTGGGGACATCATTCTCCAGCCAAGTGTTTGGTCCTCTCCAAACAAATTAAAAATAATGTACGGAAAATGCTCCATATTATGCCACTCAAATCATCTGGCAATTTGTATTGAGCTTGGTACATTAAGGGATTGCCCCTTTAGTCTGTGACTGTTAGGAACACTGCTGAATTTTCGCGATTGACCAATCAGAATTGAGTATTTAAGAGTGCCGTCTTCTAACTTCTGTCAGTACCATATGCACTGTACATTATTTTTGTTGTCAATGAGGAATGCACTTTTTCAGTTTGTTTAAATAGAAATGTTTGAATCCAACTTGTGTCAGTGCATTAATTTTCTATGTATATTTATTTTTTGTAAACTTCTGGAATACACTTATTCAGTTTGTAATCCTGATGCATGTATTTGCATCATTTCAAGGGGCCTTTATTTTTTATATCAGTAAGTAATGCACCTTATTTAAATTGATATGAGATATCAAATAGGTTGTTTAATAGCTTTAAGAACATGTTTGAGAGGCTTATCCATAGTTTTTCATTGGAAAAATAAAGATCTCTTCATTTAAAGAGGCAAAACTGTTTTTGGTTTTGTTCGTGGTATTGATGTCATGATGTTTGGTATATGTGTGTGTTATCGGTTATCAGTATCGAACTTTAGGAGCTGAAAGTTATCTGTATCGGTTATCTGTATCTGTTTTAAAAAACAGTTATCGTGCATCCCTAGTTATAATCCGTTTATGAGTTGTAAGAAATTCTTAATCATCTTTTAGAAGAAGATGCTTACCGAAAGCTCAGCTCTCTTAAATTTAACAATTTGCAAACAGAGCAAGGCAAGCATGTCACCAACGCACACTAAATTCATGGGGAACTTATATCAACGTATACCGTAATGTATATCAACATTAAATTACTCCTGAAAGGGAATTAACATACTGTAAATATTATTGAGTCAATCAACATACATAACAATGATATTTACCTTGGAAGACACTGGTGTCTTTTCAAATTGCTTTCACAAAAACCCTGATATTTATAAAGTCCTAATTTCCATTTTACAGTCGATTCTGTTATTATTTAGTTTGAGTAGTATTCACTGCTGCTGTTTACCTTTTCAGTCAAGTTCCTCTTCTCCCTGCGATCGCTATCCTCCACCTCCATGTTCTCTATCCCTGAGTCCACATCCACCTGGGACATGCTGGAAAAAGACAGAGAGCTGCAGTTAGCACGTCTCTTCATCCCTAAGCAGAGCACGCTAACACTCGACCCTTGATGGTCCATATGAAGTGCCACATTTGTCTCACCACTTTATCAAAAAAAACTTAATAACCAGATTTCGAAAAAGCGAAACATATGGCCATGCTACAAAACACATCGTTATTACTAATGTTTGCTACGAACAATGAAAAGAAAAATACAACTTTCTGAATTAATTTCAAAAAGGATGAAGTGGCTCTTGAATATTGTTACACCTTTACATAGAAACAACCGTGATACTCATTGCATTACTGTGTAATAAATATGTATTTTTTGGTGAGAAGGATGAAAAATTGTCGCCACTGGAATCTACTGTGACAGATATAATTCAAGCTGGCCACAGTCTCTGTTCTCTGAGACAGAGAAAACTACATCTTTTTCAACAGCCACCTTTCAAGCCCATAGAAGAAGAGTATCTGATAGTGAAAACACAAAATTTAAGTGGAGTACAGTTTTAAAATGTTTTTTAAGCCTTTGAACCAGGTGGTAAAATATGCCATTAGAAAAACTCTTACCTCTTTTCACAGGAGGCAGTGTCAATATCCATGCTCTGCGATCGGGACAAACTCTGGGACTGAGTCTCAAGGCTGTTGGAGGGTGAGCTGGAGAGGGAGCTCACACCCTCGCTGCTCTGACTTCCATATGCCACCCCTGCAAACGAGACAGCTGATTATATGCCAGGATCTTACTGTGACTGAAGGGCTAGACAAAACATCTTCTTCATTACCAACAGCTAAGTGAAATAGACAGTGTATACACTAGCTGTGTCAAAGAGAATATGCATAACAAATACTTTAACATGCAATAAAGGCATGCGTAACTGCCAAGAAGAAAATCACAAATTTTAACCAATTCTGGAAAATACCACAGACTGTAGAAGCCCTTAAAGGTAGCCTTGTATAGCACCAAACAGCACCAAATCCCAACATAAAACTGTGTCCATACATGACTCACTAGTGTAACTTCTAGAGCAGCACCAAAAGAAAGCATTGATTCACACTCTGCGCAGCGGGCCTACAACAGTGTCCGTTAAACAACATGTTGCTGCTGTTTGCATTGATGTCACTCAGGGTGCATGACAAGTTCCTGCTGCTCAAATATCAAGGTCCCTTTCAGCATTGCACTCACATAAACAAGGTTGTTTATCATCAAGCTTCAGAGACAACGTGTCACAGGCCCATTTGAGTAGAAGATGAGGTTAGACTAATGATCACTAAGGGGGTTAACAACAATACCTGTGACAACCAGAAAAAGCTGACTGGATCTTGACCTGTTGTTAGCATCAAATATCAACTACAACATTTAGCCTAAAGTCTTAGTTGCAATAATAATAATTACTACAAAATGGCTAAATACATCCTAAAACCTATAGATCTTATTTGGTTCTTACCAGAGGTGCCCATAGGGGATGTGGCAGGAGTACCACTGTGGACATTGAGCCCCAATGATTGAGAGGCAGCTGGTGGCAGGGGCTGAGGTGCGGCACCTGAGGATCCAGGGAGGGGTCCAGGGGGAGTCTCTCTCTGTGGGGATGTCAGAGGTGTGCTGAGAGGGGTGCTGGGCTGTGACGTCTGTCCACCTGCCAGTCGCGCCAGTCGCCTTCTGCGAATCTTGAATGAATATACCAGCACTTTCACATATTCAGTCAAAATAGATGCATAATATGAGCTTGTATTATAAAAAGACTGCTGAAATGCATATAGACCATAAAACAATTAGCCTTTAAAAATAATCACAAAATGTGGACAAGCGATCACGATCAGCGTGGACAAGATAAGAAATGTAAGCCAAAAAGTTCATTTACATTATCCAATTTTGATAAATGAGCCCCAGACAGTATACACTCATGGATTTTAGAGGAGAGTGGGCTTAAGCTTAAAAGACAGGTCTTGTGGAATAGATACAATGTAACCTACATTACAAGCAAAGTCAGATGTGAGCAGTAATCGTACTAAATCGTGCAACTCAGTTGAAGACCTCAACTTTGGTTAATCAACACACTCAGTAGTGAGTTGATTGAGTACACAACACTGGTACAAGGTGACGAAGACAAAATACTTAATAAAATGTTGTGTATGTGTGTGAGAGAGACACAGAGAGAGGTTCAAGTGGAACAGCTAAGTGGCCAAAGAGTCGGCCCACAGTTTGCACAATGGTGGCCCGGTGTGTTTTTTATGCTGAGTCGTCTCGCAGGCTAATTTTTGTCTGTTAGCAAAACAACGTTAGCGGCTATTAGCTATCTTACCGCAAGAAGATATGTCAAATCAACTCGGTAAACAACTTGTAATGTAATCTGTCAGAATATAATCTGTGGAAACATCTGTCACATGAGAGAAAATCCAATGAATTTATATGAATTAAGTTGTTTTATATGAAAACAATGTTATCCAAGGGCCAGCTTGTGCACAGCCTGTAGCATTAGCTACATCAGCTAGTTAGCACTGTGCCCAGGCTACATTACATTAACGGACTGGCAGCGGTGACAGAAACATACGTCCCTAATCTAACTTCTACTTTGTTCGGTAGGCTGTATTTACTGACTGACTAAATAAACAAATTAAGATTCGCGTTGGAAAACACGCACTTATATGTGCTGGTGTCGAGCCAAATGTGGGATTTTATAGCGGATGCAGTTCTTCAATTTAGATTATGCTAGCCTCTGAGCTAGGTTAGCTTTAGTAGCAAATCGGCTAGTGGCAATACCATTTCAAATGGAGTCCGAAGAAAAGGAACAAATCTGTAAACATAAGTCTAAATTGTAACGTTAGCAAAACGGAGCTACGTTAATTATCGGCACTCATTTTGAGCGTTTTTCCATTGTCACCTTACCTCGTCTGCGCTCAACTCCTCCATCGCATCTAAGTTAGCTAGCTATTTCACTTTCAACTGCTTTAATGTGTGCCAGCCAGAGCCAGCTAGCTAGCCTGTATTAGAACTAAATATGCATAGTCTAACTCGTTCAACGAATACGTGTCAGTCTTGATTGTCTTCAAGATAAAAACTAGGACACCAGTTTACGGAGGGTGGCGAGATACAGGTCCACCAAAAAGTCTCTCGTTTGCTAATTTTCTACCAAGAATGAAACAAAAAGAAAAGTAGCTGGCTATTATACGTCAAAATACAACAGCGGCCATTTTGGTTCTACACAATGTCACGTGACTTAAAGGACTAACGCTACTGGAGGAGGTGTGGGGCTTCATTGTATTACACAGATAAATGTGATGTAAATATAAGTGATTGAAATCATGTAAATGATTGAATAATAAAACATTCCACTTCCAATTTCTTTCAATATCCGTTTTATTATGCAAAATTCATATAAAACTGTATTCCAATCATCCTAAACCTCATTTTTGTTGTACATGAATGAGAGAATGTATTTTTTACAAATAGCTCCACCAAATGTCAAATGGACAGCACAAGCCAACGCAAAGAAAATGTGGGGTCTCAAATTTCTCCTGTCAGACAACAGACATTTGCAGACAACAGAATGTTTGCACTAAACAGAGCGTGCATAGACAGGGTTTTTTTCAGCCAGCTGAAAGGCTCCAGAAAAGGGTTCGATGTTCAGTATTTTGTTTTGTCTGAGGCCAAAACACAACCAAGATACAGACCGGTGTAGCCCAATGTCTAACAAAAGTAATGCATTGATGCCATCTAGTGGTTTTAATCATACCCTGACAGGAGAGATACCTGAGGTCACTGTACAGGAAATACCACAAACTAAACTCCCAGTGGGGTTTTGTTTGTCAGGGTTTAGGGAGGTGGATCCAACACATGATGTCTTTCATCACAGAGTAACGTCTCCAGAAATACTTTCATTCCTCTTCACTCATTCACATTCTTCTTAAAAACCTGCTTGCAGACTTCTCCTTCACAGTACAGCACCTGGAGAGTTAGTAGGTCATGAAAATATTAATTTAATACGATGTTGAATCAGTTTATTTTTGTATATTATGTGGAACAAATAGAACTAAATTGTTCATATTCTTGTTCTTACCAGATGTAGCTTGTCGTCTTCAATCCAGTGAGCCCAGCCCCGGTTCTTCTTCTGTCCAATCTGTTCAGACACCAGTTTATTCCCCTCCCATGTCACCAGTGACTGCACAGATGGTGGAAAAAAAGACAAAGCGTACATCAAGTCAAAGTTTTGTCTAGCCTGAGTATGTTTTAAAGGGCTGCACATAAAATAAAACAATAATAAACAAAAGCAAAATACCTAAAGATGTAAAACATGAAATAAATTAGATGTAAAACATTCGAAACAGGATATTTTAATATTTAAAAAAATGAAAAATGAAGTAAAATACAATGATATAAAATATGCCCATAAAACTCCTGTATGTTCATTTCTGGATACAGTGTCCAAACTGGTGCAGCACACATGCTCACAATCACAACACAGAGCAGTTTAAGCAGCCCAACAAATCAAGTGGTCTGCAAAATACATGCAATCATTACGCTTGACATGACATTGAACACACAATTGGCTGCCATCAGCCTTTCATCTTCACCTTGACGTGTCTGTTGTCCAGTCCCTGGGTGAACTCCTCAAACTCCTCACCCACTCTGAAGGAGATGGTGTAGTTTCGGAACGTGCTGGCTGTTTTGATGATGAACTGGTCCCCGTGCTGCTCAATTACCTTCCTCAGCTTCAGCTTCAGAGCAATCTTTTGTAAGTATGGGCTGATACCTAGAACACAAGGCAGATAAGTGTTTTACCTGAACGTGCAGAAAACTAATCTGTTGAACAAACTCACCCAGAGGCCGCTGACACATTCTCTCCCTCCCACAGTTCCATGCATGTCATTAACAGCTCCGCAAAAAAAAAAATCACAGCCAGCTTCCCCCAAATGTGACAACGTATTTTACTCCTAGTGCATTGTGTAACGTTGTGTGGTGGTATGTCTGCATGCATTTTAGAGCACAGTTAAAGTCAGAGCAATAGAAATGCAGACATCCCAAGTCATTCATCAGAGATTTAACATCTGAGAACATTGTTTGATTAAAACAACATGCTGTCAAGACTTACCCAGTGCAATCATGTAGCCCTCGAAGTTCACATTGCTGATTATGTCCCATGTACCACACAGGCTGGCTGGCATTTTGGTCACCTGTTTATCCCCCTCCTTCTAGGATGTGTGTGTGACTAATATGCAATCCTCACACTGGTGGGCTGATGAGTTCAGAAAAGAGGCTGCTGTTTAGCGAGAAGCCTGCAGGTATAAAGGTAAATGTGCCCTTACCTCATTCGCTGTCACCTTTGGAACATGTGAGGATGAGGGAGGTGCTCTTATCTGTGCCACTGTGTGTAGATGGAAAGCCAGACTGGTCAGACTGGTCTCACTGACTAATCAACCCTTTAAAATTGCCCTCTGAAGTCACACATTAATTGCTGACAACATGCACCTTAACACAAGGAAAGAAAAGTATGCAGACCTTTCTGTTTGGAGGAAGGCTTTTTGTGGAGAATTTCAGTTTTAACAGAAATTACACATGGTGGGTACAGATAAATTAAGTACAGTGTTTATTGCACAGTAATAAATATATACTGTATGTGTCTCAGTAGAATAAAGGGAAATATGCGTAGGTTGAGTACTTAATAACAATGAAAATTTTATATTGCACAAAGTAGATAAGATACACAATAGCTGTGTAAGCCTTATTAGTTAGTTGAGCCAATCTAATGTTTCAAAGCAAACTGGAGTGACACACCTGCCGTTTTTATGGAGATGACCTATGTCAAAACAGCACACCTTTCTGTGCAAGGAGTAACTAATACCAACTTCTGTAGGTGCGCTGGCATGTCGCTTGAAAGAAAATAAAAAACATGTAGCTTGTCCAAACATTAAGAGGCAGGCATCTGATGCAGACATTAAGTTATGTTTAATAAGTTTAACAACATAAACATGAGTTTGTGATGTAATGAACCACAATCTTGACCCAGTTTCTTCGCACTGGGCCTTTAAGTTTGAATGATATACTCAGCTTTTTGATGTAATCGAACACGATTACTCCAACATTAAAAGTAATGAGGCACCACTTCTGACACTTGTGTCATGTGATTTAACGTAATCAGTTACACTTTCTTTTCAACACACTGCTTTCACAATGAGCACTTTGTTATTGCAGCTATTACCTGACCTCAGCGATGATTACCGGAAAGATAAAGTTACCTCCACGCTGACAAACAGCATTTTAATCAAAGGTGTCAATTTGTCATGTCCTTAACTGAGGATGTTAGGAGTTCCTTATCTGTAAGACAGCAGCATCTGAACAGCAAAGAAAAGCTCCCAGGATGAAAAGCACAAACCTGTTTATTTCATTTCCCGTCAACACATATCACACTGTCATTTTGGAATCTGCGGCCTGAAGTAAACATGTTTAAAACATATTGCTTAATTTTGCCTGCAGAAGCGCACGTAAACTCCAGGGACAAAAAATGTGTAGAGCTGAAGCGTGTATGCTAGAGCAAGTGGGAAATAATTGTGGTAAAGATAGTATTGAAAGTAGTAAAAGTTCGTTTCCAATCACATTTCATGAAATTACCAAACACACTGTATGCTAACTATTTCACACAAAAATTGTGAATCCCTAGTTCAATAACCACACACCACATTTATTTCTAGAAAGGTTTTTGACCCTGAACTGCTGCTCAGTTTTTTGTGTTTGACTACTGTTTGTTTCCACGCACACACAAGCACTTTAAAGCAAAGTGAAACAAGTTACTAAATCACCTAACTTACAAAAGTCTTCACAGATTTATTGTCATAAAAACACACACACACACTCATTATTAAGAAGAGATTTTAAAAAGACTATTCTGTATGGCAGGCACTGGTGGAAGCTCAAATAAACTGTCTGAATTTTGCCTAACCCAACCCACAGCACTCAGAGCAGACAGCTTCTGTTTCAGCTGCAGCAGCAGACTTCCTCAGTTCGAGGAGGCGCCGGTGTATCTTTGAAGGGGTGCTAGAACCACGTCTGCATTTTTCTGCTCGCTCTCGGCACTGTAGAGGTTGTGCTCTTGTATGTAATGAACCACACTGTCTGGCAGCAGGTACCTGACGCTCCGACCTCGACGCAGCGCCCGGCGCACGTGAGTGGCTGAGATCTCATTGGTCACCCATTCGTGGACCATATGGATGTTCCTGCGGTACTTCCACAGCATGTCTGATTGGTGGATGAACTTGTGAGGGTCATTGCCACTACGGGTGATGCAAACCAAACCGTAGCGTCCAACAATCTCAGCGATATCTTCCTGCTTCCACATATTGGGGATCCCAAAGGACTCCAGGACATCAGCCCCACACAGTAACATCAGCCGAGGGCTGTCTGAGCATGAAGAGAGGAAAGAGTTAACTAGAATTAATGTCATTTGTACATCCTAACAAAATTAAAAAGTGCTTAAAAGAGAAAAGAGCAGACAATAAAAGCAAAGACGAATGCAAATAAAAACAGACAAACAAGATAATCAAACACAGGAGATTCAAATCGTAATTTAAGTCTTTATAAAAGCTTTCTTACAAAAGAATGACGTAACCTTACAGCAGAGACGTTACAGGTATCGCATGTCACCTCTAATCTCAGTGTTTAGTTTAGTTATAATGGTCATTGCTCTCTGATAGCTCACAATGCTTGTGAAACCTCTTCAGCTAGATTCAAGTGATTTACAGTTTTGCAACCTACAAATGCGCTGTAGACTCTTATAAGAACATATTGTTATGAAGTGCCAGTAATAGTCGATTTAACATCTTATTGCAGACTCTTGGCACACGGACGGCACAGTGTGTGCTCCTCCTGCTCACGGGTATAATCCTGTGCAGTGCAGCTTCATGCCAGAGATTCACACAGTTTACAACAGTGTGAAGAATGTTGTTGAACCAAGTAGGAAACTTGACTGTTTGTCTCACTGAGGTTCATCTCTTGGCTGTCTGACACCTTGCCTGTCTTTACTGTAGGTGGTGTGATTGGGTGTTGCCCACCACACAACACCACACTGCACCTTTAAACCATTGTCTCCTATAATGAGTTCAACTGAATACAGTCAGTCATGAATACAGTGGGAGTAGGATCAGACTTGTTTTCTGTCTGGAATCAGCGATTGAAAAGGGGATGAAATGAAAAGAAGACTGAGAGAACAATACTTAAGTTAACATAATCATCAGCCTACCTCTCCCCTTGTGATTAGACGAACCCTCAAAATAATCCTCCTGTATACGTCTCTTCTTCGCACACTTGACGGTGTCCACATCGTCGCAGTTCTGCTCTGCTGCGAGAAGTTCATCATAGTGATGCCTGAGTGGATGCAGACAATTAATTAAAAAAATAATATAGCATCAAAACATTTTTTTCTAAATATCAACTTGAGGGGTGTATGTAGGGATAGCTACTGTCCAATACAGGGAATACTGGTCATATTGACAATATATCCAGCCAACACGCTTCTTCTGCAATTGATACTGATATTAGGCTTTTAGGAAACCAAACAGCAAATCAATCTTTTTACCTCTTAAGTGGAAAGCAACTTTTGTGATTATGCTCAGTGCTAAGTATGTTCCTTATTTGCTACCTAAACTGTATTTTCACTTTGTGCAGATCTCAATGTGTTATTGACTCAAAGATTAGAATCCGCAATGCTGACAGGTAGGCTTTCTCCACTTTTTCAACAACATTTAAAAACCAGCTGCGCGTCTTTACCAGTGATGCTTTCAGACAGTTCATCTGAAATTGTCCAGTTTCTTTCATAATACATAGTTCCTTTTTTACAATCTGGAACTGCCTTCCTATATTGTGGTAGAAAACGGTCAACACTGTCAACATGCAAAATTATTAAAAAAAAAAAAAAAAACATATTTAGAAAAACTTATTACAATACAGATACAATTCAGAAATTATAAAGTAACAGGAAAATAGCAACAGCAAAAGACAATTTTGTAGGAGTTACACAGAAATGACATTCTCATTTATTGGGCTATAATGAGCAATAATAATAATGTCACATATCAAGTCTGAAGATCTTGAGTATACCTGCAAGGGTTTAATGCATGGTATGTATCGCCAGCACAGTGCACTTTAAGGTCACGTCAGACCTTGAACTGCCAGACTGGCTCATTAGGGGGTCATTAGTTTGACAGTCGTTACTATCTGCTGTGGTTATGTGAAGATATTTTAATGAATGGGTGGCCTGAGGTGTAGATGACGAAAAAGAAAACAGCAAGCAAGGGAACTCTAATTAAGGCCATTGACAGGTCTGACAGGTAGTGTCTTACGTTATTTGGCAGACTTAATAACACCTAAAAACAACTGATGACAAAACACACCACTAGCCTTGCCTGTAGCAAGAGCAGACACTGCCACTAACGAGACACAAGAATTGTCAACTTACCGAACAACTTTAGCCGTCTCCATCCACTCCGGCTGCAAGCTCTCCCAGGAATCTACTGTGATCCAGTCTGAGTTCTCTGTTGCCAATCTGACCATCTCCAGCCGGTGGGAGGCCTCAATCAATCCCTTTTTCTTATAAGCATCACCCACCGGCGAGATGATGCCCTTCACCACCTGGTACTGACCTGAGATATTAGAGAAGTTGTGTGAATAGATGGTTTACAGTGATATCTTAGAAAAAAGAATATTTTTTAAAAAGGTGTTCATTCAAATTAAGTATAGTACTCAAGTGCTGCACTTGCGCACAGTTAGGAGGTACTTAGAACTTTTTACTCCACTACATTTTGTTGGACACATTTACAGATTAAGATTTGACACAAAAAACAGATGATCAGTTTGTAAAATATGATGCATTGTTACAGTTCAAACTACACAATAGTACACTACATAGTTAAAATTAGCTCAACCATGACCAGCTACAGGAACAGAAATTCTTATGCATTTGGGAATCAGTAATAATAATGTATTTTTGTAATATAAGTGCTGCATAATGAGTGCCTCATTTTTTAAGTACATCTTATGTACGTATTATGTATGAGTAAAAGTAGTAAAATAAATGAATACAGAATGTAATTTAATGGATGTAATGGAGTATTTTTACATCGGTGCATTGCTGTATTTACTATATTTATCTAGCCATGAAGAGGGTTGTGTTCAGGTGTGAGATGTCAGCCTCAACCCCACTAGTGAAGTAGAATTCATTTTCATTTGTAGTGCTCAAGCATCATCATGCTTTAGACACAGGTACAGTTTTTCAGGAAATACAGGTCACTGCTGAACCTTTCAGAGGTAATTTTTCAATACTGTGAGCAGCACAAGCAATACTACATTCAGCTCAGTTATACTGGGGTGGACACAGAAAGTAAAAACTGTCTACATGGCTTGACATTCACTCATTAATTCAACCTTCAACCTCAAATATATCTTAGCTTGGACTGATAAACCGAATTCAAGGGTTTAAGACTGGAGGCAGAGGTGCGTCTATTGACAGCATCAACACAATCCAAAATAAACAAGGAGACACCAACAGTAAAGCTATAGGTAATAGGAAAATTTGCTCTCTTTCTGTGCAAATATGCATTTTCTTGTCAAAGCTTGCTGACAAGTGTGTCTATGTGAAATTTGAGAGAAAGAATTTGATCCAGTGAGATACCAAGATATTTAGATGCAGAGACCCTCTCAATACTATGTCCATTCAGAGTAGTACTACACAAACCATTGCCAACAATATCTCTGGTTCTAGAGAATAACATATTTAGTCTTGTTTGCATTAGGATTAACTTGAAATTAAAAAGCGCATCTAGCAATTCATCAAAGGCTTGTTGTGGGATTTTAGTGGCTGACTGTTAGAACTATAGAGATCTATATCATCCACATAAAGATGGTCGTTACCATTTGTTACAGAAGACGTATTATTGTTAATATAAAATGTGAGCGAGGTAGGATCCAACATTGAACCTTATGGAAGCCCCTTCCAGAATGATCATTTCCCAAGATCACACACTGCTGTCTGAGACAGTCCTGAAACCATTTACAGGACTTGGAATCATAATCAATATCACATCCCGTCTCTGTAGGCGCAGAGGATGATGAACAGTATCAAATAAATAAAATACAAATCTACAAAGGCAGCAGCACAACATTTCCCTTTGTCAACAGCAGATACAATATAATTTGTAACCAAAGTAACAGCAGTGACAGCACTAAGATTAGCTCTGAAACCAGACTGGTGTGACCCACTTTGAAAAGAGGACAGAAAAAAGCATAATTGTGGAAGGTCACTCGACCTGAGTCTTCCAGATGATCTCGAGCCAGTTCAAACATCCTCAGGTGCATGTTGGTGATGGGGTTGAACGACCCGCAGGCCAGCAGGACCACTCTTGTTACATTCTGACCCTCCATGCCTCATACTGGAGCGGGGTTCACACTACAGCAGCGAACATGGTAAAGAAAACACAGAATATAGTTAGGCATCCTAATTGTTTTCCAGTTTCACATATAAAAAACAAAATGACTCTCTGTCCTCTGGGGTAAGCAGCTCTGTATCCGCTCTGACGTTACCACAGGGAATGGCAACGTGAGAGGAGTTACAAACGTTAAGAAAATCAAAACCATATGGTATGTTAGCGTAAAGTAACGTCAGAGCCGTCATTAACTTATACACCGTTGCTAACGTTAGCTTGGTCTGTAACCAGGCAACGCGAGCTTGTTGCTAAATTGAACGTACAGGTTGCTCAAACAGACATAACATAAAAGCAAAGCTGAGATTGGGCAACAAATGAGTCGTTTTCTAAAAGCAAAAGTAACGTAAATACTCAACGTTATACCAGGAGAAGCACCGGCAGTTAGCGGCTCTCGTATGCGTCACGTTACTCTTGTAAGGTCCGCGTTAAGATCAAAAAATCTGATTGGACAGACCCGACCAGGAAGAAGAGAGCCGCACCCACAGTCGCGAGCTACGTTCACAATCACAAACCTCCAAATCCGCCTGGATAACGCCTCGATTAACACTAAATATTAAGTAACCGTATTTGAAAGTAGTTATTCTTCGTGGAAATATGATTGAGTTACTCGGATAGTTTTAATGTACATTCACCAAGCTGATACAACTATTTAATTTATCGCACGACTGCTTTTTTACAACTGTTTACAAAGAGTCCTGGTGAGATGCTTTCTTTTAGCATGCTAGCTAGCTATTCAGCTAACGCTAACTAAAGAACTTCCATAGATTGCACGGTGTGAGTGTCCAGCAAATACATGCATCCACAAGTTTGGCACCAAAACGGGGTTGTCGCTAAGTGTTAGAACAGTTTTGTTGTAATGTTATCTCCTACAGTGCCACTCTGATTCTGTCTAAATAGCATGTTACATTGACTTGAAGTTATTCGCGGCGTACTGTGCTAATAATCCACACTAAGACTTACGTATGTCCACTATTTTATTCAGTTTTTTGTTCTCCATAGGCTGGCAATACGATTTTAACGAAGGATGGCTTCTCGTGGTAAATCAGAAACTGGAAAACTGAGGCAGAATATGGAAGAGCAACTTGACAGACTGATGCAGCAGCTTCAGGATCTGGAGGAATGCAGGTGCACGACGGAGAAATTCTTTAAATCCACGTGTGTAGAGGCTGTTTATTGAACGATCAAATGTGTCTGGTACAGCTGGCAAGTAGTGATCCATGTCAGAAAATATTTCTTTATATTCTACATATATTCTTCCATAGATATATATATATGTGTGTGTGTATATAATGTCTCTGTTAGTGTCTCATCCTTTCTTTGTGTATTCCAGAGACGAACTGGATGAGGAAGAGTATGAGGAGACAAAAAAGGAAACCCTGGAACAGCTGAGTGAATTCAATGATTCCCTGAAGAAGATCATGACAGGAGACATGACACTTGTGGATGAACTCAGTGGAATGCAGCTGGTATGGATAATCAATGAATAATGTGCAGCTACTGTGTATATAAGGGTTATCGTTTACAGAACAAGTCAATTAAAATAATCCAGTATAAACAGTGATTTGTCAAATGTTACAAATTTTTTTCCAATGTTTTTGTCTTCATTAGGCAATCCAGGCTGCCATCAGCCAAGCATTCAAAACCCCAGAGGTGATCCGACTTTTTGCCAAGAAACAGCCAGGACAGCTGAGAACCAGACTAGCAGAGGTTTGCACTGTGACAATAAGGATATGATTGTTTGTGTTTGTTGAATGCACAGAGTTGTAGAGTGTATGTTTAATCCAACTGCTCAATCACCCCATAGTGTTAGTGTCTTTGTGTTGCTCGGCCTGAAAATTGTCCAACCAGTGTGTGATATTCTGCGCAGATGGACCGAGATGTCATAGTGGGGAAACTGTCACGGGATGTGTACACACAGCAGAAAATGGAAATCCTCACAGCCCTGAGAAAACTTGGAGAGAAGGTGAGGAACACTCAGCAGAGATGTCATGTTTTTTTCCATGGGTTCATGGATGATTCAGAGGCTTGTGCTCATGAGTCCACACACAAACTGCACCGACTTATTTTAGTTATTTAACGGTCACAAGGCTGACAGACCAGTTGCTACAACAGGTTTAAATCTCACTTCAGAATAAGCTGTGACATTTTAAACATGCTATAATTGTCTGATCAAAGCTTGAATTAACAATGCATTATTTTTTTTTTCTGTTTGGTCTGACAGCTCACTCCGGAGGATGAGACTTTTCTCACTGAAAATGCTACAGCTACTCTGAGCCAGTTTGAAAAAGTGACTGCAAACTTAGGTGAGAAGAAAGATGCGATTTCACTGGATCGTTTAATCATACGACTTATTGGATGAACATTCATATTTGTTTTGTTTTGCTTTCTCTTTCAGGCTCTGAAGACAAAATTATGGCCTTAGCTAGCTCTGGTGTGAAAACCAAGGCATAGTAATTCTACAGATTTTAACTCTGTGTCTTTGTTATTACCAAGAAAGAAATGTGCCAATCTGTCATTGATATTGTAAATAATCAGTGCACTTCTAGGTGCTGCTGTAGATGCTAACACTTTTTAACTGTATTGTTTTATACCCCACAACTTTTGTAAATGTCTTTTATTTGTCCAGATAGGTGTGTAAGTGTATTATAGGTACGAGCATGTGATTTGGTAAATACGATGACATGTACATGAATGTGAACGATAGTCAAGGCAGTTCAAGAGAAATGTTCTATTGTGATTTCTCATTGGGTTGCTGTGTCTATCTGTCTTAAAACCTGACATTTCAACATGTTTGTTTTTAAGATATTGATATTGAGCATTGTATGGGTGCTGCAACTAGTCAACATTTATTTTTATTTTAACTCAACTGCAAGTGTCTGCAGGGATTTGGACAAAATAACAGAAATACTACAGGGAAATTAACTTTGAAGTCACTTAATTACACTACACAGGCAGTAACACAAGTCACTTGGCATGCAGTATGTGTACATCATATGAGGTATGCGTCTGGTCACCTCTGTCAGTATGGGTTTTCAGAGCCATCATACAATATATACATTCAAATAGTCCTTAAATCACAGGTAGATCAGCCAGGGTTTACGACACATGCAAAATATGATATTGACAAAGAGGGGCAGCAGTAAAAAGTCAGAGCTCTTTGACAGGAATAGATGGCAGAATACTTATTAAACAAAATTATTCCTTCTATTTCCAATTTAAATCTGTCTCAACAAAATATTTTGTTTCCTACAGCCCACATTTAGAAGCTGACTGCCGTTTGGAAACTGCATTTATCCAGTGTAAATCTAGCATTAACATGCATAACGAGGGGAAACGAGCACCAATCTGGACTGACAAAATATGATCAGACGAGTCTTTGACCAGCCTTCCTGCAAAGTGATTAGAAATCCACTGGATGGATTAGATGCCATCTGTTAAACATTGTGGAGGGTCTTGTGATGGTTTCTGCGGCCGTCTCATGAGAGTGATTCAGTTTGATTAATAGTTTGTGCGGACATTAAACAGCTAAGAGAACACAAGGTCACTTTGCAGCACCAGATGCAGCCTGCACTGTTGCTCATGGTGTCTCACAGTGCAAAATGATGAGATGAGATGCAAACAAAAACGATTAACAGGATGAAATAACACCTTCCAACACCTTTTTAATCTCCAGACATGGGAGCAATTAAGATGATTTTTAGAACATACTGGAGGGCAAAATATGAAACAGTTTTTCACCTCCTTTACCTTGAAAAGAACTAGTGTGCTATGAAAATGGAGTGTGTCCAACACACATTGAGAGTGCATACTGAAAACTGCACAGTGTTAGGTTCTGGGTATTTATGTGTTGTTTCTATTATTTTGTCCACCCTCTATACATTAATTATCAAGCATTTCAAACTGCATCAGTTAATATCTGCAGTTATAAATTTGTCATAATCAAGTTCAGTATTGCATTATGTTTCATCTTTAAATTTGACAAGTTTAATGTGACATTTACTGCATGAGTGTGATTCATGTTCAGCTTTGATTGTGAGTAAAAAAAAACAAATCAATGGTTTTTGTTTTATTTGTTTGATTTGTTTACATGTGAAATTCTGTTGCACTGTTAAAAGTGCACTGTTCTGCTTTTTTATCTTTGGGCTTTAGACAATTTCATTTTCGCCACCAGAGGACACCAATGCTCAAGATTTAGACTATTTTAAGCTGCACTACCTGGCATGTACCTCGAGTACTGTGTGTACTCTAGTGATACATTCACAGCATCAGTGATGACTGAAGAAAAACAACAGCACACAGAAATTATACCCCATCTCATCGTCCTTTATTTTGTTTACGAGCAAGTATCAACTTCACTACAATTTGCCTTTCAATTGGTAGAAAAGTGAGAGCAGCTCCAACAAGCACAAAGGAAGCATTCGGCCGTTCTGAAAACATTGTCACCTTCCATTTTGAGCAAATTTTTGAAAAGAAAAGAAAAACAAAAAATATATATATCTGGACGTGTGAAACAGACAATCTGAGAATCAGTAGTGTATCACGTCTCCTTTCTCACTGCAGTCTCACAACCCCACATGGGACGTACACAAACTTGTGGTTCATGCAAAGTAAATTCCCCTTACATCTTAGTGTTATTACAGTATGGCTGCATTTCAGTTTGTTAGGCAGTGACATTCAATTCAACCAACTTACACTTAGCTGGGGCTGATCAGAAAGCATTCAACCCAGAAAACTGGAGATGGTGGAGTCACTGTGGAGACTTGACTGGAGAGTCAGTGTGCACGAATCAGTGACCCATGGTATTGTACTTTTTAAATTGTAGATGAAAAGTGAACATCAAGTGTTTGACATAATGAAACTGAGAATTTCGGAGTCGACAGGCTTATAACTCTGGTTCTTGTGAAATTCATGCTGCCCTCAAAATCATTTCTCAACAACTCAGGCAATAGGACACTGTTCGCAATTACCTTCCACTATACACAAATAGGTGAGTCAACAGTATACAACAGTATGCTGCCAAAGCAATTTCATAATGTACCGTACATCTTTTTTAAGGTGGATCCTGTCAATGATTTAGTACAATATCTATAGAAGATACAATATGGATCTACTTCCTCTACACATCAACATGGACACATGACATCTACAGTATGTAAAACGTTTTTCACTTCTGAGAAAACTAGCGGTGGACTATTGTTACAACGAACTGAAAGAAAAGCAATCCCCAGCTCTGTAAGAAATCTACGATGAAACAAATACAAATAGAAAAAAAACAAATGCCACAAATAAAAGAGCACGGATGAGTGTTTTTGTTAGACCTGCTAGTTGCGCTATGATCGGAAAAAGGCACTCCCATCTCAGTCGGCTCAGACCTGGCCCCCTTTTAATAAGTCCAAGTCATCATGGAGGGGAGACTGTTCACTACGCTTCCACCACAGACCGCTTAAAAAACATAAATTAGTCGAACTACTAGGAGACATAAATGTGCAACTCAAACTCTCAAAAGAAGCCTGGAATCTGTCTCCAAAAAGAGCCTTGGATGTTTTTTTTATTCAATTTTGGCCTCTGGAAATAGACTTGCATGCAAAATATGAGACTCGCAACACCAACATTTCTAATTCTGAGACATTCTGCTCACTTCAATGCCCCAAATCTGTTCTGCTTTAATTAATGCAGGTTTGGGAAATGTTACCAATTTACTTGGTACACAAAAACATGAAACAAACACTACACAGTTAATTGTGAAGGTACATTTGTGTCCGGTTTTGTGAAAGATATATACAACAGTGATGGACAACAGTGTCTGAGAGGAGATAGAGGTTGGACACATTTTCCCAATTGTCAATTGTATAAGCGTTATACTAATACCAGAAGGAAAATAAGTTTACCAAATGTAAACAAATATCTTTGAACAACTCTACAGTACAGTTCCATGTACAATAAAATCTAGTGGTCTACTGCAAAAAAATCATTTTAAGATTCAAACAAGAAGAAGATTCATTTTTAAAGTGTTTTCTTATGGTAAACTACACAGTCGTACCCTTGGTTGTAATTCTGTGAACTATGATGAAGACGGTGCTTATTTTGCAATAGGAAACCAGTTTAAAAATGCATCTGTGCGTTATTATTTCAGGTTGAATATCCGTGCCACTGTAAATAAACTTGCGACAAAGCAATCCCGAAAAGAACTTTCATTTCACTCCTCTCCTCCAAAACAATGCCAGCAACTGCACCATTCAACCAGGCTCCGCCAAAGCTCTGCTGTAAATCTGCTCTTTCAGTAGTTTGAAGGGTTTTTTCCTTCCTACTTCTGTCAGCACAGCACGACCGGGATCCGGGCGAAAGGCTTCTAAAGCTGCTGAGGAAATCTCCCTACTAGCCCAAACACACTGGCAGAAACGTTAGTACCCATATTTCCAGATCAACAGCACTACAGCATCTGCTGGCCCTTTGTACCGCTCCACACGAAATGTCATTTGTACATTAGCATTTCTCTGAGTATGATTACCCTGAACAAAAAGAAAATCCCTTCTGTACAACAGTGAGATATATTGGGAATGAAGTACACTGACGCCTGGAGTAGAGCGTTGCCACCTGTGCAAGCGAAGCAAAGCATGTATGAAGCTGAAACCATCGACCAGTCCTGCCTATGAGAACGCAAAAGAAATGATTTTCCTCTTTGCACGAAAAGAAAAGACAAAATGGACACCACTTTGTCGTGGAAACCTCTGCTTAACAGTCCTGGGTTCCTCGTCATGAAGCAGACATTTTTGTACAGGCATGATGGGACAGCTTTTGCGGAGATTTAGCGACATGCTACAGCCTCTGTGACACAAATATTCTACATTACATACTGCGTCATTTTAGATATTGGACCCCGTTGAGTAGGCCTTCACTAACACATCGACTAATTACATGGTTTCTTCATATTTACAAAATCTTTAAAAAGCAATTTATTTCTCTACACATATGACTTTTCAAATATCCGCATGCACTAACAGAAGAAAAAAAAAGAAGAAAATGCGGTCTACTTGTTAAAAGCATCATTTCGTTTCACTGTGGACTACAAGTCAAGAAAACTCAAGTCAAAGCTATACGTGAGTTTAGCGGCAAACAAAGCTAAAAGCATTACGCAAAGAATATACATTGGGGGGAAAAAAATTCTCCATTTGAAAGCCTTACGTCTGAGAAAGAACAAAAAGTGCAGGGTTGGCTTCCTCACACAGTTCAAAACAAAATGTAGGCCAAGTTTTCCTGGGAATTAAAATATAATAAATAAAAAAATAAACAGTAAAAATCAGCAATCCGGTGATGACTACACTACACTGAGTACCACCACTAAGATAACGACAGGAATCCTTGACCATATATACGCTGAAGGGAATTTTTCTTTTCTTTTTTTTTTTTTTCTTACATCACGGCTCCTTGGACATGAAACTGTAGGGGGTGGGAGTGTGTGTGTGAAGCAGTGAGTGTGAGTTGGTGAAGTGTGTGAGCTTGTGTTGAGTGTTATGTGTGTGTTGCTGTGTGTGTGTGTGTGTGTGTTGTTCTAGTAGGTGAGGGTGGAGTCGTCCCACTCCAGCTGCTGCTGTCTACTGGCCCCCTGCTGGTCCTCCGGCTCCCCACCCTCTTCGTCTTCGCTGCTCTCTGACTCAGCGCTCGTGATGTCATCTTCCTCCTCTCCATCCTCGCTCTCCTCCTCCTCCTCTTCCTCCTCCTCGCTGCTGTGCTGGTCCTCGTATGTCTGCGTTGAGAGACAGAGGGTGGGGCTTTTTGTGAAGGGTATCTTTCTGAGTCTAACCTGCTCCTTCTTGTGTTAAAGCCTTGTCCATTTCTAAACCGATACGGACTCTGGATTAAGACGCACATCTGAACATCCTGCTTCAAATGTCTCTTTGATAAGTAGCCTGGGAGGCAGTTCTTTTATTCAGAATGTGTGTGTTCAAGCACAGACGACCCACTTCGAGTCATTTCCTGTTTCTGTGTCACCACTGACACGCCCCTTTAGGAGACGAGCGGCAGGTCCTGGCTGAGCGAAAATATTGATGCTGCTTTGCTTGGCTGGGGCACCAAAACATGCTCTAAACCTGCATGAGACCAGATGGTTGCACAAAGATAATCTAAATATTGATATATGACGATAAATTATTCTTTTATTCTAATTAGCGAGGTAAGACTCTGCAACTACCTACAACAAAGTCTCTACCCCATCCCCAGAGGCCTGTCAATCATGAGCGCTCAGATAAAACTAGGCCACAGTCGCAACATCACCCAGAGAGCATTAGCAGGTGAAAAGCTGTCTAGGCTGCAACCCGACCACATTTTGATGGGAAGTTAAATTCTGTTCCACGGCTTTTCACTGACTACTCGCCAGAGAAACGCTCACTAATTTTGCCTCCCTGCAAACGCTCTCGTGCATTTTTACCTCCATTGGGTTGACGGTGATGGTGAGGGCTGAGTCGTCCCAGTCCATCTCGTTCTCCTTGCCGTTCTCCTGGTCTCTCATGGTGCGCTGGTGTGCAGCTCGGATGCGGAACACGCCCAGGATGATCATAAACACCAGGAAGCTAACACACACCACAATGACAATGGTGGCGGCGCTCGGAACCACTGCGGGGGGAAGCAAGCACACAAACAGACACAAAATGACAGGTCAGATGTAAACCATGTTTGATTCGGGCACATAACTACCTTGTTACAGCTTTATGTGGGGAGACACAGCTTCCACTGTCTGAGGACATTTCAAGGGCTTTATTTTGTGCCAGCGCGGATGTTAATGGCTTTTAAGTAACCTGGAGATGAATGCTTGGGGCTGCTCGAGGTGTGTGTCTTTCTTTAAATAGCTTCGCCTGTCTCCCGCTAACCTGCTCCACTTTACCCCTTTTAGCAGCAAAGGGCCTCTCTTGTGCGGTGGCAGGCTTAGTGAGTCTGACAGCCTAGAGGATTACTGAGGCTGGGAAATAAAAGGGTGTGCTCAGACTACCTCCTGTACAGATGTCACATACAGCACTCAAGTGTAATCCCTTAACTTGTGCCATCAAAAAAAAATTAAATGGGCAAACAACCAATGGTTCCTACGTGCCCTACTTGTGGTTAATAGACTGTAATCCATCCCTTGCAATGCTTGCCCTACCAGAGGCCAAATACTTTATTCTACAACAACAACAATCAAGCCGATTATTGGTCTGATTAGGATGTTTGGTGATGATTTTAACATTTAAGTAAAATGTTTGGGGGACATTTCACTGGCCGCTTATTCACAGAGTGATTGTAAAATATTTATTACAATGCCTGTATTTTTATTTTTATTGTATTTATTTGTCGCAAGATGGAAATAATCTCTACATGTCTAAAAACTAGGAGAGTCTGTGTTCCACCAGAACAAAACTGAAATTCATTCTTTGTTTTTGTGTCCTTTCACATGATTTCAAATGACTAACCTTGATGATTAAACAAGGCAACGCAGATACGTTTTTCTCTGTGCTACAAGTAATCAAGGTGGAGAGTGTTTGTATGATGCAAAGGACAAAAGAAAAAAAATACATTTATTTTAAACCCCAACGTTTCACATGTGAGACTCCCATGTTCCAGTACCTGAGGCCTGGTGAGCGTTGACCAGGTTATGACCAGACAGATCCACAGAAGCATGATGCACGGGGTTAATAAAGTTGGGCTGCACCATGGCATTGTTAGCATGCTCCACTGGATTGGCTGTGTGGATTACATTCACCTAGAGAGAATACAAACCACAAACACACACACATATGTGGTCACGAGAATGCTTTAGTAACATTCGGGCACTATTTGCTCTCCTCTATTGTGAATGCATCACTGCTACGTGACGAAACTGAAGGGTGCTCGGTCATACCTCGACCTTGAAGTCATTGCTGATGTAGCGACCGTTGAGTTCAGAGCAGACCAGCTTGAATTTCCTGTCAAAGAGAGCCTCTGTGTGCCAGTTCTTGTAACGGATGAGATGCAGGACCTGCTCGTAGTTGGCCATGGTGTTCACACCTGGAACATACAGACGGGAGCTCGTGTCAAAAAGAAAACTGATCAGCCATCAACAGCAGAACAAAGGCTCTCGATATTATTATTACAGTTTAAATATGATTTAGAAATGTATTATTAAAACTTGGACTTATACTCTGAGACAGCAGAGACAGACAGATTTGGTAACTCTGACTTCAAATCACTCTGGGGCACATGTGCATGACATATAACTACATATTCTCATTTGTTTACGATGCGAGGACTCAGCGTTAAACAGAATTGACTTCTTATGTAAAACAGTAGTTTTCTGCAAAGCTATCATAACATTATCAAAGGCACCCAAAAACCACTGCTTTGTGCTAGTTCGGACAGCTCTGCGCTCTGTACCGGTGATGACGAGGCCCAGGTTTGATGAACTCATCTCCAGGCCCTGCTGCTGCAGCTGGGCCATGTCCACCTCCAGGCTCTCATGCTCCCCGTCCAGCTCGTCTCCCACCACAGTCACTTCACATGTGTCCAGGTTGTGCATGATCTCTTCTGACACCACTGTCTCTTGGACTGAATGAATGATAGAGAGAAACTGACATTTAGGATTGTCCATTGGCCCTGTAAGTCCAGACTTCACTGTTCGTGTTCTTTCTGAATTGTTAAAGAGTACTCTGATTTAGAATTTCATTCCCGTAACAATGTCAGACTCATGTTTCCAAAAAAAAGCATTGATGTTGATGTTTTTCTACTTCCTTATCAAATAAAAATTCAACAAAACTGTACAACTCCTCTACTTTTGCCGAAGCAGAACTCTCACCTTGTTTTTCTATTATCAGCATTATTTTTACTATATTGTGCATGTTTAATCTTTACTCTTAAATTACTTTTTACTTAGAATTTGCACATTTGCATTTACCTTTGGTATACACACATTTGAATTTGCACATTTTTACTATTATTATTAGTATTATATTATTTATATTATGTCACCTTTACAGTAGTTTGTAACTTTTTACATGTTTTTTTTTTTTATCTTTTTAAGGATTTCATCCTTTCTAACTGTGTGTTGTGCAATTTGTACTGCAACAAAGCATCTCCCTGCAAGGAACAACAGTTTTTCCGAATCTGAATCTGACAGTTGGGTTAGAGATTCTGATGTATTGTGCTAGTAGCAGTTAATGTAGCCTCAGATGGAGATGTAGCCTGTAGATCCAAATAACTTCATGTTTGTGTGAAATCGAGGAGCTACACTTCACTTATACAAAGACTAGTTAATGAGTAGCTCAAGTTCTTTAGAGAGCAATTAGAGGATTGAATCAAGATGAGTAAGCGTCCCAGATAACACAATATGGGACACCACAGTTAGATCATTTCAAAAT
Organism: Chelmon rostratus; assembly: GCF_017976325.1. Taxonomy (NCBI): domain Eukaryota; kingdom Metazoa; phylum Chordata; class Actinopteri; order Chaetodontiformes; family Chaetodontidae; genus Chelmon; species Chelmon rostratus. The sequence goes on along the minus strand of NC_055667.1, from coordinate 10,561,777 downwards.
TAGAAATGTTGGGCAATAGTACAGCCCAGCATGAGCTGCTCCACCTTCCACTGATAATACAACAGGTAGGCTTACCTAATCTGTTATTGTACCTCATGTACACACAGTCAGCAGTGATAACTGGGACCGCTTCAACAACTACAGCAGGTTGACCACCATATTGGTAACAGCAAGTATATTCCACATACAGTGCTACTGTCAGGTATAGCACTCTGTCTTCTGTTAGTGTAACTCTTTTTTTCTTAAGAACGAGAGGTGTGACACATGGAAAACAGCTCAAAAACAATTCTACAATTGAAAGGTATATCAATTAATCATTTTTATTTTTACAGCCCAGCTGAGGCAGCTTGTCTTCTCCATTTTGCTTATGAAACAAATTAATATTTAATGCGCACAGAGTTTGCACCTCTTGACTCTGTGGAAACTCATCTTCATCTCATGTGACATCTCATTTGTTGGTGGTGGAAGGTGGGGCAGGGAAATGCAGGTAATAGCATCAGATCTCTGCAAGTCCTTTTGTCCCATATGGCCTGCTGTTCACCACAGGACATCGAATCATCCGGTATCTGTGTCGACCTCAGTGCAGGTCTATTGTCTCTCCTGGTCTTAGCACATATACAAGCCTAACAGATGGCACTGCTGGTTACTGACCCCTCCCATAAAGCAGTAAACAACTTATCTCTTTTCTCCCTCCCTCTCTGTCCAATCCCGCCGTCCTCCAGGCGTAATCCTCACACTAAAGCAGGTTCTGTACATCCTCACAGCTATTAACTGTACATCCACTGTATCTGCAGACCCATTCAGTCTCTAAGGTGATTTAACCGAGGCAATGGATGGAGTGTCACTCTGTATCGCACTGCCTCTGGAGCCACAAGAATAAGATTACATATGTGGCAGTGTTAATGTGGAAATTCTGTGAATATAATTCAGAGGATGACCACACTGTTAAGAGAACAACACAACTAATCCACTGAAAAATGGGTAAGCTATACTAAAAGAATCCCTATAATATTATCTGGGGTTCAATTCTGGGTCATATGAGCATGTCTCTCACCTGTGGGGTCATCGTCAGCTCCTTCTGCTGCTTCAGACTCGGTGTCGGCCTCCACTTCACGGGTGATGGTGCTAACGATTCGTAGCTCAGGGAACAGCGTCACACCTTCCTGGCTCTCAAATTCGGCGGCGCTGCGGGCAAAGTGGTCAATGCCGCTCAGGCTGATCTTGGGCTCCTCAGGCTGCAGCACCATCACGTAACCTTCGGCATCTGGCACCGTTACACAGGACTCCTCATTGAAGCATCTGGGGGGAGATTAAAGTTTGAACACCTTGGCACATGGATCTTTTATCTTTTGTTTTGTGCTGGGTCTCTTCCTCTGGATTGAAAGACATGAGGGGCAGTGTGAAGAAGTCCTTCTTCCATAATCTTATCTATGCCCAGTTGAGGCAGGGTGATGGGGAAAGACAAAACACTGAGATGGACTGTTAAAGGTTCATAACAAACATGACAAATAAAAGCGAAAAGATTAAAGCCACCTGGACGTCAACAATGGTATGGAAGGGAAAGGAAACAAGGAATTCAGGGGTGAACACCTAAATTTGTACCACCGTAGAAGATTACCACTGAGGATCTCTAAAAGCTGTTCAGTAGTAAAATTAGTCTGATAGAAAGGGCTGAGGAACATTTTTTGAAACTCCATTCAGTAGTAATTGCATGCAGTTTTATGTGTCCCAGCTGGTCAAACATGTATAAAGTACTAATAAATACAAGGCTCTGTTCCAGAAAAGAAAGGAACATAAACACACAGGAAGAGATTCTTGTTTTGCATTTGTAAACAGATGTTCTTAATGATGTGGACAATAAGCGCACAAGGAAAAAGCAGGTAGTTTGGTGTAACTGCTCAGTCCACCAATGAAACTCAGTGTTGATGCCAGCTTGTGCAAATAAGAACAAATGCTAACCTGCAACACTAACTGGAGCTGATCTTGGAGTAGGCTCAGCAGAAACCTGAGTCTTAATATATTCTTTTCATACATCACCTACAAATGCAATGCCGTTATGTTATTCACATTTTGGTCTCTGAATAGATCGTTGTTAGAAAAAATTGACATCAAAGAGAACTGAAAACAAAATACAGAATCTTTCAGCGCTTATGCCTCTGTCATTCTCCAACCCCAAAACCTTTCATGTTTACTCTCTTTGTTATGGAAATTAGGTCATACTATTGACCTCTATTTTACCTCAACAAGCCCTCCTTACACTGAAAGATGAACCCTCTCTGAATGTCTATTAGGAGGAAGGAACCTGTTCCACAAATGCTGGGCTGCTGCTGAATGACAGATGAGGTGACTTGTCGGAGACCAAGCACATAAAAACAAGCGCAGAATATTTTTTGGCTTCTGCTACTTACTTGACGGTGGTGGAGATGCGAAGGTGCCTGATTCCTGGGGTTGGGAACTGGCGAGAGTTCAAGTAGGAGATGTGCTGCATGACCTTGTCAAAGGCATCAATGTCATCGCCCTCCACGGTCAGAGAGGACTGGTTGGGGTTGAACTCCACCTGAGAGAAGACATCAAGGTGACAGACTGTGTGACTTGGGACGATTGTCTCTTGATGCCACGTTAACACCAAAAAACAAGGCTGAAACTAATCTATTAATAAAACATATGATAAGCCAGTTTAACTCTTTTAACATGTCACATACACTTGCACCCACAGTCCAGTGGACCTTGTCGATGCTGTCAACACAGCTGAAATGTTCCATGTTTGGCTGAGACATATTTTATTTTTTCTTTACTTTAACTTTATTCATTTATACCAATCAGTAAAAGCAGTGGTTCTAAATCTTGGGATTAGGACCCCCTGAGACATTGCAGAATGACTGACAATGTAGAAGTAATTCATTGTTTCTGTTTTTTCATTGTAAAATACTGGATATATATACACACGTAATGCAACTTGAGAAAGGAGTTCAGAGCACACTTTGCTTCCTCTTATCACAAGCCTAAAAGCTTTGGAATCACTGAGTCAGACCGTATCCTTGATGCACAGATATACTTAGATTCAACCTGACTGAGCTTGAGTGTGTTTGGATCTTTAAAACAGCTTGCCTCCCTCACCTTGACAGCTGAAGCTACCTCCTCAGGCAGCTGCACGTCCAGTCCTTCCTTGCAGGTGTACAAACAGTCGATCACCTTCTTGTTCTCCAGCCTGCCAGAGCGGATCATCAGCCCAGCTAGGTTCCCCCGGAAAAACTGAGCCATTCGAGCATTTCCGCCTGGGTACGCCGGGATGGAGAAGAGGGGGAGGAAGCAGTAACAAATAAAGAAAAGCAGTTACTCAAGTGTACACTGCATAGACTTCCCCTTTTCTGGGCTGGAGATTCAAGCATGCCTTCTCAATGTGCAAAGCTGGCGTGAATGGCGTTCATGCAGGTTAAGATGTATGCTTTTACAAGGCAAGAGGCCCTGTGAGCGAGAATGATGGATGAGCTTACAACACAAGTCTTTGACACATGCAACATCTGCATCAACAGGGTGAACCACTGCCTTAACGTGGAAGGATGTCACACCACCAGAAAAAAAAAGAAACTCAAAGAAGGGATTATCTAAAATAAGGGTGAAATTAATCCTCTTTCGTCTTATTTTCACAAACTAATGGAACCATGCTGAGGGAAAAAAGAAATTGAGAGCCTTGAAATTTCATAACTGAGTATTTCAGTATCTCTGTGAGGTGCATCAGTCTTGCCTGATGAGAGGTGAGATAATTGTGTCCTGCTAAACCATAATGAGCATAAGTCTGCACCGCTGCAGAGTCAGAGACAAACCTGTACCACGTGAAGACCTTACAGCCATCAAGTGATGTGTGTGTGTGTGTGTGTGTGTGTGTGTGTGTGTGTGTGTGTGTCCGTGTGTGTTGCTGTAGGTTGGTTATCTGATATGGAGGAGCTACTGCTTCTGACCCAAAGGTCATGTCCTGAAAGAAGAGCCTGCACTGCCAAAATACTGCAGCCAGGTCAGAGTTTTGTGCTCATTATGTGTCTATTTCTGTTCTGCTTGTGTGGAAAACAACCGCCTGGCTGCTGCAGTGAGAAAAGCGTATAAATGGAGAACGAAGAAAACACAAAAAATAAAGGAGGCAGCAGTAATATGACACCAGTCTCACCCATACTGCATCATGCTGCAAAGAGTTACGAAAAAAGAAATCTTTCTGCATCTAGAATGTGTACGAATCATTCTAGTCGAAATGGTATGAGGATGCAGTTAGCATGGTGGGACATTGTGGACACATGGATATAATTGAGGAGTAAGGGAAAGACTTGAGCAACCTGAGGTGGGCTCAGAGACTGACTCAGTGTCATTGTCATGTCCTGAGTTGTCTGTAAAGGACAGAAACAAGAGAGCAGGGAGAGACAGGGAGGAAGGTTGAGGATCTGCAGTAGATTCAGATGCTACATACGAGGTCATGGTGCATCATTCGAGAATCTAAGAAAGAGTTAATAAAATAACATGCACCCTAACTTTACACAAGCTCTAAACAACCAATATAAGGATAAGGATTAAGGATAATCAGGTAGCATTAGAGTATCTTTTTACTATTTTAGCTGCCAAATAGCAGAAACTCAGGTCTTTCTTCACAATGTATCTGTGCTTCTGATTTATTTGTAAATAGATACGTGTAGTCACACAAGAGAATTATGGCTCACTCAATGCACTGGAGAGTTTACCTTGCCAGCAGGCACCAATGGTGAGCTGAGTTTCGATCTTGGAGGCGTGCAATGGGTAGTCCTCTGTAACCAGGAAGGGCTCAAAGGTAGTTCCATCCACAAACAGAGACACAGTAGGGAACTCCACGTTCAGCACATAGTGATGCCACTCTTTGTCACACACCTGTGAAGAACACAGCAGAGGGGATGGAAAGCTGAAGCGGGGACTGTGACACTTAGATACTACAACAGTAACTAACTTCATTCTTAATTAAATATCATCCTCGAAGCCTGTACAAAGTCTGGCAGCAGAAGCAGCTGACCTGGTCTAGTTTCCAGTGGAACTCGGCTGGTTTGTAGTTCTCAGCCTCTGATGGATCCTGGCGGAGGAGAAGGATCAGCCTACAGTTGTGGACGTAGAGCGAGTAGTGGTGTCTGTTCATCTCTGCAGGAGACAATTTAAGAGGCGAAATCAAGATATGAAGCCATAATGCTAAAATTTTAAATGTAACTGAATGGCTGCCTCAGCTGGTGGTTATTGTTCATTAATTCATTAATTAAAGAAGACATTTACTAGTATTAGTATCATTTAACTATATTTCAAAGTGATGAATCTTCTATAGAGGCCATGAGAAGCAAAAAGTAAAAAATCTTGCGTGGCCTGTGGTAGTACTGTATTATATTCACAACTCATGACTACACAACAGAGAGCAGTAAATTACTGATAAACACTGTAAGCACTACAAACACAAGCCTGCAGTCATGTGCCTAATGAGTACACAAACATGTCTGAAGCATCTAACTACTGGGATTTCATGTTCTTATAATTTACAAACATGTCTTAACAGGTTCTCACAGTGGCAGGAAAAGTATTGTGTTAATAGGAACTGGATAAATGCAACCAGAGCTTATTTTCTTGAGATGCTATCAAAAACAACAGGCATCAGAAAGACAGGATGGATCTGCACATGTAGTCTTAGTACCAAACACCAAATGGCTGTTAATGCTTGAAAAGATTCAAAGATTTACGGTGCTTTTCTCCATATGTATTCACAGGCTTAGTCTATTACAGTGTCTAATAAATCTGACATATTATGTCCTGTGCTTTAAGTAGAGAGCATCGGGTTATAGGTCTAGAACATTTAAATGGATTGTAAACTCTTAATGCCTTAACAGACCACAAAGCCTGCATCTTCCTCTCATCTGATTAACAACAACAACGATAACAAGGAGCCCTTTAACGAACACACTAACGACAGGATTCTGCACTCTGGCAGCAAATGATGCCTACTAACAGACAATCATGACTCTAGTAACATCCCTGTCCTGGGTGAAACTAAACACATTGCTGAAGCAGAATTAACTGCCAGTATGAGACATTTCAGATATTACTCAAGTAACAAGAAGCCAAATTTTTATTTAAAAAAAATTTAATTAAAATGTTTCAAGAACAACCAACCTGATGTACCCTGCATGAGTTATATATCATATCAATTATATATTAAGATTATTTCAATGGCTGCACAGATGAAGGAAGACAGAACTAAACTCGGACCTAAAGACTAAAATGTTGAAGAAATGAACTGAAAGTGAGACATTTCTGTGTCTGTGAAACTGCTGAATAGAGGTCATGAATGGTGCTGAGATCATGGGTATGGGAGCTTCCTGTCCAGGGCACAGCCGTTCTGATGTAATCCTTCTTATATAAGCAGTCGCACAGAAGCTGATGAGCTGCCTCTCACTGGCCACGGCAGAGACTTTACAGTCAATAAGATCAAGGAGCTTGTGACCACACGCAAAATTTACAACTAGCGACAAAAATGGAAAGGTCAGCAAGCACTCGGCAGAGGTGAGACAGAAAATATAGAAGGGCGTGTGCTTCCACGTGTTAGCCAGCTGGATGAGCACCAACTCTGACTATTGCCTGAAGTTTTTCTTTTTTATTACAGGGATATTTTCAGACATCGTATGTGAAGCAATAATGAGTATGCCACTGAGGTGCCAGGAGAGTTGCACACAGGTTTTTACTCCTTCAGTAGATGCCAGACTTTTGATCTAAGCAGCCCTGTCAGTATGTTTGACTGTATAAAAACCAGCTATACCCACATAGAAGTTAGAAGAGAACATAGAAGAGTTTGACTTGAAATGTGCTTGTTTCTGAACTGCACCAGCCTATTGTTCAGCGTATTTTTAGAACTATTACTGATGTAAACAACCCTTTAACAACATCAGAAACATTGCCCTTAATTATGCATGTTTATTGTGTTTTTACAGTTGACTACCTGCAAACCAATTTTACCTCATGAAACAAGCTAAAAGTCAAACTGGAGCTTTGACACAGTCCAGGTGTAACTGTGAAACAGTTCTCCTTCCCAGTTATGTTACCTGTTTTGTCAGAGTTGCAGAGGATGGTCTCCTTCTCATGGGCCCCGGGGCCATGTCTCATCCACACAGAGATGGTGAAAGGCTCCTTCAGGCTGGTGCTCACCATGCCATCGGGAACCTTGATGGCCTGGGTGCCGTTGAACTCAAACACCTGGTCACTGTCGTGGCCGTTGTCGGTGGGCAGCCCTACCGTCCAGTTGGCGGAGCTGCTGGGTGCAGGCAGAAGCTCCACGGTACCAGAGCTGGCTCCTGAAGAAAAAAAAAAAACAAAGAGGACAAACACAATTATATTGGGCAGATTGATTTATCAAAAATGAATTTTGATCCCAACTACTGAAAGTAACCACTTCCTGTGGGGCAGTTACTCACCGCACAGCTTGTGCAGCGACTTCTCAGAGTAGGTGTCACGGTCGCAGCCCTTCCCAATATGGTTGGTTTCCAGTTCAACGTTGGCTCGGATGGACGTGATTGGTTCATCGCAGGTCTCCAAGTGCATGCTGGGGAAAAGGGCCAGGCTACCTGTGCCGGGCTCGTATTCAATCCTCTTATTGAAGCCTGAAAGGTGAAGCGGGAGAATAGAATGAAACGATGTCCTTCAGCACAGCGTAGATAACATGTAAACAGTCAATACAAGGGCTGTCAATAGTAATTACTCATTAAGACGTACTTCAGGTCTTTCATGCATGATAAAAGGCTTTGTGGCTTAAAGGAGTTAAATAACGTTTTTCATAAAGGCAGCCTGTGTGAACTGCGCATTGGTGGACTGTTTTTGTTCAACACAGAGACACACCCTAGCAGTAATGGTTGGCGTGCTACAGCGGGTAAACAGGAGAGCTTTGATACCTTGCCAGCTGGGTTTGCAGGTGGGCTTGACGCTGATCTTGACCAGAACGTCCTCAGAGGCACGGTTCTTTCCACAGTCGTAGGCGGTCACAGTCAGCTTATACATGCGCTCTTTGCCATAGCTCAGTTTCTCCGTGTTCTTGATGAAGCCTGAGCGAAAAAAGAGTGAGCTGCTCAGAAACCTGCTCAGAAATGATTTACTGGCAAGCTGAAATAAAGGCATAATATATTGATCAATATCTCTTAGGGCCACATTGTAACACACTAAGAGTTCATTACCAAACCAGTGTGTACAGATTCTGATTAGCCGCAAGTGATAACAGGAAATAGTGGAATTTGTTTGACTGAGATCAGACTCCAATTAGTAATTAGCTGTCACATTTGAGCACCTTCACCAACATTCTGTATCCTCACAGTGTCTGTTCCTCCGGACATTTTCACCTGTCTGTATTTCTTTTTAATCAGAGCCAGGCGTCACATCAGCTGAGCCTCGATACTGGATGCTTTTAATTTTGTTTTACAAGACACAAAGATGACTAATCCCACAGTCAGACACGAATGGCAGACTGGGGTGACATTTCAAGGAGACCGTCATCATGTCACAAGGCAACAAGCTCCGGTGAATCTTAAATAAAAGGCTTGCGGCACCATTGTTTACACAGATCAATAGACAATGTGATGTGTGTCAATAAAAGTGTGGCTCTTCTGCACATTTTGCAGCTTCTTCCGCTGAAAGGCACCAAGTCGAGGCTGCTAGGTGCAAGGCCTTACCATCTTTGTCGACGGTGAAGGGCACATCAGGGGTGACGATCTCATAGTTGCAGATCTGACTAAACTGGAAAGAGCAGTCAGCGTCCACCGCCTCCACCTTCAAGATGCTGTCGTACTTCTTTCCCTCTATAACGGTGGCTTTGTAGGACTTCTCCTTGAACACTGGTGAATACTCGTTGATGTCGTTTACCTGGATGTGCACAGTGGCCCTGAGAGAGACACAATAGTTAATTGTCACACTTGCTGGTGATGATGATGAGATGATTTAAAGGTATATATGAACAGAATTTGACTAAGTAGGTCAAGGACAAAAAAATCTGTGTTTATACAATGCCATATACAATGCCAGACAATAGTCAAAAATGGCTGTTATTATTTCCCACAGTCCAAGCGAAGTCTTCAAATGTCTTCTTTGTGGGACCAAAACCCAAAGACATTCGGTTTACTCTAATGTCTGACAAAGAAAAAAACAAAAATTCTCAAATGTTTGGTACTTTTGCTCAAAAATTTATAATCAATCATTGATCAAATTAGATTAATCTTAATCTAATCAAAACATTTCAGCACCAAACCTCATATGTCATAAGTAATGAGAGACAGGTAGAACGTGGATGAAAAAAGAAATTTCTTATACCACAATACCAAGTTTTTTTCACTTTTTGATGGCGAACTGTCAGAACACAAACTCAACACTGTTTGAACTCATTTTCATTCATGTCCTGACGTTTGCATCCCCAAATGATCTTGGATGACTATATAGATGGCTTCTGACTCCTGACAGTTCCCACAATCAGTAAGAAGGATTTAATAATAGTTTACCTTCTAAATCCCTTGTAAAATCGAATAATCACACAGTCCTGTGGTTGGTCTCTGCTTTCACAACAACAAACCAAACAAGCAAGTAAACAGCGCTCATATGAACCACACCAAATGGGTGACAACTACGAATGCTTGAAGTGTAGTCAAACTAAACAGGATCTGGTCGAGACCAGGGAAAACTCAGGGTTTAGATCAGGCACAGACCCTTCTGAACTGGCAAAGGTCTGACTCACTTGTGGGACTTCTTCATGTTCGCACCATCAGGACCTTCTCCACAGTCGTAGGCTTGGATGGTGAATGTGTGCTCCTTCTGCAGCTCGCAGTCCAGCTTGTCCTTGGCCCGGATGACCCCCTCGCCAGTGGACTTGTCCAGGACCACTGCCTCGAAGGGGACATTCTGCCCATGGATCCTGAAGCCGCAAATCTCACCTGAACACGTCAAGAGCCAAAAGACGGTTTGTGAAATGGGTGTGAAAATTAATTGTTCAAATGAAAAATTATGTTAACAACAAAACGCTAAATTCACAGCAAATAAATAAATAAATAAATAAAAATCAGCCACAAGTTTTGGGTGCCAGGGAGTTGAAGTAGATTGGGGTGGGTGGTGGCTGTGGAGGAAGCCCAAAAGCACTGTCATATGGGTGAGGACTCGGGTGGGGGAGTTGGGAGAGGGTGTGGGACACTTAGTATCATAGAAGACGGAAAGTCTTTTCCAAGCCACTTGAAAACATTGCATCCAGTCATGCAGGCAGAAACCGAAAAGATGTGGACAGGCATTTCACAGGAGTACTTCAGATGTTTTACTAAGTCATTAAACCAAGCCTAAAAAGTAAGTGCATGGAGAACAGTATCTGAAGTGAAGGTCATTTATCTCTCTAATGAAAAACAATTACAGCCTATCTTGTGATAGAAACAATCATTAAAATAAATTAAAAACAAAAACAAAATGAAAATCTTTACAATAGTGCATTATAGCATTGTGATAAAGTGATCCAGCACTAATTCAGTCATCAGAACCCGAAAAAGTCTGTGAAAGACAACAAAAACCTCTCAGACAACACCTCAGATAATGGTTTTTCTTAATTATAGAAAGTCTTCCTGTGTAATTTTGCCTCTCGCCCAAATCTACTGCAAAATGAATCCAAACAAAATGAAATCATATTCGCTACAATAACAGTATTCAAACAAAAAAAAGTACTGGATGAGAACTGGGGTTAGAAATATCAACTTGCTTGACATCCACATCAAATGACAACTGCAGCCATGCTAATGGTGGAGATTAGTGGTGGAGAATTAACTGAACGGATCCACTGAGGCAAAGATGCAACAACAGAATCTTTGTAGCAGAGAGAGTTTGCATTAGTTAACAATCTCAGCAGCTTTCAGTTGAAGACTTTAATGTCAGAAAAGTCCACAGGAGTCACAGTACCTGCATAGATCTGATGGCTCACAGAGAGGCACCGCCAACATGGATGATGCCTTTAAGATGTTCACATTTTCAATACTTTTTATCCTCCTTTCTGCTCCAATTTCCTTGAGGAGGTTGCGAAATCATCTTATGAGTCCTTTCAGATTGTACTTTATTTTTATATGTGGCTTATATTTGGCTTTTAATTGAAAGGACTGGATTGGCCAAAATGGCAGTCAAGTGAGTGAAAACTCCTGTTTTGAAGCAGCTTTCTGTTTCCTGGTGACAGCTGAAAAACTGTTAGGGTCTGCAAACTGCAATGGATGTCTCATGCACAGATATTTCTAAGTACAGTCAGCCCCACATCACACTTTTCATCCAGCTGTTGGAGCTCGAAAAATTCAGGGTGAGAAAAACATAAAGTCGAGAAAACCGAATGGGAAGATTACAGAGCATGGCAGGAGTTTCTGTGTAAAAGTGTGGATGCTGTTTTTGCGTTAGTGGGTTAATAGTAACAACTAAGCACAAGGCAGAAGAAAGAGCCCAAGATCACCTTCTTCAGTGAGGGTCACCTCAAAACTCTCTACAAGGAAGGGAGAAAAGATAAACCCAGATCAGTTAAAAGAAGAGTTAGAATCTCAGAGAAAACACAGCGAGGACAGGAAGGAAACACACTCTCGCTACACGCTTACAGAATCATCATCAGAACAGCTCTTATTCAGTTTCTCATGAGCAAAAACTCTTGTGAGGAAGAGAGAAGAGAGGAAGGATTAAAATGTTTATGAAAAGCCGGTTGGGTTGAAGTCTTTGTAGCTTTATTAATGGCTCGGCAAAATCCTTTTTGAAGAAACAACCAGTGCAAATGGCACATCAAATTACAACCGACAGAAGTCTCACTTTTTATTGTCAGCATGTGTTGGAGGATTCTGGAGAGTGAAAACACTGCACACATATCTCCTGGATCGATCAATTCACTTTGATAATAACATAGAGTAAAAATTAATAAAATGATGAGGTCCTTCTCTGGTTGGCTGTTTTAAAGCCCAGTCAGGGCCTCCAGTGGGTTGGACCCGGTCATTTTGTTTCACCTACTAAACAAATTAGAAATGGATTTCGCATTAGGGGCTGCTGTTCAGAGCCAGTCATGCAGTGGGAGTTGTGGGCCTCCGTGTTTACCACAGCAATAAAGACCAGCTCACACTGAGGCTTTAGGAATTCCTCAGCTTTTCACTCGTCATACAGGCCTCTCAGCTCGGGTCAGGTCAGCCGTTACAATGATGGTTACATATTGATTTTACAGTCTTAACCTGCAGCACTCATTTAGACGGCACTAAATAAATGTGTGAATTGTAATCTATTAATTGGCTAATAGGTCAATACACAGTCTGTTCTGTGGGGGCTGATGAACCCATTTGTGTGTTGCAGAAACAAAGATATCTTCTTTGTCTAATCTAATGAATCAAACAACCCAGATCTGGTGGGTAAATGCTCCCTGCTTTGTGTTCCTCACTTGTTGTGAACACAGTCATCCATGAACATTGAGCTCATTTTCTAGTTCGAAGGGCTTTGGTTTCAACTATTTCAACTCCAATCGGCCTGGCTGAACTCACCACAGACATGCGCAAACACACAGAGACACAGTGAAAGCCAGTCCCACAGTGCGGCACTCTAATACACACAAACTCATACAGTGGCTCCTCTTCCATGCTAAATATTCACCTAATCACAGTGATCTGCTTGAGAGCCTGCGATTGGGCCTCTCTGGCCCGTGGGTCAGCTTTACAGGGAACCTTATTTGTTGGCACAGATTGGCCGGCTACAAGGAGACTGGCACGACAGAGCCGGTCACCCCTGCTGCCACGTGAAGCCAGATTGCTTGCTCTGTCTCGAGAGAGCTAGTTCACAGGGACATGCAGTCCATTCGCACAGTCCCGCTCATCAAAAAAGGGAGCCCCGGCCGAAAGAAGCGGAGGCACCAAGCTCTGCATTCAGTGCTAATTTACTGTGAATGGAGGCAACCATCATGCAGAGAGTGGACATCAGAAATGATGGGCCTCTCGCCGAAGTTGTCCACCTTACAAACTGTGCGCTGCCAGGCTGATCGGCTCCTGAGAACAATCTCAAGTCCCATACTGTAACATACAGCATCTCCTCTGACAGGCACGCGGAGGTTAAAGCCTCACTTGCTAAATAAGGAGTAATCTGAGATAAAAATGGCTATATCAAGCGGAGTGAGAGCGCTGAGTGTGAAGGGAGCAGCAGACAAAAGATCACACAACTCGTGATGTGAAATGGTGGGAAATCATTTCTAGTGCGGTGGTGCTTTGAATCCTGGCCAAATTCAACCCTGATGTGATTAAACAAAAACCCCAGAGCTAATGCTGCCTCGGTACATAAAGCACACTAATTGTGCCTCTCCACTGGTAGGGAGCAAAAAAACTAAAAACATGAAAGAGCATTTTGATCTGGATATCAAAAGAGCCAATCTGCAGGATATGGTAGCCAGCTGTACGTCTGTATGACAGGCATGTCATAAAAATGAGTGCAGAATGCCATTCAGCCACACGGCCCGCTACCAGGAGTGCAAAGTTATTCCCTCCCTCCATGATTTCCTTTGATTTATATAAGCCCATGTACAGTATAATCTCAAATATAACGGAGGGAGTTACAAACAATAAAATACCCTGAAGAGACACTGACAATCATATATTAACCATGATGTGATGATTTCTAAGCAATACTGTATGATCAGCTCAGACTAGATTTGAGATTGCACTTCCATGTTGAGTAAATCTTTCAAGATTTACAAGAATAATTACTTCAGTTTATAAATAATCCATTAGCAAAATGATTACATGTCAAACATCAACGTCAGCACCCTCAAAATTAACAGTATTCACACATGAACGTTTTTTTCTGCATCCATCACCTGTAACACAATCTCAAAGCTTTAATGAAGAGTAATTAGAAAGTTTTCTCTTAATCGAGTGTAAAATGAGAGGCGAGCAATTCCAAGTGAAGTGAAGCTGAGGGAGTAAAGGAGAAGCAGCAGCAGCAGCATTAAACCTCCTCTCTCACCTGCGTAGCGTAGAGGAGCATCCTTGTCCAGTGCAATTAGAGGGGGGTCCAGGAGTACTTTGTCATCGTTTTCCGTTACGATCCCGTGGTACGTTGTCTCGATCCATGGTTTGTGCTTATTGACTGTGAGAGACAGAGAGAGGAATTGTCAGTGTCTATAAAAACACAAATAATTTCTGCCCTGAGGTGAGATGTCTTGATTGGCAACTTGTTTTTCTCTCACCGGCACTTATCGGCAATTCAAGCCTCTTTTTTTTCAGTGTTTTTAATAATCAGATTTCATCTGTGTTTTCTCAAATCACTAGTTTGACTTTTATCTTTCCTCCCACTGCAGCTTAAGTAAATTTTTAATGAGGTTTTGGATGCTTTTAATATTATTTTTAGAAGCCCTACACATAATGAAGGCTTCAGCTACAACATGAACCATGAGCCCAGGAGGACCAAGAGTGTGCAGGGTTTCTGAGGGAACTAAATCATCTGGTGTAACGCTCACTGCTATTGACCCTCAACTGCACGTCATTCTCCATCCTAAATACAATGTGCTCAAGCTATGTTGTCCGTTTATCCAAACTAAAGACATTTCGCACTTCTTGCGTCCGAACAGGCAAACTGAACCACTATACAGATCAGTTAATGGCTTTGAGTTTGAGGTGGATCACAAAGGCTCTGGCCATGACTTCTGTGGAGCAGCAGTTGGGCCGTTTAAAGCTTTGTGTGCTTGTCGGCCTGGGAAGCATCCCAGCTGCAGACAGGACTAGCCGTAGCTGGCGGCGGCAGAAAAAGCTGCAGTGAGTGACATATTTGGGCTGTCTTAGAAAACAGTGTTGACGCAGGGGAGATGCAGCTCTCTTATAGCCAATATGTGCTCACTCCAGAGCAAGCGGAGAGGATGCCATTCTGTGCTACTGATCTGCAAAGGTGACGCTAACTCTGGCTGACAGCACACTGTGAGGGACTGAAACACTGGGAGAGGTAACCGGACCAAGCACATTTCCCCACGACGAGAGTTCAGGCACACTATCATGCTAAAGTTATTCAGGACTGCAGACTGCAACATTACACAACTGCTTTACGCAAGATCTGTTTACAAGCAGCCCTACTTATTGAGTCAAATCTTTGAAATTTTTGATCATTTTCTCAAAGAAAATTATTCTGTTTTTAAAGCTAGAAAAGAATGTAGGAAATCCTCCAGTTGCCTCTCGGCCCTCAAATAAACACCACTGTCCTTATTCAGTCATTTCAGTGTAAACAAACTGATAAATTAATGTGGCCAGGTCGTGCATTCAGTCTAATCCACACTGATGATGAACTGCTGCAGTAGCCTAAACTATCATAGCAGGAAATAAGCATGTGGCCCAAATGTTATATAGGAAACTGTTCTGGTTATGTAATAATCCATCTGGGGTTAACAATCATTAAAGCACCATAATTTGCCAGTGGTTAAATGGGAGCTTTCTACTGGATTCATGGAGGAATATTTCTTGATTCAAATGCTACATTTAAGTATTAAAGCACACATGGAAGAGTGCAGGCAGAGGAAAATGAAGCTGCAAAAGACCTTTTTCTATCATTTCTGAGATATTATGCTTAAAAACAAAACGCAACGGAGATGCAACCGCTGCGAAAGTCTTGATTAATGTTGCAATTCTGTGAGAATAAATGAAAAATTCATGACTTTTAGCAAATAAGTTAAAGATCCACTAAACGCCTGATGAGCACCTTCTCCTCTTAACTATACCACTGCAAGGCAAGGTTACATTGCCCAGTCTGATAAATAAAAGAGCGTCCAACAAACACTTTGCCATTATAACATGATGATTCTACCAAAAGCACTCACAAGCAAATCAAATTTCCAACTTAAAAAATGTATTTGGCATTTTTGTAGGAACTTACAAGGAGCACTTGGATTTTGTCGCTGTTTGAGAGCACAGTACTGTATTCCTGTTTCTGGGTAAACGCACACAGATGCTGACACATTTTATACAATACAAAAAAAAACATCCCATAAAACCGCAGCTCCGGTCAGATTTTAACCTTGTCGGACAGGGCAGTAACTTCAAGGTGGGGCGAGTCATTCTGGAGAAGACTGCTGAAATTAGCCGAATCTGAAATTAAACAAATATCTCGTCTCGTTTGGCTAGCTGTCCGTTCTGTGTGTGCACTGAAAAAATGTGTTTTTTGTGCACAGCCCTGGTTTTGAAAACAGGAAACAAACAAAGCGGCTCGGGCTGAACCAAAAGACAATATTCCAGTAGATCAGCAGCAGGTGGCGTTCAAAGTAGTGCACAGGACACGCGGAAGGAGACGGGAGGTAACTTTGACATCGTAACGTGTAACCACGTTGTGAATAAGGAGAGATGGCAACATTGGCAATCTTTCTAGAGAATGACTCACCTCACCTTTAATAAGTAATGACAAACAGGCACTGGCTCAAATACGTGCTTGGTAAGTATCTATCAATAGTACACAGTGTAATAATTATTTTATGTGGCATACTCTACTTCTGTCTGAAGCACAAACAGTGGTTAGACAGTTTTGAAGTTTTTTGGGGAGGTGGGGTGGCATTTTAGCACTTTGACAAATACAGGGTAAAGGCTTTGTGAATTGCATTGTTCAGTCTTACTAGCTTCATTTCTAACTGAGGTGCATCCTCCATCCCATGTTCATCCAATTACTGGCGCTCAATGACACATTCTGAGCACGACATTCATCTCAACAAGCAACATTATTTGAACAGACACCAGATTAATTACTGTTTCTGCTGCAAAATGCTAAGACCATTCATACATTTAGTGAGGTTGCCAAACAAAAACATTGTGCGGTTTATATTGCCAACAATTTTTGTGGATTTTATGACTGAAAATTAAAAATATATGCTCAAGCTACATCAAAAATTAATGACCACAAAACAGCTTTTCCTCTGTGAGTCTTGACAGTTAAAACCTAAGAGCAATGTGTTTTGAATAGTAAAATTAAATCCACAGCCGTGTCAAGCTACAGAAAGCCTCGACAACACACCTTCATCATCTGACTAATAGGAAGACGCCTGATGTTCAATAACGCAGTCTCTGCTACAATTATAATGTGGCGTTCAAACAGCAACCAGATAAAAGGAAGCCTACAAAAGCATAAATAAATGAGGATGTTTTCAGATGACGTTAAATGTCAGTCAGCCAAATCCAATTTCAGCGAAGCAAATGACTTCCGTTGTGTGTTTAGTCAGTAATTTAGTTTATATCATAATTCAGTGTAATTCTAAGTGATTACATGATCACTGAAAATTAATTACCAGCTACTTGCACAGGATTGGTATGAGGTGGGCACCACAATGAATGAGAATTACCCACCAAACTCATTTTTTCTGGTGAGAAACATCCTGACAG
Source organism: Chelmon rostratus (assembly GCF_017976325.1). Lineage (NCBI taxonomy): Eukaryota > Metazoa > Chordata > Actinopteri > Chaetodontiformes > Chaetodontidae > Chelmon > Chelmon rostratus. The sequence goes on along the minus strand of NC_055667.1, from coordinate 10,544,387 downwards.
AGCTGTCTTCACGCTAAAGTAGACTTGCGATCAAAATTTGTCCCACTGCACAAAGCAAACATTTTCTCATATTCCTTATCACTTAATAAGCAACATTAAATGTGCCGGCTGCAGCAATAAATGACGGCATTATGTTACAATAGCTGAAATATATTTTGCAGGAGACAGATCAGATTTTTGGGGCCTTCTCATACTTGATGACAGGAAATGGGGGAGAGAGAGAGCACATTTGGCAAAGTATGTCTGTTTTTATGATATTTTAGCAATGACAAAACAACAGCATGACAAAGCATGTGCAACGCTAGTTAGCTGTGAAAATCACTCAGCAAGATTAAAGACTTAAAAGTTACTGCAATGTCGACTCAGAGGGTTGTAGTTTAAGAGGAGGTTTTGTCAATTAAAGAATTTATTGAATCTATTACACATATTGCAGAACTGCAAAAAGCATTCAGATCACCTTTTACCTCTGCTTAAATCTTGTCCTACACAAACAGTGTTTAGTAAGACTGAGCAGCTGTGATTGCCAGTACTTTGGAATTGATCAAGCCCAATACATCGTATTAGTCGGGTGTCTCGTGACCTGAAGTAAAGTGGATGTCTTTAGACAGATTGCCAGGCCAGACTACTACAATAATCTGCTTTAGTCCACAGAGTGACATTTACTGTTGGCCAGGTCACATGTGAGCCTCACATTGGTTGCCCACGACCTTCAGCACTGAGGTGCACTGAACCAGGACCAGCATTGCATGGTACCACATCAAGCTGCATTCACAAAGCTCCTGCGGGTCAATGAAAAACATGTCGGTCTGGTTCAAACAAATAACAAGGGATGAGCCAGCCAAGAAGGTTGTCTGCTTCAATCTAAAAAGCACTAAATCCAATTGTATAGCATGCATCTCCACCTTGACTCATCAGCAAGTCTCAAGAAGCTTGAAAAGAGTTTTACTTTACTGTAAACATGCACAACTAAAAGCCTGCTGGCACAGATAGAACTAAATGTGGAAGTCAGACAACTATATCAAAGCCAGTCAAAGTCTGACAGCAACAATGGTCGAGAACAGCAGCACAGAGCAATTGAAATGCAGGGATAATGCAGATACGCTCAGAGATGGCAAACTGTGGAGCAGAAAAACGTGACACGGGTAGGTGTGGGTATGAAGACAAAGGAGACGGACCCAGGAGGCCTCTGACAAATTCAAAAGCACACTGTATTACAGCTGTGCATCACTGTTAAAATCAGAAGTCCTTTCACTCACACACACACCTCCCATGAAATTAAATCTAAATCACACATTTCATTCAAAGCGTGAAATTCTCACATACATTGTGTGAAATTGCCAACAAGGCCTTTTTGACAAGATAGCTTCATCATCCCCTGCAAGCCTGCAGTGAATGGGACGAACATTTGCTGAACTGTGACTTGCTTGAGAGAGAATACTTGACACAGAGCAACACAGACATGATCTGCACTAACACAGACACCATTATTCCTAGATACTATATATAGTACCTTTAAGATATGAAACTGTGCACATTGTAAGGGAGGGACTAGTTTGTTTTTTCATGAGGGGAGGCTTTAGGATTTAGGATGGAATGAGATTAGGAGAAATGTCTGAGGCAGTCTGAGAGCGGCTCATTGCTGCACCACCGAGGATGTTTAGCGTGGAACACTGCCATTTTCTTAATTAGGAAACCAATTCATCTAATGCAATGCATACTCACTACTAGCCCAATTACAACCTGCAGACTCAGCCCTTCACTCACACAGAAGCAGATAATTGAAGAGGAAACTCTTGACTCCTTCTAACAAATAATCAACATTAAACTGATCAACATTAAACTGGTCCCTCTGCAGAAGATGCCAAGTGTGTGTGTGTGTGTGTGTTTTAGGTCTTGTTTTAATAATTATCTAGTAAACTAGGCCCAAATTTCAACCAATAATGCCATGACATTCACCCATCACTCAATCTTCAACTTTTAGCATACAGAGCTAAGACTCAGTAGCTAGCATGGTACATCGGTGTGTCTTCAGGTGTTAACCACCTCAAACCTTGTTCTGGTTCCACAAAATACAGTGGTTATGGGCCCACTGGCTAGAACTGATTCACTTTGAGGAAAGTAGCATGTGACAACTCTTGATTATGCACAAGACGTTCGACAGTGGACCGGTTCTGCAATTACAGATACTGCTATCTATGTGTGTTACAACACACATACTTTTCAACAATCAAATCAAATTCCTCCCAATGTTAGGTCCTGCATGCCTATCATGTTCCACTTCAAAATACGTCATGATGCTGAAGCTTAATGCTATTAAAATGGTGTTTCATCTGGACTTAATTTATAAAATGTCACAAAATAGTGACAAATGCCCATCTTAAACTCCCAGAGCCTTAAGTGGTATCCAACTGTCCAAAACTCAAAATTATTCAGTTTAAAATAGTAGAAAATAGAGAAAATCAGCAAAATTTCAAATTTAAGATGCTCAAAACAGAATGATTTGATAAATTGATAAATGACTTGACCAATTGATAAACTGTTTCAGACTGTAGTAGAAATTGCAGATTAATTTTCTGTTGATCAACAAATCAGTGATATTGTTTTAACTCTAATCCCATGTAGAACAGATCATAGTCCTAAATCCTCGGGTCATGACAATATGGGTCAATGTTACTCCAAGTAAAAGCAATGTTAAAGCCATCTATGGAAACACCACTTTGTCTGCATGCTTTAAAATTAAAGACAGGAACATCACAATAGTCCTGTCAGAATGTGCCTCTGTAACAGCTGCCCCTGAATACATACTGTATATTGAATATAACTGCCAGAAGAAGAAAAAAGCTAATGCTGCAACACTAAACTACTACAAGACCCTTCAGTAACAAACTAAAAGGATGGTACCTCACCATCCCATTTAACATGTCTTTTCCTGCTAGAGTGCAGAAAAAGTGAAAAATAAAGAACACAGGCTGGGTCACTCACTAAACTCACATGTGGGATTAAGGAGAAAAATCAAAGACCCACCATCCTGTTTCTAAAAAAGAGAAATCATTGGCATCAATATAAATATTAGATGGAGGTTAGGATATAAATACCAAGATATAAAGGGCTGATATTTTTCTGTTGCTAAATAATAAATATCAACCAGGCAGTGGCATCTCATGCTGACACAGAATGAACCACAAACACAAAAAGGTTTAAAGATAATAAACACACAATTAATTTCCTCTCTTTCTTCTACAGCAACCATCTCAAAAATCCAACAGACGATGACAAGCAGTCAGAAACTGAGGACAAACACACATATCAAGCTGTACAGCACATGCACAGACGGCAGGCTAATGGACTCACCTGCAGCCCAGCAACACAGTACCTGCTACGCAATCCTGTTACGCAGCGAATAAAGCCAATGACATTTAATCCCATAATGAGATGTGTCTATTTCATTCACTGACAAGGTCGAGCAATGAGCAAGACATCAAACAAACCAACCTAGGCTGCCAAAGACAAACCACTGGCAAGTTTTTATTGTGTGTGTCTAACGATGAGCATGATACACCGAGTTTAATAAACTGTTGGTACACCGAGTTTAATAAACTCGGTGTACCAACACCTGGAACCCATTTTTATGATGTCCACATGGTAGGCAGAGGGAGAGCTCAGGGGAAAGAGAAGTTTTAGGAGAGAGAGAGCAGAGTTCAAACATGGCTGCCTTCACAGGTGGACAAGGACAAAGTACTGTGCGTTACTGTGTATGCCAAGCCATCTACTGAGGAGTTCCATGTCTGCCACCTGCACTGTCAACTCGAGTAGGGCTGTACCGAATACTTCGAAGATTTGATGCTTCATTCATAACACTGAAATTCCAATTTTAAAATCAAGATTCAATTTTTTCTTTTTTGCACGTCCATTCATTCAGTTGAAACTGTATTTCTGCACGGTTGCAGATGAAGATTAGGCTATGCCTTTATTAGATTAGTCTGCTGTCTACATGGATTTATGCTGATGATACTGACAAGCTAGACTCAGTAAAGGAACCTGATTTCATTAAAAAAGACTAATTTACTTTGATGAATCACTTGATTCAAATCGAGGATTTTTTTCGAGTGATGCCAGTATGAAGTATGACGACAGACGTTCAAAGCTTTATTCAAAAATCTCAACAGAAGCTTCAAGTGTAAAAAATGACACTGGGTACAGACCTAGTGAACCAGAGTGGGTATTTCAGGAAGCTATTACTGCTTCACAACAAATCCGTTTATCAAATGATGCAGAAATATACCTGTATGTACTGATATTTTGATAAATGTATACTCACTTCCCCATTCATTAGGTACATCTTGCTAAGATTAATGCAGTCTTATACAGCAGTCCTGCAATAAATCCTGCATTCATGAAGGTCAGGTAATGCTAGCTAATGTTTAAATAAAGGCCTTTCATCATGATTAATAATTGTGATTCCAGTATCCAATACAACAGTCAGGATCACTGCAGCAATAATATTAAATACTAATGGTGAGACTATATAGCCAATAGCTTCCCCCACTTCAACCAATCACAGACACATCTGAACTTTAAGGTGGTAGACAATGCAAGACGACGAGTAGGCTGTAAAGTCCTCTTTGATTTAAAACCTCTGGTTTTCCAGTGTGATGAGCACTGCAGCTTTTGTGCTTGTCTTGCAAATGATTTACCCAAAGGACAATAAATGGTCTCCTATAGTTGAGGCTTAATAGGCCTCACCTCTGTTTGCATAGAAAAACTCTCTCAAATGGGAACAACAACTATCAACCATATAAAACTTCAAAGCAAACTGAGGATCAACTAATTTTCTGCGGAGGCACATATTCGGCCAAGTGATGTCATCACACTGACTTCTTTCATGACCCCCAGAGAACGGGGTAACACACTGACCATTCACATGGACACAAAGACAAAACCCTTTTATGGTTGCCTCGCTCTTTTACTGAAGCCTAACCTTTACAGTTTGACCTATTAACCGTGATGAAACACTTCCTGCGAGAATGTTAGTGCCACAATAGGTTCTGCTAATCCTGAGATTCAGTGGGACGCCTATACACTCTCTCTCTCCCTCCATGCCACTGCTGTGATGTCTCTCCTTAATGGAGGGGGAATAAAATCATTCTGCCTTCCCAACGCTTGCCAAAAGCTTTGCACGTGTCCAGCTACTGTATAACCATCACGACTGTGCCGGACTAAACCAAACACGATGCTACCAGACTGATAACAGGCCACTAGTCACCCTGGGACAACCAGAGAAATACAGCACAGCTGCCCAGATAGTAGCAGCATCACTGCAGCAGATGATCAGTCTGTAATTATCTGATGAGGCCTGATAATGCCTGGGAACCTCTGAGGGCGTGTTGTGTAATGATGATGATGCGGCCAACTGTCAGGCCTGTGACGCCTTGTGGAGTTCTGCCCCATCGATTCAGCTCATATTTTACATTTGATGTCTGACAGCCGGCAAGCCTTCATCTTGTTTGATGACATGCAAAGATCAACCACTGAGCAACACTTAACCTTCAAGCACTGGTGATTTACAAAACCTACAAAGTACTAAATTATCAAACTGGCTGCAAACAGTGTAAATAAATGTTAGCGTCTTTATATATCTTAAATCATACCGTGTACATAAACACTGTCTATACCAGTCTACACTCTGGTGCAAACATTTGATTAGCCAGAATCATGACTCAAGTAAAATTAGTAGCAAAACCTGCCAATCACAGACACCGTTAGTGGCAGCACCGGCTACGAGCAGAGCATGCCGGCTGTCTTATTATTGTCAGAGACTAAATAAAGCCTCTCTGTTGCCAGGTTGTTGTTCATATTTGCTCCATTAGCTGAAGCAGTACACTGAAGAGAGGAGAAGGGAGTTTCTGTGCTCAGGTGATAGTCAGACCTGTTTTTTTCCACGGAGATGAAAAAACAAACAAACAAACAGCAGTTTGGAAATGTGAAAACAGAAATACAGAAGAATGTGCAAAATGCTGCTTGTGTATACCAACTGCGTCAGAGTATGTGAGCAGTAGGCTATTCTAGCTGTGGACTGATTTCAAACTATTTAAAATCTCTGCGCTTGCCAGAAGCCAGGTCTTGGTGGACACGAGTGCTTTCAACCAAAACCACAAGGGCTCTTCATGGCATCTTTTTAGGGACCTTCAGGCCTTATTTGCGTCAGACAGGAATATCCAACAGACACAAACAGAAATTACAGCCAAGTAGGTGAAGGTATGACATGCATGCAAATCTAAGTCAAGCAATGACTTCTCTCATGCTGGTGAGTGGGGCTCTCTTAAGTCCATGGACCAGGAGTAGTCAATGAACAATCTGCTCACGGCCTGAAACAGTGGACACACTTCTGTGTTTGTCTTGCCTTACAAGCTCCTTGGCTTGTTGATGTAAGCCACCTCCATCACAGACTGGGAACTGTTCTAGGAGGCCTTGATGACCCTTAAAGGAAACCCAGACCTCAGGGGCCCTCGCTCCCCAAACATCCCGCTAAGACAGGAGAGCCTCTCAGTCGCCCTGCCAGGCAAAAACATTTGTTTGTCCTCTACGCAGTCCCAACCGCCCAACAGAATGAACACACCCTCGGCGGCCACGGCGCTCCTCTGAAGAGGGGGTTGGGAGCCGCAGAGCCTTGAATGCAACTCAATCGCCTCTCTGTGTGAGCGGCACAAAAGAGGCAGTGAGAGTGGAGAAGTGAGAGTGAGACGCCTAGAGCTCTGCACAGGCACTCGGGTGTAGCTGACCTGCAGCAGGTAATGTGCTCTCTGGTTACCTGTTTCCCATCGAGCCTGCATCTTTATGTGAACATGCCCAAATGCGAATAGCTCTGCAGAGCCAGTTTTTCTCCAGGAAGCAATGGGAGAGGTAACAGATAAGCTGCAGATATGGGTTGAATTAAAAACTGCAACTTTATCTCTCTTAATAAAAATAACACAATGAGATGTGCACTACTTACTATCACTTCGAGAGTTAAGGCACTCAATTTCAATACTGACATTTTAATGAAGAAAAAGGATATTTTTGCTGGTACATTCTTGTGAGTTTGGATGGTTTATTGAAATACTTTTCTCACAAAGGCTGCTGCAATTATGTGATCTAAAATCACATAACTGACAAAACCTATCTGAGCAGATTTTTAACAAATTCATATCAGTATGCAATATGAGGCTGAAACTATTAAAATCCTGGACATTCTGACACATTCTTACATTTGTGTTTCCATTTCTGAATATTACTTTTTGCAGTTCCAATGTAAAACATCAGAACCAAGGGCTCCTGTGAGTGTAAAGTCTTTCCTCGGTGGCCGACATAACTTCCCAATCATCTGGCACGACTTAATATTCACAACTGAATGACCCATTCTTGACAGTTCACTGACTCCATTCAGCCCGCGAAGGCACCAATGAGAGGAAAGTCACCACCGCCCCAAACTGAGTCCAGTATTCTCATGGCCTATCTTTCCAGCACTAAGTGGCAAATTACCAAATCGAAATGCTTCAACAACTTAGCACTTTCGGGGGATTATCTCATACGCGCATTCTTGAGGGGCTTGAGTCACGATCCTTCGAACAGTGACCGCATTGTGGCATGCTTAGTCAAGATCCCGACCTTGAGGCCTGAGACTAAAAGCCCTTTGTTTCTCTGAGAAATCTCTGAATAAATACTGACAAAAATGTAAGAGTTAACTTGTAGGAACAGGCCCTCTGTGTAGGGCGAGTAAACAGTTATTTAGGGCAATACAAGGTAAAATGTTTGGTAATGGCTCTTATACTACTCCACAGAAGCAGTAATCAGTTTTAAATCCCACTTTATTAACAGTGGAAGGTTCCTTCATTATCTGTCCTGATTGTCTGTTTGTCAGTAGGATAGCTCAACAAGCATATAGTAGATTTCCATGAAATTTGGTGTAAACGTAGGCCACCACCAAGAACAAGTGATTAGGTTTGACTGCAGTTAGCGCCACCATGCAGCCAGTTACAATGCACTCGTTGGCTCATAACTCCTGTGCCATGAGGTAGGGAGGCGCAGTTTTTCAACCAGATTCTCTGCACTGTGACAAATATGAGTGCTGGTCTCACCCATTTCTGCCTGAACAGTTTTTCCACCATTTTAGATTTTTTTTTTTTAAATAATTTCCTCAAACAGTGACCATGAGTCTACTTACTGGAAATTTAGCAAAATTCATTCTTGTACAAAGCCCTGATATTCCTGGCCAGACTTGAAGTATGACTTCAAATTATGGCTGTCATCAGACAATCAGAAAATAGCCCATTTTTAGGATTATGCAGTTTCAGCAAAGATATATGCTCTGTGAGTCCTTTTAGTAGCATCGGTATTCAATGACTAATGATATGAAAGCCATGAATCTTGCAGTGACAAGACACAGTGGAATACATGGAGCAGCAACACACATCAAATGACACGAGTCAGATCAATCAAACCCACCCGGACTCACACACTGACGACAGCTGACACTTTATCTTTTTTGTTTTACCAGCTAACAGAGTCCTGACATGTGCAAAGTTAAACTCAACTGATTCACTTCTTTGCCAGTATCATCACGTGAGCCAGTACCCATCACCCTGTTGACATTTAATGATGTTATTTCTTAAGTTAGGGTTAGGGTTAGGGTTAACCAGTCTGATGCTGAATGATGGCACACAACAGTGTTGCTAGAGCTGCCTGGGAGAGGCAAACAATGCAGTCAGCTGTGTGCATGCACATAGTCTCTGTTTGCCATAACACAACAAGATGACACATTTCACACAGATTGTTGACAGCTCAAATGTATAAAATTGGGGAATCAGAGCATCTGCAACAAATAGAAAATGTTTTATTTCCCCAGGATCAACCAGGTCAGTGATGGAGCTCTTGCTATGTTTTGGTTTCTGGGATCTTGTAATCAAACGATCTATTTGGGATGAGAGAGTTTCATAAGCATTTGGGTTTTGATCAATAATATTTTTCTGTACGCTGATATCAATAATGCCTTTAAAGTGAAGCTGCTGATGGCCAAATGTAGATTATCATGAATAAATAATAAATTAAGTGATATAACAAGAAATAAATTGATGGTTACCTTGGAAATTCATAAGCATATAAATATTTTTTCAAGTAAAAACATAAAAGATGTTGAGCAATTTTTCATACAAATAAAGAAAATGTGTTCTTAAAGATTAAAGATATTTTCCTGCATGTCTTACATCGTTACATAAAGATAAAATAAACAGATTGTTTTAATGCGGCTGTGGTCAGGTAGGGACCACAAAGGTGTGCCACATCACTGACCAATAAATTAACCTATATTTAAAAACAAAATATTGACCCGATACGTTGCTCTAACCGTAACTGACGTGCAATTTTCAGTGGATCAATAGTAGGTTTCTCCAATGACTGTAAGACAAAGTAGATGGGGGAGAACACTTGCGCCTAACCTGTGATATGTACTTCTTTACAGCCATGTGAGGAGAGCGCATATGTTAACTCAGCGCCACACAAAGCAGGGCATCCAATTTGTTCAACTAGAATCACTTAATTCAATGACGAATGAGCCAAGAAACTTGCCGGCAGCCAGCTTTTCCTTTGTGTGGCTGTGTGTGCACAGAGGAAGCTCATGCATCTCAGCAGACCGAATGTTTGACTCTCCAACATGAAGACACCCAGCAGCTGCTCGCGGCGACAGAAAAAGAAACAGATTACATGGGCGAGACCTTGAAAACAAGTGACAAAAACCACGATGAACAAGACAAAAAAACTCCAGAAAAGCGTGTTAAAAAACATTAACAGCGGCAGACAACACCAAAGAGTTAAAAGCCTGAAATGGTTTGAAGCTTGAACAGGCCTGCCACAGACGATCTGAGTTTGCACCAGTTTCACACACACTGACATTTCCTTGCTGGCAGTGTAATGAGTCACATAGTCTAGGTAAGATTATTGTATGTGGATCAAAAACATATTTTTCCAACAGATCTTTCAAGATTTGTTGTAGCCACGTCATCAGTGATTAATGTTTGTGTAGGCGAACAGCTGAGGACCACAACATCCACCGCCGATGCTGCTAAATTCACCTGACCCACACGCACCATTTGTAGGCATCTAAATAAGAGGAGTCATGAACAACAGCGACTTAGGTGGAAAAATAATAAGAGAGGTATTTGCTTCCTCGTCTGCAAGGTGGCTGGTAATAAACAAAAAGAATAAACAACAAGCCGTGAAAACACGAAGCTGGGCTGCATGTGGCAAGAGGCGGTGCACAAAATAAGCCAGTGACCTTTGGTTAATAAAAGATAAGCCTTCGCCAAGATGGTGGTTTCACAGGCCGCCTTTGCTGATAAGGGCAGGAAATCTTGCAGGTGCACTTCACAAACACACACTTCACGCTCCACCCAGGACTAACTGCTACAGGCCTTTCCCCCTTGACTGATGAAAAAAGAAATTGCGTTAACTGCTTTACAAATGGTAGCCTCCCGCTGCAGGGCATTCTCAGCTGCCTGACATGGCAACAGGGAAGAAACATAGCTGGATCAGAAGCCCTGGGCAGATGTTTATGAGAATCTACATCCCTTCCATTGTCTTTAAGTCGCTCATAGGGCGCAACAAGGGTGTAGCCTTACAAGAAAATGCACTGATTGATTATCAAAACAGGAGCAGATTAAATTAATAGGTGCCCACTAATCGATTAATCATTGCGGCTCTAATCAAAACAGGATGGCCTCCAGTGCTGGTGGCTGGCCTGGAGTGTTGATAAGGCAGGTGACTAATACGCACCTGCCTTTACACACCCTGAAAGATGGAGCTCAAGGCTGGGGAGTCAGTGGATTGAGCTTAACGTTAAGACACCGTCTATAAATCCATGCAATGAGGGTGTTGGTGTCGGTGAGCCGCTGGAAAGGAGGGAGGTGGACCGCCCTGCAGCAAATAAAGGCACGTCTCTCCTCACTGTGTGATGGTGTCCATCGGCGACTTTGCTCGTGAAGAGCCGCAATTGCCCTTTCAGTTGTCTGCAGGAGCAGGCCCAGACCTACTGAGGGCTTTTTTTTTTACTATTATTATTATTTAAACCTGTGATCACAGCACATACATTTTTAAATCCACCGACAAAAACCGGGGCTCGTGAAGAGGATCTGCAATGCGCAGCCAACCAAGCTCCATCCTGGTGCGACCACAACGGTGCCAAGCCAAGCATTAGGCCTGCTAATGGGAGAATAAACCTGTGTGGTTTAATGACTCTGGATCTGAAGCGAGGGGGGCACAGAAACATGTCATCAGTCGTTAAGTCAGATCTACTCAAATGATTCAAAGACTAGATGAGCACAGGGGGTAGCAGACCTGGGCAAGTTAAAAAATAATCTTACAAACTATGCAGACGGTGAGGAATACATCTTGAATCAGACTGCTGAGAAGCGACTAGAAGAGACAAGTACCCCAAAATAGACTGAACGGATGACAGAAGGGGATCGCTTGGTGGCCTTGATGTAATCTCCAAAGTACCCTACTTCGGGTGTCGATTTAGGATTAAATATTACACGTAGATAATAACTGCAGTGGGAACATTATGTGTCATTTTGGGTTGTTTGAGGTCAAAACGGATGCAATATCGCGGGATGCACTTGCTGCCGGCGGGACACTCCTCGACATCCCTCCGCTGCGGCTCGCGAGCTGACCATCCCTGAACAGGTTACTGAACACGCATCATCCCGCAGGACCGCGGACGTTTCTGACCGTCAGCGTCTACAAACAGCCGGAAAGCTCCGGAGAAGCGGCAACTTTCCGCCCCGACGTTTCCAAAACGCGGGGAGACCTGTGTGACACGGACAGGCGGACAGAACACAACGGGATATAAATCCCAGCTTAGTTACCTTTAGCTGCCTCCACCGCACATAATAGTCCGAGGACCAGTCCGACAGCGGATGCAAATTGTGTATTCCCTCGGAACCGCATCCCGACTTCGAGTTCAACCGCGGCGAAGTAAAAAAAAAAAAAAAAACAAAACTTCTCCTTCCCTCGTCAGTCGGGCGAATGTTTCCCTAACAAGAAGAATAAAATCCAGAAGATGAGTGTCGGTTACCACGGTAGCTCTAAGATGGCCGTCGTCGCCGCCGCTGCTCTGCTCTCCCCTTCAATCACCGCTCCTCTAGCAGTTTTGCAGCTTGCTGCGTTCAGGGACTGTCGGACGTGTGTAAAGCAAGTTCTCAGCGCATTGAATCATCCGCACGCTTTCTCGTTATGCATTCTTGCGTAACCCCATGACAGGTTCCTGTGCAATATCTAACCACCGAAACACAATGTAAACACAAAGGAAGGCGAGTGTGAAAGGTTATTTAGGAAACTTCAATCAATCAGATTGGTATTTGACGCGCAACCCCCCAATTGAGAAGATTTAACCAGTCTGGTACGGGTCATAGGTCCACATTTTCTATTATTATCAGCACAAATTAAAGTGAAAATTAAGTTCCTGCAGGGGTACAAGGCTGGAATACAATGCTGACATGCTCAAATCCTAGTTCCTAATATGATATCAAATAAACATAGCTGCCAAAAATAAACATCCACAGCTATTACAAGATTGCATTCTTTTAAAACACTTTATAGTGCAGCTTAATTAATTAATCAGTATAGCAATAAATTGATGGTTGTTGCTTAACCTGTAAAATTAACAGTTTCATCTGTTTACAAGCAAACAAAAAAAAACTTGTGTTTGCAGACACAGCTGTGAAAATGACTTTTTTTTAATAGTCCGATGGAGTGAAGCACACAGTCAACTTCTGTGTTTATGAGCAAAATTTCTGGGGCAGCTTGAAAAGTCTACAAATACTAACCAATATTAAGTGTTGTTGGATTTGTTATATGTCATTATCACCCAAAATTCACTCCCTTAAATGTTTCAGACACAGTCATGCATTAATTGCTAACATATATTTACATGTTGTATTTCCGAACACTGACAGGCTGTTAATTACACAACAAGAGGTGCTGTGTTTTGCTTATGACAGATGCACACATTGTAAAAGCATTCACATTTGCAAAATAACTCTTATAGGCCAATTAGTGGACTGGTGAAAACACCAGGGACAATTATGGAAATAGGTTTAGGACTTCCTCATTACGTCCCTGACAAAGTCAGATTGGTGGCATTTAAATAGGCTACAAGAGGACGTTGTCGTTTGGTTTGCAGCGGCTTACTGGTTTCACAGTATATTGTGGTATGAAAATCAATGGTTATCCTACCATGTGCATTCGCTTATCTACAGTATTCTACCATATTAGTGTAATAAAAAATAAATCAAATTTATATCAAGTTTCATGTCTGACAGAACATAATACTTTGTGAAATTATAATACAGCATTTGTTCAACTAAAAACTTCTTGTTCAACTTCTGTTCATTCCTTTAAGGGTCATTGTAACCGAAGACAACAATTTGGAGTATTTTTTGTTTTCTAAAGCTTCCCCTCTTCGTTCTGCTGAAAAGAAAACTGAATATCTACTTTCGTCAGGACTGTTTCTCTCCAGTCTCAACTCTTTCCAGTCAGCACCGAAGTACTGAGAAATCGAAGCTCAAGAGGAGAACCTGAATGCAGCATTTGTCCACCGATGGCCAGTGACGTCAATACCTTTACTGTGGGAGCGCATGCAGCTAGTTTAGCACAGACGGCTAAACTAAGACCGAGGGCAGGGGCCAAATGCCTTCTGGTGCTGCTCAGCGGCACCCAGCGATCATTGTGATGTGAAGTGCACGACAACACTTAGAGCTGAAGCTCGGGGGCCAACAAGCATCCTCCAGGGTTTCTGTTGGAATGGAGACAAAGGCAAATTAGCAATTTAATTATAAATTTGATCTACCTATAGTCACATAGGCTGTCTTAAACACTTGTGGTCTACTCCAGAACTGAGACCTGTTAGGAATCCGTCCCTTGAGATATCTCAAAGGGTTGGACAGATGCTCGGGGTGGAGGGTCTCGCTGGCAGAGTGTGGACCCATACAGCACGCTGCTTTAAGGCTCCGGCTTGATAATCCAGGCGTGGTAAAATGGATATTTCAGCAACAACATGACACAAACAGAATGTGACAAACTAAAATGTGTGAAACTGCTTATGTGCCTCTGAAGCCAAAGACTTGTTTAATCCTGTAGTCCAAACAGGCGAGATGGGAGTTGTAAATCTGAAGTACATCCACGCTTTAATTTCGCCCCGAGTTTATTCCACAGCAGCTTTCAGAAAAATCAGTCATCAGTGAATGTACCACATTCAATAAAAATGAGCACCTTATTGATCATTAATGAGTTATCCACCATCCTCGCCCTGCAGAGCAACCGCACAACAACAAGTGCATGGCAATGTGAGAATAGCGAGGCCTCGAATTGCAAATGTGGGTGGGGGCTGCTATCTAATCAACACCCTCAGATACGGATAGCACCCCTGAGGAGAAGATGGTGCAATGCAATCAGAAAATTACTCTCCAACATCCACATCAGTTTTTTTTATGCATAATACTGTGCAACCTTGATATGGCTGCTGCTCATGCAAATTCAGACACGTGACTTTAACCTGAGAGAGAGGCTCTCGTGAACAGGTTGGCAGTTCATACTGGAAAAAATGAAGGAGTAAAATAAATTGTCAAAAAAATTAATATAAACGTTGCAAGAACAGACAATTAGACCTCAGTGCAGTCTCAATAGTTGCTTTATCACGGAGAAACAGCAGAGAATGGACATAGTTGTGTGAGGCCACAATTAAGTGATGGGTCTATAAACAGGGACAGTCTATGGGCATCAGGGCAGGAGCAGAGCTGAAGCACAAAGCCTGTCTGTTTCCACTTTGGCAACACATGAAGTGGCCGAGAGAGCAGCCCAGATGTCCAGCAGTGCTCTGGGGACGAGACAAAGTGGCCATTATCATTCCTCTGGGGGACAATGGTCGGCAATATGAAGGCTTGGTGGATAGGTGTGAGACATCAACGAATGATCAGCAAGGTGTTACTTCCTTCAGACCATCTCACCCCCTGCCGTGAGCGAGCGCTGCTCAGGAGGGATCTCCATGATGGCTGACGTCCGCTGTGAAAGCAGACTCATCGGCAAACACTTTGTACCTCATCCCATCGTCTTTGTGTGGAGTTAATGAGCGTTTTCTCCAACACTTTGTTGCGACACTTTGAATGCCACACAGTAAAAGGGCTGTTCACCCCAAATTAGCAAAATAGCCCCAGCAGTATTCAGCCATGGAGTTACTTTCAGCTTCTGCTCCCCAGGTGTGGAGATAATGTCTGAGAGTTTTTGTCCCAGTCTGGTACAAGGTGGTGGAAGCAGATTTTGTTTTGCTCACAGTAGTGGCGTGTCTTTGCAAAATAATGTCCCAGTTAGTCTAAATAGTTCATAAATCTTGCTGTGAACAATTTTAATTTAATTTCAACGACATCCTACTGAAGAAACAGTCAACATGAAACCTCTGAACCTGAAGTTATGTACATAACCAGTTGTAAGTGACAAAGTATGAGTTAATTGTAATTTCATTCTTGAATACTACACTAAAAGATAAGGTCCTCTTCAAGGTGCGATACGGAACATTTCTACATTAAAATGTCTAATAATGACTAGACCCATGTTACATACGTTGTTGAGTTGTGTACTCACATTATCCCAAATGTTTCCAGCAATGTTCAAACCCTGAGAATTGTCATCCTGTCATTTTCTTCAAGGTTAACGGAGCGTTTCATTTGGTCGCCTGTCAGTGGCGGCACGGGAAACACCGGGTGGTAATGCCAGCAAATGTGACTAAACATAATGTGATGATGTATGACCTTGTCTGTGAACATTTCTACCTGAATCACGTCAGATAGATTTCCATTGACAGAGGTGGTTGTTGTTAACAATGAAGACATCGACTCCCATGATCCCGTGCTGCTTCACTATGTCACGCCTTTTGTTTTCATAGTTTAATTGAGAGATCCCTAAGAGCAGAAATTACATACTGTGTGTTTCAGCCTTTTTTTTTTGGCGTTAATGTCCTCATAGTTAAGTAAGTGTTTCCTGTGAAGTGTGAACAAAACACCAAAAAGTGGGAAATAGTTCCAAACCATTACTTGTCATGCTTATGTTGTACAAGCTGATTAATCAAGTAATTGATCAGCAGCAAATGAAGAACATTTAAGCCAATGTTCAAACAAATATTTAGTGGCTCCACACCTTTGAGATCTGCTTTTGCTTACATCACATTAGAATAAACTAGATATCTTTGGACAGATGGTCTGACAAAACAAGACAGACAGACAGACAAATATTATATATATGCAGGTATGCACATCGTTATATGCAGGTAATGAGTTGTCCTGCTTTGCAGCAACATGTTTTCCTTCTCTGCATGGCTGCTCAGCATAAAAATAAAAAAAGAAGCTGACATGCCATCCGTCTCAGAGACTGAGCTCACTCCTCGAGCCCCCGGACAAGGATTTGGGGATTAGATACAGCACATTATTTGGATGGTCGAAGGTCGCGAATGCCCCATGGCTGCCCACATTATTCAAAACCCTTCCACGTCAGTTTCCATCCTTCTGCTTCGGTTGTACACTCTTCCAGCCCGGGCGGAGGCAGGGCTGAGCACGTTCAGCCACTGGCCGCAGGAATCACGTTGTCGGAGACATCACCGTGGGCTGCAGTCGTGGTGGGTGGTTGGCAGCAGACGGAGCATGAAAAAGACTTTGCTATCATGCATGGGAATCAAAGTGGTCGTGACCATTAAATGCCACAGCTTCTCAATGTTCCACTTCCTGTCTCGTGTCTAGACTGCAGCTTGTGTCATTAACTACTGTTTTCCTTTTCCTTCCCAGCCAACCATTATCTGCTCCACTTTTCTTATAATATACAAAGATTACTGCAGATAATTGCTCAGAATGTAATTATTTGGAGAGCCCAAAGCCTTCTTATTTGTTATTTTCTATTAATGATGTGTGTAGTGACAATTGCTGCATTTGTTTATTAGTGTCTTTTTTACAGAGAACATACTTTTGAGAAAATGTCTCAGTATTTATATTTAATTAGCCGAAGGGAGGAGGAGGGAGA
Source organism: Chelmon rostratus (assembly GCF_017976325.1). Lineage (NCBI taxonomy): Eukaryota > Metazoa > Chordata > Actinopteri > Chaetodontiformes > Chaetodontidae > Chelmon > Chelmon rostratus. The sequence goes on along the minus strand of NC_055667.1, from coordinate 10,527,299 downwards.
AAAGTTATTCCAGAGGATAATAGCTCTGCATGCCAATTTGCCTTCATTTTTTATTAAGTTTCTTTATCTGATGATCAAAAATATATGGCGTGAAACCCGAATGTGTGTCGCTTCATAAATTTGTAAGCTTCAATTTTCAGTGAACTTTTTTGTGGAAAGATTAATTTTATATACAGCAAGACCTCAGTCTCTTTTTTTGGCTTCAGCGCGGATGTCTCCCAGACTTTGCTCATGAATACATTTTTTAAATCCTCGGCTGGGGGAAATTAAATCTCTCTTTAGAAGTTCCGGATGTTATCAAGTTCTTTCACAGGAAATTTTTAAGCCGATGGGCCTGTATGTGCAGGATTCTGGCAACAAATCACACGGGGAACTGAAGCCGTGCACCTTTACGATGCCTTCGCTGACTAATTCATGCATTCTCCACAGGGAACATTTAAAACTTACCCTCTGTGATTGATTCCCTTCCACTTAAGTTGCTCTCATTTATCTTGCAGCCCGGGCTGCCACTCACAGTCATTTATTAACCACTAGCTTCTCCCTCCATGTGCACACACTCTGAAAACGCTGTTGTTGTTTTTTTCTTTTTTAAACAAATCCAACCGTCATTCACCAGAAGCCATATTATAATTCCTGTCAGTCCTACAGGCAGGCTTTTCCAGTTCACCTCATGAGACAAAAAATCTATTTATTCCCCTTGTTTTGTTTTGTTTTGTTTTTCATTTCCACACTGATGCTGTGTAGAATCCTGCTTGTCTGTTTTGGTTTATGAAAAAAGTAGCTGTTGGGAGAAATGCTTTCTATCTGACAGCTGTGATCTATATTCCATACCTTTTTTAACAAGCCCTTTTTTGAAAAGTCTGTCATTCCCCCTGAAACCGCACTGTTATGTTATGTTATGATATTCTTGACTTGTGAAGTAGCCCCTGGATATGCTATGCCCCTCTTGATTGTCAATAGCCAGCAGTTTCAGCCGTCTCTCGGGCTCCATTGTTACTGGTATAAGGCCAGCACACTGAAAACACATGTCAGGAGTGAGTGGGAATCTGACAGATGGAGCTCGATAACCTCACAGAATATCCCCTCCTCTCTATAGGGCTCAAGGACCCTCCAGATTAATCTTTCAGTCAGCACCTTCAGTCACATCCATATTCATGAGAGCCATATTTGAGTTTGATCACAGATCAGATGTCAAACAATGTTTGATGTCTGTTTGCATTATTATGCACATCTGAAGCAGAATCTAAAATCAGAATGAGATAATGAAAACGTCTCTATTTGCCATGTGTGACGGATTCCTCCAGATCGGCATCAGGTTGCTCAGAGGAGTGCGGGTGCCATGATTTGATGTTCTTGTTTTAAGACCTTGACCCCTGACCCCCACAGAAGCTCACCTCTGACACGCCATGGGGAGGCTTCATACTGTGGGCCAAGCTGCTGCCTAACTCTCACCTCCTTGGCTTTATTGCCTCGGAGAGTTTAGGGAGGGGGCACTGACATGGTTGTCACAACGAGTCCACTCATTCATCTGTGACAGGCAGGTCCTCGGGCTCCCCAGAGACTGCCATTTTGAACACTGAAAATTAGAGCCCTGGGGATGGCAGCTGATGAATGTAGACATGATGAACATTGTAAAATTGTTGCATTCAAATATATTTGACAAAATATAAATCACAATTTGATTATACAAAATATCCACAACTGATGTAACAGTGTATGAAAACTTGTTAGCAAGCTAAAAACACATGGCAGAAGTGAGCGGGAATCTGACAGAGGGAGGACCTGCACACTCAATAGAGAGGCAAAACTTTGCTTAAAGTACCAGATAATTTGTTGAAAGTTAGCAAAAATTATGGTTGATAGTCAACCAGAAATAATGGATAAACAGTTGATAGTTAACTAACGTAATGAATAAATGGTTGAAAGTTAGCTACAAGCAATGAGTGATCAGCTAGAAGTAAGAAAGCTAAAAGTAGTGAATAAATGGCTGGATTCCTTGTAAAAAGTAATGGTGACAGCTAGCTTAAAGTACTGGATAAATTGTTGAAAGTTAGTGAAAGCAATGGTTTTTGTGTTAGCTAAACGTAATGGATAAGAGAGATAAGAGATATGGCAAAAGGAGGCTAATTGATAAATAGTTAACACTTAGCTTAAAATACTGGATAAATTGTTGAAATACTTTGCTAAAAGTAGTGGGAAAAGGTTGATAGCTAAATGAAGGAGGCTAATTGGAGGCTAAATGAAGAAGGCTAAAGGAGGCTAATTGATAATTAGTTAATACTATAGTTAATAGTTAATACTTAGCAAAAAGTAATGGATAGCATACATGTTTGAAATAAGAGTAATGGATAAACTAGTTGCTAAAAGAATGAAAAATGGTGAAAAAGCTGAAAGTAGCAGATGGATGTTATATCTATATAGCAATATATAACAAAAAGTAATGCTACTCCCAGTTGTAGTAGGCTATGAATGCAAACTTGACTAACAGACTTGTTCCACTGTATGAAAAAAAATATTCTAACAATATCCACTTTTACATAAATTGTAGTGTTAAATAGCATCTAGTTTAAATTCAGTTCAGATGAACACATCTGGAACGTGACAGGCGATGTCAGGAAACCTATCTCTAATTTTTGAGGATCAAACATAATAGTTGACACACACACAAAAAGAAACTTGCATCCAGTGTACTCCCACACACCGGACAAGGCTAATAACAGAGACGCAGACCCAAGACACATTGCCCACCCATTGTAACCACCCCCGAGCTGAGACATGTCTGTGATTAAAATCTGCGTCCCTGTGTTTGCATATGGGAAAACCTGCTGTCCAGACAGCAAAGTGAGCGCTCTGCTCCCTCATTACCCTTGAAGGAGGCTCATATGGCGAGTGGGTGATATTAAAGTGGAGGAGGTTAAAAATGGCTTGGAGCCAGCGTGTGCTGCATCGTCTCTGACCAAGTCTGCAGCAGTTAGGAGCACGCTGACCCAGATGCTGAAACTGGCCTGGACAGCAGAAATGTGTGACAATAAATCATATCTGTGCAAAATCTGTTGCAGTTCAAACCAGTTCTCGTTTTCTGTATTTGTAAGAGTTTTTTTTATTATTATTTAATCAGAGACTCAAAGAGAAGTATTCCCCTCTGTCCTTAGTGGGTTCACTTGGGTTCTCCGGTTATTTGTGCTGTTCCTCCTTGGAATAGAATCTGATCCCATGCTGTGATATGAAGCTGTAGGTTAGTGCAAACTGACCTCTGGCTTGTGAGAGAGTACACACACATAAACACTCTTTAATTTGGTGGTGAGACAATAAAGGGGTAAATCACACAGGCATATCAGGATCTCTGCAGTCAGGCTCGAGTCCCATTAGAGTGTTTCTATCCTCCTCCCTGGTTGCTCATAATTATGTTGTTAGCCTGCCATTAACCCGGGATCGGTGATTATTAACTGACCAGGTCAGCGCCACAGACGGGAAGAAACTGAAATACGCCTGGTCACACTTGGTTCATGATCCCCCCGTTGATAAAGGCCAGAGCAACAAGAAATAAGCTTTGATAAAACATGACACATGATCCTCAGGCTTGTCATGTGTATTTCTAAAGGTCTTTTAGCCTTTAAAAAAGTCTCTGGCTAAGCTCAGCAACACATCAGTGCTGTGTGATGCACAGTAAGATGGAAAACTGCTCCAATTGCATCCATTTGGTTAATTATGTCCGTTAGATTTTGTTGAGCTTGGCCTTTTCCTAGCAGAAGTCTGATCTTGTCCAAGTGAGACAGCCAGAGATGCACTTACTGATTACACTGGTTGCCTATAATGCACCATGGGGTATTTGATAGACTGAATTCATTTGTTAATTAAAAACTGCACTCACTCGACACAACATACAACTACAAATATTAACACCAGATGAAAGGTGGACTGGCTCTTCATACACATCAGGCTACATATTACTGAGAACCATCTTTTCAAAGCCAATTTAAAGATTCGCTCTGATGTGACCGACGACTTGGAGGATGATTGTTCTATTTTGCTGCCGCTGACTAAACAAATGTGTTTTTACATGACAGGACAATCCCAGCTCAGTGTCCACTTACTAGCTTTTCCCACAGCTTTAAACGTATCTTCATCAGTGGATGGAGTTTACAAGCCCAGTAGCTGTTACAGCTTCACCCACAGCACTTTCAGGACTGCTCATCTGTGTTGGCTTGGTTTAGCATGAAAATTCTACTGATTTTTTCAAGGTCAAATAAGAACTTCCATGTTCAGCTTAAAATGTGTTTTGATATTTTTGCGAAACTCCTTTGTGTTATCTTATAGAATAAAATTGCTTTTATTTATTTAACAAATCCCCTGTACAGAAACCAGCAGTGAATGGAGACTATAACAAGTAAACACTTTCCTGCTGCTGCAAAAACTTGCCAGTGTACCAAGTGTGTATTAATCCACAGCTAAAAATAGAAATATTTTAACATCAGCGTTATCCTTTAAATGTGAAAAAAAACAAATATCCTGTTTTAAAGATACCCTAAAAATAAGGTCTCCATACTAGCTGACTACAATAGTGTGCGTTTAATGTAACGCATGTGCCAGCTGACAGAAGCACACGACCATATAAATTTTTCAGCAGTTACAGTGCATCACGTCAGCTCAGAACACATTCAGTACATACAGTACGCATGCATCCATATAGCAGAATAAAAGCTGAGCATGAATAAATCCCGTGGGACGCCGGTGCCGGCATCCCCTGTGACCTCACGTGATGAGGAAGCAGATTTTGGCTGCTGCATGCTAATGGAGGATTAAGGTTTAGTTAAAGAGCCTTCTCTCTCTCTCTCTCTCTCTCTCTCTCTCTTTCTCTCGCTCTCTTTCCACATGACCTTTTAATTATTGATTTTCATCTCCTAGGCCTCATCTCTCCCCTCATCTCTTGCCTTCCTCCCCTCTATCGCGCTGCTGCTCCCTTTCTTTTTATCTTTTCTGGCTCACACATGAACACACTTCTTCTTGTCTTTTCTCTCCCACTCGCTTCTCCCTCCTCTGCCTCTCCCTGACTCGTCTCCATATTGAAATGCGTGGCTGCTGGCCGCTAGCTGCAGTGTCAGCAGGGGGGAATGGGGAAGGTAATTCATACCCGGCTGTCACCCGGGCTGGAGGTGAGTGAGCACACCTCGTCCCTAAGGAGACAGCCAGAAATGAGCCCAGCAGAGGAGCTCAGAGGCATCAATAATCCAGCACCTCTCCCTGCGCTAACAACAGCCTCTCGCAGTCTCATTAAACACATGCTCCTCGCGCTGCCATATTTGTACAGTCGGAGCTCAGATTGAGATGAATGGGATATCTCTCTACATGTGTCTCCCCTTCAGAGTACACCCCCGCAGTTGTAGGTGTGAATGAATAACATTGTTTGGTTAAAACTGCATATTTCATCGCTGCGATAATGCAGCAGCCCTCTTGATGAGATGCGACTCCTGTGCAGGGATGTCAGCTTGTGGAAAGCCCTCCACGAGTTTACACCCACGAGAGGTTTGGGTATATTTTCCACAGAGCAGTAGGCCAGCCCTGTGGGATGCTTCTGTAAATAGGCTGTCACAGCTCTCACTGGGGCTCTATTAGGAAACCTAGGAGCACACACACACAGAAAAATACAGCTACACTCCCAGTGATAACTACACAAACACGCAGACAAACACACAGAGATGAATGCGCACATACAAATGCACAGATAACTTCTTCGAGAATTAAGAAAAACGGAATTGATTTTGGCTTACTGGCAAGTCTTTTAGATTCTAAAAATTGGTTTTGGAAAATGTTTGTATAAATCCCAAAGCTGTAATTGGTTTTCAACCCCTGGAGGAGCATGCAACTGCAATTTAAAACACCAACATTGGAGTTAAAAGGTTTTCACCACTCAGTGATAATATGCACACGTATTAACAGACAAAAGGAAATACATAACCAAGCAAACCTTTATTACATCCATTCCTTAACCTCGAATCTTTAACTCAAAGCTAGCCCTAATTCTAACCTTAACCCTAAAAAAGACAGAGGCAGTCAAGTGCAATACAGAAACACAAACTAACAAGTGTCCATGTCTGCCAGGACGCTGCCAGGATACAGACACAGTTCAAAATAGGCATTTACGTACACCCACCCCCAAAATGGCTCCCAGCTCCATTCCTCCTCTCTGCATGGCCCTCGGGATAATTCTGTCCAGGGTATTCTAGGAATCTGTCTCAGGATAAGATAATCCAGGAACAGCTGCTCTCTAATTTTAAGTGGAGGGCCCGAGGATACGGGTGTCACGGAGGAAGCGGGGAGCCAGCGGACGTTAAAGTCATCAAAAAAGCTGCATGTTGCACGCGCAGGGCAGAATCTCATTTCACCACCGTCTCGGACACGCAGGACCTGGTCTCAGGGCAAGGGCTGAACTGACAGTCAGCTCATGATTCACCCTCAGACTTTTATCTATTGTCGCCATGGCAACAGCACCTGCAGACAGATGAAACCACACGCAGTGTCACCTCAGATACACATTCTCTGTGCTGTGAGTGCGTGATTGATGTGTGTGAGTGTGTGTGTGTGAGCAGGTCAGTAAAGAGGCACTTGTTTTTGAGTGTTTGTGGTTGTGTGTTTGCACATCTATCGATCATGCAGATAATCAGCCGTCGAAATCGTCATCAGTCACTGATGTCTGCATCATCCTGCTGGTTAGAGCTGCCGTGTCAGTCATCATAAGATGTTGCATAAGATACAGCTGGTTCATTATTGTGCATCGCTACCAACCTATTGATGTACTGAAATGCTTTGGCAGTGCCGGTTCTCTTCCCTTCATGTCAGTAGAGCTTTCGGGGATTAGTATTGACATATGCATTTGCAAATTCTTACGTGGAGGTCGCACAGGCCATTGTAGAGCAGCTCCAAAGGCGGGTGTACATGATCCTGTGTCTGCAAACAGCCAATGCTGAAGGGTCTTTAAACAAGAAACTGTAGGGTGCTGTCCTGTGGATGACCCTGACCTCCGGTGCCTGTGGAGGAGGGCAAACGCGAAGGGATGATTGTATCAGCAAGAGCTCAAAAATAACAACTGTGTTTATGCCCAGAGTAAAGGCAGGTGTATCATGTAACACACCTACAGGGAGTCTGACAGCTGTAAAATGCAATGCATATAATGTATCCATGCAACAAATACTTTAACAAAATGTTGTTGATGCTTTGACAGAAGGGTTGGCTGTACGTCTGTTTTCATGATTGGATTGCAATAGGTGTTCCTGTTATTTTGTCCATCCTCTGCATGTGCAGCTGGATGGAACCATAGTTACAGACAGTCACAGTGATGATAACTCCATGCGTATCCCTTCCCCCCCGTGTGAGAGGCTGGTTTCTCTTTCTCTTCATCAGTGGATTTTGGATAGGTTTAACTACTCACCATCAGTGTAAAATTGTGAGTCTGGATAGGAGAGTTTGCTTGCTTCAAAGGACCATTGATCTATTTGACATTTATTTTGTAATAATTTCAAATGTATTTGGTAATATGCACTACAGTATGTTGAATTCTTACTTAATCTTACAGATTGGCCTTGCATCAAAGTCCCATGTTAATACCTTTATCATTTAATCTGGTATTATACCACCACTGGCGCATATTTTTAAACATACTTGCTTTTATTTAAATGACCACAGTCTAACTGACAGACAGCAAACCGTGGTGATGTATAAGAGCACTGGTTCATTTCAGATTTTTCAAATATAATGAAGCCGGCCCACAGCTCCTCTTTGCTCCTGAGGCCCTGCAGCAGTTTAATCTGGCCCTGTCCGTGTTGTTTCAGACATAATCATGGTTTACATTTTGTCCAGCTCCACTAATCACTTCTTCCTCCTCAATTGCTTCAGGTTGGTTTGACCCCTTGGCTGAACAAGGTCAGTGATATTTCCTCAGCAGTGCCTGTCAGCAGTCTGCTCTGCCTGCACGGTGAGCCAGCAGTTGCAATGTCAGATCAGGCGTCAAGACTCCTATAGGCCACCGGCGGAGCGTAGTAGTGGCGTGATGGATGTCCACCCTGCCAACTCCTGCTGAGAACGCTGAGTCATTCTACGCATTCCCAGCATTCAGCGGGATGCTGCACCGGCTTCACTGGCCCAATTATTTATCTGAGGGTCAAAGTCCACAAATAGCTCGGCCCCCAGTGGGACACAATATGCTTCATCCTGCTTTTTACTGGCCTGGTCTGGTGGTTCGTTGTGTGTGAGGAACCTGAATGAACAGTTCACACCTTTAATAACCAGAGGATCAGATCAGATCAGGGAAGTGAGTCACACAAACACACCAAGATGTGTCCACCTCTGAAAGCATATGGAGGAGTTTAGGTTTTTGGTTTCCAGACTCCATCAGAAGAAAACAGAGTAATAAATACAGCTTTGAACTTGAGAGCTTGGAGTCTGTTTCATTAATCAATGCCAGGGGTGCTGCTGGCTGTGCATCTTTCTATTCCCTCCCCAAACACCTCAGGGAGGAATCGGGGAGGGAAACGTTTTGAGCTTTTCGGGTCTCCTGCCGCATTGGGTGAATTCAAATGAGCGAGGCAAGTTTGGGGAACTTTTGGAGAAACTTCACCAAAATGACACATCTGACAAAGAAACTGAATTTGTATTGTGATTTCCTATCGAGCTCTCATATTTGAGACGCCGCTGCAGTTGGCTGCTGCGCTCGTGTTTGTTGTAGTTGGATCTCTCTAAAGACTGTGTAAGTATATGCCGTTCCTGCAGCAGCAGCAGTCACTCACGCTTATTTCAGTCAACATGATGCATACTTCAGGCCTGACAGCACAGCCAGAATCTGTTTGTTATGACAGCTAGTTACAGGCCTGTCTTGATATTTTGAGGCTGGAGCAGAAAACCTGTGCGTATATTCATAATTACATTTATAACATTTGGTGAGCCTACATTTCCACACAGCATAGATTTGTAGCATTTCCAGAACACCCGGATCTCTCCTTTCACCATCTGTCAAATGATGCCATCAGAATGGAATCGCACAGAAATGTGACACATTGGAGCTTTGACATGGAAACATAATAATTACAGTTTTTAAATTAATTTTCTGTATGAATGCGCATTATTTGTAAATATTACGTTTTAAATCTCACTGTAAGTTATAGGAGTCAAAAGTTGGATATGATTTGTATTCTCCACCAAGAGACTGAACACTTTTGAATTCTTCCCACAGCGTTCTCCCCTTTACATGTGTCAGATGCAGAAACCAGAGATGACATCTCCATACATTTTGCCTACACACTGTATCAAGTACAGGATATAAATCTCACACAGTGAAGGCACTGGAGTGGGAATCCTGGAGGTGGACAGGTGTGTTGATCCTGAGAGTGTATTGTGGAAATAAGCTTCTGTCAAAGCAATATCACAGCTAGAGAGAGCTCGAGCAGATGGCTGAAGTCAGTACGCCTTCAGGGGAGCAGCGTGCCATAACAGTCAGGCGGGAATCAGAGTGGAAGCTGCACATTTCCGTTGCAATGAATACAGTCTCTTGCTGGCTGATGGGTTTAAAATGGGATGCATGTTTTTTTAATCACAAAATGAGACGACTGTAACACAGGTGGTCCACAGGAGCAAACTGATGACCCCACAGCAGCTAAACCAACATACGTTCCAGATTCAGAGCAACCAGGTGCAGGAGGAATCTGGCGCTCATAGCTAAGAGGGTTTCATTTCAATGCAATGTGAAACCAAAACTTGGATGTCAAAATAAAACGCTGCATTATGGGCTAAAAATGCTTCCACAGGCATGCTTCACAAGGAAGCAAAATAAACACTGTGTGGTTGTGCATTTGGAAATGGAAAGCAGACAAGCACAAAGTGTAAATGTCTTCGAGGCAGAATTCACCCTTCTACTGTCACAGCTGCTGAGTCACCAGCACCCAAACTCTCTAAAAATGCAGTGAGAATGTCATTTCTCCGTGTTGACCCTGAAACTCCACTGACCTGTCGGGGTCGACCAAACTCATGCTGTGCCGCCAAACATCGTTCACGCTCACAGAGCTTCATGTTGGATTCTAATGGCGGTCCCAAAGTCTCCAAAGACAGTAAACACGTCGGGCTGAGTTTTGAGGAAGTGTGGATAAAATGGTGCAAGACGCTTAGAGGTGCAACAACAACAACAATAACAAAAAACTGAGAACAACAAACAAATAAACTATGAAAAAAATGTACAACCCCGTCTCCAGTGTGAAACACTGTGAAAAATGCAAATAGAAACAAAATGTGATGATTGGTGAAACACTGAAACCCCATATTTAATTAAAAATAGCACAAAGACAACCGATCAAATGTTGAAATGTTGAAAATGATGTCCTGTTTGAGTTTGATGTTTCAGAACAGTTGGGACGGGATCATGTTTACTGCTCTGCTGCATCACCCCTTCTTTTAACAACACTATGACATTAACCAACAATGAAACAATGAAATCCCCAATTTTTTTGCAAATTATACAAATTGTTGCACTATTTGTGGTGAACCCCTCCCCATCTTTACTTCAGAAAGACTCAACCTCTCTGAGAGGCTCTTTTTATACTCAGTCATGTTACCAACCTGTTACCAGTTAACCTCATTAACTGTGGGATGTTCCACCAGCTGTTTTCTTCTAGCATTTCACAACTTTTCCAGTCTTTTGTTGCCTCTGTCCCAAATCAAATACTAAATGAGGATGAGTTTCAGCTTTTGATCTGTCGTCTTTCTGCTTTCAATGTTTTGCAAATCACCACATTCTGTCTCTAATTACGTTTTACACAGTGCGCATACTTTTTTGGTTGTAGTTATCTTGCAAACATCATATAGCTTTGATTAAAACCTGCAAGCTGATACAGAATAAGCTAAATAATAAACATGACTGTGGAGGAAGATTCTTGTTCCTGCCAAAGTAAGCTTACGAATAAAAGGGGAAAGTGCATGTGAAGGGGTTAAATGTGGAACTGGAATGGAAAGGAATGCTAACATGCTGAGATTTAGCAGTTATAATGTTTACTGCTTTCACCATCTTAGTTTAGCTTGTTTGCATGCTTGTGTTGCTAATTTGTGTCAAACAGCTGCGGCTGATGATGATGATGATGTCATTAGTTTTGCGAAATTTGTACATAACCAACAACCTGTTGATATCCAAGTCTGTCATCATCCTAAAGAGCAGTGTGTCTCTCCTTCAGACCAGAAATGTGGGCTTTTCTTTTGTGCATGCGTCTCTGGCCCAGCCTCGCAAACTTACGGCAGGGCATCGCACAGAGCTGACCGTAAACAGGAAAGAGGCCGAGTGTCACAAACTGCAGTAAAAACTGCAGCCTAGAAGCATTTTCTGAATACGCTGCATGCACACATACACATACATACATGCGCTCCTCAAACCTGAATAACAGCGACCCACCCAACATGTCCTGATTGGAAAATGCTGCATAATTCAGAAGATCCAACTGTAAAGTGCTGTTTACATGACCCTCATCAATTTGAGAATATTGTGGACTATTAATGTGCATGTGAATGTAGTCGTTGCCACCTCCACGCTGCTAGCATGGTTGAAGCACAAGACACATTTTAGGACTGCACAGTCTACAGCTAGTCTACATGAAAAATAGGTAATTATAAGGTATATGTATTTATATCACAGTGCAACCAAGGCCAGCTGCCAGTCTCTGTCCTTAATGTGCCTGCCTGTGCTACTAATGAGCGATGCTGCCATGAGACTGAGACACACTACAAAGTCTGGGAGAGTACCACTCACCTGTCAAAAGGCTGCAGTTTCTTTATGAAAATATCATTCTGGTATTTAACTGTCATAGTGTGCACAAGCAAAAGACTGATCGTAGCTGTGTCTGCAGGATTACAGATCAGAGAAGGATATAAAAAAAACAGTAAAAGCTGAGCGTCTGATGCATAAAGGGAGGTTTTCTGTCTGTGAAGAGAGCTTTAGACGCCGCAAGTTGAAGGAACTGAGAGAAAATCTCATCTATTAGTCATGAGGTTTAGTGTGGACTAGAGTGTATCTGCAGAGCTTTGTGTAGGGCTGTGAGCGATTGTGCAGTGCTGCATTGCTCCACAGCATGTGCCCTCCCTGCTTGTATACCTCTCCCTCCTCTGCTCCAGATTCCTCCTGGCTTTGCTTAATAATGTTGAGTCATGAGGTGGGAGGGAGAGTCACCTCCCTCGCTCCTGGAGCTGCTGCACGCTCGTTTTGTGCTTTGAAGATGAAAGGTGGAGCTGATCACATTCATTTTGGGCTGTGAAGTTACATCCTTCCTCTCAAATTTACGGGGTGGAGTGAATTTAGTATAAGTCGCCAGAGTCGTGTGGCTTCAGACTTTTTATAAGATAAGGCCTCCTGTCCAGTGATGTTGATTTGAAACTCTGACAAGACGCTGAGGTCAGGAGTCCAAGTGCCGATTCTCCCAGAAAAATGTGACTGGATGCCAGAAATAAAGTCTGAAACATTTTATTCATTCAGTAAAAGCTGGAGGGGGCCATCATCCAACTACCTCATGTCTCATTCACATGGAAAAAACCAGAACAACATAATGAATGCAAACATGGCTATTGTTAGTTCCCAAAGCTGCCACAAAAAAACTTGCAACACAACCGGAGCTTCTGGTCTCACAGCCATTACATGGGTCCAGGAGGTGGCATATGTAATTAGCATATGTAATTAACCTTTGGACTAATCGAGCTACTAGAGCTGTATTTGTTTAACTGCTTTTATAGAGCTATGCTCTTCTGAATTGGCAAATATTGTCATCAGGGGATTATTTTTTTTGCGCCTTCCAAAAATGTGTGATAAGGTTTTGACAATAAAACTCCATTAAGTGGATAATTTCCTTCCATTCATGTGTAAACAAGTACATGACGACGAGATTTTGTGTTCATGTTTTGATGACGGTGGAGGAAAGTGCTTCACGCCATCAACCATCCAGTTTATCAGACGTCACATCCTCTGTTAACACGTGTAAAACCAAAAGAAGGAACACAAGTTATGCCATTATTGTCCAAAATGAAGACAAAATATCCAGCAAAAGATAAAGAAAATGTTACAAGCCTAAAGTTTGTGCTGATCAAAAGCTTGCTTCTTATCTCCCCAACTCCACCTAAATAATATCATTCAAATCAGTCTTCATCTATATTTTCAAAATCCAGTTATGTTTCTCCACTTGTTTATTCAGGTTTCTTCTGTCTGAGTGCACGCATGTGGAAGTGTTTTGGGGCAAGACACTGAATCCCAAATTGCCCCCGATTGCCAGACCAGCGCCCTGTGTGGTAGCTCGCTGGAGTCGGTGTGTGGGTGTATGTGCGAAGGAGCGGCAAAAAGCCCTGTAAAGCGCCCGGGATAAAAGTGATATATGGTGCTCATCCCTCCGGTTGAGTTCAAGAGGCTTGAAGAGTCCATGCAAAGGAGCACTGAAGCTGTTCTGGCAACCAACCATGAACCTTTAAGACCCATCTGCGGAGGGATTGGCTGGTTCGACTTGGCGTTGCCCTCACTGAGACATCAGAGATCACTGAGGATATACTGTATGTTTGTTTTCTAACTTCTGTGCAATGTGCTGCTCTTAAGATGATTATTCCTGTTGGATGGGATTGTTGAATTGTTTTAGACGACTTAGCAGCAGGCTTACATCCACTTCCTGTGCATAAATGCCACGTCACTCGTCCTGAGGCACAGCGGCTTGATTTGCCGCCCTGATCCTTCACACAGATGTCTTTTCCATGGCCTGCTGTAACATTTGCTCAAAGTCTATCTGGCAAAATTAGGAAATAGTATCATAACATCCATGGAAATTTCTCAAACTGCTCAAAACAGTCTGAATTATTGCGTCTCTGTTATTCATCCGTATGTGCAGTCCTATTTATGCCCAAATCCAGCACTGCTTGTGTGTTATGCTGTCACCCTCCTCCAAGCGCTGAAGCTCTGCCAGGAGGAGCATGTTTGGCCCCAATAACAACAATCAATAAATACTGAATGGATGGAGGAGGTGTAGATTGTGCTGCAGGAGTGTTTGGGCAGTTTCTGTGGATGTTTTGATGCTCTTTTCTGTCTCCATCAGAATCCGCTGTCACTGACGTGAATTGAAAGCAGCCCACAGGCACCGTTCTCTGTGAGGGAGCACACCTTTCTCCAGCCCACAGCGAGCGCCGGTTTGATGCTGAAAACATTTTGGATGGGGGAGCACTTCAAGTGTCATTCAAACGTTGTGCACGCTGTGCAGCAAAACTCGACTTCTCGAACGCTCATTAAAAGTGAGCGTGTTCTGGGCCCAGAGTGTGGACAGCCAGCAAAGAGCAGCTACAGTGTGCTGCCCAGCCACACACACACACACACAGTCATGCTTCCATCACTTTTGGGGACATTACATAGACTTACATTCATTTCCTGGAGACTTCCTGTAACCATAACTCAAGTCTTTGCTATAAAAATTTAATGATTTACATTATGGAGACTTACATTTTGTCCCCATAAGGAAAACCAGTTCCCCACAATGTGACTGTGTAATTAGATTTATGTCCCCACAACATGAGTAATATACTGTATGTCCACACACACACACACACACTGTTGCATAACGTGATGTGATGGTGCTGCTGGCAGTTATCGGCTGGCTGGTGCACAGACGCTGCTGCTGTGGGTCTGATCTGTCCGACATCGGATAAACACAAGGCTCACGTGGACGGCGAGGGAGGGAGCTTATGTGGTTGGAAGGAGAAATGTGCTGCTGTCACATGCTGCACTTTGTTTACATCTCAGCCAGCGGCACACACAGATTGTGTCTAATGACGGCCGGGCGCCATTGTTCTCAGAGCTTGAGTTAAACAAAAAAGTTTTTATGGATGTGAACACACACAAAAAATCTGTATTAGGACAGGAAAGAGGCTGTCAATAGATAATCCTCATACCAGGATCCAATAGCAAGGGTTGGAGTTTGAATACTCAGCGGTATGTCCAACTTATTCCACTGAGAAACACAAGTTTTGATGTCAGTAAACGGCAGCTACAGTTTAAAGTGGTGCACGAACACTTTGCCGGCAGCTGGCGTGTTATTCCCAGAGCTCGTTCCCTCTAAATCGCAGCTGCGAAAGACGGAACGGGGAGAGCGAACAGATGCTCATCATCAGCACAGGAATAACATGGAGCCCTGTTTCCAAGCTGATGACCAGCAGACAGCACCACCTTTAAACATCTGCCTGAACCCCTGACAGGAGGATGTTTTATGTGACAAGTAGATTAACCGCAGTTAAGATGCTGCGGCTGTCGGCCTGAGTGGAGCTGAAGTGCTGATTAAAGGCTTTAAAGGTAACTAATGAATGCATGAGGACTAGCATGGAAATATGATAATTAAATGACTAACCCTCTTTAAAACAAACTCGAAACACTGACTAAAAAATGCCCCCTCAAGGTCCTCTTACTCGCTTGTTCTGGAGCTTTTCACCAGATCAAACAGTCCTCATCAGCAAATGAGGTTCGCTCAGTTGCTGCAGAACAAGTAAGAGGCCCTTGAGTTGAATTCACCTTGAATGCTGAGAATTTCACCACAACTCCCCCCCCCGCCCAAATGTTCTCAGAATAATTGAGAGCTTGAACTTTTACAAATGAGACTGAGATATGTTTGAAAGGCCCGAAACCAGTAAGTGGACCTTGAGTCGATTGTTTTGTCCTCAGCAGTTTCCAAGATCCTAAGATGTCAGATTTAATCAAATATACAGACTTGTCTTTGTATACAAGCTGCATTTTTCTGTTATCAGGCCGAACAGAAGGATCATTTTCTTCTGTACATGTAGCTGATAAAAGGAACAAAGAAATCATGATTTTACCCTTATTATGACTCTGCTGAGTACTTATTCCCCTGCGTGCCGAGCACGAGGCCCAGGCTGAAGACAAGCAAGTTTCTCTTCTCTGAGCTCGTCTATTTGAAGAATTTCTAATGGAGAAAAGAAGAAAAAGCAACTTTTCACTGTTTAAAATATCTTTAATGGTTCAGTTGGTATAGGATTTGGAAGCATTAAGTCAAGACATGGTCAGCAGCCATACAAAACAAAACCAACTAATCAATGTCGACTGGGAGGAAAATAAAATAAGAAGGCAACACACACGCACTCAAAAAAAAAAGAAAGAAAAAAAGACAGTTAGGCAACGTCAGGTCATCACAGTAAAAAGATACATCGATCCTAGTCAAACTCAACAGCATGCTGAAAATCAAAACCGGTAGCACTTTCAATGATGATCACACACACTCACACACACATACACACACACATTCATCCATAACTTGAACGAAGGCTGCAGAACAACCCTGATAGGTAAAATGTACAGTAAGACGCCTTTTAGAGAGAGAGAGGAAAAAAAAAACAATGCATAGACAAATAGAGAATGTTTTAAAACAAAAGTAAACATAAAAAAGACGAATGTCTTTGTCGTAGGTGGACAGCGTGACACATCTGTTGGCCATTTACATTGCAATGATTGCTGAGGACATTCAAATCGAAGTTATTGCCAACAGGATATATGGATAACACTGTACCCATTGAAAAATGATTTTTTTTTTTCTGACACATTTTAAAAGAGCGAGAAGCTTCCACAAACGTCAAGAATGTACAAACAATGGTCACTGTGGCAAAGCTCCAAAAAGCCTCCACTAGAATGAACATTATAAACCACGAGGCAGACATGCTTGGCTTCAAAACATTACGTTACAATTATTTTAAGTTATACAAGTTAACAAACTGTACTTAAAACACATTAAATATTGAGCCTGTCACTAGAAAAACATGTCAGTTGTTAACAAATATTCATTTGAGCTATTCCAGTTGAGTCAATTAACACAGCGAAGGTTTTTATTTTTTTTTTTTAAATCACTGAAGGAATAAAAACATGGTTACAAAGTTTTCTTTTATCCATTGAAACAAACATAGAATCTCTGTGCTAAATATCAAAATGTATTTTTTGCAAATATCCCATTGATAATAGTGCAAGAGATACAGTACAGTCAGAAATAGCACATAGTTCTTATGTTTGGCCTCACGTGTTCAGTTACAGGTAGTTTAAAAATTAGAGTTTGTGTGTATTTTAGTGTGAACAAGGAGCCACTGTGGATGACATTAACCAGCGACTCATGATAGGATTTCACTATCTACTGGTTCTCCACCTTTAATGATGTGTTGGAGGAGCTGGGAGTCAATTCAGTAAACAATAAATTACAACTACAGCTTGTCTCTTATCAATTTTCATGTTAATTTTATCTTAGATAAAAAACAACCAAAAAATACGTACAATTGGCACAATCAATTCATTGTTGTGTTTTCCCAACTATCTGTACAATAAAAAAAGGTTTAACATGTCACAATAACCCAAAACCAGGTTCTGTTTGGGGAGAATGTGTACACCTGTGTTTCATGTGATTATAATCAGCTAGTGTCTTTAATTCTTATGCTTTCCTCGTGAGAAAAGCATTGTTGCACAAACAACAGCCTATGTTTCAAAATAAAGCAGCAGAAGAACAAGGGGGGCCCCATTTATAAAACCGTGCATAGATTTGACATGAGAAGAAAGCGGCGTACTCTCACCTGAACAGTTTTCCATTCAGAAATATCGATCATGTCATGATGTTTGTTATCCTGCCCTGCTGCCTCCCATAATCAGACATGAAGGAAGAATGGCAGGCCTGTTGTGAGTGCCAAGACATCAATCGGCATGTCGTTCTATTATTTGACCAAAACTGCAAATCCACAAAGAAACGCTATGAGGTCGAGTGTGAAATGTTGCAGATCTTGAGTCACTTAGACTTGACTCTCATGCTTTTGCGTATATTTATGGTTTGACTGATAAAGAGACGTCACAGCAGCGGGGAGCACTGCATGATCAGAGTGAGAAATGACTGGGAAATAAACATCAGCAAGATCGAGAGAACAATAACATGTTGTAGAGGTCAGAGGTCACCGTAGCTCACTTCACTGCACTTGATGTTGAGGTTCTACAACTGACTTCCTGCTGCAAGAAGGTGATAAATAAACAGGCCAGGATTTGATATAAAGTGAAATTAACTGTCTGACAAGAAGTATGAATACTTTAGATTTTATTTGACCACTTTGCCTGCGTGGTGGGTGCAGTATGCACCTTTCACGCCTCCTCCTATACACATGAAATGTTTAGAAATGAGGCCCCCTGTGTGACAGAATACAATAGCCTTTATAACACAACAGCTAAATCAAAAACAATTTCAGCCCCATTAGGGTAAGCAGAGATCATTAAAATCTGTCTCCTAACACGATCAATCATCACACTCACTGCTTGACCAAAACTCTATTTCTCTTTGCTTCAATCCGCTGCTGACAGGTCAATTCCTCCAGTGACCACAGCAGATGTAACACGTAACACTGCCTAAAGTCTCAACACAGACAAAATAATACAAAACCACCAAAAAAAAAACTGAAAAAAAGAAAAAAAAAACTGAAAAAATACTACATTTGAAATTCATCCACACAATCTGTGAGTGTTTTCACTGACTGCCTTGTTGCCAAGGCTTCAACCCACAGTGAAGCACTTGAGTGCATCTCTGGTAATGGTGTGCCAGCTTGTATGAGGAGGAGTCGGGGGTGGAAAAGGCTGGGGGAGAGCGAGGCAGCCACCTCCTGGTGTCTCTTCCCCTCCTCTTCCGTCCCTCCCAGGTACCCCTCCTCTCCTGAGCCCATCAGTGTCGCGTTTGTTGTTGTGGATCACGTTGTGCATGGCGGGACGGGGGTGGGGCCGGATGCGGAGGGGCAGAATGGGGGGCTGGGTGGGGGCAAGGGTCACTGGCGTCGATCCTCCGTCTCTGACCGTGAGAACGCCATCACCACATCTTCTGCACCTGAGGACCAACAGCAGAATGTCAGGTACGAGCTTAATTTAAATGACACAGATGGGGATATTCATCATACGCTCTGTCCTGAAACAAAGAGAAAAGCATCATAAAGGACACAACTGGACACCAAGAACTGTCCAATTTATTGTAACAGCTAGAGATGTTGGGAATGAGGGCTTTTAAGGAGAATTGAGTGTTATAGTGGAGAAATCTGATTCATAATATAACCCACACTTCCAGAAACGCGTTCTTATCGACAGACTGAAGACTTTCAATTTCTGTGTGTCACAGATGATAAATCAAGAGGTACAAGCCAACTGAAAATATGACTTTTATTCCAGTTGACTCGTCAACTGAATCTGGTAACTTGGTCAGTTTGAGATTTGGACAGATGTGTTCGTGTCCAGCACAGAAAAATTATATTTGCCTTCATGACTGACTGGAAATGTCTCATCTCTTTGCTTCAGATCAACACTTGTGTGACCTGTAAAGGACAGTTTCTGTCTAAATGTCAGACTGCCAAGTGAAGCGTGCACTTATGCTCACAGAAACACACAGAAGAGATTATCTGCATGCGGATACAGTTAGGCCTTGAAATATTTGGACAGTGACACAAGTTTTGTTATTTTAGCTGTTTACGAAAACATACTCAGTATACAGTTATATAATCAACATGGGCTTTAAGCTCAGACTCTCAGCTGTTATTTGAGAGAATTCACATCCAAATTGGAAGAATCAGCTTAGGTCAGATCAGCTTCAAAAATAGAGAGGTCAGATGAGACTTTGCCAAAAAAAGTCTGAAGAAGCCAGCCCAGATCTGGAAGAGCATTCCAGGAGAAAGTATAGAGAAGAATTGAAAGAGCTCATGATCCAAAGCACACCACATCTTCTGGAAAACATGGTGGAGACAGTGTGACGGCATGTGCATCCATGGCTTCCAATGGCAGCGGGCCACTGGTGTTTACTGTTGATGTGACAGAAGACAGAAGCAGCCGGATGGAGTCTGAAGTGTACAGGGATACACTTTCTGCTCAGATTCAGGCAAATGCAGCAAAGTTGATGGGATGGCGCTTCACAGTACAGGTGACCCCAAACATACTGTCAAAGTAACCCAGGAGTTTTTTAAAGCAAAGAAGTGGAATATTCTGTAATGGCCGAGTCAATCACCAGATCGCAACCCAATGGAGCATGGAGGTCACTTGATCAAGACAAAACACGAGGCAGAAAGACCCACAAACAAGCAACAACTGGAGCATTCTTACTACACTGCTTTTCCAGATCTGTGATCACTCAAAAAGAATTCAAGTGCTAAATATGAAGCGAGCCCAGTTTTCTCCAGGTCCTTGAATCCTGCAAATCCTGTCAGCTGTGACTATAAAGGCGAGAGGGAATACACGGCCATGAAAACCCTTTTGGTGCATTCAGGTAATTTCATCTCTTCCCCTGTTCACCTGTTGTGGAAAGCCGCCGCCTGCCATCGCAGCGCCCTGATGGGAGATATTGTGACGCGCTGAGTAGCCAGCTGACGGCAGCATCCTGCTCTCCCATGATAACGCTTAGCTCTGAGGCTTCAAAACCGCTCAATCTCCTCTGCTGTTGTAGTTCAGCGCTGCAAAGCACAAGATCGTCTTTGAGTAAACAATGCTAGACTGCAGCCGGTGATGTTAACCTCACTAAACTGTGGAGAAAAGAATCAATGGGCCCAAAGAAAAGAGAGTGAAACGATCTGCAGTATACAAGATCTGATTTCTCTCTACTCACTTTCACCAAGTTAATGAGGACCAGCCGATAATTTCCCTATCATCTGGGTTGAGTCGACTAATGGATCCTGCCAGCTACACAATAGGACTTTGTCAGCTGGCTGTTGTTTAACAAGGAATCATTCATTAGTCTGTTGCCAACTGTGATTCATCAAGTCATTTGGGCCTGCCAACACCTGCTGAGACAGTTTTTCTCTGATAAACGAATATACATTTCGCAATTCTATTTGAGTGAGATTAATCTAAATACACAGCGGCTCATACATCCAACTGTTCTACCATATAGGCCTCCAGCTTTTGGCAAGGACTTGCTATAATTTGAGCAATTCAGTCTGCAGATCCTCTGCAAAAAGACAGAGAGCTAAAAATGCTTCTGCCAGATGAAGTGGGAAAGTATTAAAATCCCTCTTGCACCGTCATGCTTGGCAGCCTGGTCAACTGCTGTTTCCTAATGGAAGTAAACTGATTGTGAAATATATGAGAGCACAAAGTACATTCAGCAACATTTCCAGTATCCTCATACCCTTAATTAAATATGTATCTATTAAAGAAGAGAGCGGCGAATGACAACTAGGTGCCACAGCCTACATAAGAGCATGGATTGAAATAAAAAACATTTGACAAGCTACTATCACATAAATATCATTAACACCATGTTCCACACCTTTGCAGAGGGCTGAGAAGAACTAATGGCACCTCGAGCATGTCGGCTATGAAAAAAAAAGAAAAACTCTCTCCACCACAGCCCTCAAGTGCTTGTTAGATTTAATTATTGTAGAGATATGAAAGTAGGCCAGGGACTGAGAGCTTCCACATGTATTTGGCACAATGGGCGGACCCTCCTCATCAGACAGCACAGACCCTCCAAACAGAATTTTGTGTTTCACTTGGCTATCTCGGCGGGGAAGATAATTAGCGCGCTTCTATTCGGGTCGTCGTGAGCTTGGTGAGATAGAGACTTTTGGGGGGGGGCCTTTTAATATGGACTTTCATGTTCCTCTTCCCACCGGAGCTCGCTGGCTTACCAAAATGAGGCTGTGGCAAAGAGGAAGCCAATAGGCCAAAGCAGCGCCGGGAGAGGAAACGAGAGATAGAGTGATAAAAAACAATATTGGTGGAGACAAGCTGCTCGACTTCAGTTAATAACATAAATCACATCTGCTTTGAGACAGCACGTACGGATAAAGATGCTTAAACAAGAGACAATTATGTAATACCGCACAGCAGGGAACTCCTGAATACCACTGCTGCTCCAAATGATGCTTTGACACATGCACTTGCAATAAAACCCGTTTATCACAATAAATGCCAGTCTGAATCTTTTTGTGCACGTGTGAGGAGTTCACCCTTATGTAACAGGCGGTCCAGAGGACGGACATGTCAGACACTGTGTAACTCGAGCCCGATGACCAACAGAAAACGCTCTCAAAATACATCCACAGAGCCAAGCGCACGCTGGGCTATATCTGTTTTACTTGAGCACTTTGCCTGAGAGTCATGTTCGGACCTCACCCTGCCACACACAGACACACACACGCGCAAGCTCAAATCAGCACGGTGGAAACTTCAAGTCCCTCAAAGCTGTTGCCTAGCGACAGATAAAATCAGACTGCTCAGTGGACGACGGGCTGCTGCTGCCTATGAGCAAAGATCTTTTAGGCTGTTTCAATGCGGCTCTGGCCCCTCCCTCCACTGTGCACTGATCCCCTCCTCACCAGACCTGATGGGGGCCAGCAGAGCGGCTCCGGAAGGTGGATTACATAAAGTACAGCAACAACAGGCGTGTCATCCGATTTGTCCTCCATAAATACTTTTAAAGCAAAAAAAAAAAACCCTCATTCATTACAGACACGGTCTTTCCAGGACAAAAGCACAGAGGTGAATGAACTATTTCAAAAGAGTTTTTTTTGTCAAATGAATAATGCTCAGAGATCATGAAATGAAATCAGAAAGAAAGAGAGCAAATGTTCATGAAGCCAGGTCGCATTCAAACATATATTTAAATGAGACATAAATTCAAACACATGCAACATGCTTCAGTGCTAAAACAATTAATGCTTTGATTGATCAAACTGATGGAAAATGTGGGTAATAGATCAGTTGTCATTTATCAAGCAGAAATCCCTGACAGTTGATCTTTAGGTTTAGTCCCAGAGATTAATGACTAAATAATCATTAGCTGCAGCTTTAACCAAAAGCCACCAGAACCACAACATCCATATATTCACCTGAACTCATTCACAGGCAAGCAAAGTCTTTCTTCACACTTCTGAGAGACTAGAAATCAATACGTGGTTGAGAAAAGCTACTGTAGAATTAACAAAATATGTACAATGTTCCACTGAAACCTCTGAGGATAAGCTGTGAAATGAACCTGAAGGGAGTCTGTTTGAAGTTCCCTCGACTCCCTTCGCTCTGAATAAACACAGGCAGCCATATGAAGACAGCAGCGCTGCAGCGATGGAGCACAGGGTTATTTGTCAGAGCAGCAACAGCATTTGAGGTCACAATCTGTGCAGGGTCAGCTGAGAGGATAAAGACACAGGACCCCCCCTCACGAAAACGACAGCAGGGGCGGGTTAAGAAGCATGACACACAACGGGGGTGTGTGTGTGGTCCAGCTCGACATGTTGATGTCAACAAACACAGCGGGTCTACTTTTACACAGTGCATTTAAAGAACTATCTGCTATTTACCAGTCACAAACTGATTACTGAAGAATAAAGTCCCTTCACTTATCTTATAGCTTAATGCATGCATTTTATTTTATTTTATTTTTCCATCATGTTCAGACCTCTTCACCTCATACTGCTGATTGATTATTATTTTGCCGGTATTTTACATTGCTGCTGTTTTTTTCCCCCCAGATCTCCTGGTTAGCTAAAGGTTAAAAGAGAATCTAGGACTTTCAGTCCATTTGTCTATTCTAATGAGCTGCAGCTAAATGTTTGTCATAATATTGCAAATTATAAAAGAGATTAAAAAAGATGGCAGTGTTTTCCCTCAATTCTGTGTTATGTAGATTTTCAACAGGAAATGCAAACCTAAAAAAATTCTAATTAAGTGTGTATCATGCAAATGAATGATTCCACGGAGAATGTCAGATTTGTGCAACAGTTAGCTCTTCACTTCACACGGTGATATTTCCAACATTTAACAAGCTCTGAAATGAGGTTTAAGCAGCAGCGATGTTTCCTCTTCTAAATGGGTCCTTTAAAGATGGATTCGATGAATCTGACATTTTATAGGCCACATCCATAAAATAAATTAGAGTATAAGGCAGTCGATTTTCAGGGAGGAGGCACAGAACTTCAAATCAGGTTTGTTTAAAATCTTGGTTTCTGTTGCCAATGGAGCAGAGATCATTAGAAAGAAAATTGGCTGATTCAGCAGATCCGAGTTCCTACACTGATTGTCTAGACAACCACATTTGGGTTAGGGATGAGAGCATATTTAAGAAGCCTCTGTGTTTCAGTTAGTCGTGTAGACATGGCACTTCATAACTCTGTGTCTCTGGCTCTGATTCTTGCTGCAGTGAGGAACAGGATAAAGCAAGAATCGATGCCACTCTGCCCTGGCCAGACGCCAAACAAAGGCAGGTCCTCGCTCTGTGTCACATGCCTTTCACTCTAAAAGGCTGGTTTAAGCATCGCTTGATACTGGAATTGTAACACAGACAAAAAGAAACAACACTGTGTATTGATTGTGCAGGGCTGCAGTGATATCTGAAACAAGAGAGGCCATATTTCAGTAGGAAGGGATGGGTCTGGCAGAGAGAGAGGCTGGAATATCACACTCTGGCTGTGTAATTAGCACTCCAGCTTGCCTCCAGGCCCCCTAATGACACCTGCTTCAATCTACCGATGCGGCATGTCGCAGCAACACCAAAGCCCACAGGGAAGCTTGGCTTTCCTGGGACAACTGAGGTTGCTATGGCAACGACTCCTCATCTATCCTCCTTTGTTGAGGCTCTCAGACGTCCTTCTGGGAGGAGTAAACTTTCCTCGTCAAATCAGACAGTATGACAAGTCCTGAGATTGCTGGCTTTATGTGGGTCTCTGACAAACTGCATTGTTTAAAGTGACATGATGTCAGTTACACAAAGCCGTGAATAAGAGAGTTAAACGGGGAAGAACAACAGCCTGATTGTCAAGAAAAAAAACTCAGACCTCCCCATATTATGTTGCAACTACTGCTCCACAGAGAGACACATTTATTATTCAGTATTACCCAAAAAAGGAGCAATTTACACCAAAACAGAGCCCCAAAAAGCTGGGTTTCACTTAATGAGTTCACACTTCATTTCCAACGACAATAACAATGTTTAAACATAGCATACAAAGTCCTGCTCGCCCACTGTCCTCCATTCGCCCACTGTCCTCTGTTCCTCTGTGCTGCCAAAATTCAGCGACATCAAGGTATTTACAGTGAGAAGCTGAATGGAAAAAATAAATATATATATTCTCAGCTCCAGAGCCTTTGGCAGAGAATTCCTCTTTGGCCTGATTAAAATTGCAAAACAAAAATCTTCATTTGCATGTATGGTAATCAGCCAATTAAAACTATCTGAAATGCAAATTCAGTGACCCATAGACTTAAAAGAAATATGAGTGGCAACCCCAGAGTGGGTTTTCTCTTGTTTCTGACAAGGACAATGCACATTTGGGGAATGATTCAGGATTCCCAATCAGGCCTATCAGATGTGATGAACGATGACAACATTTATGGATAGATAGATTAGACTGCAACACCTACAAATGTGTTTTCTTATCAGAATATTCTGAGCTGACAACAGCAACGATGTTATCCATTGGTCACAATAGCTTCTGTGTGCTCTCACAATTCCCTTGTATTTAGTGTTTCCCGAATACGGCCTGGCCTTGACTTAGAGTATTCAATACTGGATCGTGTCTCCACTACGCCATCGTGCCCTTGGCGTTCTCTAAGCATGTCGCCACTCAATCGATGCGCCATGTCTGACACGTGACACTTTCGCTCCATGCTGAGACACCTTGAGGACGCTGGTATCAGAGCATCCTGCATCAGCAAGTTCAAACTGTCCTCTGTTTCAAACTGCTGTGTCTGGACAGTTGCTGAAAAATCTCCACCTTCCCCCAACGGTGACTCCAGTGCTATTACACTTTACAATTTAACAATATTCAAACAATACATATTTTATAAGGAGTGACAAAAGATTGCATAAACCTTTACAGTAGCAGACTAAACGGTATTACTTGACAAGCTGAAAGGGGTGAGTCATCAACTCTAAATTATTACTCTTCAAAACAGCTAGCTGAGCAGCAATGATAGAAAACAATGTGCTTTTTCAATGATTTTAATATCTCAGAATGATATAATTAGAAATGACCATCACTGTGACATCACACAGTGACATCACGCACTGTGACATCACACACTGTGACATCACACACTGTGACATCACACACTGTGACATCACACACTGTGACATCACACACAGTGACATCACACTGTGACATCACACAGTGACATCACACAGTGACATCACACAGTGACATCACACACTGACATCACAGTGTGACATCACACAGTGACCTCACACAGTGACATCAGAGATAACAATATCTCAGAATGATATAATTAGAAATGACCATCACAGTGACATCACACAGTGACATCACGCACTGTGACATCACGCACTGTGACATCACACAGTGACATCACACAGTGACATCACACAGTGACATCACACAGTGTGACATCACACACTGACATCACAGTGTGACATCACGCACTGTGACATCACACACTGACATCACGCACTGTGACATCACACTGTGACATCACACACTGACATCACACACTGACGTCACAGTGTGACGTCACACACTGACATCACAGTGTGACATCACACAGTGACCTCACACAGTGACATCGGAGATAACACAGTGACATCACAGTGACATCACACACTGACATCACACAAATCACGCTGACATCACACACGGTGACATCACACACTGACATCACACACGGTGACATCACACACTGACATCGCACTGTGACAGCTGGCCAAACAACAACAAACGGCTGCGCGTCCACGAGTAAACGGCAACTGGTGGTGTTCTTGTGGACAATGTTCATCGATGACAACAGAGGAGGAATGTCTCTGTTGCTCAGAGTGGGACTTGCGGCCAGGAGATACGCGTTTGTTGTTGTTTGGCCAGCTGTCCCTCTCTCTGCCTCCGCATCCTCCTTTCAACCAGCTCCTCGTCCGTGTACTCCGGCTCAAAACGGTAAGGACGTCCATCATAAACAAAGTCATCGTCCACCACCTCAGACTCGGAAAAATATTCATCCATTTGGTGAAAAATAACAGTCGCAAACTACAGCTAAACTAGCCGACCGCCGCAGAGTTAGCCGTGCTGTGTCTGGTTGCTCGCAGCGCGTCGCTCGAAAATGACATCATCCACGTTAGAGGTAGTTTCCTCGAGACGCTGTATATTGATAACATGCCACCACGGGCTCAGAGGGGAATAGCGCCAGCATATCATAACAAAATATTGGAATATGAACGAGTTTCGCCGCAGATTATGCGTTTATAGAGGACTCACGGATGCCCCGATTACTCGCATTATACGGATATACGCGCCGCTCCTCTGGGGCTAATTTCTTCAAAACGACTCCAAATGCCACCAAAGTTGTCTGGGTGTCTAATGGTCGTATCTAATGCAACAAATAAAGTCCAGGTTGTAAAAAACGAAAGTTATCCTTTAATGTACTAAGCTCAATAACAAATCGGCAGCTGATTTGAGAGGCAAAATATGGAGCATTTTCCGTACATTATTTTTAATTTGTTTGGAGAGAACCAAACACTTGGCTGGCAGCAAAAAAGACGAGAAAAGTTAAGAACAACGCTGGACCAACAGGAGGAGCGATATTAAGACACAAAAGACTTGAGGACGCAGAGATTGACCAGATTGAAGCCGACAGACACGAAAAAAACACCAAGAGAAACACAGCATGGAAGATCGGTCTGCTAAAAGACTGCTGAGTGGAGACAAAACTGGAGTCAGATTTTTTAATGTCTGACGCTGAAAGCAGAAATCAGCTGATGCAGGACTTTTATCCATCAGTCCGAAAAAATAGCGGTAAACCAAACTCTGTCTCCAGCTACGTCTCTCACAGGTCTGGGATATCCCATCACTTCTCCACATTTGACATGATTTCGCTGAATATCTGTAAAGAAATAAGTTTTCCTGCCGGCCTGCGCACGGTGACAGGCGGTTGCTACGCAACGTACGTGTTTACTTTCAGAGCCGCTGCGCAGTGAGAGCGGTGACAGGCGAGAGTAGACTCATTTTAAATCAATAAAATATGTTTTAATCAGTATTTTGTGTCACAATATTGAATGCTTTATTAGTAAGCCGTGTTCTAAGCGGGATAACGTATAGTGAGCAGTTTCCTACGGAGAAGCTTCGCGTCGGGCTTCTATGTCATCCTGAAGGAAGATACATGATCCCTTACTTCGACTTATCTATGTAAACAAACTGAAGAAGGGCAGTCCATAGTAAGTCAAGCACCATCACGTCCATGATTAAATCTTCAATAACCTGAGCCCGTGGGTCATCTTTGGCAAATTTCTTGGACTTTTCGAAAGCCTCGCCGTCGCGTAAGTCCCGGTGGCTTCTTTGCGGCTGCCTTGCTAACGTTAGCGTCTTTAGCAGGCCGGCCGTCCTCATACGCTTTCCAAACTCCGTCAAAGCGGTTGTTATGTTTCAGGTGACTGATCAGGTATTAAAGCTCGTGCAATGTCTCGCTCCTAGTGGAACTCGCTTGGATCATTTGTTACGAACAACCAGCGAACAATCTTCTTCGGAAACTTTGAAGAAGTCTGAACTCTGTTTTCATAAGCACGCTGTGCCGCATGCTGCATTCAAGGTGTA
Source organism: Chelmon rostratus (assembly GCF_017976325.1). Classification (NCBI taxonomy): domain Eukaryota; kingdom Metazoa; phylum Chordata; class Actinopteri; order Chaetodontiformes; family Chaetodontidae; genus Chelmon; species Chelmon rostratus. Next base: position 10,498,739 of record NC_055667.1, on the reverse strand, counting down.
ACGTACATTCCCACGTTCCTCGTTTGCCAGTCGTTCTTTTGGCCAATTTAAGTCCTAAGTTCTATTTTTTGTGTGTAACAAGTGAAAAAATTCTGCGAATATTAATTCAAGTCAGCAACTAGCAAAATTATGACCAAGTTAACGAGTTGTTTTCTGGCATGAAGGGGTATTCTTGATTTTTCCCAGTGAGAGAGTTTTTCTGATTATGCCAACGTCACTTGAACGCAGATAATTATCGTGCATCCCTAGATGTTAGGTATATGTGTGTGTTATCGGGTATCGGCCTTTAGGAGCTGAAAGTTATCGGTTATCAGTATCGGTTTTAAAAAACAGTTATCGTGCATCCCTACTTTTTATCACAGCTGCTACCAAACCGATATACACTATTACCATAATAAGCCTGTGCAGGAGAGGAGTTGAGGTTAGTTTAGGCCAGGAAGAAAGGTGGATTCAACATCTACAGCTCAAACAAGACACTTTTTAAAAACTATTTTTACTCAGTACAAAGTGGAAGACATTATTCTTTAAATTGTCTTTCTTGCGACTGGGAAATATTACTCAAGCTACCTGTACAGAAAAAAAATGAAGCTACAACCTCAGTGTCTGCTGCAGAGATCAGCCGGGCCTGTTTGAGGTCTGAAGGTGGAAGTGCTGCGAGCAGACACACTAATGATACAAGATCACACACAGACAAACAACCGCTGCCAGGAAAAGTGTGGGCTTCTCACAGAAGGTGCTGTCTTGCTGCAGTACTGTGTAATGGTCAACCACAGGGAGCACAACCAGATTTACCTCCACCAGCCAGGTCAGTGCAATTAACACACTGGAATTCAATCACCTCAGAGGCAGAGTCCACAAAATTTAAGAACAGAATCCACACAATTACCTACATATATTATATTGGAAAAGGAATCAGATAAAATCTTACTTTGTATAATTTCACACAGGTAATCTGCTATTTGAAGTTTGTACTTCATTGACGGTATGCTTTATTAAGAAGTGACACAATGACTAGTTGCGATGCAATAAAACATTTCCTTTCATCTAGTTTTCCCCCTTTTGCCAAATAAGATCAAATAGTGGACTTGTATATAACTGAACCTCTTCACACCAACTCAAAAGGATCCCCCAACATGCTGATACCTGCGCTGGCCTTCAGCGCAGTGCTTAAAGTGGTTAACTCTCAGCTTTCTCCACAATGTCCTAATCACAGTACTTTAGATTAGATGCAGACAACAAATAATTAATTGACACACTGAGGAGGTGGCAGGCTGCCAAATGACACTAAATGTGTGTGTGATGTATAATGCATACTCGAAGCACCTTTCACCAGTCATATTCATCCATAATTGATGAGGCTCTTCCACCAGTATTGACACAGCACAGACATGGAGTCCTGTATATACTAAAGGGTATGAAGTAAGAGAATGAAGGTAGGCAGCGATAACTGACAGCAAGTGTGTCGTTGTTTAAACTGCGTGACTTAAAATCAGTGCCAATTTCAGTTTTGGTGCAGCGCTTTTAAAGACGCAACGCTCCACATTCTTCATAGTTAATACAACGCTTTTGCTGTTCATGAAGAAAAACACTGTAATAATGCAATCGACACTGCCCATGATGCAATGACCCACATTAAAATTTCAATGATGCATCCCATATTGCAGAATGAGGAAGAATTTATGACAATGCAGTTTAATACCCTGCAGGTCAAAACAAAGATAATAAAAAACAGCAGGGAAGGACAAAAAGACAAAGTCATTGTTCCTTATACCTGCATCCTTAATTCCCTGTATAATCCATAGACTTAATCCTTCTCCAACACAGAAAATCACAGATTTATCAATTCAAACAATGCTGACTGTTTTCTTGCAGAGGAAGGACACAGACAAGGACACATAACAGTTCACTATAGGTAAACTGTCGCAAGCAATTTCCCCCTGACTTAAAGCTCCCCTGAGGGACCAATATCATAAGGGACAGAGCGAGGCCTGGGCTCCAGCAGGTTTACCAGGAGGACAGCAGGGCTCCTGTCTGAAAGCCTTGTTTGGAACAAGCCTGAAAAGCAGCTGATAAGTCTATTACAGAAAATTCCTCTGGAGCAATTTGCAGCTGCTCTCTCAGGTAAGCAGCACCTCTACACGAACACCACTTTGTTTAATCTAGCACCCTCCTGTGGTTCAAAATGTGATGTGTGGAGGAGATATAGAAAGCTCAACAGCACCCTCTGGTGCCCTGAAAAAGCATGACCACCATAGGCAAGATCATATTACCAAGCAAATCAAGTCTTTTAACAGTATGAACAGTGATTTGCTTGATCATATAAACACACCAACATTGGAACTCGGTGCTCTATCTGTGCCCCTCGTGAGAAGCAGCGGTGAAACTGGCGGTGTCCTCGTGCAGAGGATGAGTCACTCGTTTCCAGTCAGCCACGCTGTTTGCTGTGTGAGTAATCTCACAGTGCTGGTGGGCAGCTGAGTCGGCCTCAGTGCACAGTCAGGGAATCCGTCAGGCCTGCTGGTGCAAGGCTTAAGAGCAGCGATATGTGTGTCTGCGAGTGTGTGAGTGTGTGTAGGGATTTTCCCTTGTTTTCAGTCTGGGCAAAGTAGCACTTCTGTGACATGTGAAATGTTTGTGAGCTCATGTAAATGTGTTTCGAATTAGCCCACTGTTGCCTTCCATCCTCACACCTTCAAAAATTCAAATATTAAACTGGAAATAAAACTATATCAACTTCAACTGTTGCCCTGCAGAGAAAAGGTAAGTAACTCCCACTTCAAACTGAAGCAAATGTGAAGCTGTTTTGAATAAAAACAAATGAAATTCCCACTGTAATAACACGGGCTGGATAACTGCACTTTGACCGTGTGAGTGTGTGTGTGCCTGCGTGCGAGTGTGTGTGCGTCACAGTCTTACCCTGGTCTATGTTGTGCTGTGGTAGCTGGCTCATCTGACTGTGGACCACACCTGCGTAATTCCGGAGAAAAGCCTCTTCACTCGGTGTAAGCTGAAGAGGAGTAAACAAAGTGACATTTCCAGAGTTTGCTTTTATCATGCTGATCTGTGAAATAACATTTCAATCGATATAACTCTCCCAAAGGCATACACGTGACATTTTGGAGTTTTTACATGATTCAGAGAAATAATTTGCTTTTCGCCTCTCCTCTTGTATTTTGGTGCACATCGATCTCTTCAATCATAGGAATATTGGACTGTTTTGTCCATTTAGAAAGTGAAAGAGTAGTTTGTAGACGTTTGTAGAAAATGTAACTCTACTACGGCGTTAAGAACCACACAGTCAGCCTGTCAGTCACTGAAAGCAGAGCATGTTCTGATGTCGCCTTTGGTGTCAAGTGTCTCCACTCTGTGGTTCATACCTTTGGAAAACATTTGTTTGCTGACTGGAAATTTAGACCTACTTGCATAAAAATTTTATTTATTACAACAAACCAAGGAAAATAATACCTCTGTTAGGAACGGATTCATTTTGACGTGGACATACAATTGTGACCAGGTTACTCAACTTACAACAGCTGATAGTGATGGCAGCTTTTAGCCATGTAAAGTTTATTATTATTGTTATGTCATGGAAATATCAAATCATAGTATCAGAAGCTATCTTAATTCAGAGATGTTTTGCTCATTGATCACACAACGCTTGAGTGACAGAATGTGAAGTACTGCACACACTCGAGCTTATGTTGGCACAAACAGAGCATTTCCAGCATCACACACAATCAGATGATCGGGCAGGTCGGGCAACGATGCCTCATCTCAGGGTTCTCATTTCAGCCAGCAAGTGTAGACTGCCCAAATCACAGAATGACACTCTGACACCCACAGAGTGATGCCTATAAGGGGGGGGGTGTCTCTCTGACTTTTTGAGGACATGTTTGCATCGTAAACTTGCTGCTGTAAACTCGCTATCATTTAGAAAGCAGTGAGTTTTTTTTGTTCTCCAGAGGCTGTTAATAAGCTCATCTCTGCTCAATTCCTCCACACTGTCAAAAGGCCTTTACTACCTGAGCTGAACAGAAAACACATCTGACGCTGCCATCTTCTCTGCCTGATGCATACATACAAACTCAGGTGGATATGTTTTCTGGGTGAAGTTAGATTTGAACTAATTTAAGAATACAGTCAATTTAATTACAACTTGACATGGTAATGATGGCTTCCGTCCTGGTGGTCATTTGGTAAGGTTTCATAGGGGCAGATTTCCAGCTGATATCATCTGAAGATGTGTGTCAAAACACTGCACTTACCTTTTTTGACATACATAGGAAATATAGATGACACTAACACTTAAAATTTATAGAATTGTTCCTATATTGTATATAATCTATAGCCCACTTATATAATTTCAATTCCTTTCCTTTTATTATTTATTTATTTATTTATTTATTTATCTATTTAGGATACTTGAATATTATTTTGTTAATCTTGATTGCTATCTTATATATTTTATTCTAATGATTTATTTATTTTTTCACATCTGCTTATTTTTGATTTCTATATACATCTATTTTTCTATTTATATGTATAAGTAATTCTTTATAAGATCATTATTTAATTACTTAATGGTACAGTAATGTTGTTGTAGGGATGGGGCTCTGTTGAGTGTGTGTGTGTGGGGGCGTTATATTGTATTCATGCAGTTCTGTTTTTGAAGTGTCATTCTGTATAAATTTAATATGCCAATAAAAATACTTTGAGCAAAAAAAAAACAAAAAACACTGCACTTACATTTGATCCCATTTTCTTTAGCATGAGCAGGACCCGCACTTTCTGTTGGATGTACATGTCTTCAGGAGACTTCCCCGGGGCCTCCTCGCGGTTCATCCCCCCTGCTCCTGTGGCTCTGGACACACAAACAAATCCACATTACACAAGACCTGCGAAAGATCACAGCTACGCAAACACTCAAAGTGTTATTACAAGATGTAAATTCTTATATACTGGGTTGTTTCAGCCACACAGTCTGGCTGGCTGCAAGCTGACAGAGTGATAGCTAAGACTGTTTCAACCAAGTAGCTCAATAGTGATTTGACGTGTTCTTCTGTGCGACTAAATTATTATGCGTAAGTTCTGTGCTGAATATAAAACCCTTTAAAAGTCACATTATCTTTCTGGCCTGACTTCGCCTACATACAGCACTACATGTATTACTATTAGGGAAAATAACACAATCTGTGTGTTAAGCATGACATTGATCGCCTCATATGATCCAAACAGTGGTGGTGATATTACATGTCAGGGGCCTTGTCCCAGTGCAGGTTTGGCATTTCACAGCGTGAATAGCTGTTATTAATATTGCATGGCAGTTTTCACACAGATCTCGCCCCTGCCTGCTCCTTCCATCTCTTATTCTTCGTCTAACTAATGACCTATTTTCACTGTCAGTCTGCAGAGATGCAAAATATAGGCAAAAGCGGAGAAAAAGGGGGAGGGAAAAGAAGGCGATAAAAGGAGCTGCCAAAGCTAATGCGGATGACAGAAAAGGGATAGGTTCCGCTGTGATGGCACATATAACACACATCAAGGTTGGCTGCTGTCGCATTAGATCTCTGCTATAACGCACCAACAAGACAAGGCATACAGCACGGCTTGATATTCAGCCTGAATTTGCTAATTGAAACGGCTAAACATGCAGAAGAAATAATTCACAGAAAAGAGCAAAATTAATCTCTAAAAGGATAAATCTGGTGACAAAAATCTGATTTAATGAAGAGAATATCAGTATGCAAGTCAGGATTTGTTCTCCCCTAAGAATCTTTCATAAAAAGCCTACAGGAGCCGCAGTGACTATGATAGTTCTGGCAATTTATTTTGGCCTCTTATCTATACAAAGGACCACTAATGCATGTTGACAGGCTGTTTGATGTGGGGTTATATTTAATTGAGGAGCTGGCTTGCCGTCCCCCTTCTCAGAGCCCAGGGGGGGAGGGGGAAGATGAATGGGGTACCGTTGGCCATTGGCTAGCGTTTGGGTGCCACTGTGAGCATGTGGATTCATCAAGATCAGTGCAGCTGGAGACCATGCTTCTGGCTATAGTTCTCATAATTATAGCAAGCTTTAGTGGCCGGTTACTGCAAGCACCTAGGACTTGACTTTGTCAACTGGTCTGTTTTCAGTGACACAAAGTGGTAGCAGGATGCTGAATGAGGGACAGATGAATACATTAGTGAATCACTTCCACCTGAGCGTCAGGCATAGTTTATTTGGAGAGCCACCGAAGTCTCAAAGCAAGACAGACAGGAAAAGAAGGAGAGAGCTTGCCTGAAAGGTCCTGCTCGGCACCCCTAGGGTGGTGGTGGTTTGTGAGTGTATTTGAGTGGGGGTAGTGATGCAGAGAGGATGTTGGTGGAGGGTGCAGTGGGTGGCAGTGTCTTCACATCAGCAGCAGTGACACGTTTGATCACGTCTCCATGCTCTTGCCTTCAGAGCTGAGACCCCGGGCAGAAAGACCCACCAGTGAGATGATGTACAGAATGAAGGATAGGAAGGCTGGAGCACCAGTCTGCCCGCCTCAGATGCTCACTGGGAATAAAATGGTCACTGCATGTGAGTGGATGAAGAGTAGAGGATGAAGAGAATGACTGAAGAACAGACTTTACTGCAATTGTCAAAAGCTGTTTGCTTGATACGATACACCAAACATCCATTAAGATTCAGGCATATTTTGAGACTTGACAACTTCACCATTTTCATGTCTGCTAGAGCACAAAAGGCCAATATATTCCACAATCATCATCTGTATAAATAGGCCCACTGCTTTCATGACTGAGTCATTTCTGATCCTCTGATGTTTGCTTTTGAAGTTTGAAACTGGCCATATTTAGTACCATCTCTGCCCAGGCTGCTGACTGTTTTGAGGCTTGCGATTTGTATTTTTACCATCTTGAAAAAAACAAAAAGCAAACATATAATCTCATCCCACTTTCATGGTGATATCTGCTATAAGAAGAACAAACAGTGCATGGAATCCTGCAGGGAGTACTCTGTAGGAAGTGGAAACATGGTGAAATTGTAAATGAGGGTGATCTGCGTTGTTCTTCTATTACCGTGACATGTTTGTGAGTCACTTTGTAAAAGAGAAACAAGTCTGATCCCATCCTTTTGTAGATTTCACCTATTCTTCTTCTGGCTGACTAATTTGTAGATGACTATTTTGGCAGCAGAGCAGCTGCAGAACTGGAATCATCAGAATTCTGGTACACAGTGAACTGGATGACAACATGAATACAATAGTGATTAACACTGTGCATATGATTATGTAATGGGTAGTTTCATCCATGTAATCCTGCTGAACACACTTGCTTTCCAACCATCCTTATAATTCCAACAATGCACCAGATGGTACTCGGGATGCCTGGCGAATAATGTCTCACTGCCACGGACTTAACCTCCAAATAATGGCTTCCTGGGTATCACTGCTGGATTACAACATTTTAAACATACTAGGTCATGGTTACACACAGTTAAAGCCAAAAATCACATATGTCCTAATAGTCAGGTGCATTACGTGGACATATTTGGTAATATGAATGAATCTATTTTCATCATCAATTAATGTTGGCATTTTCTTAATTCATCACTTAAAGGATAACTTTCGTTTTTTACAACCTGGACCTTATTTCTAGCATTAAATAAGACCATTTACTCACCCAGACAACTTTGGTGGCATTTGGAGTCGTTTTGAAGAAATTAGCCCCAGAGGAGCGGCGCGTATATCCGTATAATGCGAGTACTCGGGGCATCCATGCGCAGCCTCTATATAACGCATAATCTGCGGCGAAACTCGTTCATATTCCAATATTTTGTTATGATATGCTGGTGCTATTCCCCTCTGAGCCCGTGGTGGCATGTTATCAATATCCGGCGTGTCTAGGCAACTACCTCTGACGTGGATGATGTTATTTCCGAATGCCGTGCACTGCGAGCAGCCAGCCACAACACGGCTGACTCTGCGGCGGTCAGCTACAAATACGCAATAACGAACCATAGCTGTGCCAAACTACAGCTAAACCAGCCGACCGCCGGCTCAGAGGGGAACAGCACCATCATGACAAATATTGGAATATGAACAAGTTTCGCCGCAGATTATGCGTTATATAGAGGCTGCGCATGGATGCCCCGAGTACTCGCATTATATGGATATACGCGACGCTCCTCTGGGGCTAATTTCTTCAAAACAACTCCAAATGCCACCAAAGTTGTCTGGGTGAGTAAATGATCGTATTTAATGCTAGAAATAAGGTCCAGGTTGTAAAAAACGAAAGTTATCCTTTAATTCTTCTATAAGCACAAAAAAAAAAAAAGAGAAATCACAATTTCCTGCAGTCTAAGGTGTGGCTGGTTTTGTCCAATAATAGTCCAAACCTAAAGACTGAACAGCGAGACATGCACTTGCATGTTGCCAAAGCATAAGGGATCCTCTTTAAATTGCTTATGTCCAAGCAAAGCTCCAAAACCCCAAAACATTCTGTTTAGAAATTAATTTTAAAAGAAAAGCAAATCCTCAAGCCTGAATCTAATGCCAGCAAATGTTTAAGATTTAATAAAATGAGAAACGATTAATCAGTCAGAATTGTTGATTCATTTTCCGGGAATTAGTACAATTATCAATTCAAACAGCCAACTTTCTATTACATAAAATGCAGACTACAGCTGCAACGGTTAGACAATTGATTAGTCAATTGAAAGAAAGTCAATTACTAGCTATTGTTACAATCAATTAATTGTTATAGTGATTTTTCAAGCAAAAAATGTCAAACATTAGCTGGTTCCAGCTGCTTAAATATAAGGATTTGCTGCTTTTCTTTGTCATTCATGATGGCAAATGAAGAGTCTTTGGGTTTCGGACTGTTCGGAAAAGAAGCAATCTGAAGATGTCACTTCGAGTTCTGGGAAACTGTGATAAGCACTTTTCACAGTTTGTTGGCATCCTAGTGACTAAGCAAGTAATTGATTTATTGTGAAAATAATCTGCAGATTAACTGATAACAGAGACTGATACAATCTGACATGCATCCCTTAATATTTCTACAAGCTGCGTTCTGATCAAACTCCTCTAAGAAGACACAAAAAACTCTTCTATTTATATAGAGTGACGTCTGAATTACATGTTAGCCAAGCAACCAAATCCATCTAGACCACTCGTTGACAGTTTAGACCTCAACTACTTTCTGTTGGATATTTGCATGACATCTGCTAAATCATTCCATAAGACAGCTCAAAAGAAAGCACTACAAGTGACACAGATCTCAACTAAAAACGTAAAAATTGCATTTTGAATAAAAACCTTCCTGTGTATGGCTTACTGGGAGCATTATTCTGATGCATACGCTCTTCTGTGTAACATGTCTTGCATCATTTCAAGGGCCACAATAAGGATCCTGTCAGGCTCCTTTGTCTGTGCTTGATGTTAGGTTCTAGAGGTGGGCCGGCTCAACACTAATCCCTCTGGGGATGCTCAGCCAGCCTCAGACGCATGCGGCTAATATTCCAGACGTAATCAAAGGTTTTCTTTAATGCTGATCTAGGCCTAATCCCCCTTCTCTGCCCATGTTGGGCTCTTGTTAGTGTTGTGATGTTGGGCTGAGCTGAGACATCGAGCTCTGTGAGCCCCTCTAGGCAGCCCAGCTAAACCACAGCTGATACTGAACTGAGAAATCTAAAAGACACAAAAAAACAACTCAAGGGGCAGCTTCAAACCGCTGATATGTACACATGGTGGTGGTGGAACACAAAATTGATATGGAAACATATTGTTGTGATGCTGAAGATTAGGTGCATCTTTGCTGGACTCATTTTTAAACAATTCTGCTTTCCGGCACTTCAGCCTCAAGTCAGTTTCTACTATTTTCATATTAAAATGCTGGCACTCATGTGTATAAGTGGCACTGTGAAAGTGCTTTAAAAAAGCTTAAAAAGTATACTATCATACAAAAGTAATCATCATTCTCTCATCTCAGTCATCATTAATGACCCAACAGAAGTGCGTGGCTGTGTATTTATCAGCCCTCTGCCTGTATTTTCTTATTTTCTTTATATTTTTCTGTGATCGGGATGTTTCAGGTCTGCAACCTTTGGGCAGTGGGTGTGTAGCCCCGAGCCAATAACAGCGAGCAGGTAAGGTGAGGACTTTATAAAAAGGTAGCCAGACTGTGAGCAGCATGCATCCAAGAGGAAGTTGGGAAAACGGGGGACGCAGCACCGACAACTGTTTGCTTGCATGCAGCAACCATCTAAAAATGTACTCTGTACATATGTCCTTTAAAAGATGCTATTTCTCAGTTGTGTATAAAAAAATCAGATTGTGTTGTATTCATAAAATACATACAATTAATTTCTGGCTTTTGAAAAAGTATTTAACAATTTCAGAGGCCTGTTTTTCATGTTATCATGATGTATCACAGATGGCTGTCTTGCAATCAACTGTGTACTTCAGAATGACCTGTATTTCAATTCCACTGTCAGCATGAGCAATGTATTGAGATACTATTGTATCACAAGTTAACACCTGATTCCCTGCCTTTCGAGCACATGGCAAGAGACTGAGTCTCTGCTGTTGCTGTAGTAGGTTGGAATCAAAATCATAATATTAGCACAAATATTTACTTCAGATATGCATCTTGGTAAGATAAATGAATACAAAATCAGAATAAAGGCTGTTCTTCGACTGGTTCTCTTCATGTTTCTTGTGGCCACTTGTGTATCTACTGAGAAGACTTATCGAGACCACTTCAACACTGTGACCGGGCAACACAGTGCAGTGAGGATCTGCTGCCAGAGATTACAGTATGCAATGTGATAGGCCCTCACATTTGCTGAGGGTCATGAAGGGTAGAGTCTGCGACAGTACAGTCACACATGGTCTGGTACACTTGTCGAGCTTGTTATTGGTTCTAGAATCAGTTGCTCACATGATGCACAATGTCTGATTGTTTTAGAAATCAAATTCCTCCAGTGAGCAGAAAAACAAGAAACAGGGATCTGAGTTGATGGGACAAAATGTCTCTGAGTGGAGTCTGGATGCCGCTAAGAGCCAGAGCTCTATAAGACCCAGAGAGGTCAACAGCCTCTACAGACAGGAAAAACTGAGAAGGAAAAATAACTTGAATTCAGTTATGAGCTGCTCCAACATCCCACGCAAATGTGTGAGAAACTTAAGTAGGCTAGAAGCCCGGTGTGGCTGCCAGCTGGGCTGCCAACAACCTGGCCTGGTTCTGTAGAGCAGCTGTGTCACTGCAGGTACCAACACTCACACGCACACAGGCTCTCCTCTCCTGATGGCGAGCCATGTCATGAAACCTAATAAAACAACTCATGCTGAAATTAGGACAGAGCAAGCTTCTCATTCAACACTGCAGTGAAGAAAAACAAACATTAATTTGATTGTTTATCATGTGACATTTTAAGTATCACAGTATATAGTATAAGCAAATATTGTCATACAATATAATAGTGTACAAAAATTGCACTGCAATTTATGATTATTTTGATCATCAATTAATCTGTCACTTACACAAAAAGTGAATGAATCACTTATTTTGTTTCTAAAATGACAAATGACGATTAATTGATTATCAAAATTGTCAATAATTCATTTCTGTAAATAAATTGACGAAATGTTTCAGAACAAGAAAAAAAAAAAAATCCTTTCGACAGGTGAAGTCAGTCTACTTGCTCAACAAAACACAGCCTCTACCCAACCAAACCTGCAGGAAACATGATGAAAACTATTTGACCAGCCGGACACGCAGCAGACTGATTCCCTCCAGGTTGGAGCAGCATGGGGTCCTGAAACAGCGTGAGCCAGACGAGCAGACACCGCAGGCCAGAAAGGAAACTTATTGGATGTCTGCATGCTGCCTTTGTGTGAAGCCATCTCCTCACATGTACAGTGGCCACAACAATGGCTACAGTATTTGGGGACAATGGTGATGAACTGGATTGTGAAAACATGATTGATAAGTAGGTCATGTCTTGTTGTCACCACGTGAGGCATGAACTCAAACAATCCTGCCCAACTGTATAGGCTTAGTTCATAGCTGGGTTTCTGGGTGTACTTAACTGTCCTTTGACTATTTTTGTGCCACATTAAGGACTAGGACCTACAGAGAGTGAGTCACAGTAGGCAGGGCGTGACATTTCAGAAATTTATACTTAAAGTCACTGGGAAACAAAAGACTTCCCTAGACAGTTAAAAATATATTTCCTACAAGGCTTCAAATAATAACTTGCACATTTGCAATGCTGCTACAGTTCAATGGGAACTTGTATGAAAATGTAACCGTTTTTCAGGATAAACATTTTATGATAAGACTCAGGCAACCTCATTTTGCACATTTTTCCAAGTTAGCACATTTGATACAACCAAGTTACTCACACACCATGCTATATAACATAATTAAATCTGGTCTATGATCACAGAACATCTTAGCTCACTCCTCAGGGTCCCTCAAAGGAACCGAAACAGAAGCTGCTGCCTTAAGCTGGTCCCTCGGGGGGGCGCGGCTGCAAGATTTCAAAAGCGCCAACGTCAAAGCAGAGCATAAAATTCTGAAAGTTGTATGATCTATGAGCTTGGAACAATACAATGCAATGCAAATGTGCCGGATACACACTTGCACAACAGACAAAGAACTGCAAATAAAAAAGATGGCCATGCTTTCTTTAAAGTTAAAAAGACTTGTGACGGTCATCAGGAGGCCTATGTCATTTGCATCACATGCATAAGGCACGAATGGATGGAGGCAGCTCTAGAATCGTAGCGTCAGGTCTCAACAGGCTACTATGTGGGCTGGTTAATGCTGACCGGCTGACAACTTCTCGTGCCAAACGCAGAGGCTGTGAGATGAACCAGCCCACCCTCCCAAACCACTCTCGCAGGCAGCTGATGAGATCCCCTCGGGGCTCAAGGGGGTTGAGCAGCGACTGAAGAGCACCTGCCCTGCGCGTGAGGAGGGGAGGGAGGCGAGGCCAGGGGGTCCTAATTTCTCTCCAAAATCCAGCCAGCTAGGGGAATGTGCAAACTAAGGCAGGCTTGACATACTGTAGTCCATGACCAACTGCGCTTGTTGCCAGGAGGATTCAGAGCACTTGCCTGTGGCCAAGCCCTGATACCCACTGGCTGCAGCACTCATCAATGCCCCGCTGCCGGCAGGGTGCCAGCCTCACCACTCAAAGGGCTGTCAGCTATCTGACATGTGGGGGAAAGCGGACACTGTAGAAGGCAGGGTGGCACAATACATCCATGAGTGGCGTGGTCCAAAAATAGAAAACCAATGAAGGAGTTATGTGAAAAGCAAACTTGAACACGAACACCAATTTGAAAGAAAGTGACAACATGCGCTACAAAGCAGCTTCTGTGGTTGGAGCAGCATTTTAAATGTTCTCCACGTCTGAGCATTGTCCTGGCTGACTGCTAGGTGTTGGGTGAGTGGGACAAATGGGTCTGTAGTTTGTATCTACCTGCAGGTTTGCATCACACACGTGTAGTCTGCTAAATTCTGACCAGCAGGAGAGAGAAAATTATTATTTGAGACACGTTAAGTACAACACGCCTAACATCATAGTCGTTGGAACAAGTAAACCAAGCTGTAACGTTAACGCTAACGATGTTCTGCATAAGGTACACTAACGTTAGCTGAGATTCATAGTATTTCACTGCGGGTTATTTCTCGATTTTAATAGTTTCCTTCATGGACAAACTCTGACTGAAAAATAACACGGCAAACAAAAACGCCTCGGTTGGTTTTCTGAGAGATGGATACACATGACTGTGAAGGTTCCTGTTATCATGTTGCGGGACCCACTGTTCAAACTGTAGCAGCGCTCATGCTAGCAAGCAGCAAGCCCTCAGCGCGTTTTCGACATGAATCTGAAGCAATATTCGTCGTGGAAAAATGTATGGATAGTCATTTCTCTCAGTGGCTTACAAGTCGCATTCGTTTCAACTTGACAAACATTTGATTTAGTCTCCACCAAACCCGTGCTACCCTTGGCAAAGCAGCCAATGCTAACCAGGCGAGCTAGCTCGCTAGCACGCCCGAGACAAAAGCCTGAATGAAGTTCCTATGGGTGCAAACACCATCCAGGTACCGCTGCTCTGCCAGAAGTGTAAACGCCGGGATTCAAACACACGTATCGTTTCAGAAACCCCTGACAACGTGCGCCTCGTCAACAAAACGACACATAAGAGCTTACCCCTCCTGGTCCAGCTTTTCTTTCTTCTGTGCTCTGTTTGAATGGTGTGTGTTGTTGTAGGAGGGCGTCCTGTTCCGGGGTCACATCCCTCCAGTCGGCAGAGCGACGGCGAACTGACTCAACGCAGCCGGAGTCCTGCTGGCTGTGCAGTACCGCTGCCGACCACAGGGGCCGCCACCAGCCCAGCCAACATAGTCTCCAGGATATATTATAAAACTTTGTGTGTATCGTCTAAACACACATCTCAAAGAAAACAAAAACCCTGCAAATATGACACACTTTTTTTACATTCAAGTTTTCCTTTCCAATTTGAAATAATAATAATATAATATTATTGTAGCACAAATGCAGATTCTTATTTTTGTCTTTATGTGTTTCTGTAATTTTGTTTTTCTGACAACTCTGTAAGGAAACTATTTCCCACATAAACTGAAATGTTCCAATATGAAACTATACACACCGACTAAAATATATATGAATACATAGCCTACTCTGGTGCTGTTTCTTATTCTCATAATAGCTGCTCAAAACATGTACAATCACACACGATACAGACAACAAGTGTCTGTCATCTCTCCACCTTAGGATGTAGTATGTTCACTTGTCTTGTATAATGGTGATGTGTTCAATAAGGAGAAAAATCACACCTTAAACAATTACAGTATTAGAGAGTAGCTCCCGGAAACATACCAGTGTTCAAGATTGATATTTCTCTGAACTTTGGTACATTATTACCAAAACAACTGTGAACCCACAAGACGAACTTTATCACATTTGCCAAAACCGCCCTGCATAATCAGAAATTAATTTCATTGCTAAAGCCCCAAATGTAGAAGTAACACGAAGTGTGTTCATTAAAAAAGAGGGGCCCAGACAGAGCTATTGATTGATACATAAAACCTATAATAATTTCTTTTTTTAAGATGCAGGAAATAGGTAGATAATAAAGGTAGCATATGGCTTGGCTTAGCTTCAGTGCACTCTGCTGTTGCAAACTCTTAACTGAGTGCACGCTTCCCTCCAAACAGCAAGTGAAACAAAAGTAAAAACAGGATGCAGATACAGGACAGGTCAGGGGGATTTATCTGTCTTAGCTGCACACATGAAACTGAGGCCTGAAACTCAAAAGATTTGTACCATTTGACAGAATGCATGAATTACAATCAGTTCACAAGAAAACAACAGTACAATTTACAACTTGCAAAAATAGCCCGTCAACTCAGTAGACTCACTCCTCCTGGCTTGAAGCAGCTTAAAGCAGCAGTGTTTAGCTGAGCCTACACTGAGGGACACTGATGCCTCATATTTAAAGTCTATTCCCCAGGGAATATTTCGGTAGCTTTTAAATCTTCTTGCTGTGTCATCTACAGCCACACTTGCTCTTGTGTAAAAGTCATCATCGCACAGAGACTCATACAAATGGTACAGGTCATTTTAACCGCTATGCAAAATAAAAAGGCTATGAAAAGCGAATCATCTTCCTTGCAGGAGTGACAGAAAGATGTGCAGTATGCAAAATAATCTGACAATAGCATAAAATGAAATCCTACAGCACACAGGCTCACTTGAGCTGACAAACGCCATTTTGCACGCCGTTAGATATGTCAAAGTATAGAGGTGTCTGACACTACGAGCATGAAATTTCTTTCATGGCAACTGGCACATCAGTTCTAAAATGTAATGGGAATTACACAGTGTATAACTTAAATATTAGAAAATAACAAAGACACACACACACATACACACACAGAGACTGCATCATCTGAGATAGCACACATGGTCCAGATTTACACTTTCAAAAGGACCGTGTGTACAGCATCACATTTTGAGGAACACAACGTCAAGTCTATGGCTTATATGAGTCCACCGCTTATTTACTCATTTGGTTCTTAATGCCTCATATAGTCATTATTCGTCTGATCCTTTGACCAGACATTTATATGATAGCTTTGACTCATGGCTGAGATAATTTCTTTTTCATTTGCTAACAGTAGTTATTAAAGGAATAGTTTGACATTTTGGGAAATGCACATATTCCCTTTCTTGCTGTGAGTTAGACAAGAAAAGCGATACCACTCTTAAAGTGCATCTCTCTTTTAAATATGAAGCTGGGGCCAGCAGAAAGTTAGCTTAGCTTAGACTGGAAACAGAGAGAAATGCTAGCCTGACTCTGTCTAAAGGTAAAAACAATCTGCCTCCGTCTGTGCCAGCATCTCTAAAAAGTTGTGGTTTTAAGGGGGTTTTGTGTCTGCTCAGCACATCGCATAAAAAAAACTGCAAACTGTACTTACACACAGTTTTTTCTACAGATTTAACAAACAAGACATAACCTGTTAATTAGAGGTGCTGGTTGGCATTCAGCAAGAAAGCAAATAAGCATATTTACCAAAATGCCAAATTATTCCTTTAATGCATAGAGCTGTTTGGTAAGAGTCTGCTGGGTAATGTAGCCTGGTACACAGGAATGTTATCAAAATAAAGGTCCCATTTAAAGTTATTTTCTCTTACAGTAATTTGTAAATGGTACAATGCTTCCTGTCTACTGGCACTGCAAAGGCAACATACTGTACTTCAAGGCAATATTACACATCAATAAGTGATACAGCAGTCAAACACGTTTTTAAAATATCCTGCATGGCTTTGTACAAGTACTTCCAAGTTACCAAATTAAATAAAATACAACAAAATGAAAGGAAAGGACACAAGTGCAAAGAGGCCGTTGTAAGGAGAGGAAATGAGACAGCCACCCTGGGTTGTAAACCTTACAGGAGACTTGAGGTGAAACTGCCGCCCTGTTATTTTACTCGGTGTCGTCTAAGGTCATCATAAAGTTTAGTTGCAGTTCGCTCCCTGCTGAGTGAGCGCAGGAACTCTTGGTCTCTGCTTGTGTTTCCGTGATTCATGACACTTTTGTGCGAGCAGGTCGTTTACAAGCAGCGATTTGAACACACCAAAAAAGCGTCGTTCAGGATTGTTGTTGAGATGTCCTCAAGGCAAAGGCATTCCACTGTTTGATGGGAGAAAGATGAGTGCGACGGATTTCCTTCATTGTGAAAATATCTGTGTGTTCAAATGATGCTCCATGATCATATGACTGTCTTTGGATGCCTCCATGTAGTCGTTATGTACCACTGACAGGCCAGTCCCATGTAAACATTTGCTGAGTGTCTTTGAATGGCATTAATAAAGTAAAAGATTTGATTGTGTTTTCCTTCCTTTTATCTCCATGAGTTCAAATTCATCATTTTTGGTCGGTCTCCAGGTTCGCTTGGGGCAGTGTTCTTCACGGCCTATTATCTTTGGCCAAGGAGTGCATCATCCAGTTGACCTTCGTCTTCCAGCTCTCTCGCAGAGCTTCATTGAACTTCACTTTGAAATTCTTCAGTGCCTCGTCCTCTGATTTGCCCAAAGCTAAAGAGTCCTTTTGTAAACAAGAAACCAAGAAATTGCCAAATTATTATCATCCTCCTCAACCTCATCATCACCTGCATCATCACTGTTGCATACCTTTAGATACTGGATGTCTTTGAAGGAAGTGAGCTCTGGCAGTCCTGCTGCCTTCATCATGGCAAAGAGGTTGACGAACAGCGTCCCGTTCCTACACAGGATCTTATAGGCCCGCTCACAGTACTCCCTGAACCTGACAACACAGATGCGATAATCAACCATCGGTTATATAATATGTGAACAGAATCCCAGATCAGGAAACAGACTGATAGAAAAGATATGGTACCTCTCAAACTTCTCACTATTGTTCGTCTTTCCTTGCTGGATCACGTGCACAAAGTCGTAAGTCAAGATAAAAGGCACACGCTCCCTGTTGATCCCGAGTTTCCGCTTGAAGTTGCCCAGGAAATGCCCAAAGTCAATGTGGAAGAGCTGAGGAGCAAAGGCGAAAATGATTCCTTTGTTCTGAATCCCTGACCCCTGATCACTGACCACAGTCACATTTCTTCAAGACTCACTAACCGGTGAGTGACCTGAAGGGTTTTATCCCAAAATGACCATCTGATCTGACTGGAAATAGATTAAAAGTCACAACTAAGTATTAATAAGGCTCTTGGCTGATTGGAAACTCACACAGCTTGACATACCAATTAGTATAACATTTCAATGGGAAGAAAAGTTTTTTAAACATTAGGCATTGAAAAGTACTGCACTGAGCACCACTAAAGTCAGGTTGGACATCAGGTTGAAAGCAGCCCCCCAGTCCCCACTTTGTGCCTGATCGCCCCCTTGTGGTAGATGTCAGTGTCGTTCTGGATTCCTGAGATGAAAGACGGTACCTGTCCAGTTTCCCTGATCATGATATTGTCATTGTGACGATCTCCGATGCCCAAGACGTAAGTAGCTACACAGTAGCCAGCACAGGACAGCGTGAACTCTTCTATTGCTTGATCAAGTTTGTCCCTGGTGAAAAAAAAGGTCAGGGAAACAAGGAAGCAAAGCATGAGTGGGTTTTGTTCTTACAGTACACTTACACTTCTCTACAAACGCACACACGCACACACACACATAAACACACACATACACAGTCTTGAGGCAGAATGTCCTCACTGCTATATGAAATATTCACAGACGAGTTCCTCTGGCCGATTAATGATTGACCGTCACATCCTTTCACGGTCTAGACGTGCAGAGGGTTTACTGTGTCAAGCTTTTACTAATTATCTCCACTCCGTTTCGAGTGCTGCAACATTTCAGGCTAATTACCTTTCTGTTCTGTCGTGCCGTTAGCTGGGCCGGTCTTGCCAACGTGACGTACAAAGCCTTATTCATTACATTGAATGGTCCTCTCTCTTCTAAGGAGCTTTTAGAATAGAAGAGACCTTCAGACTGTCTGGCACCAAATAAAAATCTACTCTCATTCAATGCTTCTGAAGCTGTAGTCACCCATGCACTTTGTGTCGGTCTATCACGGTTTCAAAATGCTGCGCACAATAAATACTTCGAAGTAAACAATTCAAAGCAGACGCGCAGACATTCAGAGAGCGCACTTAAAGCATAAAACCTATAGATCGTGGAAGGACAAAATAATTTTCTCCATCATGTCAAGGAAAAACCACCTACATACTCTGTACCTGTGTGTTCATCTATAGCCACAGTATACAATGCTTAAACTGACGAAGGGATAACAATTTTACCTTTGTTTTACTGCACTGTCGTTCATTATCTGTTTGCATGGCAGCCTCTACTTATTGGTTGCTTATCACAGGCAAAGTTATAGTTGTAGACAAATACATCGATGAACAATTCCATTTATTATAGCTTATATACGTTTTTATAAATACAAAATCGAGGGAGGGTTGAAGTGAAATCTGACTGCCAAAACAAACAATGTCTGTTCAAAACAGATCCAGCAGATGTGACAAATTTCGCACCCTCAGCGCGTTTCAATTTCCTACCATATAAAAATACATTACGTGCCAGTTGGTGTACTTCTACCTTAGCTGTTTCACACATATTGCGATGCACTTGAACACATCGCCGGTGATGTAGTTGAATAAAAGCAATCAATACACGACCTCTTTGTACCAACAGGAAGCAACACAAGAGAGACGTCAGTCAACATGTGGTTTGTTAATGTCTGTTTGAAGTTTAAAAACTTCACAAACAGCAAGTGCAGTGTGTTTTTTCTCATGATTTAATACCTTTGTTTTATTAAATGTCTGTGGAGTTAACGTTCCACCAGTTCAGCTGCAGCTGTGGCTAGCTCTTACACTTCTGCTGTGCATTTCATCGTGGAGCATGTATCTCAACACCCCAACAAAAGCAACAATTTTGCATGCTGGCCTTATGAAGCAATTTTATTCTACAATTTATGTGAGTGATCAGACGAGAACTAGCAAACATACAGTACGTGTTTGGACCACAGCTCAGGACAGAGCTGAGGAGGAGGGAAGGTTACTGGGGAAAAGGCCATTTGGGTGGCTTTGCAGCATCTGTTGCTGTAACAAAATGAACTGATGGATGAAACTCTGTGGCTTTGTACAGTGTTTGGAGTGCATATAATGGACCCAGTGCTGGGTTTCTGGGGTTAAAGAGGGCAATCGATCATCACACTCACTCAGGATTCTTAGATTTGAGCCAGTTGAGCAGGGCGTCCTTGTTGAAAGCAGCAGTGGCGGCACTGTTACTGCTGTTGCGCTGGATATTGGCGATGGTGTCTGAGTTCTTTACCACCTCGATGAGCCCCATCTTGTTCCCAGTGGACAAGCAGCCATATGGGATCATCCTATGAGTGTGGGGTGAAATGAACAGCGTTAGGTTGGTCTGGAAGAGCTTGTTGTGCAAAACATCAACAGCAGCCGCACATATAGCTGTACCTGAGATCCAGGCCTTCTTTCTTCCATAAGTTCTCCATGAGCTGGATCATCTGGAGGGTCAACATGTCTTGTCGAAGATCTAAAAGTGAAAATATATAGATATTCATTTCGTTCATTCCATCCTCTCACCTTTCTCTTTTTTTGAATTTAGGTGACATCCCATTCCTAACCTGCTGGATGTGTTTATCTTTCCAGTGCATTTTAATGTACTGTGCTTAATGTATTTTGTATATTCCTATCGTGCTAAACTAAAGTCAACTACAGCTTAAATCCTGACACCGTCTGGCTACTGCATGTTAATATGTACTGAATGTGTGCAGTCATGACTCATGACTCAGATTTTCTTGCATCTCACCGTCTCCGTTTTTGAAGATGATGCCCACCATGTCTCCTGGAGCCCCGGGGTTCTTATACATCAGCCAGAGCGGCTTCATCTTGGAGTCCATAAACCTGCACTTATCTGCACTGCAACGGCAACACACACTCATTATAAGCACAAGATCATTAGAACTGTGCCAGGTTCATACACTGAGGACAGAATGCACTTGTTGAGAAAATGCCTGTATTTACAAAATACTATGACATTTTACTAATGGAGTTTTTAAATATGTATTCATTCATGACTAATGTCCCTTGAGGACCACTGCAGGAAATGTGGAAATTTTGTTAAACAAGCTAAGAGGAAATATTATTTAAAATCATCATCTGAAAGGGTTTTAGCAATGAGAAATAAGGGCAAATTCTGCTGGTGCTGCAACAACAAAGGGTTCATTTGTCAATATGCTACATAAATGTATTATTTTGTAATTCAGTAAACCCAGAAAGGGACCAAAACTGCCCCTGAAAATCCAATTAAGTAGTGTGTGTGTGTGCGTGTATGTGTGTGTGTGTGTGTGTGTCCCGCACTAACCAGATCTCAGCGAGAATGATGCTGGGGTTGAGTGGTGACAGAAGGTCTGACAGGGCCTCCAGGTAGGCCTCCTGTCTGATACACAGCTTCAGGTCGTCCACTGTCATCTTCTGGGAGCCGGACTTGACAAAGTCGCTCAGTGCCTTCATCTTGCCCAGAGCGTCGTTCTGTGTGAGAGAGGCGAGGCGGAGGCTGAGATTTAGCACAAAACAAACACACGCGTTTCAGAGCTTGAAGTCAGTGTGTGTAAGTGTGTGAGATCACCTGTTTGGTTAAGAGCTTGATGTGGCAGATGTTTCCCCTGCAGTAGGCCTCCAGAATCAGGCCAAAACGCAAACTCACAGACGCCACGTGAATCTCTGACCTTTAATGAACACAAGTTCTCCAGTCACACAAAAAGCTGCAGATGCACACAGTCTTGTTATTTCTGCTGGACCGCCTCTCACCTTAGGTGCCAAAACAGAAAGTGTCCTATCCTCCTGTTGGACAAAGCCCTCTCCAGCAGGAAAGTGGTGAGGTCACAGTCTAGATAGGACTCGTACTTCAAGACCTGGACCAGCTGGATTAAGTATTGTAGCAGTTCATCATCACTGTGTGCGCAGAAAACGTCCCATAAATTAACAGGTTGTTAAAGCACAAAATGCTACATGGATGTGAGCAAAAGCATGAACATGTGCGTACCTGAGCTTCCTGAGGCATCTGATGGTGAAAGAACGCACTGCCGGGTCGGGAAAACTGTAATCTAAGAGCTCCAAGGCGTGGATGGCAGGGAGGTCGGGCCAGTTCCTCAGTAAACTCACCATCTGAGGGAAACACATTTCTCCCATTAGCAACTTCTCTGATAATCGATTAATTGTTTGATGGCTTATCAGGCGCAAACATTTGCTCAAATGTGACTGTTTGTTGGACAAAATAAGCAATTTCAAGACTGTCACCTTGGACTATAGGAAATGTGTTTTTAGTTTTGAACCATGCTAGCAAAGTGGCTCCAGTATCAGCTTAACGCTGGTCTGTCGAAAATCTTTGGCGATGCCCTGACTTTTACACCAGCGGGTTCACATTTTTGGTTCACAAGGAAATGTCTCAACAGCTTGTGACCAAATACCTGAAAAACATTTCAAGAGTGGAATACAAAACGCCCAAACCCTCCAGTCATACCTGAACCACGTCCTCACGTTTACTCCACTTGGTGATGAGGAGCAGCTTGGACAGACTTTCAGGATAACGCTCGCGCACTTCTGCCCGATGCTTCCACAAGAGCTCCTTTTCGTCCTCGAAAAACTCGGTGTAGTTTTTGTTGTCCATGATTTCTTTTAGTTTCATGTACTACAGAGAGAAGAAAAAACCCAAACATAAAAAAAACAAAAACAAAAAAAACAAACAGTTGCAGCTTAGGATTGTGAGAAAGTCGTACTTCTTCTTTCGTGGTTATAGCTGCGTCGCCATTCTTCTCCACGCCACTTATCTGAAAACAGATGAGGATTTTTTGACTGTAGTTTAAATCCAAATTTCAGTATGTCCTTAAACATAGCTGTTTGGGAATCAGCACCTTGTCAAGTGGAGGGTAATAGAGAGGATGTGGCCGGATGTTGTGGAAGCGAATGAGAAGCCCAGCAGCGCTGTCCACATTGGGGTTCTTCTCGACTGTTCCCATCGGGTTCAACAGGTCGCCTTTGTCATCTGTGATGAAAACACCATGCATTAACTTTGCATGAACTTTTATCCACTTAGTGAGTATATTTTCATCTTCAAACCACTCCTGTATCTCCTGTAAAAGTGTCACCTACGGTCTGTAGAAGTGACAGTAAGCGTTAAACTAATTGCTCTGTCAAACTACATTGAATAAACATGCAGTCCTGATTTACAGCCATGTGTCTGGCACCAACAAACACTCATTTCCACGTCTTAAAAAAGGCTATCTCATGCATCATGAAACACATAATGAGTGAATACGTGGGGTTTTGATGGTGACACATGCCACTTTGGGTATTTCAGTTCTCACTGTGCGCTGCCAGGCGCTGTGGAGGAGACTGTTAACATGTGAGGTGCTTTTGAAGAGGAGGAGATGCAAGAGGAGGCACGGCTGAAAGTACCAGGAACAGATGGCCAAGTGGACAAGAGGAACTCCCCAGTCTTCAGCTGGTCCTTGTAGTCGAACACCATGGTGTTCACCCAGGCTATCGGACAATCCTGATGAGAGGGACGGGAAGGATTAGGTTTGTTGACTTGCTTTCAAGACCATCTGCATGCAGTAAGATCAGAAGAGCAGAGGGACAAAAAATGCTCTGATTTTCAATCGATGTGACAGGGTTTGATCAGTTACAACCAAATCTGCTCACTTCGTTGAATTTTTTTATTCTATCACACACATACAAAGGTTTGTGGTAATCTGTGAGATATAAAATCTCTTTATCTATTTTAACATCTACCTGCCCGGTTCAAGATTTCAAGAAGTCAAAATAAGTTCAAAAGCTAACTCAATTTAAGATTTAAGATTTTTTAAAGTTAAAGCATTTCTATCAATTAATCTGAAATGTACTGAATTATTAAATCTCTCTTGTGTAACATCTGTGTTCGGTTGATTAATCGGGGTCAATATCTGTCATTTTGAGATCATCTGCGATCACCAGAGACAACACACAGTTTTTATTTTCAAACATTCATCTGTGTTCACGTGAATAATACATGAATGTTAAATAAATGCTCACTGGGACCAAAAACAAAGAGATGCTACTGCTGCTATTGTGCGCACTAACAAAGTTACATCCTCTCTCAGAAACAGGAAGATGCTGCTGATAAATACTTACTTATTTTTTATTAAAAAAAAATGTTTTTTTCAAAGGTTAGTTTTTTTGATTACCTGTGGACATTTATTTCATTCATACATTTTCTGAATTTAAAATAAGAGCGCTGCAGACAGAGTGCAGATCTACTGAAGCAGAGACTGCAGAAAACAACATTAGTGTTAAATAAATGTTCATTTAAGTTCAGAAACGTTGTGTCTCATCTGTTATTATTCTTTATCGTTGTAAGTTAGATGCAAAACAACAACATGGTATCGGTCATCGGCCGCTTTGCTCTCTAAATGTCAGTCAATGAAAAACCCATATCAGTCGCCAACTAAAAGAAAAAAAACCTTTAATATTTTAATGACACACATTTTGTCAACTTTTACTTTATACTGTAATTCATTGTGTTAAATAAAAACTTCTGGTAAAAACTGTCATACATGACAGTCATGTTAAAGTTATAAACCAGCCAGAGGTCAGCAGATATAACTTATAACACATTTAGGTTAAACGTGTTCGGCTAAAAAAAGAGACACTGCATGTAAATAAGAACGGTTAAAATAGCTCGACTTTCGTCTGTGTTTCTGGCTTCTGTCTGCAGGACTTCTCTTCTGGGCAAAAGAAAAGAGAAGTGGCTCAGAAAGCAGAAGTGGGTTGGTGCTCAGAAACCCACCTGGGCAAAGTGTTTGGACGAACCTCCCAAACACGTCGCCCACAGCAGCGGAAAGCAGGGGAGTCTGCTGTTCACTGTACTTCCCAGTGTACAGTGGCAGTACTGCTGTTGTCCTGTTTCATACTACGTTTATTAACTAATAGTTGCATAAAGTAGCATATTATTTTTAACCTCACAAATGTAGTTAATGCTACAACTAATAATGATAATTTCTTTTTGATTTTTACTATTTCTTGATTAATCATTCTGTGCAAAAATTGCGTAATTGCTTCTTTTTGCCAACCAACAGTCAAAAAAAGATACAACGATATAAAACAAAAAAAATGTCACATTTGATAGCTGGAACAATCAAATGTATAATTCATAATTCATAATAATAATTCACAATAATTCAGGATCAACAAAGCAGCCACAAGGTTGCATTCCTCGTCCATTATAATCTCTGCTCCGTCGTTATGCTGATGACAGTCTTGTATGTTGAGAGTATAATCTGCATATCTGCATCTACACGTACAAAGAAGTGCTTCAATTTAGAAAAACTCTGCATAGCTCGCTGGAAGCATCGCAGCAAAACCAAACATGTAGAACAGTTTGAGCTTGAGAAGAATAACGCTTTGTTACTGCACTGGCTCCACTTTCACCGCTTCTTACTTACTGACTGTTTATATATATATGTGTGTGTGGGCGTGTATTTATTTTTAGATTTCTTTATATGCTATTGCTATTCAGGATATATTTATGTGCATACGACTACCCCTGTCCTTATTACATACATACGTTTACTACATTACTGTATTCTATATTAAATTATATTTCATTCCTATATTTCAACTTCCGCACTACTTTATATGTCTTAGATTCTAATTTTACTTACGTGAGTTTCTTTTTTATTCATATTTGTCTGACAACAAAGACTTTTATTGCCAATGGCTGCTTCCTTGTAATTGTTGTGTTGATGACAGTAAACAACTTGAACCTTGAGTAGCAGGAAATTGCTTTGAAGAGTTTTTAGGCCTCTACTCTAAATTGTCCCTTAAAGAAAAGAAGCAAGTTAAAAGATGAAGCGCTCGGCGGGCCGCAGGGCTGTCAATACGAATGGTGACTGTAAAGATGAATTTAGAATTCCTTGAAAATGTTTGCCAATTCCTTCCTTCCTTGGTGTGATGTACAGATAAAAGAGATGAAGCGGATGAAATGTTAACCGCAGCCTTGCCACTGAATACACTTGCACAACCAGACGCAGCAGCAAAACACACCCACACAGCACACACTGACTATGCACACTACACACTAGAGAGGAAACAGATCTGTTTGTGCTTGCTAACAAATTCACACCCACCAGCCCAAACACTCGCCTACTCAATCACAAGTTGTACACTGAGGCCTGAAAACGCCATGAGCTTCTGGCGTACCCACCGCTTTCTTATTCTTCTTTTTGGTGCCTCGGGGCTTCTTGGCTTTCTCAATGACGGCATATAGAGCGAAGCACAGGCGGCTCATGCGAGGCAGGTCGGCCACGTTTATGTCAAACTCCAGCTTTTGATCCCACAGCGGCTCGGAGCACACTGCCACCTCCGAGCTTGTCACCACCTTACAGAGCAGCTCGCTGCCATGGAAGAGGCCGGCCTGCACCACCAGCTGGACGGGGAAACACACAGACACAGGAGTGATTAGATGAACGCAAGCTGAAGAGCTGAGTGCTCGTGTGAGGGAGATTTTTTTTGTGGAAGATTTACTGATTTGACTTGATGATTCAGAGTTTCCTGTGTCTCTCAGGCTATGAGTCAGAGGGTCTCCACATTCATAACGTAAGCAGGTGGCGATGCCTTTGCGGTCAGGAAATGACAAACAACCACAGGAGTCAAAATTCAATAGTGCATGACCATTAAGCTCCTGCCTTTTGGCAAATCAAGATAGTCTGAATCTATATTTACAAAATCTATGAGTGGCTGTTCTCCCCCAGGCCGTGTTTCAAACCTTCGCCTGCCAACTGCAGACATGACTGATAATTATGTGACAGGACAAATTCACCATCCGTCATGATGTGCTCTGAGGCAGCAGCCGGAAGTGCACTTACACTTAATAAGCCATCTAAACTGTAACGGAGTTAGTTTTGAAACTGAATCACAAGCACAGACACACATTAACAGAGTTCCCTACGTGTGTTCTCACTCTTTTCTAGTCTTGCTTTGTCAAACTGGTTGAAACTGTCATTGCAAAAAAAAAAAAAAAAAACGCACATGGAAAAACTGAATACTATTTCTACATGCCAGTCATTTACAGGGGAGCAGCTTAAATTGAATAACACTGAAACTTTCCTCAAATTTCAACAAAGGTTAGGGTCTGTCTGCAATAGTAACAACACGCATGCATCGCCTACAAAAAAAGAAGTGCACTGAAAGCGAGAGACAGCAAGACGTCTGTCTTTTTTCTTAGAATCTAGGCCTCAAAGTGAGACATAAAAATCAGATAGGCCCTCCCCATTTCCTGTTTTGAAGTTTTAACCAACCGCCTTGATGAATTATGGGAAACGTGTGGTCTGGACCATGTGACCCCTTGTCATTTACATGTCAACCTCGCTGTTCGTACAACTGAAATTGAGATATTGGTAAACAAGTGAATGCCACACTTCATTGAGCAGAAAAGCGAGAAAAAAAACCCACACAAAACCACACCAACCTTCATTCCCTCGTCTGCGTTGACTCGGCTGCCCTGCAGCAGGTGAATGTAGAAGGGCTCATTGATGGACCACAGAGAGGAGGTATTCTGCTGTAGGAAGGAGTCAGAAGCGAGAGGAAATCTAATTTTTCCCTCCCATTTGTCAAATTAAAACTGCGTTCATGCCATTCCCTGAAGTCGCAAGGCATGAAACAGTTGCTACAATTTCCTGTTTGGCAACACGTCAAAAGCTAGAAACTCAACAATGTATACTTACAAAAGAAAGTTAAAAAAAGAGAGAACAAACTCGAAACTGGAAGAAACGGACAAAAAGCTCTCCAAGGTACTTTGATTAAGTCTGAAGAACATGTCATCTTATTGTTCTTTTCTGCTCGTAGTTATGATTTTTTTGTGTGTGGGAAAAAGCTTAAAAACACGTAATAGCATTCAATTAGCAAACAAGTTACAGTCAATGCAAGCAAAGGCGTAAATTATCAACATTGTGTTGCACGTCATGTTTCAAGTGTGACAAAGTCCACGGTCGGGTTGAGGAACAACTGCAAGAGGAGAGAGAGATGGAGGAGAGGGGGAGCCCATCTGTTAATGACAGACATCCACCCGCTGACCTCTTACCTTCTTCAGGGGCAGGGGAGGAGGCCTGGACAAGGAGCGACTCTTGTACACCTGGCTGTACATTCTGCCCTGCTCCTCCTGGTATTTGCGGATGGTGGCGTCGCGCACCATGGTCAGATGGGGGTTTTGGCCATTTCTCAAACACGAGAAAATGTACTGGGAGAGAAAAAAGACAGAGGGGAGAGGACAGTTTGTTTGTTTGTTTTGTTTACTGGTACAGCCATCAGTCAGTTGACCCACAGATATCTCCCAGTGTTCTGATAGCACTGGTTAACTCCTGGAGGCTGTTCATTTGCTGTAGGTTAATGCAGCCCAAATCTCATTATGTGTGGATGGATGCATTTCCTTTCTGCAGGACTGCTAGACAGATATGAGTCACCCCTGCAGGTAGCTGCAGTTTCAAATCAACACTGGGGTCTCCTGCCATGAACTCAGCCACAGACTGACCCCTCTCCTGATGTGACAATCATGTCAGCTGTTACGGGCCTCCCACACAAACTCACAAGCAACACAGAAAAGAAAATCTTCCACATCTGCTGAGAAATAACAGCTGTGGAGTCAGTAGAGTGCACTATTTTTCATGATTTTCTGCAAACAAATGTCCAGTGCACTGAACATTCCTCAGTAATGTCAGTCACAAAAAAATAAAAAAGGCATGGATGTATCCTCAGAAAGGAGTGTCCACATGAGTGGGACATTCACGAGGGAGGCCAGCAGGTAGCCAACAGCAGCTCATCAAGTTGCCCATTTGTTTTGCGAGTCACAGCTTTATGGAACAAAACAGAGCCACTGTTATAACTACACAGGATTCGATGTCCGAAAGCCCAAACCCAGAATTTGTGGTCGGGCTTGTAATTTTTTTTAAATTCAGCTGCCTCGTGCCACTTTCTTATAAAGGAGAATGGAGGCAAACTGAAGTGTTCAAATATGCACAGCTGCATATTATCCACGTAGACTCAAGGCTGTAATTGCTGCAAATGGTGCCTCTGTACCTCATGTTGAAATAACCCGTGTATTGCCCCATGAAACACCGAGACGCTGTTGTTGCAGTCACTCACTTTGAACTGGCACAAGGGGTGTTTCCCATAGATGAACTCCCACCTCCCGTTGACCTGCAGGGTGTAGTCCTCGGGCTCCTGTCGCACCGAGCGAAAGACGGTGGCCTTCTTCTTCAGGGCGCTCCTCATCAGAGTCACTGGGAGGTCCTGAGGGTCCTGCTGCAGCATGAAGCTTTCCTGCGAGAGTCACAGACAGCTTAATGCAAATAAAAGGGCCAGCTTTACCGAAAAGCGTACAAAATGTGGCCCTACGTGGTTGTAGATCTGGCTCCTGTGTGATGTTTTCAAGGTGGTGTTTGTGGTGTGGGAGGGGGATTTCCAAAGGTGCTCACACTTACTTCAAATCGTCCTCCACAATTTATCTACACAAGCTGGAACCACAGTTTTTCCAATCAGAGCTGTTGTGCTCTGTGTGTGCCGCCCCATCATACCATAACACTTGATTTGATTTGTCTTAACAACCTCTACAAATATGACTCATACAAAACTACAACAGCAGATCTACTCACATCACAAGCCTCAAACTTCACGTTGATGAAAATCTTCTTGGTGTTTTTTGACTTCACGCTCCCACGCTCCGGCGGAGAGCAGCATGGCTCCAGGTCACATGGGAAGCTGTATTGCAACCACTGCTGCCACGGCATTATCTGCCGCTCTTGAGCCTTCTCTTCGCAAAACGTTCGCATCTTGGTCCGAAACTCATTCACCTCGTGGTTCTTCTGGGCCTCAAACTCATGCAGACCTGGAAAATCAGAATGAAAGTGTCAGAAAATCAAAAAACAAGTCACGCAAACAATTACTGATTACTAATGCACTAAAAACTGAAAGAAGAATGAAAGTAGGGCTTTTCTGACTGACTGAACTGAAGCCTAGTGAGAAAGACAAAAGAGAACATACTGTAAATACATCACGCAAGTCAAAAACGTTACTCGCTCTAGTTTCAATTCAGGTGTTACATTGCGAACTGCTCAGAAAAACAGCACCTATTGGTCATTAAGGCTTTAGCTCGGCGGTTGGATCATTTCGAGAGCTCTGCATCACCGCCAGTCATCTTTTGGTGTTTATTGTGATGGTTGTTCCTCTGTGGGGTGACCTTCCTGTGGCAGGGCCTCTACAGGCTGACGTGAGTTGACACTGCTTCTTATCTCATACACAGTAACTGCACAACAATACCGCCAACCTATGAACCCTCTGTGGCCCCACGGCAACCCCTGTAGCAGCTCAGCTGGACCAGAGAAGGATGCTGCTGCTGACCTTTGCCAATTAACAGGCTGATCTGGGTGTTGGTGAGTTTCTCCACTCGGTCGCCCTCCCTCGCCACAAGCCTCAGAACGCACATGAAGGGCCGCACGTCGCTGATGCGCCTGGACTCCTCCTCCAGTTCCTCCCTCTCCGCTGTCTGGTTGATGCAGGTGAAGACATATGCGTCGGGATCGCCCAGGCCGCTGAACAGGGCCTCGCTTCTGGCGTTTCTCCAAACCATCTGAAACGGGAGACGAAAGCAACGCGTGAGGATTGGAGCTCAGTGTTTATGGCCAGAAATGTACAGTGTGTTCTCCGTGCATTTACAACGTCTGCTCGAGGAATCGTGTATGTCATATTCAAAAGCAAGAGACAGCAGCTAAAGCGCTATCAAAAAATAACGCGTTTATCGCCACTCTGGCTTCTCTAACGAGCCAAAAAGACGACCGATCGTGCAAAAAATGACCCTGGCAGTTTTTGAACATTCTCTAAATTTCCTGGTGAACCACCCCGATTGGAAAGACATTTAATCTCTTAATCATCTTAACAGCTTCCAAGAGTATCATACTTAACACGGCTAAATCAAACAGCCTGAAGTGGCAGAACTGTTGGCATAGAAACTGGCACATTCACATTTAACAGCAGATCTGCCTCAGCAGAGAGGTGGCCGTGTGCACCGGGGAGGAAAGCTATGGCTCCTTCTCGAACGGTTGCATCAAAACTTCAAGATGAATCAAAAGCACAGGCAGGCATTGTTGAGACTATGTGATGTTTTAATTAGTTTAATGTCTGACGGTAATATCAAGTCAACCAATTTGCTTAAAAGCACACTGGGTAAATATTGTAAATAATAACAGTATTTTGCAACTGTGGCCATCAGAGCAGCAGAGTCAGTCAATTGAAATCTATTAGAAATACAGACATCCTTTAACAGACAAAATGCAACATTTGATGACGTTCAACATCATATGTTAGTGGTAAAAAAGCCCCTACAAACAGGTAATGGTCATGAAATGTGGATTCGAGGAGACGTACTTTTTTGATGCTTTTGATGGTGTCATTTCGAGACACAGGGAATTTGAGGAAGATCCCAGTTGGCAGCAGGAAGTCCATCACGATCCCCTGGTTCCCCTCCTTCTCCCACTCCTCCTGCATCCCATACTTCCCCGGGGGCATGGTGACGGCCTCTCATTTACCGTCAGCTCCTCCGCTGCTCACCGGAACACAAGCCGGCCGGCCACACACAACGGAAACACAGCCGTGGGTTAATATGTCCACCGTTAACATGTCTCACTGCACATGTCCATGTGCTGTGCGTCATGCGACCTGCTGTTTGTACCCTGAATGTTTTTTCTTTACAGAATCAGAATCAGGCGGCACATGCAGAGTGTGTAGGACATGAATGAATGACACTGTACACAGAACAGCAGCCTGCAGCTGAAGGGCCTTGTTTCCTTCCATCTCCTCACTGCAGTTTAAAGCATATCTAAGAACAATAATATAAGATTTTCATGTGTTTTTGGAGTTCTGCTGTCAGTTTATAGTCTACAGTTGAATGCTTTGAGTTTACAGGTTTAATCCATACATCTCCACCCTCATGCATGTTCTGTCAGAAAGAAGTGCTCAGAGGTCAAATAAGGTGAAGGCACAGGATAGAAAAAGAATTATACACACTGTAAAAAATGCATAGAAATGCGTCAATTTGATGTCCATTTGCTGCAGGTCTATTGTACTGTGCAAACAGAAAACATGGTATGATGAGTGTAATCTTCAGTTGTTGGCCATAAAGTAATTCTACACTATTGATTTCAGTAAGAGGAAACTTGCTGTGCCGTGTAGCTGCCAGATGTAGGCTGACTTACGCTGCCTATAAATACAGCTGTATTTGAATCAATGTCAGAACACTGAGATCCAGTGTGGACACACTGACATAACACGTTTAAAACGAGAAACCGCTTTAAAAGCAGCAATGCGATGCAGCCGGAACGTGATATTTCGGCTGTCTTGACTGAAACTTCCACACACACACACACGCACAGCTGCCGTGTCACAGCCAAACCCTCGCCAACCTGTTAGCGCGGACACTTGCCTGTGAGCGCTACAAGCCGGTCATCTCCTCATGGCTCGTCTCCCTGCGAACACGGAGTCGTCACGCGGACATGTCTCGCTCGGGCGGCTGTCGGCTGCGGGTGTGCGCGCGAGGTGAGGCGCTGCTGATCCTGCTCAAGCGGAGCGGCTCATGTGAAGCGGTGAAGTGTCGATGAAACGTCGCCCCTGCGTCGAGGCAGTGGTGGCGTTGCGCTGATCCAGACTGAGCGGCTGCGCTCTGCCTCTGCAGCCTCCCCGCTCCCCCAAGGGACCGTCCACCAAAACTTCAGCTCGTGCGAAGTGAAAGTAAAACGCTTCTCTCTCTGACTTCCGCCATGCGTCCCTCCGAAATACTCCTCTGCGTATAGTGTAGAGTATTTATAGATGAATTATTTTTTGGGGCAAGAGCTGAAACAATTAGCAAATTAGTCAATTAGTCAACTGACAGAAAATAAACTAGCAACTATTTTAATATTTGTTAAGCAAAACTGCCAAATATTCGCCAGTTCCAGCATCTGACATGTTTCTGAAATGTGAGCATTAACTGCTTTTAAATGCAGTTTTTGTCATAAAATACTTATTTATCCATCTTCTCCTCATATTGCAAGCAAACAACTCACAGTCGTTGCTGATAGTAAACTGAACTGTCTAAATACGAGTGTTCACATCCCGTGAGTAAACCTGAAAGAAACACTAAAATGAAGTGAAAACTTCACTTCAGTAGAAGTACAGAAGTATTATGGGACGAGTGTACTTGAAGTACAAAAGTAAAAGGACTCAAACGAGAAAAGTGGTCCCTGTGACTACTATCACTGCATCGCATTTTGAAATTATTATTACCAATAAATGAATGTCTAACTAGCATTTTACTGCTATATTTGGTCTAGGTGGGTGAAGTTGACTTTTAGCTATTTTATAAATATACCACAAACAGTCACATGTTTTGTATGTGAAGTAACTAATAACTGACAAATAAATGTTTTGGAGTAAAAAGTACATCACCACCCTCTCAAATGTGGTTAAATAGAAATATAACGTCACATCAAATGGAAATAGTCAAGTGCAAGTACCAGAAATTTTGATTAAATGTACTTTGTTAGGCTCCTCCACTGGATCTGGACTGTCGGTCAGATGAAACAAGCAGTCTGAAAAACTTAGAATGGGTATTATCACTTTATTGAAAATGGTGAATCAATTGATCAAAAAAAAAAAAATAAGATGATGAATCAAGAATTAGAATAATTATTTGTTGCTGCTCTAATCCCATGTTATCATTTTAGTATCTATTTGAGGACATCATGTTCCTCATCATCATCAAATTCAGAAAGCTCCATCGGTTTGTCAATGACACCCTATTTAAATCATACAAATGATTTACTGACAACATCTGATGTAAATATAGCGCTACTTTCTCCTTTTGTCATCCTTCCACCGTTGCTGCTTCACAAGTTGAAGGCGCTCTGACACAGATGGGCCAGGAGAGGCTCCCTCTGTTCAACATTCTTGTGAATCAGATGGAGGTTAAGTATATTTCCAGATACTGCAGTCCAGCCCTCTGTCACACGACTAGTTGTGTTTTTATATCGATAAAAGGAGGTTCAATTATGCTTATGAACATATTGTTACAGTGCATTTAAGATTATGCAACCCATTATAAAGCAGCAAGAGTGAGATGATTTCAGAAAAGAAAATGCTACATTTTATTAGTTTAGAAATTCCAAAATGTAAACATGAAAAAGAACTCTTCTTAATATCAAAAATCTAAAAATGACAAAATGCTTTGTCAGAGTCTTCAGATGGCTCCTAACTTTACCCACAGTGAACTTTATGTCAGCCTTTATTTATTTTGAGTTTTATGGATGTCTGCAATCAAACTGAAACTCTTCAATGGGAAACCTGCCTTCCTTTTTCATATCTCCATACGGTTTTGCAACAATTAGTGAACAATGTTACCACTCTCAAGTGGAACATAAACCACAATAGTACTCCGGCGAAAAGGGGAAATAGAGGGGCCGACATCACAGCATGACATTACAACTATTCACTCTCAGCTATCTTGTGCACAAAGTATATCATTTTGTGACTTGATATCTATGTCAGACAACATCTTAGCAAGACACACCACAGGCTGATTAAAAAATAGTCTCTCGTCTTGTTTTTATGGTTTGGTTTGCAGGTGTTAATCCTCCATTCGCACTCTGTGTCTTGGTGGTCTAAACCTCCGAAAACTCTGGTTTCCTGTTGAATGACGTCTCAGAGGCTAGTGCCATGAGCACATAAGTTCTTCTAGATTCGGTTCGTGTATTTTTGAAAAACTCAACATGTGTTTGTGAGCGCACTTCAAACCAGCTGTTGAAAACAGGAAGTGATTGTGCAGAAGAGGAACTTTTAGCCAGAGCTGCAGCTGAAAGTATAAACCTGTTTTGCACCTGAAGAGTCAGTGAACTATTTACTGAAAAAACCTGTCTGTAAACAACCTTTTCTCAGCTGTGTCTGACATAAAATACAACTCTACCTGCTGTTTATAGGAGCTCAATCTCAAACTCCAATACTGTGTGCATAAGGGTTAAAGAATCAAAATAATTCGTGCTTGGATTTAAATGAAACTGCAGGTATAACTGTAGTAATTAATCACTGGTAATTAACAGCTAAAGTGGAAAGCAGTGCTGTTATTTTAACACACAGCAATAATCACCACTAACGTTTTCTGTGCAGCTAAACATTAAATATGTAAGACAGTGGATTTACCCTGAGTGAACACATATTAAAAGCTTGGTCATGTGATGCTCAGATGTGTGACCTGTTTACCGTCTGGGGCTTACCCACAGTTCTGTGGTGGGCTTGAGTAGGGGGTCTTGACTTCCTGGATGCGCAGTGTTCTGGCCCTAACGGCGAGAAAAAAGAGAGAAAAACAGTCAAGTCTTGAGATGAAAGTTGGTGCTTCACTTGTCTGTGCTTATTTCTTCCTTTTTAAAAAAAAAAAAAAAAAAAAAGCATACCGTTGTTGGATGTTGCAACATAGTGGTGTTGTCATTTTCTTGAAAATTATCAGGAAAGAGGGAGGAAATCGACCCAAATAGGGTGAGATGGTCAAGATAAAACTTAAAATACTACAAAATGGTTACATTAACGAATTAGAAACTGCAAAGCAGTGGTATGCAACAGGAAGACCAAAAAGCAACCATAAAGATGAATGATAAAACCACAAATTGTCATTTTGACACTTTGGTTTTTGTGTTGATTAAACAATGAACATATAACACGATAATAAGTGTGTTTTCAAGGTCAGTTTGGTCACCTCTGGAATGGAGCCATGCTGGTTTACTCCCCCTGTTTCCAGTCTTTTGCTAAGCTAAGCTAACTGGCTTATGGTCTTATGTTCAAACTGAACAGAGAGAAACTGTATGAGAGTGGAACTGATCTTCTTATCTTCTTACTCCCAGCAAGAAAACAGACGAGTTTATTTTCCAAAATATCCAACTATGCCTTTAAGCCATGAATAACTCTCTTCAGATCATGATATAAAGATCTTGAAAATTGTTGGAGGAAACTGGACCTGGCTGCTAAATTAACTTGTTTATCCAAAGAATGGTCTCAATCAAAGATGATAAGATTGGTGTCGGCAGAAGTTGAATTTGTTCTCGTTAAACTGAAAAAACCATCCAACTTTTGAGATCTTTGGGACAATCGCAAGGGATGGGAAGCGTATTGTGAGGAGAGAAAAGGATGGGACCCTATTAAGAATCCTTGAGGGATCCCACAGGGGATTCTGGTAAAGAGAATGATAAACTGCCCATGAGGACTATAAAAGTAAAGGTAGCAGGTAAACAAGTCCAGCACTGTGCCAATAATACAACTAAAGGTGGTTCATCACAATGTCAGAGACAAAAGCGAGGTCTATGAGGAGAAAACCAGCAGCATCAAGAGCTTCTGGGTGAAATCTGCAATCTGGTTCATACATTAATGATGAACTGTAATCACCTTGTTGATCCTCTGACTTTTCATCCAGCGCCATCATCAGGTCAATTTTAAATGTATCCAAATCTTTGGCTTATGACCAAAATCATTGCAAAATTACATTCCCGTCAGACTCAGTTGTGCGTTTAATGCAAATTAGCAAATGCAAGCTAACACACGTTGTTCATGATCTGGAAAGGTTATCCCGGGACGGTTAAATCATGGGGATATGGACGTGGCTGTTGATACTTAAAAATGTTTCACCTCTTATCCAAGGGGCTTCTTCAGTTCTGCCTGACTGCTGGTCCCAGGTACCGCTTTGGGGTCCCTATCAAGGTAATTGATACCATCTGGTTCATTTGTGCTCCTGGCTGTTGTAAGAGTATTTAGAGTTGTCACCTGGGTCTCATGTGACTCCAGGTGAGGCAAAGTGTAAATGTAGAAGTACCAACAAAGCAAGTGTGTAAAAACCAGGTGGTGAGGAAAAAACACAAGTGATCTGCAATGACAAGAAGAAAAAGAACTATTTCAGGATTTTTAACAGGAAAACAGAATTCAGATAGAGGCCATGTATAGGCCACCAACATATGTTTAAATGATTTAGGTTGATTCAGAAGCTCCTGTACAAGCATTTTAGTAAGTAAGTCAGCAAAAGATGTCAATTCTGTCAGATCTAGGTATGAAAAAAACAAACAAAAAGTTTTCTTCATGTTTTTGTTTTCTACATACTTTATGCTATTAATCAAACTTAAACTATTGTATAGTACAGTATATAATTGACTGTTTCTACTTATTGTATGTCAATGCGCCTGACATACATTAGACTGCAGGGATGTGAGCTGCTAAGAGGAAAGTGCAACAATGTCCAAAATGATAAAATGGCTGTTGGTCGTCATGTGACCACTTTTATAACCTGTAAAAGGAAATGGTATTGTTCAGTAAAAAGTGCACAGATACAGTCTTTTACATTCAGCCAAATCCAAACATTTCCCCTCGCCTCACTTCCTGGATCAAAGTTTACAATATAAACTGAACTGTGTTGAGTTTATTACATCAGTGACGATTAGGAGGAAATTTTTGGGCACAATTCTCTTGGTACACCTCTACAATTTTGATTACAACAGAATAATGTGTTATCTAAATCCATAGAAGCCGCTTATTTATCCTTGATTGCTTGGTCATTATTGCACTGCTCCCTCATCCACTGTGTCAAATTCAAAGTCTTTCATTGCTATGGCAACATTTAAGATGTCCGACTTCACTCAAGGTTTGAATGTGAGCTCGGTGCTGAACTTAAACCTAGTTTACCACCCAAGCAGGTACAATGTACCCTTCATGCCAGAAGGGGGCATATATAGCAAAGCTTGAAGAGCATCACCCAGATCAACACATCATCAGATACTTGTACCTGGATAGAAAGCAGAATCTTTAATTAATTAGGAAAAAAACACTTTATTAAAAAGTATGGGTCCAGATGAAACAAGCCAGTGTTGTTCCTTACAATCACACAGAACAAACAGCTTTTGCAGACAAACATCTGCACTGCAGAGCACAGTGGAATAACAACCCTTCAACAAGTAGTGAAATATTTAAGAGAACATAAATTCATACTCCGTGTCAAACCGTGACTCTGAAATGGACAAAATCTTCATTTGACACAAAGGTTACGTGAAGTCCAAACATGATATTCTTCAATTACACCTTGAATACAAATTCAAAAATAAATAAATCTTTAACTGAAAAAACAATGAGATTTGTCTCATTCAGGAAAATTCAGCATTGCCAAAAGAACACTTACATTTCAACATGTACATGATCCTTCAATGAATGAGCCTTCTTCAGAGAAGGAATAAACATACGCCAGGTTCCACATCACGTACAAAAGTCTGTAGACAGTATGTTAAAGGTTACAATAGCCTTCAAAAACTTATTCATTATAAGTCATTCAGACAACTTTCAGTAGCTAAGTTTTAGTTTTCTCAGAAATATTTTTACATTAGTTTCATTAATTATAACTTTGGCTCAAATTAACAACTTTAAACAAACTACACTTAACCATAAATCAAAATTAGAATTAAGTGACTGAGAAAAACCACATAACCCAATAACTGCTCAGATGACAAAACTGCCTGTCTCAAAAATCAAACGTGCTGCCATTCAACAATGACAAAATAAACATCCAAAAGCCCAGCAATATATGACTTTTACATGACAAGCAAACCAAGCCAACTGTAAACAGTTTGCACACATTTTACACATGAATTCATCTTTTTCTTACTCATATGTTCAACATACACACACACATAATAATCAAACATCTGTGCTCTTCATCTCAAATAGAACAATTCCAAATCGCATATTCAAAATACAACACAAACACAGGAAGAAAACAAGTGCAAAATCATTTCAGTTCATTTTGTACTGTAAATGCTTGACTGCAAGTTATACGAAACGTCTTGTATAAACAGTTCACAGCTCAGTTTGCTAAACTGCATCTGAATCTCTGCCGTTCTTATGCAAATATCATTCAAATTTGAACAGGATTTATTTCTATAGATTGGACAACTTTTTTTTTTTTTTTACATTGCACCTAACCTTTAGAGTTTTGCACGTTAAAAACTAGCTGTGAACAGGATATCTCTAAGATATAAGAGAAAATGAAATGGTTTGGTGAAAGAGAACTTCTTCTGTAGTGAATGATCGTGACATGTGTCACTTTGGTATGAGTTACAAATAACCATAATATAAAAATCTTGCCTATAAAACTGTCTAAGTAATAGAGTTTAACACACCACCCTCTCCCAGCTGAATATACACAGAAAGACAATGGCAAACACCAGTGCTGTGAAAACATTACACTACAAAGAGAAAAACTGTACAACTTTCAAAAATGCAAAACTGTAACTGCACAGCACAGACATATCATGCTGCTTCGTATTTTGCAATTTTTTGGCTAATATAGAGAATCAGGGGCTGTATTCACAAACCATCTTAAGGCTCAAAGTAACTCCTAACCGTCCTAGAAGCTCCTAATAAATAAGGGCATGTCAGTCCTAACCCTGAGTTTTGATCTAAAAGTAATTCTCAACAACGATAAATGACTTTCAAAAGCATATTTTATGCATGTAGTATGAAGTTGCTCGCTCAACTGAAAAAATATTACAACACTTAACAAGTGAATGTGTTTACATGGTTTCATGTAAATACATAGAATATTTTGAAAGGGCATCCATCTGTCTGTCTTCTTTTTCTCTTGAGTATTAATGAACACGAAACCACTGACACAGAGCCGTCACCTGTAATCGCTGTGGACTTTGTAAGTTCTCTCAGTTCTTCAGTCAAAGTGTCTCTCAGTAGCTTTCTGGGGAAACTGAAGACTTTTTCTAAGAACTTTTAGTAACATTTAGGAGGACTCCTTGTGGAAAAGTAAGATCCTTTGTGAATACAGTCCCAGAAATGGAGAAGAAATGACTAGACGTGGTTATATGTAAAATGACCCTCTGTGTCCAAGCAGCATCGACTGAACAGTACATGGATATTGCACATTTCACAGAATGGTCTTTAAAAAGCCATCAAGTATCAGTGCAAGGTTTGAGCCTTTTAAATGAATTACACACACACGCCTGTGTTCATGTAAGAGGAGCAATGACCAACCAAAAAAGGCCAGACCACAAAAGCCAAAATATTTTTAAGCAGTCATCAATCACGTAACATTTGATTTCACTATACGGTTTTCTCGTAACTCCAATCGAATGCTAGGTACGCTGCTGAAAATCGGTCAGCTGACATCCGTGTTTTCACTAAGCAGGAAGTTAACATAGCAGAAAGGGGATGTTTGCCGGCATTGCTGAATGACTCCCAGGTCCACAGACATGACAGAAACTCGCTCTGTGCAGGTCACAAGAGAACAGCAGCAGACCCGTCGACAGTTCACCCCCAGTTGTGGTACATATAGAGGCAGGTGAACAACAGGTTGGCAGTCAGGCTCGCCAACAAAAGCCCCGGCCAGATAAGACGCTTCACAAAACCTGCAGATGTCACAGAGGAGCATAATGCATGATCAGTGTGGCACAAAGGGTTTCCATTTTGTACATGTTTAACAGTTACATTACTCTCAGACAATTCATTTTCCTTCAGAGCTGATAGAGGCCACAGCTCGCTGAAATTTAACAGCATGTTGATAAGACCATGACAGTGTTATCTGACACCAGTGTATTTTGAGAAAGTCGAGACTGCCTAAAACTCAGCCTACAAAACAGGGAAGCATCAGGGAAGATCAGAGTCTGACGTCATAGAGCGCAGTTCATTTACAGCAAATAGGTAACACGTGCAACCTACAACTAATACACATCCTGCATAAGTGTTCATTATTAAAGAAATTTTAAAAAGTTATGAAAGACACACTTACATGAATAACTGTATAACTCATACAAATGACAGAATACATTGTGAAATTACTGAAATTCATTTTGAAATGTTATTTCATCTTTGCTCCCTCCTTACTCAAATGCTGAACATTTGAACAATTAAGACAGACTTAAAAAAGTGGGAACATATCCTTAAAAAAACCCTGTACAGACCATGTACATAGACCATGATTACGCTTGTAATAAAGAAGTCCCCGAATTAAGATGTTATGTCATGAAACCAAAATTAAACGTGACTTCTGACATATGGTGTACACGGCATCCATCTCTCTGCCATGTTTAAATCAGACTGCTCACCTTTTGGAGGAGGAGTGCTCTCCAGGCCATGTGTAGTAGTGCCAACCAGGCATGCAGAGGACCCTGAGGAGCTGCCCCGCCTCTCTTCCTCTTCAATCACAGTGCCGTCCCTTAACAAAGAACTCAAATCTGCAAAGCAGTGAAACCAGGTAAATCATAATCCCATAAATAAAACCATCTAACCATGAAATTATTAATGAAAGTGAGACCTTTTCTAAAGCCTTTACATGCAGGATTTGAGAATGTTTTACTTTGCCATCTGGTGGTAGTATCATGAATGACACTGAGGTAGACAGCATGCTACTGCAACCAACATACAATGAAAATTTCACTATTACCAGTTTAGTCACAGCGGCACCTACCATTTTGGCTTTGGAAGGGTGATATGTCACGTGAGAAGCAGCCGCTGTAAATGGAAGAGGTTGGCTCTACAAGGAAATGTGATGGAGACGCGGGTGGCGACATGAGCGTGGGTTCTGGCTCTGTTGAGAAAAGCCGGAGTTTCTGGCCGCTGATGTTGAGGCGAGCAGGGCTGATGAGGGGGCGGCGCTGTCTGGCAGAACCTGAGCTGGATGTAACTGAACCAGCTACTGAAGGAGTTGGGGAGGGGCCAGGAGATGACGGGCGGCTCCCAGACTTCAGTGAAAAGTAATCTGTATGAAAGAAGGCAGCAAAATAATGTCAACCAAGTGCTCTGAAAGGGTTAGGAGTTGTTTCAAATACAGAGATCACAAATCCACAGGAGTTTCAGTACCTGAAGGCGGGGAGTCTTTGTATTGTGAAGCTGGTCTGCTTCCGCTAAACAGGTAACCAGAATCTGAAAATAAGATAAATACAATATACAATCACACCATTCAGAACAACCATGAACCAAAGCTTTCCTCAAACCTTAGGTCATGGCAACTTAGTGACACAAGTGGTAGTGGT
The DNA here is from genome assembly GCF_017976325.1 of Chelmon rostratus. Taxonomy (NCBI): domain Eukaryota; kingdom Metazoa; phylum Chordata; class Actinopteri; order Chaetodontiformes; family Chaetodontidae; genus Chelmon; species Chelmon rostratus. Next base: position 10,456,539 of record NC_055667.1, on the reverse strand, counting down.
CCTGTCTGTCTCTTTTGATGCCTTTCTGGCCCCGAGCAGCAAAAAAAAAAATAAAATAAAAAAAATCAATAGTTGAAATGTAGAGTAGGTCAACTGTCAAGCAGCAGAAAACTAAAGTAAAGCTACTGAATCTTATCAATTACAAATCTTGTTTGTATGCCATGAACTACACAGCACCAAGCAACTCAAGCTCAAACATGCCAGAGCAGCTACGGGAAGCCATGCAACAAGAACTGCAGGCAGAAGTGGGCTGAATATTTCCAGTATCTATGCCAGCTATCTTCACTGAGCGTTCTGAGTTATTAGACCTCAAATATGACATGACATTACACCTGAACAAGTCATCTTCAGATTATGCCACATGACACAGAAAGATCTAGCAGTATCAGATTTTTTTTGTTTGTTTGTTTTGTCTGTCAAATCAGTGCGAAAGAAATCATTTTAATGTTACCTGTCCTGGTGAGGGAGGGGATGGTGCCGAGGCAGAGGGCTCTGTTGAGGCGCCCAGGCAGGGAGGAGGGGGAAGCCTTGCGCTCGCGAGGACTCTGTTGGCGGTTGATGAGCTTGGAGAGGTTGGGGGGCGGGGTGGGGATGAAGGACTCTGCCAGGTCTGGAGGCTGGCTGCTGAAGGGGAAGGCTGCAGAGCTGCCTGCAAGGTATCTGCAACACAAGAGCAACGGCACGGTCTACTACCTGAAATCAAAATCATAACAAGACGTAACAAGATTCTTATATGACAGAAAAAGAACATGTGCAGGAAATTGCACTGTCACAGAAGATGACCGCACAAAGAACATCACAAATAGTGCTGCAGACACTGAATTTTCAATTTAAGAAAAAGTCAATGTACAACATTGTCGACATTAAACTCCAAACTCTGAATTACTTAACAAGCACAAGAGGTGTCTGAAATCAAATCTGCGAACCAACTTTGGTACCAAAGAGCTCTGATATCCATTTAATGGGAACAGCTAATGACAGCAGCTGTCACTGAAATGCTGCTGCAGCTGTCTGGGCAACACCCTGCAGCTGAAAGTGCCAACAAAACAAAAGCTCAACTCACTCACATTTCCACAGCGCACAGTCATACATGTTATGTGTCAAAGCAGTGTCTACTCAGTGGTAGTCCGGCTTTGTCTTTCTAGAGAAGAAAAATAAATAAATAAAAAAAGAATCACAACGCTCCTAGCGAACACTGTGCTGAGATTTTCCTTTCCAGTGCTGTGCAATGAAGCTTCCATTTCAAAAACATACAAGTAGAAGAGATTGGGGTGTTTGTGCTGAAAACAAACAGACAAGCCATATCCTTTCACGAGGTGTTTATTACATTCCATGTACAGCAAGCATTGCTACAAAGACTTCAAACTGGAGCCCCACATTAAAAGCAAGACACCCAATTTCAGCACCCAAAACACAGTATGTTTTATTGGGTATGTTGCAAGAAACATTTCAACATGGACGGAGCTCCATTTCTGAGGCTGCTACACAATATATATATAACCACATAGTAACTGGTAAAATTGAGTGATATACTTCATTAGCTTATTTATACTAGTTTGGAATAGCAAATTATTGCTTAAATTGTGTAAAAAACTACCAAAAATTGGCACTGTGCTCTCTCATTTTTTAAGTTTTGAGTCTTTTGCAACACCCACATCCCTATAACATCAAGGACACAATCACATTTGTTAGCTACATACTGAACATCTATATTAACACAGTGCATAAATACATCTACATTCACAACTCCATTAATAAAAATGTACTACAGCTATCACTTAAAACACCACAAATAAGTTGTGGCAATGGTATAATGGTGTAGTTTCGTATGGCAGCTTTAACTTATGATTAACGTACAAGTTTGACTGTAGTGCTTCTGGAGCTACATGCTTGACACAATAGTCAATAGTCATACAGCGTATCAGGTAGATACAGGAATTTTCTAAAAATCACAGAAATAGGCATATACTCAGGTGAGATATTATGCGTATATCATTGCATAACAAACATGCACACTGGAGGTTTATAGCAAATAAACTCAAGCACAACATGTAATACTTTGGCAAAGATAATACATTTTAAGATGCACCTTACATACAGAAACAAAAGTAAGAAATGTATTATTGAAATATGATCGCACACATAGATTTTTGGTAAAATATTATCTTTGTCAAGAGTTTTACGATGGAGTTTGTCACATGATGCAGTTTATGAAAGGGAAAAAAGGAAGTAATTCCAGGTAATTACTGAATGATGTTTCTTATTCGATTTTTTCAGAGACAGTCTTGGCCTTACCTTGGAATTGCTCAGTATGAGTAGTAAAAATTTTACAGTCAGCATTTTACTCATAACTACAAACAGCATCTTTAAAGTCTTAGATTTGCCATCACTTTTGTTGCAAAAATTTACAGTTTAAAGCTTTGAGAAAACTGCACCAAAGGTGCTGGTTTGAGAACGTAACTCCATCTACAGCACAACATGCAATTGAAACCCCACAGTTACAGTACTCTACCCACCAAACACAAACACTCTACAGCCATTAGTTTTTAATACCTGTTTACATTTCTGTCGTATAAATATCTCCATTCATTCAACACATCCCAACAAAGAAAAATAAACAGGATGACAGAAAGAAATTTAGCAAGAGGGGAAATGTTAGCACATGCAGCTAGTTCATCCAGTATTTTTCATTTATCAACATGTCAGACTGTTGGTAAAGGAAAGTTAAGCATTACTGGAGGAGGTTAAGGGAAGCAATAGAAACTGCTAAATAAATCTAAAAGTTCTTTAGCTGCAAATGGTAAAGCAGAAATGTAATTAATTTGCTTTAATTTTAAAGCACACACTTTTTTTTTCAAATACAATACAGAAAAAAGACGACAGTCCAACATCTCACTTGAGACTTCATTTAAATTATTAAAATGTTAGAAAAACAACTCTGGAAATAGCTGCAAGTGAAAACTGTGCAAGTCCACTATTTCTAATATGGCTGATTTTGTAGTGGCTTATCTTGCACGAGGGCAACATTAAACTGAGTCTGATAACGTTGATTCTTACACTCAGCAGAGCACCTCTTACAGTTTCACATTACACTTACACGACCCGCCAGTGACCATACTCACTTGCACAGTTGAGCACTTCATAATATAGGCATGTTCAAGCGCTGATAGAAGGCTATTAGAGACTACTATTTGGTAGTCAACACAAGCCAAGCATGTGATGTTTTCACTTACACCCCATTTACATCCAGTATGAAAATGTGATGTGTTCGTACATGTTATCTAGATAAGAAAAACACAAACACAGACATAAATACATCATGATTGGAATGTGATTAGATCTGCCCGACCACATCTGGAGTTGGTCTGGCTTGCACTGAGTTTGTTCGGATCTTAGGTAAGTGAAAACTCAAGCCATATAACATGCTGGCCTCGACAGGCTACATTGCAGATACTCGTTTTTAGCCAACATAAAATACAGGCTGTTGTTCAAATTTAGAGGTTGAGCAACCAAGAAGGCCAAAATAAACATGCCTCTAATTACTGATTATTGGCCTATTCTGTGCAATGGAAGTGCCAAATGATATGTTATTCAACAGAACTGGGTGAAAAATTAAAGCAATTTAGGTGGGAAATGAATGATGTACAGTAATAAATAACTCCTTGTGTGACAGTGTGTACTGCACTTATCTGTGTAGATGATCTGCTGTTAACAAAGCATGTCATTTATCTAGTCAAAGAGTAGCCTACATGCCAGTACTCTAACACACCAGACTAACACATCTTTTTTCTATAAAGGGAAACCTTAATGTATTAATTTGCCGAATGTAAAACAGGGCAAATCATTCAAGAGTAGACAACGTTTTCACAAAGTTAATAAAGTTTCCCCTAACAACTCACAAAACGCCACGATTTTTTAAGGGAGTCTGGGGCTGATTTGCCATGATTTCAACTTACTCATGCACAGGCTTAGCTCTGGAGGACTGAGATCTGATTGTAATGACGATAACAAGAATGCATAATAAATACCAGGTGTAAAAGGCAAGATTGGATAATTGATATCCAGACAAAGTATCCCGATACAGTTTCCATTTTAATACCATGGGTGCTAGAGGCACCATTTTTAAGCATCAGATTTCAGCACAGCAGAGAATAACAAACATATAAGTGCAGTATATAACGAAATATTACTGGCTTGCAGTGAAGTTCAGGAAGCATAATCCAAATGGAAGTCATAGAGGCACAAGATCACGACAATGGGGACGAGAGAAGAGCTACTAATAGCTAAACCTTTGGCTACCAATAAAACCTGTTAAGGAAAAAAACTGATGAGCTAAAGACTGCTTCTCAAAGGCAGTTAAGTGTTTAGATTTTCAAATGGCTATAAGCATACGGAGTAGCCCTCACACTATCATGTTTTAACATTCATATTGTTTAAAAATTCACACAATTTGTATGCAGTGGGCTGTCTGTATGAAACTACAAAGGCAGCCACTTCACTACAAACAAACTACACACAAGGAAAACTTCCAGCTCTGCCTCGGGAACTGATCAGCTGCTTCAGCACTGATGTTATATCCCAAGGAGATTCCTTACAGACATCAGCTATAAATAAATAGTGGCCACAGTGAACTGATGAACACTTTTTTGCAAATATCCAGGGTCACTCTTTGTTCAGAAATTGTGGATAATGTAAAGGAGCACAGGAAGGAGGGATGCGGCTATTCAAAAACCACGTCTTGAGCATCACCTGCAGTTTCCTCGCAGATTAGTATTTCATGCAGTTGTTAGTTAGTAAACAATTTTCAACCCAAGGTACACCATAGTGTTAATAAATACATGAGCACATTCAAAATGCTGTTAAACAGATTAATACAGTGTAGAATACAGAGTTTAGTATTAGTTGGGCACTTGAATGTCAAACTCCAACTCCTTTTTGATCACATGATACCTAAAAGATTCCCATGACAGTTTCTTTCATTTAAGCAGTCCAAAAATTGAATACCTATCATTGAGTCAATGACAATTATGTTACCATACCATCTCATTTTTGTGCAACACTACCCTTAACTGCAAAAGGATTTTTAACCTCCAAAATTTTAAAAATGTCAGGCAACTGTAGAACATGTGCATGTGTGCTTGAAAGTGAGGTTTTGATGTGATTAAGCAAGTAGCAATAGTCTTCTGTTTGTATCATGGCCCACACACTCAGTCCTATGGTTTAAGTTTGCCATTCGCATGTCATATAACCTCACAGTCATTCACACACAGCAGTAAAAGAGGTGAGCGATGAGTAAAAATGGACAGTGAATTAAAAACAGCACGGTTCTGTTAAGGAACAATAAAGAAAACAAGGGGAAATTGATAACACTAATGGATTAGTTTGTTTCACTCTGGTTCTAATGAACACAAACCTTTCAGAGAAAGAGGACTCCCAAAAGTCCCAAAAATGTTACAAACACAATTTTAACATTACTGCTCAGATTCTGACCTTCGATATCTTGCTCTTCTTGGACCCAGGGGTTTGTGAGTTGCCACAGCGGCAGCAAAACTGACGAGGCAACAGAGGGAGATAGTACTGAGCTTGGCTGTGTCCATCCAGCCCAAGGCATCAGTCATGTAGCTCTCAGCAAGGTGGAGGCACAAGACAAGGAACCACAGGACAGAGGCCACGGCATCAATTCTCCTCAACCTGAAAAAGCAGCAACACATGAGCTTGCAGTCTGTTTCGCCTAAATTAAAATTGTGTGGGACCATCTTTCCAAAGGAAAACAAAGAGGTGGTGACTGCTTACCTCACTGGTCCTGCTAAGAAGATAGCAGTGAGACAAGTCAACAGACCAACAGCAACTATGAGCAGCTGGTTGTCCCTTCCATGCTGCCACACCAGCTTGGCATTTTCTATGGCCTTGTCTGGGAGCAGCTCCAGCAGACCCTGGTAAGCAAGCACCCCTCTGCTGCTTTCGGTGTTGGCGGTGGACTCATTGGAGATTTTAGGCTTTGGAGGAATGACCCCACCACTTAAAGTCTGTGGGTCACTGGGTGAGGTGAGCTGGTCGGGCAATTTGTAGAAAGATGTAGCAACTAGGAAAGCGCATATCAGGAAGGCAAGGGCTCGTAACAGGATGACCCCCATGGGAGAAGACACAGAATATGAGCTCTATAGGAGAGAGAACATGTTTTCATTGCGAATCTTGACATTTTCAGAACATATGGAAATCAATAAGCTGTGCAAAGGCTAATGTTGACATATTATAACAGACAACAATACACAATGAAGAATGAAGCAGATTCATGTTTTCACTGTAACCAAAGACTACACCAGGGGTGTGAAAGCCAATTAAATGAAAACAATTAAACTAAAGCGTTCATCTTTTTGCACTAAATAAAGTGAGGACTTAAAGTATTAAAATGTGGCAAAAACAGTATGCATTCATGATTATCATTAGTGTGGGGGAGAAATCACATGACTAAACTCTGTAACAAAACCAAGTAATGTCCTATCCAAATAGAGTGTAAATATCTGTTTCTTTAATGTTATAGAGTTAGAAATGCTTTATTAGGTCTCTTTGCTGGAAATGCCACATGCATAATTTACTAGCAGCTACTATGTTAAAAATGTGAGGATATCTTTTCTAATGAAATGCTACAGTGGGCATACCTGTTATTCAAAAGCACATGAGTGTATAAACATTTTTGTATTCACATATTTAACTGAGCGACAATGACGGCGCAATTATCTGACAGAACATGACAGAATTTCATTGCTTTTGAATATTGGTCATTCAAACAGTCAACAATTTTCCACCAGAAGAGTGTTTGTGAGATAAACTATTCTTACATCTCAGTACAATCATCATTCGTTTTAGTCTTGGGATGACACGTTAACATTCTGCATGCTAGAGCCATCAAGCTTTACTGCCTTTCATATCAATTCAATCATTAATTTATGCACACACTTTTCTCATCAGGTGCTAGCAGTTTTGGACTTTGGATTGCACTGACCTTTACAAAGCCCTTATCTGACTCTCGGCTGCGTCGAAGCTGGTGGTTCAGGAGCACAGTTCGAAGTTGACGGTTTTGATATTTGATGTAGTACTCCACTGCCGTCTGACACGGCCTGCATAACTTATAGGTCTGCTCCAAGTGGTGCTTGTAGGCTTCAATTTCCTCATCGTAGTTCTCCTAGAAAAGAAAAGATAATGCATTTAGCATTTACAGTTGTCAGTCATGGTAACAATAAAGCTGGGGTCGTAGTGAGAAGAAAAGAGCACAGTACATACATCATCCCTTGGGATAAATGAGGCCAGCTGCTTGATCTTTACAGACTGGTTGTTATTGCACTTCCTGCATAGCAGCATCTGACAGTTGACCCACTGCAATGTCTTGGGTGGCTCAGATGAGGGAAGGCCACCGGATACTCCATGGTTCAGATGCTCCATGTACTGAGCTGGGATGGGTTTGTTGTAATCCCCATTCTGAAAACAAGACAGATCAACAACAAGAACAACATAAGAACACACAGCTCACATCACAAGAACAAGAAGAAGTGACTGCAGTTTACAGACATTCAAACAAAAATAATTCACAGGGGTCATGCTCTTTTGAGACTTACCTCCTGGAAACCATTGTACTGGTCACAGTTGGGACAGTCCCAGCAGTTCCTGTTCCCATAGGGCACCACTGTGTTCTGATTACAGAACCAGCAGTTCACATTTGCATGGGTTGGCTTCTTTCTGTAAATAAAAGGAGTTCTTACTCTTAGGAACATGATACTGTCAATGAAACCTGAAGATGCATTTCTGACGTACAGGTGTTTCCCACAGTGGGATCCAAAGACCACAAATCAATCCTTCAGGTGGCCCCTGAAGATAAGAAAGTATAACTGATATATAAGACAGGCACTATTTGTCTTCAATACTGAAGCGGAGTACAAGGTATAAGATCATGTCAATCTGGTTGGAGGTCTTTGACATGCACAAGTTTAGGATGTTATTTTGATAACGCATAGACAAAGCAATCACGCTTAATCGGTATTTCATAAAGTTATGCACACAATAATTTCCAAAGAACAAATTCTAGAAAATAAGTGCACTCACACTGTGAAAATCACCACTTACAGAAACGTTGGTGTCACAAAACAAGCATTGACTTAGTAACTAGTTAGCACAGCGGCTAGCAAAGTTAGCGGTCGTGCTAGCGTGGGTGAGTAACGTCAAACCACTCTTAGGAAAGAGGAAACATATTTGGGCATTTTTGTTGCCAACACTAGTTCTTGAATGTCACATTTTTAACCACATATGCAAATGTTAAGCACTGTTTGCTAACTTGTACTAACGTTAACGTAGATCTAGCTAAAAACATTCGCCGCGGAGAAAAACGCTGAAGTTACCTGGTGGCAATTTTGTATATCAGCGCTCCACCAGCAACAAACGCCGTAGCTCCGACTCCACTGTACATTAATTCAGGATAGTCCAACAGAAGCTGGTTAAACGCCTCCATTTCCACCGGAATTTGCAGTTAGGAAGCTAACAAAGCATGAGAAATTTAGCTTCTGGTTGTCCCGCAAAACACGGCGCGAGAGCGCACGCGGCAAGTGTACCCCCTTTTGTTCACGCCCATGAGCGGAAACGGAATGTGCGTAACCGATTGGCTGCATTCCAATAAGTTTTATTAAATCGTTCTGTTCCACTCTGCCATTTGGTGAAAACACCAATGAAAAAAATATTACGTAATACTAAAGTATTTCACCAGAATTTGAGTGTTTTTGGTGTTCGTGTTTATCAAAATCTAAATGAATCACACTTTGCTTTGATTCTAAGCAACGCGTAGTGTAGTAGATCGGGTAATATGAAAGTGTTGGAATGTGGCGGAGGAGAATTTCTGTCTTCTCTTTCCTCGCCTGGTTTTAATCCCCGATACTAATGTACATTACGGTTAATACATTCAACAATCTTTCAACTTGTTATGCTTTCAAGGGTTTATAACCCCCTAAAACATTAGTGATCGATTTATCTACATCCTATCACTTATTAGGAAATAATATAATGTGAAATGCCATCACAAAAAAACTAAAAATTGCTATGGGCTATGCTACGCTTCTATGTATCAGCTAATTACATTTAAAAAAAATAGAGGATCATCATGGAAGCTTACCTCTACAGCTACGCTCAAAAACAGTAGAGACAATGAATGATCAAATAAATAAATAAATAAATAAATACAATATTATTATTACAACACTGCCAGACATAAAACATAGAAGAGAAGTAAGTAAATCGTATTCGATTTCGAGTATTTGATGCAAAAATAACATTTTATTTGAACAAATATGATGTATTTTACATCAAGTAAACATTCACAATCGAATAAGAAATCTGATCAGTGCTTCAGTGTCACCTGTTGCATAGCAGCTCGGAGAATGGGATAAACCCAGAGAAAAGAAATAAATAGTCACAAATGCATAGGTCTATTCCTAACTAACGAAACTATTAAAACACAAATAATAACAACAAAACACAAACACACACACAAAGAAAAGAAACTAGCTCATTTGGTTGCAAAATAATTATAATAAAAATAATTGTCCAACAAAAGAGGCATAAACTAAGGTCAGACTTGAAATTAGCTGTCTTCCTGCAGTTCACACTTGACCGGTGCCATTTCTGAAGCAAAATGCATTGAGTGCTAACAGTATTTCATTTGAAACTGTAGGCTGTCAAAAAAAAAGTTAACCAACAGCATATTTAACAGTTAACAGTGAAGGAATTTGCAACTTATCAAACTACCAGACAATTAACTTTGCCTGACAAACGAATGACAGCCGGGTTAAAACGGTGAACACGTGAATGTAAGAGTCAGGGGGGGTCGGAACAACTGAAAACCTTACAGGTCAAAGGTATGAGCGAGCGGCGCCTCCGATTGCCTCGCATAGGAGGTGAACTGCTGGTAGCTGCTTGCCACGGAAACGGTGCCTCCGTCTGGGCTCATAGGCTGGGTCACCCCGCCGTAGGGACACCCGTTGTGGGGGACCAGCACGGGCGGGTGGCGGTGGTACGCGCCGTAGGCAGGGTGGTGGTGGAAGAGCGGGGGCGGGCAGTAGGAGCTCACCGGGCGGCTGGGGGACGCGCTGCGGGTGCTCCCGGCCATGACCTGGGATGATGGGTATCCGGTCGGCTGGGACGAGCCGGGCTGGCACAGACCCCAGGAGCTCACGTAAGGCTGCAGGTAGAGCGGCTCGGGATAGTCCAGGGGGCTCCCGGTCAGGTAAGGCACACTTGGAGGTCTGTAGGGTCTCCTCACCCTCCTGCGCCGCCGGTAGTTCCCCTTCTCGAACATGTCCTCAAATGCTGGGTCGAGCATCCAGTAGCTGCCCTTCCTGTCCCCTCCGCTTTCCCTGGGCACCTTGACGAAACACTCATTGAGAGACAAATTGTGCCTGATACTGTTCTGCCATCCTTTTTTGTTCTTCTCATAGTAGGGGAAGTTGGAGATGATGTACTCGTATATTCCGCCCAGGGTTTGTCTCTTGCCTTGGCTCTCCTTGATGGCCATCACGATGAGAGCCACGTATGAATACGGCGGCTTCTCCGGCTGGCCGGACTCTAGCGCACCTTTGGGTTCAGCAGGGGCCGATTTGGAGCTGATGTCCAGGAGCTGCACGGCCCGATCGGCGGAGGGTCTCTCCTCTGCATCCATGGCTCAGATGTCCGCTCGTGCGTCGCGCTGGGTCAAAAAGCTGCAGTCTGCCGCTAAGCAAGGCAGCGCAATGAGAGTCTCCGCAGGTGCACAAACTCCTCCCACCGGTACGCGCGGCAGTTTATCGCCTTCTTTCATCTCGCCGGGTTTCTCACGCTGATTTTGCTACTGTAGCCGATGAGACCACAGTGCAGTCAGGGGTCATGGTTGGTCGTGATTGGCGCCAGTGAACCAGATGTCCAGTGCACCACTGGGTCACAGCCTGTGTTTTAACAATAGTCAAAATATTCCCACTTTGAAGGCAGACGATCAAAGACTGGTGCACCATGTCTTCATACACAGTGGTGGAAGAAGTACACTTTTTGTATATTTCAGATTTTAACGGCTCTATACACTTAATCTATAATAATATATCATCGTTTTTTGTTTATTATATTTCGTATTCATAATCTGAATCCGCAAAGTAATTAAAGCTTTGGTGTACAGTGAATGTAATGGAATATAAAGTGCAATATTTACCTCTAAAATGTAGTAGTAGGTAGGAGTGAGTTTAATATAGCAGTGGAAAGGAGTGCAATACACCAAGAAGCACAGCACTTGAGTAAATGCATTCGTTACATTCCAGCACTGATGATACACCATGTTTTAAGATCAGTGTAGGTAATAATTTTGCATAAGTCACTGGCAACAGATGTTTATTGTTTTTTTTACACATTAATTTAAATTTCATTTCACTCTTAGAAAATTGATTATCTACCAAGATAGATAGAAAGATAACCACTCAAAAATATAATGATTATGTTAGTGTTAACACGAAACTTATATATAACAACAAACAAAAGATTTGATCATCAGTGAACAAATACTCTTCATTACAAGCTCAGAGACGTATGCTATTCAGTCAGCTGCTACATTCATTTTCAAAGAGTTTAAACGTGTTGTTTAAGGTAGAATATACTGAAGTATCTGTCCCACAGGCTTTCAAACAGGAAAACATAATTCAGCAAACAATAATGAAACAAACAAACCCTGTCGTATATTTTAGGTTACGTGTGCATGAATGAACACATTCTTTAAGCTGTTTTTGTGAGTTGTTTATCCCTGATAGTGAAATGTAAAATAACCTGGCACAGACACGCACACGCACACACACACCATACGACACCCAGGTGTTTTTTTTTATACATTGTATGAACTCAGAGGCACATGATAGTTGGGTATTTCCAGAGCTTGACATGCAGAGAGCAGAAAAGTATTAAGGCTTGCAGGTATCAGAGCTCAGCATACCACCCTCATACAGTGAGGCATGAACAGCAGGCCCGTCTGTCTTCTGAGGATGGTAGATAATGATCACCTGCTCTCACCAGACAGCCTGTCTCCCCTGAACTGATAGAGAAACACAGATCTCAAAAAGTCAGCCGCCAGTGGAAAGGCAGCTTCGGCAAGGACTACCGAGCATTTTGGGCAGATCATTGTTATCACTGTCAGGGTATTAATTGGAGTTACACTGAATACCTTTCTTAAACAATACATGAAAATAGGCAACTATTATTACAATAATTGTAATAATAATGCAATGACTTGCATTGTAAACTCTGTGATCCCATGGTTTCCAAAACCATGACACCTATCATGTTGACATGACAAAGAAATACATATAAAATGATGCAAGGTGCAGCCATAAAAACATTTCACTCATAAACCCTGTCCAATTCCAATCACGCTCATATACCACTTAATAATTTTTTTCAATTCATCAGGAGACAAGGGTGCACTGGACAGACTTTAAGACTGATACAGTTACTGTGAAGTCTGAGAACAAGCAACTATAGGGAAGGCTGTCAGACAGGGTGGAAACAAATCTAAACCTAATGTTTATGTGAAATATTATCAGCTGATTAAAGTCAGTGTGAGAAACCCTGCACTGTAAACTCAATTATTTGACACTGTACAGCTTGTCTCGTGCACGTAATAAAAGTCATTCAATCACAGGATGGTCTTCTAGTTGTTCAGGACCTTTTTTTTTGAGCTTCCTGGCTTTGAGGATTAATGTCCAGAAAAGTCTTTTAGCAGAACACTGTGGTGTCACAGTGAAGCTGACCTTTGACCTTTTGGATGTGAAGTTTCACGGCCTAATAATTTCATCCAGTCAGACAACGTGTGAAATTTTGTCCAAATTAGTGTTTGTGTTCTTCAGTTACAGCCAAAAATGTATTTTATGAGGTTGCAGTGACATTGACCTTTGACCTTTGACCATGAAACTCACTAATCAGTTCATCCTCGCCTCTATCTGTGTGTGCGTTTGTACTGGTAGAAACCGGCCAAAAACATAAGATCTGTGGTCACAGATTTTCATTGTTAATAATGCAGGTGATGAACTTATATGTGAACTGAAAAAAAATAAATAATGGAGTGATTTGATTCATTTAAAGCAGATTTGATCATAACATCGGTGATCTGACTAAAACAGAGCCATGTTTTATTATTTCCATCTCATCCATCATTCACAACACAAAATTACCATTTATCACTTTAGGAAAGTGGCCTCAAGAAAAAACAACAACAGCAAAAGAAAGCGATGAAATGTTTGTGAATTTAAAAATATTGTCAATACTGAGGTCACTTTCCTCAAATGATAAATATCAGTTTTATGTTGTGAACAATGAATGATGAATGCAGGAAAAATGGCTCTGTTTTCATCGTATCAATCAAAAGACTTATCACATCAATTTCCATTTCACATTTTATCACTTAATTTTTGCTGCTTCTACCCCTCACCCTGACTGCACAGTAAACTTGCAGTTAACAGATAATGACTTGCACAATAACATTTGCATGCCGGTGACAACATCACATTTTCCTGTTAATCTGATAGTGATTGTTTTGTTACTGTTACACTGACAGGGAGGTTGAGAGGTTTATATATAACTATGGGATTGTTAACTGTATCATGCTGGAGGAGAATTATCATCACACAATTAAATGCAGATTGTTACAACTGGAAAAGTCTCTAAAGGTTATAAAGAGTGACACAACAGAGTGACACATTTATTTTTCACAACAAGATAATTCATGTTGGACGGTTTGTTTGAAAAAAAAAAAGCATTCTCTGCTGTTTCCTGGCAGACATGGAAAGTAACTGAGTACATTTACTTAAACACTTTACTGGAATATTCCAATTTTGTGACATTTTCTGCTCCGGTAACTTTCAGGAGGAAATATTTCACTTCTCTCTTCATTACATTTGTCTAACTGCTCGCTTACAAAACAGACAGTATGATCAGTTTAAAAATGCTGGGTGCTCAGCAGCAACACCTGAACCTACACTGTGATGACGCATAGAAATGAAGGCAGCACTACTTACAGTCTGAGAGGGACCGTTTTGGAGTGCTAATAAGTCAATAAAGTCAGTACATTTTATAATAAGAAAAAACTTTGTTTATACAGCACTTTTCAAAACTTGGTTACAAAGTGCTTTAAGTGATTTTGCTTGTGATGGAGTGTTTTTACATGACTCCTCTTCAGAATGCTTTTGCCTGAACAGGTTTCTGGCATGCCACCAGCAGTCAGGACGAGGCCTCGAAAGAACAAACAATGACTTTCAACCTGCTACAATCAGGAGCTTCCATGCAGTCATACCACAGATACCTTTTATGCACAGATGGTGACTACACAGCTGCTCTTGTCCAGAACACTAGCTCGTCTTCACAGATCAGTTGGCTCAACACCTTTACCTCTCTTCTTCCTGGAGGCTCGCATGGGTGGAAAGGTTGAAGGGCCTGTGTGTGTGTGTGTGTGTGTGTGTGTGTGTGTGTTTGTGAGGCAAATGGTCCCATCCTGTTGAGGATGTTTTTAAGTGAGATGAGTGATGTCCAGCTGCAGACATTTTCTGCACTTCGGGCTTTAAAATTCTTTCTCCTCTGGCCTCTCATGATGCAGATCACTGGATGGCTCACCGTCCTGGTAGCTCACAGCTAAGCAATTAACTTGTTTATCACTCATGGCCGTTTACACACTGCTGCAAATCAATTTTGTTGCAATACAACAAAGTAATACCATCTCTTGAGAGAGTTCGTTTGTCTTATATTCTGTACTAGTCCCAGGAAGTCATCAGTCTCAATACCAGGACCACGAAACTGAGGGAACTACATTAAATTCATCCATCACTGACTGTAAAATGTACACCTGTGCTTTTCCTGCTGTGACGTGTAAAAATGTCATCTGTAAAAAAGGCTTATTCCCCTCTCATCGTCTCAAAGTTTTAGTTTGGTTTGTGTCAGGTTCTTCCAGTGGCTTAAAAAGCATACCAGCGGGGACTGATTACATCTGCACAGAACACAAACATGTGTGGCTGGACTGCAGTGGGGAGAGCAGGTATGAAAGCTGACACACCAGGGCACCTGCAAAGCTGCGATCGGTGATAAAAGGAAATGACAGTATGTGTTGTGGCCTCTGTCTAAACACAAGCGCATGTGGCGGACCACAGCCGACTCCTCGGCTTACAGTAGTCATTTTAGGCACCACTCCCAGACCTTCTTAATCCAGGGATTACAGCAAACCTGGCTTCCCTCTGTTAGTGAGAGACCAAACAACATACTTGATCTGACGTGATGGGCACTCAGCAGACAAAAACAAGAAGCGCTGAGTGTAAAGTTTCGAGCCACAAGTGTTGCCACATTTCACATGTCCCCCCCACCAGAAAATGGCTGTATTTGTGGATGTTTCACAGGCGATGAACATGATCACTTCTTTCACACCTCTGACACTGCTTGTTGGCTGAGTTCCCATGCTCGGTGTGGCTCTCTCTGAGGTGATGACATACAGGTTCCCTGTTCAGTCCGCGATGCCACTGAACCGTGCCTCCTCCCACAATGCATCCCTTTGTAGGGTTCTACATGACGGCCTGTCAACCAGCTCTGTACCAGTCTGGCCCTGCAGCCCACATCTCCAGTAAATCCCTCCCAACTCCAACCCCCACTTCTCCATTGTTTGCATAGACAGACACGATCACGCTCACAGAAACTCCAAACCCACAGAAGATGATAAATGTCAGTGTGTGTGATTGTTGCTTTGTCAGGTCTTTGTTCTTTGCTGTTTGATACGCATCCTCACATGTAATCTTATGATTGACCCCGAACACATACATGTAATCATTGATGGTTTGTTCAGATTTCCCCCGATGCGTCTCTTTTAATAGCTGTTATCATTCATGGACTGATACGTGTCTTCATGGTGGAGACTAAATGTCTCGCTCTCAGGTTTAAGGTTAGAATAACACTGGTGCACCTTCCTGTCATTTACCAAAATACAATCTCTGCCAAAATCATGTCAACAGGGATTCCTCAGTGACAGATTGCACAATGACAGTTCAGGTAAACAAACCTCAGTGCATCATTTAATAGCCTCACAATGACACAGACAGTGTTTTATCACCCAGTTTCAGTTTGCTCTTCACATTTTAAGCACTTTTGCTGATGTTTCCATCTAAAAGGACAATTCACCATCTCATCGAATGGTTGCTGGACAGACTTAAATGGACGATCCTCCTGTTCGTCTTGTTTCCTCACCACAGATCAGCCTGTTGACACATGTGTGCCCTTTGTTAGTAGCAGTTATTCAAAGTTTTGCTACAGTGCACGCTCGCCTCTTTCCACATAACAGCTGGGAAAATACAAGCATTGATCTCAGATACCAGTGAGGTGTGTGACATCTCACTGACAAATGATTTCTATCTAACGCAACTGAGCCTCTCCCAGTTGGCATTGAGCTCCATGACTGAGGTCAGATCACATTTATATGATAAGGACACTGCCAAATACCAACCCTGCCTGAATAATCACCATGCATGTGCCCACAGGAGAATATTTTGCTTTTGTTTTTTTTGTCATTTCTCCTACTTGGTTGAGTTTGCAAAGTAGATAAATACTCTATTATTTAAAGGAAAAGGAAAAGCTGTCTGCACACTGAAATGTTCATATTTCCAAACTTTTAATTGATCACTTTAAGGTCGTACAGTACAGTCTGTATATCAGGCTTACATCCATTAAATCAAAAGCAGGCAGATAGAAAAGATCAATACATATCAATCATACAATAAGATCACATAATGTAAGATAACACTCGTTATCCCCAAACGCTATAATACCACACATGTTGTTTGAAAGACTGGACTGCCCATGCTTGCGTTTTTCTTACAACATTTTTACATTTATTTGCAGCAAAAAGAGAAAAAAATCCACTACAGTCTTGTGAATACCCAATTAAGCTTGGATGTGCGCACATACCACAACTTGAGGTCTAGGCATTGACCTGCAGTGTCAGGAACGGTCCGTGTGTTTCTCTCCTGTGCCATCTTGTGGAGGTGAATGGCAAACACAGCTGTAATCCAGCCGAGGTGGATCTCGGTAACATGGATGAAATGCTGAGAAGGATGGTCAGCAAGGTCCACAATCTTAATGTCCCACAGCTCCAGTCACAATGGTTCTACATTTAATGAGTGATACAGGAAATAAAGGTCATTAAACACCCTGAATATGACTCATAAAAATGTTATTTTAAGTTTGCTAATAAGATCAAATAAAAACAAGATACGGCTTTATTGGTTCCCACAGGGGTGATTTCTGTGATGCAGGAGCACAAAGACAGATGTGTAAGTACAGATAAATAGAGACAAAGTAAAAAAGAGAAAAGCAGAATAAAATAAATGATAAAAATAACAATTAAAAAACTATACAAAAGCCATAAAAGTCAATCTTTGAGCCATACAATGACCAGCTGCAGCTTAAACTAATAGTGCACTTCTGTCTGTTATAGTTGTCTGATTGGTGGCAGTAAAGTCAGCAAACTGTAGTAGACCAGCCACTGTATGTACTAATGTATTATGAGAGATGATCACATATGAAATGTCATATTGCATCTCTAATACATCTTGATGTAAAAAAAAATGCTCTCTGCAAAATCACATTCAAAAATTAACATGCAATAAAACTTTCAACTTTCAAAAATTCAATCAGTTTTTGCGTTAAAACAGTTAAACGGTTAAACGTGGACATTGTTTCCTGCCTCAGTGCTGTTTCTGAACTCTGGCAGCAGAGGGCAGCAGGCTGACACTCTTCAGGGCTGCAGAATGGATTTATTCATCTTTTTCTCAGTTTTTGTAGAACCTGTTAATATTGAATGTGGAAATGTTTCGACACTACCACGTGTTTCATATGTGTTGAAGTGTAGTTTTTCCTAGCCACAGTGCGACGATCTCAACAAAGAAAAAGAAAAAGAAAACAAGATTAAAGTCATAAACTGCAAACTAAAACATTCAAGATGAAAAATAATGCTCATCATAATGCATTTTGGTTTATTTTGTGACGTCATGCCAGTGAATGCAGCACAGCAGACATATTATACATAGAGCAGATATATGTTATGTAGAAAATGTAGGAGGTTTATGCCGATTTAATGCCATAACATGACCCCAGACATAAAAAAAAAAAGAACTGAAGAGGTAGGCTGGATGGTCCTTTATGTGCTGATACACTGTGGGGTGTAACCCATGAATTAAAAGATCATCAAAACAAAGGGGGCTTCCTTTTACCCAAATAAAAGTAGGAAGAATGTTTTGCCCATTACATGGATTCATCTATGAAAAATGTTTTGTGTTCCCGCTGTGACTCCATAGTTTTAATGCTGCTCGGCTTGGTGAGAAGCTTGGTAAACAACATGCAATGTTGGACCTGGTGACCCTTCAGTTTCGTCATTCTGACGTGTCTCGTTCAAGATAACTTTGAAGTCAAAGACAAAAAGAGGAAAATGTATCCCTGGGGTCTTTGGAATTCATGTGAGGAACCACAAAAACAACACTTCATCAGGGGCACCATTCAGCATGGTGATCAGCAATATATGGGGGAATTCAAATGAGAAGCATTGTGTGAGTGAAAAGCCAAAGAGATTTGTCTCGTCCTTGGCCCCTTCCTCCTTTTTAACCATCGTCTCATGAGTGACTTTGATGTGGACAAGATGATTGAAAAACAAAGCGGTGTAGCTCGATTTAATCCCAGTGGAGAATAGGTTAGTGGGATGAGTGGGTGGGATGGGGAGGCGAGGGGGAAGAGTGAAGTTTCATATGGGAGACACAAGAAAATCACATTTCAGCGAGTGTATTAATCTGCCAAGGAAAGGAAAGGAGGGGAGGACAGAGGAAAGTGGGAGGGCGAGGAGGAGATATGGAGCAGGGTAAAGTGAGTGGGGTGTGAGAAAAGGAGCTCCAGTTGATCGCTCTTTAGAAAAGGCCCCCCACTCTCCTGCTGGGTCCTGCTCAGCTCTTGTCCTCCTGGTACAATGCTAGTGGAGCGGCTGCCCCCCCACCACCCAAGGAAACCCCCTCCACCCCACGTGCCCCCCAACTGCCCTCCATGTGCTGGAGCTACGCTGACAGCCTGGACCCCAGACCCCAGCATATGGAGGCCAGACCAAGAGGCCTGCTCCCCAATGTGCTCCACAGCTGGGGCTCTGCTGGAGTGGGCAGCAGAGCTTCATGCAAACACATGCTCTCTGCTCACTCTCCTCACCACCAATGTCAAACTTCTTGATTGGGGTAGACAAGCTGAAAATAGGCGAACTTATGAGGTCAGTTCACGCAAATTCTGGAAAGAAAAACATATTTTCTTATTGACAGTATGTCTAGTGATATCAGGTCATGCAGATGCTGTTTTATTTGGGCAGGTTTTGAGATATCTGTACGATTTCTGCCACCATCCCAATACAAAACTTTAGTATTACCTATCATTGCTGTACATTGGCCTTTTCACAGCAGACTTTCACTCGTCATAGCAGGAAAAGCACATGTGCTATGAGTAACATTAGCTGCAGTTTTGTTTTATTCAAGTGTACCAACACCAGGACCCTGAAACTGAAGCAGCTAAATGGAATCCAGCCATCATTAACTGGATGATTTACACCTGTAGCAACATCCCTGTCCTGTTGGTCTTCACACAACACTGTCAACAGCACACATAGAGACCATTTATCTGATTGAAAGTTTACCTTCGTTATAGAGTGAGCTGACCTTATTCATCGTCTTGGTATATTGTTGATTCCACGTTATCATTTGAGACTCTTCAACCACACCGACCCTGCAGCAGGTCCATCACTATGAACTCAGGTTGAGTGTACAAGAAGTGGTAAAATCTATAGACGTTTATTTGAAATTCTGGTCCCAAGATTTTTTCCACAGATGCCACATATATCACGCTCCAATACAGGGAAATGTAGCCTATTAGAGCTGTTTTAAGTCTTTTGTCCAAGTCAAGTCTTAAGAAAACAAGCCAAAAGTCTACATAAGCAAATTCAGAAATAGGATCTATTATAATGGCCAGTACTTAAACGCAATGCAGAGGAACATTTTACAAGACAATACAGATACAGCCACGCAACTGAACGAATATAACAAGCCAGATAAATATATATTCTTAATAATAGCTTTAACTTCAATGTGACCTTAATCAGGCACTGGGACAAGCAGATGTAGAGATACACAGTACAGTATGTGATGTGTGAAAAAACATTCTGTCACCCTGAGTTATCTTCTTTGAAAATTCAAGGAAAATATGAATAATATTTGTTTTCAAGGAGTCAAATTAACACAATCAGATCCATACTGGCTTAAAAGGGAAATTGGATTTCATGTCACTGTCACAAAAACACAGTAACTGTAACTCTTTTATTTACTCTTTACACCATCTATAAAATCATCACCTTGACCCCATGAATCAAACCATGAACCGAGCCCACTCACTGGCTTTAGTTTGCAGCCTGACGTCAACCCCTCGATTCTGACATGAACCAATGTTGACTCATGGCAGGAATATGCGGCCATTCTGATGCTAATGGAAGCTTTAACCACCTACTTAACCACACAGCCCTCTCTCGCTATACAGCTCCACTCAACCTGATCCCAGTGCGTGTGTGTGTGCGTGTGTGTGCGTGTGTGTGTGTGTGACAGAGAGAGAGAGAGAGAGAGAGAGAGGGAGTAAAGAGCAGAGATACAAAAGGGAAAAGTGACAAGATGAGTATGGTGGGAAGAAGCACTTGTTGACCTCAGCTGGGTTGCCCTGCAGAATAATGCTACAGTACAGTAATGCAGTGATTTATGAAAATAAGCATGTTGACTAAGGCAAGCCACGGAGACTTTTGTCCATCATTCTGCATCTTAAAGCTTTTGTTTTTGTCACACACAGGATTATGCTTAGGTCTGAGGTGATTAATGATTGCACTGATTGTGCTCGTTACCTGTCCGGGTGGCTTTGGCTGTCAGGCTTGTGTTGGTGGAGACAAGGGTCACCAGTTAGCAATATGACCCTTTAATACCACGGGGATGCTTGCTGCTTGGCCTGGCATGGCACAATACAGTGCAGGAGCAAAGACAGGTGGTCATTAAAACTGCTGTAATCCCCTCCATGAATAGCTCATGGGCAAGAACAGAGAGAGAGAGCGAGAAAGAGTGAAGGATGGAGAGATGGGGAGAGAAAGACAAAGAGAAACAGACAGACAGGGCAACAGGGGGAGAGAGAGGTGAGGGTGGGGAGCGTTTGATGCTTGGACCATGGGGCTCTTTAGCACAGTCTGCGGGCCGCGCTTCAGAGCGGATGTGTTAACAGTTTCAGGCTCAATGGAGGGAGAAATCCCCACAAAGGGAGGTGTACAAATATTGTGGGAAATCCGTCCGCTCTTTAATATTTCATGAAGGCCCACAATCTATTCATGGGACTCCATTCCTTTGGAGGGGCCCACATTCAGGCTCACTCCGCAGGCTCAATGGGCAGCCCTTAATTGAGTGCCCGCTCATTCTTCATCTCCCTGGCAGATTGTTCGCCATGAAAGCCCCTGCCTCTTCATCCTCCTCTTCTTCTCCCTGAGAGTGGCCAAAGAAAAGGGGGCATGCCTTGCTGGTGGTGCATGTGGGAGGGTGAATAAGTAAGGTGGGGATGGGGGGTGGGGGGTGGTTGGGTTTAGGGGTAGTTGTGGATCAAATATGATAATAGGGCAAGAGGGGATGGTAGTGTGCGGAGAGGAGGGAGAATGGGGGCTAATCCATGGGGTGGGTGGTGGAGAGAGGGCGAGAGGACGGGGATGCATTCCCCTAGATGGCAGGAGTGCCTGTGGTATCGTGTCTGTGGGTGTGTGTCTACTGAGGAAGGGTGTGTGTGAGTCTGTGAGTGTGTGGGCGTGTGTGTGTGTGTGTGTGTGTGTGTGTGTGTGTGTGTGTGTGTTCTGCTGTACAGAAAAGGCTAGTTGGTGTGATTATTTTTGGTAATTCAGCTACAAATATTGGGAGAGATTGTAAGCAAGAGAGAACGGAATGAGGTTGGATCTTAAACCAGAATGTGCAGGTTGAGAACATCTTTTGATGGACGCTCACAAATTGTCATCAGGCATTTTCTTTTATCAGATTAACAGCAACAGCGCACTCAGTCACATGGGTGTTTTGGGTTCTGGTTCCTCTGTGGGAGTCAAAAGCAACGTTAAATGAACAGTACGTAATTTCTGCCACTAGGGGTCTCTTTATCTAAACAATAACAAAAGGTGTAGTTTGATGACATCATGATGCAGCCGAGATCATGGGAGCTGTTGGAGGCAGACGAGGTAAAGCAGTTAAATTAATTCATGTTACTAGTCAGGTAGTTCCCTGACCACCTTCCTCCCTCGCTGGTATATCATCTGTGTTTCCCTGGCAGCAACCAGAGAAAATATGAGAGCAGTGACAGGTGAACAAATGAAGCGCACTGTTACCTTGCATATAATTAAGGATTGCTCAGGGTTTGAACATTGTTGAAACTATCTGGGATAGTGTAAATGCATAGGTGTGGTTGTTTTTATACATTTCAATGTGGAAATGTTTGACATTATGCCTTTAAAAGAGGTGTAAATTTCAGACGCAGGCTGGGTCTAATGAAAGATGTCACTGAGTTGCATCATGGGAGACGTAAGATACATTGTTTTTGGAGCTTCAGCCATGCTAGAGGATAAAAGTCAGGATATCCTGGCTTCTGCTGCTTCGACTTTGACCATTTCATTTTAAAATCTGTCTTGTCTGAGTCCCTCAACTTTACGGAGGTCTAACAAAACGTGCGAGTGCTCACTCCAAGTGCTTGAGACTTCACTGCTGATTTCTCTGGCAAATGTAATGACATCCAAGAGCATTCACCATTCCTCATCTTGACATCTCATCATTGCAGTGCATCCAACCGTCTTGGCACTACTTTAAGTCAGTGTAACAATGAAAGAAAGTTCACCCAAAAGTTTTCCTCTGAATCACAGGCAGAAATTATTGCTGTTGAGCCTCCATCGTGATACACAATGTGTAAGTTGCGTATGAGGAGTAGTAAATCCAATAAAACCCTCCTGTGAAAGAGGTCGGTGGGGCTGGAACACGGAGAACTAGATCTCTGCTCAAAACTCATCTCTGACTGTGTGGATGAAGATCTTGCAGATTTATGTTAAGACTTCATCATAAATGTACACCTCATGCCTGCACTGAGTGCTTCATCCGGCCTAAGGCTACGTCAGTGTCCTGGCTGAAGGTGGACGGCCAGCTGCGAGTGTGACCTGGGGGCTCTGGCATAATCAGGGCTCCTGTGGGCCTCCAGCTGCAGACCCGAGTCCTGATCCCTGATTAAAGGTCATCCTGCTTCTTCTAAGGGCCTGTAAGACCCTGGGAGTCTGGCTCACTCCCAGTGACTCCCCTTCACCCCTCGGATGTGTGTCCAACAGGCTTATGCTGGCTCATGAGGGATGTAGTGGACCTGCAGAGAGGGGTCCCAGAAAGAGGAAAATCCTCTACATCCACAGCACAGAATCACATCCACACACACAGGCTTCACAAGCAAGGATATACACACACAAACACTGGATGCATAATTTATCCCTGTGGTACCACGCCTGGTATCCAGCCCAAGCACCCCCCTGGTGGAGTGTGGCAGAGCCATGCTAAATGGATTCTGCAGAGGAAGAGATTTAAAGCTTTCATGGCGCTCAGTGTGTTCCAGGCGGCCGCATCTCAGGGCTTTGATGGATTGTTCTCAGGTTCATTTCTGGATTTTCTGAGAGATTTTGCAGCGGTAACCCGGCTATGACTCAGTGCTGCCAGGGTTTAATGGGATTTGTATGAACACAGGATTCAATTTTGTTTTAAAAGTGAATGTCCTATATGTAATTTTTAAAAGGTTCCAGGTGCATTTGTAGAATTCTGCTGAATTTTTGATCTTCAGAAAAGCTTTTTTTCATGCACCTTGCAGCAGGGGCATGAAGTTGTGCAAGAATGATCTTGCACAATCTTGCCTGTTGAACATAAACATAATTTTTTTAACAGTGATTGAGAAGTTTAGCTGTAATTTGAACCTCCTGTAAGCCAACCTTTGAAACACAGGGAGAAACACATTGTTTTCTGTTGGACAGCACAGAAACAGAACATATAGTACTTTGAAATTCAGGACCAAGTCTGGACCTCGCTGCTGTGCAAGCATTAACTCTTGTAATATGATTGTACTTTGCTTGTTAACCTAACAAGTGCAGATGATTAAATTTGCTGACATAATCCCTGGCGGCCCATGGGCTCAGGAGGAAGTGGTTCAGGAACAGTCTAATCCAGCCATCTCCGGATATGGGACACTCTCACCATGCCGCTCCACTGGGCCTTTGTATCAGCAGGTATTAACACCACAAGTGCCGCCTGAGACTGAGATGGACACATGATTAGAGCTACTGACCGACTTGGCTGAAAGCTCCGAGAAGGGGGAGTTGACGGCGGATTTCATTCATCAGCTCGTAACTTCTGTTTTCCATGACTGCATCTCAGAATGTATTCAAGCTGATCAAAGCGATGCTATCTACTTTTTGTTTCACTATATATCCGAAATCCTAAATTTATTCATTATACTTTTAAAAGACACCATGGATGCTCAACCTTTTCATTAATTGCTTCAGCTGGAAAGTGTTAAAAAGCTTGACCTGCCACTTGGTCTATAAATTAATTCTGCTAAGTGGCAGCACACAAGCCCCCAAATTATTTATACCCTTACTATTGGTCAGGGTGTCACTTAGATAAACACAGCGGAGGTTCATCTCATCTGATGCACAAAAAGCCAGAGTGTGCCGCTTCCAATGGCTCTGCTGAACTTTAACCCTGACGGGTCACAGAGAGCATTTGTCCCTCGGTAATTGGACAGAAGGGCCCTTTCGCTCTTCATTTAACCTTTGGGGTCCGAATCTTTCTTCCCCAACTACCATAGAGCCCCTGGTCCTGACCCAGTGTTTTTAGGCCTATCTTTCCACCCCCATCGCAGGCCTTTGAAAGCCGGAGAAAAGCTGGAGTGTGCTTGCCCTGTCAGAGACAATGGCAGAGTTAGTGACCCCTGACCCCGCAGGCTGGGGCCATTCTTCCTGGATCAGGCACTGCCTTTCGCTACGGTAGGTTATTGCTCCACAGCTTGGCAACAGAAAAGGGTAAACACTTGTTAAGATTCTTCTTCTCTAGGCTCACCCCCAACTTCTTTTCTCTCTCGGTCGCTCCGGCTTATATTTTTTTCTCTTTTGGGGGGTTTGTGGGTCTGTTTAAGGATGGACAGGAGTTAAGGCAGGTCTCTTGTTTGAAATTCAGGCAGCAGCTTCATAATCCATCATTCTGACAGCTCTTTGTCACTGGTCCAAAGGGGACAGGAGTCACAGTTGCTCCAAGCAGAGAGAAAAAATACACCAGCTAAAGTAACGTAAATGGTTTAGACATGCATCTGCTTGTGTTTAGAAGCATTTGGACGTTTCTTGAAAAAAGAAGCTTTGGACAAAAGGCTTTTGTACAAGTATGTGAGCGGCAGACTGTCCAGTTTTGACATACACATACAAATGTGTAAGTCAATTTTAACGGTGTGCAGACTATTATAAGTTTTAGTTTTAGGAAATGTATTATTTGCAAGCTGGAAAATTGTCTTTAATTTCACATGATGTTAAAAGGTGATGAGTGGCAATTTCATCTGTGCTATTACAAAATTTCATTGGATCTTATTGTGAGCTTCCTTTGAATAAACCACGCTTGTTTTCTGCGTGGGGCTAATTCTGTTCTGCTCCGTTTTTCAGTCCTCTTGGGGCTTTTGCTGTGGGATTTCTGTGACTCTAAATCCAACAAAATTGGGATTTCACTCCATCTAGAAGTACTTCCTTTCCTTAATCTCTTGAGTGCTGCCCTGAATCCTTGTGGGTCGCTGCAGTGTTGCCAGGGAAACCCGGCTGCCCTCCCCAGTGCTGCAGTGGTCACCGAGGAGAGACGGTGGACATCGTGTGTCCAGATGCTGAGCATGCGGCCGCGGCGAGAGGAGCATCCTGTGAGGTGGCCGCAACCATATGGG
Organism: Chelmon rostratus; assembly: GCF_017976325.1. Lineage (NCBI taxonomy): Eukaryota > Metazoa > Chordata > Actinopteri > Chaetodontiformes > Chaetodontidae > Chelmon > Chelmon rostratus. The sequence goes on along the minus strand of NC_055667.1, from coordinate 10,430,454 downwards.
CTGAAAAGGAGGACTCCTCTGGAGCTGCTGGCCTTCTCCTCGGGGACAGAAGCCCATTGTTCCGGCCCTGCCCTCCATGCCACTTAATGGTGCAGAACAGCACTGTACAGGATTGTAAACTGCTCTCTGCTCCTTTTGCCCTGTCGGGCCCTCAATAGCAGGGCCCTCTCCCTCTTTCCCTCTCACTCAGTGGGGGTTTTAGTGCCCTCTTCTTTCATCCCTTTCTTCAGCCGCCTCCTCCCTTTGCTACTTTTGCTGGGTTGCTCAATGTTCGCTTGAGTGATGGTCTAATTGTCAAGGAACAATTAAGCCATCTGATTTCTCCCCTCTCCTCTTGTCATGTCTGCTTTGTTTTAGAATGGGGCCGCCTGAGTACAGGAAAAGGCTGGAGGTCACTTCAATATCTGTCTGGGCTTTAATGTAAGGCCCCCACCATGTGGTCCTCAATTACAGCACTTCCCAGATAAAGGTCCATCAAAGATATGAGACATGACCACTTGATTTTGTTTTTGCTATTTCTTCTTGCCATTAATTATGAATCTGCTGCACTTATCGTGAGCTTAAAACTTCTATTCATATCTGCTCTGACCTACCAACGAGCTTTTGGAGAGTCAGACCTCCCAAAACAAGAGGAAAAGTGATTTATTGCCCATTGCCTAATAATCAGTCCACTTTAAGGCCTCCCCCTTGTCGAGCCAATAAATCTGTCGCTCCTTCTGTAGACATCAAGAAATATGTTCCCTCTTAATAGACAGGTGAACCAAACAGCTGGGAGACAGCTTTGCCCAAGATGGGATGTCTGCACACTTTTACCCCCGACGCTCCCATTGTTAGTGTAATGTCACATCTGTGACCCTGTCTGCTCCCTTCTCCCGTTTTGTCTTTCATCCTCTTCTCTGCCTATACCTTCCGCTCCATTTCATACTGTCTAGGTTCCTCCCTACGCGTGGAGGCCAGACTCTACACCAAAGTGCTGCAATAAGACGACCAGGCCCTCACGTCTAATCCTGTTTTTATTTGACTCTCCTCCACTGATGTGCAGCTAATTCCCACACTGAAGAACAGGGAATGAATTCTAAATTAAAACTAAATAATCAGACATGCAGTTTGAGACTGCGTTTGTGCTGTCTGGATGACATTTTCTTTCAAATTGTGATACTGCAGCTTCAGTTAGACACACTCAAAGCTGCAGATTATGAAATCACAGTCTTGGTAGATATGGATTTGCTTTGTGGACTTGTGGACACAGAAAACCTAACCCTAACCCTCACCCTCTGCAATTTTGTTTCATATATTCAGAGCAGCAGTGATTAAAAAAAAGATGATAAATGAAAGACAAAACATGAATAACTGAGAGGGGAAATAATGAGCTCCAGAGAGTACTAATACTTAAAAACCACAAACCTTTTTCCAGACTCCTAGCATTGTGCGGGCACTATGGGATCACCATTTTATATTTTATGTGCTGCAGCCACACACGTCAGCTCAGTGAATGTGGGGTTTCACTTTTGGTTTGGACTCATGAGGAAGAACAGAATCTCTTTCCTGACCTGCAGTTAATCAAAGCATCTTTTGGATGTAGTCTACTCAGCTGAATACGACAAACACTGTAGAACCCAGTCTTTACCATCGTATATATGACTTCGTATTAGCAACCGCTGTCAATTAAAACATTACTTTTGATATTCTTTCTTCTTCTTTGTCACATTTGTGTGACATTGAAGTTTCGATCGCTCCAGGAGGGTGGGTTAGGTACAAATATGGGTCTTTTTCCCATTTTGTCTGTTCCAGGTGTAAAAAGGTGTTAAGAGGGATGAAGGTGAGAGTGACTCGAGGAAACATTTGTCTTTTTGGGACTTCAATAGTCATAGCAGATGGGAAAGTGTAAGTTAGCCACTGTCTCATCTGCATTACTATACGGATGCAGCATTGTTGACCTTTGGATCAGCCCATTTCTTCAACCAGGCAATTGCAGCTTCTCAACTTTCCTTAGTTATTGGTTAATAACTGGTTAACTTGGTTAATTCTCTCTGTAGCTGCACATGCACACCATTTCTTCAGCCACACAGTAGCACCCTTGTAGCAGTCTTGGGAGCCCAGTGCCTTGCTCAGGAGCACTTGGCCCCCACTTTGGTAAAGTAAATGCAATATTCCTTTTGATATTACTGTGTTTTTCCCCATTCCTGTTCTGTTTCTTTAGATCCATCACTAATCACTCAGGGATGCTGTTATCACTTTAAAGGAACATATCTTCAGCTTGTTCTGTCTAAAATGAAGCTGTCGCATCTTCTATGTTCTGTATTTTGCTTCTATGTGAAGCATTTCAGAGGCTTGATCACAGTAAAACCAAACTACAAAATATGTGCTTGATGAGCTGAGAAAACTCTTTTTTTTTCATTGTCAGGCTGAATATTTCTCACATCCCAGCTAGTGGTTAATGATCTGCCTGTGAGAGCTCGCTGTGTGACAGCAGTGCAAGGCACTGTGGTGCTAATGAGAGAAGAGGACGGCCAGGCCTCCCCTACCACACATACAGCCCTTTGTCTCTCCCGCTGCCCCCCATCATTAGCTTAATGTGGCCCTCTCCTTCAACTAAAAAGGCCACTGCCAGTTTGGCAATGGGCTCACAGATGCAAATCACTGCCCAGTGCTAATGGAGGTAAATGAAAATTAATTGATTCTCATTCATAGGCCATTTTAGTTGCCTGTTCTCCCTCCGTGTTTTCTTAATATGCAGACCTTGCCTCTTCAACAATACACGCTTGCCCCTCCACCTTAACAATTCAAATTTATTGCAATTTACTTGTCATTGCTATGCAGAGCAGGCGACACAAAAGCGAGCAAGGGAGCGCATCGTCCTGACACCTCGGTATGTATGAGATGTGTACCTTTGCTCTTTGACCCAGACTATAGCCTGGGGTGTGGACTTCTTGTTAAGCAGTTCAAACTTAAGTTTTTCATGTACCTGCAAAGGGATAGTGAAGAACTTCCATGAATTATCTTCCACAGCCAAAATTAACAGCATACTGTACGCAGTCCCACCACTTTCAGAGCTATTTCATCAAGCAGATACTGAAATGAATGTTAAATTTCAAACTGGGCAACACCTGTAATCCATTTAAAAGGGTTTGATTAAGTCGAGGCTTTGAAATTTCATTTTCTTGGTAAGAGAGTGTGGCAGGTGGCCGTTCCTGATTTACTCACCAAAGACAAGTTTAACTGACATTTGACAATTGGCAAATACTAATTTCAGACACTTTCATCATGCAGCATCTAACAGCACCAAAACACAGGACCGAGTTACGCAGCAAAGACTAAAATTCTCAGACTCTTCTACAGGCCTGACAACTAGAGGTTGAGGGCTGTAAAAGAGGCGAGCACTTAGGCATGGACGGTCTAATTGAAGATGCTGTCCAGTTGTGTTATGTGAAATGTGGGATCCAGCATTTTTGGAGCCTGGTCCATATGAGAGATTAAAGATCTGGACAAAGTGGCCTCTGCTGCTCTGATTTGGGCCATTCTCTTGTGAGACCCCCTACTATATGAAAGCGTAATACTGGAGTACCCCTTTGAACCATCTCCCACTTCTAGTTGTGCTGCTACCGGCTGCCTCTGTGGTTTGATAATGGGAATCAGAGCTGTCTGTGAGGAGACAGTTCCTGTATGTCTACCTATGAATGCTCAGAATCCTTAGAAAAACACAAACAAACAGCATAACAGATAACATGAATACTCTGAGACCATCTTCCATTGCTATTGTTAAAACTTACTCTGCTCCTCGTGGTTGCTACAGGCTAAAAACATTTGTTTTTGGACATCTTGAGATTTGATAGCAGGCAGCTCCATCAACACCTCCTGATACGGCTATGATAATGACGTATGATGGATGGAGATGTCACATGTGGACGATAAGGAGGCTCGGCTCCCCCTTGTCCCTTCTGCTCTGCCTCTGCCTGTCCAGCCTGTTTGTTTACCAATCGATCGATCACCCTCTGTTTTCCTTTTGTGATTAACCAAGCCTCCTCGTCCTTCTCCCCCTCTCTTGCAGGAGGTAAAAACAGAGGACTAGTGAAACATTAACCAGACGGAGGAGAAGTGACAGTGATGAAATGAGCCTGGAGGGATGATGGCGTTGTTATCTACCAATGGGACGATTGTTCCTGAGCCTGTAAACTGCTACCAGGGGTCAGCTGAAGGGACATAGTGGACTTTCAGCCAGGCTTTATCTTCTGGTGGGAGACAGGGGCTCATTATGCTGATATACAAGACCATATTAGACAAATATACGACTTTCAAGCTAAAAAGACAAAAGTAAATTCACAGGACTTTATGGCTTCTCTGAATGTCACTTGTACCAATGATTTTAAGGGAGTCTTTAGGGGTATCTGAGCGGACCAGACAGGATATATAGATGTTAGAACTGTGCGAAAGTCTCATTGCTGTGTATCTGGTGGTATTTATGAAAAGCTGTGAAAATTGCACACATGGTGTTTATCTCACCGAGTGAAAAACATCACGACCTCCCAGGAAGTGCCATTCATATAAAACTGAATCACATTCACCAGCTTTGGCCAATGACAGATAGCTTTACATCATTCCACGGACCATACCGTGAGACCCCGGCACCCATCAATTTAACAAGCAAAAATGTACAAAAATACCCCCCCCCCCACACACACACCTCCCTTCTAAACACCACCACCAACACACACCCACACACTCCCCCGCCCTGCTCCAAAGTTCACACATACAAAATCGGACAAAAACCAACACGTTTCAGAATCTCAAACCAATCAAACCCAATAAAACTAACAAAGCTTGGGCAAGTTTTTTGAGTAGGGTATGAAAGAAAACGAGAGATGGCCCTACAATGAAAGCCAGTGAAAGGAGGGCCATTTGCTAAGCTATCATTCATGAGGTATGGGTCCCATGCCTGTACAAGCTTGCTCCCAGCTCTACACACTTGTTGCCATTGTGACACACTGGCAGAGAGAAGCCTCTGTAGTCCCAGGGATCAATTCAAACCCTGACAACACCACACTAAACCAGGGTGCCATTTGTTCAGAGGAACCCCCCGAAACCCCTCTCCCCATCTGTCAGGGGGCCTCCGAGGCACTTTGTGTCCATGTGTATGTGTGAATGTGAGTGGGTGGGAAAGGGGGAGTGAGAGAGGAGGTTAATCAAGATTTGGATGCGGACGGCAGTGGGAGGAGGGCCTGCACGGAGAGGGAGTGTGTGTGTGTGTGTGTGCGTGAGAGAGTGAATGTGTGGTAGGGGAGCACGGTCATTATGCTGATTTTCCTTTTTCTTTCAAGACGTTAGAAGAATACTTTCTTTTACGTTCCTTTTTCCTTCAGCTAGGCAGTCTTCTGCCACCTATGCTGCCCACTTTTATGCTGCGGCAAGGGTGGTCAGAGGGACAGAAATCTGGGAATCAGGTCAATTATGGATGGTGGCTTGCTGATAAGAGTGAAAGAAAGCGAGCAAGAGAAAGCAGGAGTAGCTGGGAGAGGGAGCGAGACTGCAGCAAGCCTGGCCTGACCTGACGGCCTGTTTTGTCAGATCTGTTGCGATGCTCCTAACTAGATCTGTTCTCACACAGACCTCCCTCTCGAGTGCCACATAAACTTGATTTTTTTTTTTTTTTGGCTTGCTGGTACTCCCTCTAGTAGCTTCACACGCACCCGTGCACACCTGCAAATTCTCAGACCGCAGCTTTGTTGTCTATTTGTGTTCATGCCATTGATGATGCAGAAAAGACGCGACAAAGCAGGACAACTATTTGTTCTTTGCTTAATTAAGAAACCGAAAGAGTCCCTTTCAAACGCTCCCGTGCGGTGAGCCGCCTCAAAGCACAACTCCTGTTCAGTTCACACATCCGTGGCCCTAAAAACCAACCGGGCACTGTTTCCCGCTGACCGCAGTGTTCGATTGGGGTTCATGTTGGTTCTAGCTTACAATGGGACAAGTGCTGACCTCTGGCCTTGGGAGTGACCCCCTCTCTTCCAGAGGTTAGGTGCTGAGACAGATGTGGGTAAACTTCCCCATGTGAACAAGAGAATGGGGCCCACTTGTTAAAGGACTCTGTTTTCTCCCTCGTCTTGGAGTAAGTAAACCTCAAAGTGGAAGGTGGGTCTAATTGGGAAAGGTCTGGATATGGGGTTCAAATAGCAGTAGACCAGCTGAAGGGCACAATGGATATCAGTGAGGCAATGGGAGACTTGTGAAAAGGTTTTGGTTTGTCCGTGCTCCTAATTGGCAGTATGAAGGTGTAATGAGCATCAATAGAGGCTTGTACTAATAGGTGCAACTAATTACACACCTTTCCAAAAAAGAAGCATTCTGAGCAGAAATCCTCAACTGGAAAATAACATTTATGGAATCATATAGTGCACATATAATTCTGTTACAATTACAACTTTTACTGTAGAATGAAGTAGAAAAAAGTGATTGTAATAACACAACTAAAACCCAAAATAAACTATAATGTGTTTCCATTATGAATCAACTCACAGTTGTCCCTGCTGTTGTGATGTGACACCAGTAGGTGGCACTCCAGGTCTGAAGGCGAGGTGACAGGAGGATGTTTAACTCAACACAGAATGAGCACACTGAATGAATGATGAGATTTTGTCCTCTAACATGTACAAAGAGACGAACGTAGGGATGATGTTTCAAGTTGTCTCCAGCCTTTGAAGTACTAAATATATAGTTTCCTCTCTTCTTTGCTCTCCTTTTGTTCTGTGATTCTCAAAACATTCAACGCGTTATTACAATTCTTTTGCATTTAGCAGTAGACTGAGTAAATGGAAATTAAACCTACCAACATGTTAGTTTGTTCCCAGGCTAAGGCACATGTCCTAAACCCTGGAAAGCATCAGGGATTATAGATGCAGTAAAACCCCAAATGAGCTGTGAGGGGGGTCAGCATCTCCCCTGTTTCTATTTTAATTTACACAGCTAGACTACAGATAACAATATTGCACATTTCTCTCCACTTAATGAATCTACTTCATCATTTCTTGCAGAATTAGGTTTTGTATAATAATGAATGAAATATGATGGGTTGTTGGAGTTTAAATGAGCCAACACTATAGATCAATTACATAAAATGTATGACAGACTATTAATAGCCTTTTTAGTCAAGTCAAGTTACACACTTTAATGCAATACTTCTACATTTCTCATTGTATGTTTGGATTTAAGTCATCTGAATACCTTTAACATTATGGTTGATTGCTTAACGATAAATTAATGTGGGGGCAAAGAACCACTTATACACTGATGAGGCCTCTTATCACATCTTTCCTCTGCATTTACTACATTGTGCAGTGTTATTGTTGTTTTATCCCGATTGGTAAAACTCAGGAGCAGCAGTTTATAGACAGAGCTCAAATGTGCCATAATTTGGTTGCCTGGGTTGTCACTAGTAATGTTTACGTGCATGTGAGATACCAGGCCAGGATTCTGCTGGCTCCAGTCTAATGAGTGCTGGTGAAACTAATAATTAAAGGTATCATAAGGCTGGGATACCAGTAGAGAGACAATGGCTGAGAAAGGCAATAACAGGCCAGTTAAATCACCCCAAATGGGACAGCCTGCTTGGATTCGGGGGAGACCTTTTCTTCAGCCTTTCAGACACAGCCCAAAAATGTGAGCAGCGTCTGCCCAGAGCAGCATCGCTCCCAGTGTGTCAGTGGGAGTACGAGAACTGTGAGTGTCCTGAGTGTGAACCTTTCATTTTTTCCATTGCCGAGGAGTCATAAATGTCTTGTTCCTATTGTGTGGGAACTCATCTTGGACATTGTCCCCGTGGCTCTGCCCACCAGTAGCCAATAAGTGGAACATGGTCTCCTATCGAGCTGCAGTCTAGCATTCCTGGCATTTCCAGTCGGCTGTCTGGCATAAGGTCGGAAGAGACACCGTCAAGCCGAGAAACCTTGTTTTGGTCCCTTTTCCCGGTGAGGAGGACCTGGGTGTCTCCAGCCTGGAATGCCATTGTCTTCAGCATGTTTCTCAGTGCAGAACCAAAACAGAGAACAAGCCACTGACACAACCAACATCTGAAGTAACTATTGATGTGACCACAAAGACAAGTGTGACATGATTTACTGCTTACATTTATGACTTCTTTAATTGTCATGATGCAGTGTGATCTGTCAGTTTTAACATTATCTGTAAGTGCAGCCACAGATTCCTGTCGTTTGGGTCACAGTATGAGGGTAATAATTCTTAGTAAGCCTTGAATTTTAGGTGTTTGTTCAAATGCCCCTAATGCAGGGAAAATGAAGCCTTGATTCTTTTACATATCATATAGCATAATCACATGATGTATTAAAGGAATAGTTTGACATTTTTGACCATATGAAAAGATAGATACAGCTAGTTGGCCAGGAGATGATTAGCTTAGCTTTGCCCAATGACTGGGAGTGGGGGCAAGCTGCAAGTCTGGCTAAGTCCAAAGCTCAAAAATACCCTTGCCAGCTCACAAATGTACATGTTATATCTTGTTTTTGGTCTTGGTGTTTTTCTTTTCTTTGAACAGAGCCAAAATAGCTGTTTTTCCCTGCCCCAAATCTGTATGCAAAGTTGAGCTAAGCTAGTCATCTCCTGGCTCTAGCTTCATATTTGAGTGTTAGCACACAGACAAAAGATGGATTTTCTCCTCTAACTCTTGGAAAGAAATATTAACAACATGTTTTTTTCTGAGGAACTGTAGGGAGGTTAAATCCTTCTCTTTGTCTTTCTCTCACTTTAGACCTTCAGGCCTCTCAAAATGAGTCAAATGAAACACGTTGCTGCGTGAGAGCCGCTCTTTGGTTGAACTGTTAAACCTGTGGCAAGGCGTCATGCACAGACCTCGCTTTGTCTTAAGGCCACACAACACCAAAAAGTTTGGAAACCAGCACTCAAAGTCCAAAAATCAGTTCACTGCCAATGAAGCAGCTCTGGACTGATTTCTACCTGACGTTAGCTCTGTTTTCAGAGCGGATTTCCTCCTCAAAGCTGCCCCTCACAGTCTAATATCTTCCATCGCTGGGGTTCCTTCCTGCCTCTGCTGCTTCAGCTCCAAATTCAATGAGCAGAGAGGAGAGAGGGTGCAGCATCCCGGCCTGCGCCGGGGTCGGCCATGAATTACAGCGAATGAATAAACGGAGTCCCTGGAGGGCTGGAGACGGGCCCGACGCTCGGCCCCGTAGCCCAGTGAAGGCATCTGCCTAATCAACACTCTGGTGGGAGTCCCTGCTTCATTATGAACTCAACAGTATTTCTCAAGAAAGGTCACCAGGGGCTTTCTTGTCATAATGTCAGTAAGAGTGGGGGATTGATAACCTTCACAGTGGTGCCATTTTGACTTGCCATTCTTAATGAAAATTACTTACAATGATGTTACTTTTGTCTTTTACAGCACCGCTGGTCATCAGCTACACAAGATATATTCAAACATACTTATGTAAATGTTGGCTTAACATTTTTCCTTTGGAGTTTTTATCGGCTTACTGCTCATTACATGAATGATATCATATTTTGGTTTTTAGTTTTAAGAGTTTGCTGTTTAAGTAGGAAGTATGATGCAAGAACATTGAATTGAGATACTAGTGAATCTAAACTTCAGCAGCTCTTTTTACTTCTGAAGGGCGGCTGAAAAGGCTGATTTAAGTTTTGCGCTCTGCTGTCTTTTGTAGTGAGAGTGTGTGATTTCATCAACCAGGTATTGTGACAAATGCTTGCTAGAAATTTAAGGACAGGTAAATCCAGAACACTTAATGGCCACACTAGTGGCTCTGTGAGGCTTTAGGCTTACTTTAGCACAGCAGTGCTTTGAGCTAAATGTTAATGTGCTCAGTGTGAGAATGTTAACATGCTGATGTTTAGCAGGTATAATAGTTACCATGTTGACAACCTTAGTTTAGCATGTTAGCATGCAAACATCTGGCAGCTATTAGTACTAACACGAAGTACGACTGAGACTGATGGGATTGTCATTAGTTTTGCTGGTGGTTTTAAACCGAAGTGTTAAATTACCTTGACCTTCCACTTTAAATAACTGTGCCAAATTTCTTTCTTGCCAATCCATTCGATAGTGGAAAAGCCAAAGCCAAAGCCAAAAATGTCAACCTGTCCAACCACACTGATAGCATGGCTAATAACACCGTGCTCACCCAGTTCCCTGCTGAGATGTGGCAACACATCCCTTTCTCCCAGAAAATATATTTTATATTATATATAATGTACAACTAATTTGCGAGAACGTATGTTTTAAAGGGAACATAACATACTGGGTGGATTACAGTTTTGTCAACATAATGAGGAAAAGTTAATCATCTTTTTTTTATTAAAAAAAAACATAATGAGGAAAAGTTAATCATCATATCAAGTCCAAATGATGTTGATTTTTAAGATATCAATAAAGTGTTCATTGACGTTGATTGTTTTCCACCAAAATATGTGCTCATAGGATCTGGCAGCACTTGATTAAAGTTATGGAAAGATTGTGGCATAAACTGGATTTTGCCTTAAATCTTATATCCTTACACTAAACATAGACTCTTTGTATTCTGTCATCAGTAGTTTGGTCCTCTAACACCAACATGCACATATGAACCAGCATCAACAAATCTGCCTCTTTGCACGCAGATGAGGGGAAAGTTGATGAGGAGCATTAACTCTTACTTGCAGTCATAAAATAAAGTGGTAAAGGGAAAACGGCATGCACTGTGTGTAAGTGAAGCCTGGGGACCAGTGTTTTACTGCTCTGGATTTAAAGTCTCGTTACTGGGAGATTATTAGACTTAATCTAGTAAAGAGGAGCGTGAAGTTCCGATCACCCTGAAGGCCTCCGACGGTCTTTTGAAACAGTAGGGGAATTCATCCGAGTCGGCCATATGTTGCCTCCCTCGTCCCTCCTCTCTGAGGGGGGAGAGGTGTGGTTAATTCTTAAGTGAAGCCCATTCAAACATCACCTGAGGCACTTCGCTGGCAGGTAGCGCCTTAGCTAGCCTCCAGAGCAGTTCCATGCGTTACGAATGGGCTGTTGTTGATGGAGCACCGGGTCACCCGCGGTGTGGAGGAGGGTGAGCTTTGCCTCAGGGCAGGTGGTGGCTGGATAGCAGTGGAGCAGTGAGGTGCAGAGGGTGACCATCATGGGAGCCCTTTGAACTGCTGGCTGCAGGTGGAATGTGCTTAGTCAGCAGGTCACTTTTTTCCTCCCGCTTAAGGGGTGAGCCTGGAGTGTCAAGCTAATGCTAATTGTCCTTGATGTGATGGTGTGTGACTGAGATTTACCAGTCATCATGACCAATCCATTGTCCATATTCACCAGCAGCAACCCAGACTCTTCCTCTTTGATCTGATAAACCAAATGCTCACTATATCCCTGGACTGTTTTTAGAGGGAAACTGCACAGAAGATTAAACACACAGATCTACAACCTGATTCAAGCTATGCAAACTGGACCTGACTGTGCATACATCGCTTCTAATGTTCAATATGACTTGTTGGATTTAATGTATAGTTCCTGGTGATGACTCTGCGGGGCTTCTTTCACCAGACACAGTGCATGCCCAGGACTGAGGAGCTAAAGGAGGAGAGAGCCTGAGGGCCACAGCTGCTGTTTTCACCAGCTGAATAAAATCATGATGTCCTCCCTACTGCCTCATGATCCTCAATAGAAACACATTTTGTAAAGCGAGTGATTGATTGCAAAATCAAAGGCAAAATCACCTCACTTTCAGGCATATTTACATGTGTACACGTACTGCACAGACCCATATACTAGGCAGGAGAATTAGAATAAACATGAAACTTCTTCCTAACAGAGGGTTTTCTCAAAAAACAGCATTTTTCCAGTGTTTTCTGCAATCTTGGCATCACTGAGAACAAAATTCATTCTTCTGTGTCTGCAGTTTGAAAAATAAAGTCCAGTCCAAGCTTGTTTAAGTAAAAAGTAATGTTGAAACAGCTTTGTAATGGTGAGATTTGAGATAGAGCACGACAGCATAGAGGGTCCCATATTCTTAATTATATGACATTTCTGTTATGTAAATGCACACTTGTCTAAAAGGAGCGAATGTATTCAGTAAATCGGGTCGGGCCACACTCAGTCGGACAGAAACAATTCAAAAAATCCACTAAACATATGTACGTAGCTCCAAAGTCAAATTCCGCTGGAGAGGTGGTTGTTGAGATGGTGTGATGTCAAACAGGGACGTGAATCCCTGGATGCAGACTGGAGCCACATGACTCAGGAGACTTGCTGTTCTTTCAGTGGAATCCCTTTGTGTCTCCCCAGACCCGGGGCATCTGACCACAGGGGCTCCAGACCACTGGAGTATTACACTCAGACATGCCAGCATACTTCAGCCTCACCCCCATACCAACAAAATACTGATTCACGGCCAACGGTTCCCCCCAAACAAGGGCGTGATTTGTTGGTCAAAATGAAGCTGCTCTCAGCGGCTGATGAGATATTGAATTTGCATAAGGTGGCTCGGCTTCAAAGAAAGCGCCCACAATAGGCGCTCGTTTCTTTAATTGTTTTATAGACTGGTTGTGCTGCAGTGATAGCATCAACACAAACAGTTATAAACTCTGTCTGACTTTTATGAGAGGGAATTGGTGAAAGGGGGCACCTGGTGGGGGAACAGAGAGTGGTGTGCCTTCCCCAAAAGGGAACAATTAAACAGATTAAGCCTGATCAACTCAGGACTGTTGGAGCATATACTGTATATCTGATGGTGCTCTGTGCTGTATGCTACTGAATGCTGCAGCAGCCCAGTCCCCGCTGTGTGTCACACTGCTGCTCACAGCCAACAGATCAAGGCCTTGGCCCCCGTGGTCCCCTGTTAGCCCCCAGCCAGCCTCCAGGTGGGCGCTGCTAATGAGCCTCCGTCGTAGCTCCGGCGTGGGCCTCTTCTTCCCAGGGTTGGAGGGGGCCACGGAGGGGGCAGAGGGGGTCTGTGGCTGGGTCAGCACCAGGCAGGGGGCTGGGGATGGGACAAGGAAGAAAAACACAAGGGGTATAGCTGAAAATCACACTTTTCAGACCTTATTAATGGTCAGTTTGTATATGAGTGTGGGAATATCGAGTCTGAGGGCTGTGTAAGGAAAAAGGTTGTGCCACATGGTGCATTATCAAACAGAAGTCCATTTTGTGCTCTTTGATCAGTGTTTATTGTAATTGACTGCACAGTAGTCCACTTGTTTCCGCGCTTGTTGAATGGGCCAGGCGGTAGGTTCTCTTTGCCTTTACAGTGTGAGATATTCCAGAGTAAACAACCCCTCCTTCGTCCGCGATGTGATACACGTGAAAGAGAGCGCAGTGACTAATGGGAGTGTTTGTCTGATGCTGCCAGCCTCCGCTTTTGTTTCCTGGGCTTTTGATGTGATTGATACATGGTGTTTTCAAAGACACAAATCGTCTCCTCCGCAATGTTTGGCCCAAAATAAAAGTTAAAGGGAGGGAACGCGCTGTGAAGTGTGTGAATCTCCACATCAGAGGGAAAGGAAGGGCGTTGGTGTTTGGGGTTCAGAGGGGACTTTGAGGATGGGATGATGATCGACGTGACCACAAACATGGAAGCGGCGTCTGTGGCTCTTCACCCATTGGGCATGCTGGTCATTGCTGCATTCAGGTGATTTTAGAGATGGCTAACGTACATACCATTTTTCTTTGCCATTTCACTCTGGACACAAAAGAATCCAGAAGCCTGTCCTGCTAGTCAGTGTCCTTTGTTTTACCTCCGGCCTTGTGCAGGAATGTGTTGAGCTCAGCTTCAGTAAAAAAAAAAACGCAACATAAAGGATCGAGTCAAGGAGCGGTACTCCACTCCGCCAGAGTCTTGCAAAATCAGCATCTCTCATTGGGGTGGAAAGTGATTTGTCTGTAGCTAGTCAGCATCCTGTCTTTTTCATGTTTGAGGCTAATAAGGGAAACTGTGCTAGTAGTTAAGAAAAGCTCTTTCCTAAAAGTGAGTTTGAAGACAGTTTTAAATCAAATTGATGCAGAGTGGAGCTCAGGAGCCAGATCACGTCACCTGTTCCTCACCTGGACTGTCGAGCACCGAGAGGGCTCTGGGCACTTTTAGAAGATCGAGAATTCTTGTCTTTATTTGTCAAATACACAACAATTACAATCATGGCAGTCACGTCTGACGATGAAATGCTTTTTCTCAACAATGCAAAAGATCAAAGATTTAAACAGTCATATCTAAGTAAGTTATTACTAAAAACTTAAATAATTAATAAAATAATCAATAAATTTAATACAAATAAAAATAATAATAAAATAATAGAATATCTAAAAATGGGTGAAACAGTGAAATGTGTTGTTTTATACTCTGGCACCAGACCGTTCTGTTCTTAACGAGATGCAACAACAGCAAGACTGAGGAGATGTGAGAAAAATGCTTTGCACACAATTTCCAGCTGTGTTAAAATAGCACTGCACTCATTTATCACTGCACTCCTAGAGCAGCCATGCTGGACATCTTAAAATTGTGGAATCGATGCAGTAAAACCAGAGTCTTTTCTGCTTCACGCATTCCTCTTGCTTCTGCCTACTTCACCCACGGTACGATTTAATCACTGACAGTTCAGGCGTGTTGTGCTAACAGTGGCCGATGTTGTCTCGAGTCACTGGCCTCAAACAGAGATGAAACGCAGGCTATAAAGGTCTGGGAGGTTCACGTCTTTCTATCTCCACACCTCCAGATCTTCCAAACTTGTGGTCCTCAGCTCCAAACATTTAATAATCTAGACATTACTAAGTATTTTAGTATATAAATAACTATCTTCGTGTTACTAAATGAAAGAATTTAAGAATGATTTATTCGTCAGCTGATAATAAATCTGAGGGTGTCATTGGCAGTCTGCCACACAGCCTGCAGCCTCCGCCTGTCATCTCGTCCCTCAGAATGGGCGCTCAAGAATGGGCAAAGATTAAGGCTTTTTTCTGGTTCTCTAACCTCCTTTTCGGGTGTAAAAGGAGTTGGTTTTACTGGGTCACCATTTTTGCACGTGTTGGATCTCCTGTGGTGCTGGTCAGTCAGAGTGGAATACCCTCGCTTCATGGCTTCACACCAAGGCCATAAAGGAGTCTTTGTCGCCCATGAGAGGGGTCATCTCTGTCTTCCACTGGCCAATAAACGTTCACATTCTCCACCTTTCTTATGATGTTGTTTAGCTCAAGGGCCCCAAACAAAAGTGCAAAGACTCGAATTATTCACAGGGAAATGAATAAAGGATTAATTTGCATTGATTTTGCTCCTCCACAAAAGGAGTCATTTTTTTGTCCAGAAGAACGAGAGAGCAAAGCATTTCTTCAACCAACTAAATTGAACAAAAAGATCAATTTAATATGGCTATCAAGGAGGGAAATCTCAAAATTCTGCTTTTGTTAGTTTGTTAGTTTGAGGGATTTTCCACTTGGTCTGTAGGCATAGACCTTTACGCTTTTGGTTACAAATTGAGAAAGCATCCGTCTAAATTTGAATAATTTGGCCTGTGAAGGTTTGGAGAGGCTCTTTATAAATCAAAACTGACTGAGAAGTCGGTGCGTTAATGCGGCGGCAAATGTGCCTTTTTCTGCTCTGTGTTCATGTGTTTGGCTTATTCAGCCGCATTCACCACAGCCTGTGAAAAATCTTGTTCTCCTTTTTACACGTGTTTGGTTTTGCAGGAATGGATTAGACACAAGCCCGGTTTCGACTAAGAGAGAGAAAAAGCTGATTTTCTGCCTGGCTTTTCTGCGTGTGTGTTGGTTATTTGCAACCACACTGACATTTGGTATAAATGAAGCACAGGAAACCTTCTTTTAAAAGATTTTCACCTGCAGTTTTGACAATTGCATTTTTTTACTTTGTGGGTTGCAACGGCTGAGGAAGATGATATCAGCTAAATGAAAACCAAACCATGAAAGATGTGGATGTTTGTGACGTATTAGCAGCTTTCTGTGTGAGCCTGACCGAAGCAAATCAAAAGCAAAACAAGTGTTAAATCATGAAAACACTTATTTTGTGTATCCTGCTCTTGTGTTAATCAGAACTTTGGCTCCATAATATCTTTCATAAACTGTAAACATGTTCACCTTAATGACAAACTGTAAAATTCGTTGTAAGTCACTTGTAAAGCAAACCAGTAAGAAAAATCAACAGAACAAATCAAGGTTAACAGGAAAATATGCATATTGCTGCACTCGAGCATCATTTCTTTGACACTAAGTCGATTTTTCGATTTTCTTTGCCCTCCACGTTTGATCCTTTGTCTTTGCCGTGCCCACCCTCTGTTTTAAATCCAAGCGCTTGTATGCAGAGGGATGAGGGGGTGCCAGTCCCATGGAGCGCAACCTTGTTCAAGAGTGCCCAAGAGGGCCATGTCTGTCATAGCACATTCCAGTGTGGAGCTATGATATGAATGAAGTGCTGCGGTGTGCCCAAGCTGCAAGTGTGGAGCTCAAAGGGTTGCTGAAATGCTGTAATGTAATTATGTGGACAGTCTCTCAGATCCATTAGCTTGAAATGGTCCTACAGCCCCCATTCAGTCAGTGGGCTGCCATGTCTTTTCTCAGGGGGGGCTCTGAAGTCATCTGAAAAGGCCTCCTCTGTACTCATTGTGCTCATTGTCTTTGTAAGCCTGTTATTAGTGGGGGAATCAAGTTACGGCACACCACTGATGAGAACTTCAGAGATTTTACAGTTACAGGTGGGGGGTGTATTCTTAACTGAGCATCTGTGCGTATTAATCAAGCAATTTTGCAGAAAAAGAATTGATTTCACTGTGGGATCAAGTACTTTCCAAACTTTTGATTCCTTTAATGACTCCCTCCAATTACCAAACCTGTTTAAAAAGTGAGTTATCTGGAGTTCTTTATCAAGAAATATACAGCTAGAATTAACTGTGTGATTACCCATGTGTGACGCTACTGTTACCCCATTGTTTTTGACCATCCGAGTGATCCCGAAGAGTTCAAAACAACAAAAGTCTCAGAAGAAAAATATGCTCACGACACTGAGCATCTTTCATTGGACGGCGGAGAATCATGGGATTTTATTTTTCAGGAAAAACAACAAAATATGAGAGTTAAACTGGGCATTTTTTGAATCCACTGAACAGCTGCATGAAATCAAAACAATAAAATCGCATTTATTTCACTTAAAAAGTATTTAACAAGCTGGCCGTGAAAACACTACTCTCATCCAAGTGTTGAGATAAAAGTGGAGATTGCATTAGCCTTGTAGTTTACAAAACATCCCTCAAACATTTATTTAGGAATCAATTTAAAGGTTCCAGTAATTTACAAAATTTGATTTAGAGCTTTGTGTTTACCTAATCTCTGGCATTCACACAGACACCAGTGGAAATGTCCAAATGCGTCACTGCACAACTTTAAAGGCCTTTCCCATGTATAGCAGCCTAGTGACCCATTCTAAATAACCTATATCATTGGGGAACTGCGCTTTATAAAGGAGTCCATTGGGACCTCTGCTGAAAAGGTTTTTTTGGGTGGAAGCCTGGATGAAAAGTGCAAAGAAGAGGATAAAGAAAAAGTATAGGAGATGTCAGGACGCCTTTGGAAGGAAAACAAACTGCAGAGACCAATGTGAGTTGACTTAATCTGATTAGACTAACCTCATCAACAGCCCACTTAAAAGGGAGAAGAAAGCCCTGAATTGGGGCGAGAAGCAAGAGAAAAGGGTCTCTCTCTGTTCAGAAAGCCAAAGAGGCTCCGTGAATACACCACATTGTACTGGACATGCTGGTCTGCAGATGGCAAAATGACAACAAGCCGCTTGAAAAGTGAGGCAAATATAATTGATCTCAGGGTTTTTTTCTGCAGGTATGAAAACAGCCGAGGGAGTAATGAGATTAAAGAAGAATAAAGTGAAAGTCCATGAAAAATACCACTTTCCCTCACGTTTGTGGTGCAAACATGCAGCTTTGAAGCCTTTCACTGGATGCACCCACCCCTGTAATGCCATGAGAAATATTTCCAAATTCATATTAATGTATTCAAATTCTGACCTCTTATGAAGCACCCCGCCGTCTTGGTAATACATCAAACACAGAATACTTGAACAGGAAAATAGCTGTTTTAATACCGGCACAATTGATGGGTGTACAAAAAAATCTTAATACATCTGGCCACTCCCAAATGTAAGAAATCCCTAACAATAATGGCCATGAAATATCTCGTCCTGCCAGGAGAAAATCCCTTCAGATCTTTTGCCAACGTTTGTGAGGAAAAGAGCTGCACTTTTTTGCACAAATATTTGTCAACCCAAATTCTTCAATATTTAGTTTAATTATATTCCATAATGAATCATCAGCCCTGTGTTTTTGGTATTCTGCAAATCCCTCTACTTAAAGTGGGAGGTGAATGCAGCAGCCACAGGTGTCCTTTCAGCCACTGGCTTAGATCTGCTGCTGGAAGGATTCTGGCTTTACTTGTTCCAGAAGCCTCACAGCGCTAACTAGTACGAACAGGACCTTTGAAGTCCTGCTGTCATCTCTGATTTGGAAACAGAACATCAAATGATTGTGTCCCGATCGTCATCACGTGTCTGGATTTGTGTCACCGGTGGTCGAGGAAGTACTCAGGTCCTTTACGTAAGTAGCAGTTGTAATACCACACTGTAAAAACACTTCATTAAGAGAAAAAAACCTGCATTAAAAGTGTTGCTTAAACCGAAGTATAATCAGCTTAGTGTATACATTATAAGTAAGGACCCAGTGCAGAAAAGTTGCCCCCTGTGAGTGTCACATTACGGTCAAAACTAAAGCTACCATCGAGGACACTGAGGTCCTCTGTATTTTCTCTGGGGGGAGTTCACATTTTACAATTCAAAAAATGTGGCATTGTGATTATTTTTATAGGCTGATTTTTAGTCTCAGTATATTTAAGTTGGAAGAACCAGAAATGATGAAATGATCCAGCATTTCTCCACCAGAACTTCAGGCATTGGAATACCATTTAGACTTAATGTTGGGAAATTAAAATTACACAAAATAATATGTAATTTGAAAGACAAAATATAAGTAAATCCTACTAATTAAAAACATTCACAGATAGGGGCAGGGGTCATGGAACTCAATCCATGGATTCAGAACTGATTATATATAATATACTTGGAATATTATTAATGATTCATTCATTATGTAAGCAGAATTTTACTGTTGTGCAGTAGTTGGTGGAAGTGGAGCTATGTTAACCGTTTTTAATCTAAAATCTTAATCTGTAGAGTAACAAGTAGCTGTCAAATACATGTAGTGCAGTAATAAGTTCAATTTCCCTCTGAAATGAAGTGGAGAACAAGTGAAAAATGGAAAAGAAGAGGGAGCTCAGTGTAAATACCTCCATTTTTACTTAGGTAGAGTGCTTGAGTAAATGCACATTCCACCACTGTGAGTCAAAGATGAGAAAAAGATCAAAATGAAAATGTTTTGGTCAGCCAAACAGCCTTTACAGCTTTTTAATGGCATTAGTAGACAGAAGTGAGGTTTTCACAGATGTAGTAGCATCCTGTTTTGTCCCTTTTCTGCCGTCTCTTTCTACAATGGCCACAGTATGTGAAACAAAGCAAAAGCCAGCCGAACAGGCTCTGTGACTGCTCGGTGTTGAGGATTCATCACAGTAAACATATCAGCCGGGACTTGATTGGGGAGTGTGTATAAAGGGATTGTCCGGCAGACACCAGCTAATACAGATATAATTGACTCTCCTTCTGCATTCTGCACATGGATTTGGAGAAGTGCACAGGCCCATTGTACAACAACAAATTAAGCAGGCAGCAGTCAAAAGGAGCTGCTGAGCATTCCCTGGATCTGGACAACAGACCACTGAACTCTGCTAAATCTGCAAACACAGCTTCTCCCTCCTTTTGGGCCCTTTCATCTCCCCCGACATCTCCTCCTGCAGACCCCTACCTCATAAAACTAAGTCAAAAAGCAAGTACTTTTGGCTCTTTTCTGGTGAATGTTGATCATCTCTTAAAAGCAGCAGTGGCTTCTCTTCTCTACATTCCTCAGGCCAGCGATGTCGGCATCAGCTTTAATGATGCTCTAATGGCGGAGTCACTCAAAAAGTTTCTTTCAGTTGAAGGGGAATTCCTGTTCTCTTTGTTGTCTGAGCCTGAGATCTTTGAAATGCAGGAATGAGGAGGGGGAATTATTGGTGGTTTGCAATATCAAGAGTTGTCAGACTTGGTCTGACTTCAGATCAGGTTCAACAGGTGCCGCTCCACCTATACAGAATTATTAAAGCAAAATCCCATTAACTCCACTGCAGCAGGGAGCAGTTGTGTAATCTGTGTGGAGCTCTGTAGAATTAGATCTGCATCATTTGGGCCGATCCGAAAGCAAATAAAGGCGATGTGAGCCCAAGCACACACAGCTGGCCCTTAAGACTCGGGATCCTGGGTAAACAAGTGTCCAGCATGCCTCGGCACAGCTCACCCATGGGGGGACATGAGCCACTGAACAATGACTGATACTCCACTAGAGACTGGACTGAAGCAGGGCTTAGCAAATTTTTATTACATTTGGTCTGTCTCAATAGACTGCTGACCAAAAGAGGATCACAGACTTTGTCATGATCAGTTTTAAGATTACTATGACATCTACGCCTCCTTAGACTTCGTAATGCTCTTATTGTTGCAATACACCCACTGATTTAACATGGAAATCTGCAGTTCGCTCACATAAAGTTTTCATTTGAGTCATGGTTGCAGATTTAAGAAGGCAACTGTTACATTGTCTGTGTTTTGAGGATTGAGGAGTGTAACTGGTATCAGCAACTTCAAATACTACTCTGTTCTTATTATTTACTAGCCTTCAGTATTTTCACATGATGGAGATCATTAGGTGCAAATCACACAAAGCTAACATGACTGCGGCTGTTTTTCTTTAAAGTCAGCTTGCAGAGACTTGGCCTAAGGTGGATAACACCTCACAGTTAACATCATGTCTGCTTTTACTTTTGTCACATGATTAAACTGTGTTGGCTGCATTCCAAATAATGGAGACAAAACTTTTTTTTACTATGTTTTTACAAATAACCTGTTATTTAAATTACATGCAAAACTGCAGCCTGTGCATGTGTGTTTGTAAGACAGTGAGTGATGCAGATTTAAAAGGTCTGTGTACATACAGTACATGCACAGAAATTGCACAGGCATATACAGATCCTACTGCGTATGTAAAGGGTGTATGTGTATGCAGGCTTGCAATGAATTCACACACACGCACACACACACACACACACACACACACACACACACACACACACACACACAAAATAGCTTTATGCATGCACTTTCCATCATTTTATTGTCTCTGACTAATTTTCTACATTGATTTGGACACAGATGTGCCACCTTGTGGTCATCTCAATACAACAAGCACAAAAGAGAGAGGCGCCATCTCTTGTTCTTATGCCTTGTTTATATGCCACAGCAAACAATAAAAAAAGTGAAAAGTCACAGGATTTTTTTTTTTTTTTGAAATTGTGAGGACATTAAGTGATGCCAGTAAGGAAGTCATTTTCAGAGCACAGACAAAATAATCATTACATCCCATGTCAAACATCCAGAAACGCTGGTTCCATCACAGCTGATGTTCACATCGTATTAGGCTTCATTTAAAGCACTTCATAAAAGCTTAGACCTTGAATGCATGTGTTGATTTACCTTGTTTAATGCCCCTGAAAGACATGATGTGAAGTTGCTAACTTTTAGAAATCGGTCGCTAGATGGTGCTCTTCTCCTTCAAACATTGTCACACCTGATCACAAACAGGCGCACGGAACTAGTGTGAAGGACGTGAGGGCAGTCAGGGGAAATATCTTGGAGTGTTTTGATGGTGACACATGCATCAAACGCGTTTTTGTCTTAAATATACAACCCGTGCGACGCGCTGTCACACACGTCTCATAATCATATGGCATTCAACGCTGTTGTATGTCTTGTCTGGAGGCTGTTTTTTTTTTATTTTGTGAGCTCAAATGTTCTTCTAATGCAGCCTAAATGCCATCCAACATCATGATTTACTCTCACGTTTTCATATTCAAATAAATGCAATTCTATTCTATTCTATTATATTCCGTTCTATTCTATTCTGTTCTATTCTACTCTATTTAAACTAAATGCTTCCTGATTCCCATGCTTAATATTATATGCTCCTTGGTCTCCAGGCTATAATCTGCAAGTTCTGGCACGTGCTCCGCGTAGACCGGAGAAGACTTTGCGGGAATGGCACGCGGACAGATGTGCCCCCCCTCCTTCCCTCCTCCTTTTCCCCTTTGAGCTGCTCCCGCGCCGGGATGATTGACACAGAGCTGTTCACACAGCCAATCGGAGTGCGCCCTGTTGTATTTGCATAAAGTGGCCACATGCCATTGGCTTGGTGCGTGCTACTGCAAACCGCCTCGCGTGCCATTACAGATGTCTTCTCCTTGGAGGCGCAAGAGGAGTCTTAAAAATAGGAAAAATGTGTATTTGTTTTTCATGCAAGGCCAAGAGAAGGTTTATGCTTTTTATAAATAAACAGTGTTGTTATTAGTCGCAGCAGGCATTTTCAACTCTGAGAAGAGGGCTTACAAGTTTGGAGAGGCAGATATATAAATATTCTGGGTTATTCTGAGTATTGGCACTTGTAACCCACCACAAACAGCTGACACCAAAATACACCATACACCATTTAATAAACAGTGCAGCCATTAAACTACACAATAATGATTTACTTTAATAAATACATATTTCTGTATATTTCCGTTTTCAATAAACACAGATATAGCCTGCATATCGTCTCTGTTCTGTAAAAGTCTTTTGTCAATACAGACTCTACATTCTTCCCGTAAAAACACACACACACGCATACACACACACACACACACACACACACACCAAGCTGTATAGCATTTTTGACGAGCACGGAGCAAAGTTGGAAGCAAACATCCAGCGCATTCCCCTCCCTTATCACTTCACAGTCCGGCCCGGCCGCTGCTGCTCGCTCCGCTTTGTTGTTTGTCCCTGCAGGGCTGATTGAGCAGCGCGTGACTGACGGCCCGCGGGGGTGTTGTCCAATCAGCGGTCTGCCCCGCGCCCAATGGGTGAGTCCTCGCTGCTATTGGCTGAGGCGAGTGTGGGAAAGAATGCAGAGAGGGTTTCACACGAACTGGGAGCACGCGAGGCGTGTATAAGTACGACCGCGGCGTGTGTCGGCGGCAGAAGCGGAGAGTCGGGCCGCACGGTTAGGCGCACGCTCCTGTACTCAGATGTCAGCTCAGTGAAAACACAACGCGCACTGATCGGTGGGACTGTCAGCCATCTCTCATATGTTCTTCAGTGGCTCAACGTGAATTTTTGAAATCTTTCCACAGCGTTTCAGGCCTTTTTATTTTCGCGGCGCTGCCAAAGAGGATTTACCTATTTGCGCTTTTACCTGGTTTGATCAACAATGCCAGCTGACACTATGGAAAAGCAGACGGCGTCTCCTATTGCCGGCGCCCCTGCAAACGGATCACACACACCGGACAAACCGAAAAATGCCAGCGAGCATAGAAAAGTAAGGATATTTATTTTCAGAGGCAAACATATTGCGCATTCTCCTGTGAGAACTTTTCAAATACTTTGTAATGAATTTAACAAGTTTGTTATGATGATGCGACACGGCATGCAGTGTGCCACTTGACATGTGCGATTGGTGAGCAAGAAATTTATGCAGAATTGTTTATTCTTTGCAGTCATCCAAACCGATCATGGAAAAACGCCGGAGAGCGAGAATAAACGAAAGCCTTGGGCAGCTAAAGACTCTCATCCTGGACGCACTTAAAAAAGATGTAAGTTGAGATCATTGGTTGATGTCTGAACTTTTCTTTAATGTTCACGGATAGTTTAATTTGCCTTGAACATAGACTCATCTTTTCATGTCATGTCCTACAGAGCTCCAGACACTCCAAGTTGGAGAAAGCAGATATCCTGGAGATGACAGTGAAGCACTTGAGGAACCTGCAGCGCGTACAGATGAGCGGTAAGTTCCTTTAATCATACAAGTAAATCAAAAACATTGTGAAGCAATTTGGAAACTGTTGAAAGAGCCTCGAATGCGTCACTAATGCCCGTCCCCTTCCTTTCCTCCAGCAGCGCTCTCAACAGATACCACCGTCCTGAGCAAATACAGAGCCGGATTCAACGAGTGCATGAACGAGGTCACCCGCTTCCTGTCCACCTCAGAGGGGGTGAACGCGGAGGTGAGGTCGAGGCTCCTCAACCACCTGTCCAGCTGCATGGGCCAGATGATGTCCATGAACTATCCGCAGCAGGCCGCGTCCCAACAGGCGCATCTGGCTCAGCCCCTCCATGTGCAACTCCCATCCACGCTGCCCATCAGCGGTGCTGCCATGAGCTCCAAACTCAGCCCTGCCGATGCCGTCTCCCCAAAGGTCTTTGGTGGGTTCCAGCTGGTGCCAGCAACCGACGGACAGTTCGCTTTTTTGATCCCTAACCCTGCCTTTACCTCGGCCACCGCCCCTGTCATCCCCCTTTACGCAAACGCAGGAGTGCCTGTTGCGCTCAACGCCAGTCCGGTGCACGGCAGCTCGGCACCGACTGCAGCATCTCCGGTACACGGCATGACGTCCTTCTCCGGGGGATCCCAAGCGGTCAGCCCGGTCGGGGTCAGCACAGGCTCGGAGAGCAGCGAGCCTGTGTGGCGGCCGTGGTAGCGCGAGGGACAAGAGACTCATATGTGAAACCAGTTTGCATTACTTTTCCAGTTTAGACGTTTAACTGACCGCACACACACACACACACACACACACACACACACACACACACACACACACACACACACACACACACACAACAACTGTTGCGGGGGTTAAACTCGGAACTTTACGCCACGGGACGGTAACTCTAACCACTTAATGCCCCCAGTAGGCCTAGCTGTCATTGTTTCGTTTTATGGAACATTAGTTGCCTTAAATGGCACATGTTTTTTATCATTTACTGCCTGATTCCAACATTTGGAGAACGGTGTTAAATACTGTACATGCAGATGGAAGATTTATAGGAAATTTTTGCTATGAAGTACTTTTTATGAAAAGGTTTAGTTTCGTACAGAGTTGTTATTGATTGTTATACCAAAGCTGTGTTTTATATTCTCTGTTGTTTTGTGTTGAAAAGAAAAACTGAAGTTGGGTGATGGCCCATTGTTTGAATAAACGAGATTTCAGAAACTAAGTTTCATGTCTAATGCCTGTTTCTATCACGTCCATGTTGCTTTTTTTATACTGTCGGAGTAAAAGTGGCCATATGTGGTGACGCCGTGCGTCAAAGTTACATTTCATGCGTAAAGGTCACATTGAGGAATACAACTTTTAAACAGACTCGGTTATAGATGAGGCCAAAAACTATCGATTATGTTCCCAGTATGAACTCCTTTATCAATTAATTTACTAAGTTTTAAATGGCCACTGTGTCGGCACTTTGGCGGGAGCTCTTTACATCTGGCTCACTGGAGAATGGTCCGCGGGACAATGGGGGGTGTATTTTTCTATTGCTATAAAGGTAATTAAAAGTTTGAAAAGGGTCTCATCCTGTATGCAGCGGGAGCTTTAAGAAGTCTTAAACCCTATTCATGAGCCTGGGAAATGCGCTCAGGGGTTAATGTCACTAACAGATTGCCTCAGTGAAAGAAGAATATGGAAGGATCCTCGCTTCCTTTTGTGTATCAATTGTTCAGTTCCACTCCCAGTGAGCCTACACCTCAATAAAAGGAAAACGAGGGAACTTGGTTCGACTTTTGTTTGATGGCGGGGAACCCTGACGGAAGAAGAAGAAGGGGTAGATATAAAAAACCTAGGACATCTAAAGCTTGATTACTCTCCAGAATCACTCACAAACACTCACTGGGAATTTGAATTGCCATTTTATTTGTATACAGTCTGTGGCCTAAATCTGGTCAGGTGCTCTTTCCTCGCAGGTCCACAGGCTTTCCTGTGCGCCTCGATCTCCTCCCCCTGCCTGTTTATCCCTGGGTGTAAACTTATCTTCCTCCGGTGAGTGGGGTCCGGAACTGAGGGCCGTGTCCCTGTGTCGGGCGGCGTGGCGCTAGCCGTGTGTCAGCCACTTGCAGTAAACGGGCCCCTTTACTTGGGATTAGGTTACAGCCTGATGACCGCCGGTCAAAACCCCTCAACATTTAATACTCCGCCGGCGCGCCGCGGGTGCGCACGGCTGGCACAGGCCACTCGGTTTTAAGGTGTTCCTCAGCTCTGATCACCACCAGCACAAGATAAACATCCTTGATGCTTTCCACCGTTCACAATATTTACTTTGCAAACTTAAAGTTATGTGCACGTCTAGTGCGTAAATATACTCACAGCGCAGAGCTGTCCATGTTTGGAAGTCTCATATTCGAGCTTAAAATCCCCTCTTTTAAACTACGAACAGCAGGAGATCTGCTGTTTCTAATAGTCTGAGGGATTTTGAGAGATTTATGCCCGATTTAAAGCGAGGAAATTACTATCGTAACGTGTCATTAACAGTTGTCGTCAAAATAAAATCTGTTTTTACTATAACCTGGCCTTCATGATCGCTGTTATCGCGCTGCTAACACCGCTCCTGTTATCATCTTCTTCAGCCTAACAGTTGCACTGTCTTGTTAAATCGTGTAGTTGCAGTCTCACTTTCACTCTGCTGTGTGCCAGTGCCCTGCAGATGACACCGTCAGTAAATGGCATAGTGAAACCCCCCTGCCACTGATGTTGAAGCAGCTTCCCTCTGCGAGGAGGCATACTGAAACACCAGTTGGCAGCGTGTGTGGGTTCTGCGGTTGTTCTTACTGCCTTCGTGTCTGAGTTAATAGTTGAGAGATGCCTTTGTGGAGCTGAGGTCGTGAGAACCGAGCGAACTAGTCTGCCTGCGGTCGGGCACTGCGCCAGTCAGTAAATCCCCGCTGGCAGGCCGGGTCGTGCAGCCGCTCCGCGGAGGTGAGGAGGCGAACACACACGCTCACGCGTGGCCGCCAAGAAGCGAGCCTAGTCCGGCGTAAACATCGAGGGATCGTGTGGGGACGCGGGTCCAGCGGTGTCCACTCCCAGGAGAAGTTGACCGAGTCCATCCTATTTTTATATGGCAGCATTGTCTGCTCTGTGGTCATGAGCATGTTGGGAAATATGAAGGAACATAAACAATTCATACAGTTTGCCCTGAAAAAAAAACAGGTCACAGCTCAACAGCGTTGTGTTAAGAAGAAACGACAGTGAAGAAAAGTTCTGAAGAAAGTGATATAGAGAGAGATAGTTAACAGTGTGAGGTGAATGTAATGGCACACACCACTAGAAATAATTTGAACACATAATCGCATGTATGTATAAAGATAGCTGAAAGTAGTGGCTGTCCAGATGTGGCCTGAGGGGCAGGGCGCACAATATTGCAATAAACAGCATTTAGGACATTTGGATTGGACCACCGACTATAAATAAAACGAAACAGGCGGGAAATCCCTATCTGGTGATGAAAAGGATTCCTCCAGAGGGCTGGATGTCCCTCGGGGATCTGCACCATCACGTCCCCTGGGAGAAGGCGCTATTGAAGCGCGTAGGGGTCGTCAGAGGAGCCACAAATTGTCATTCTCATTACAATGAATGGAGGAACGCGCGCACAACGTTGCCGCCAAATCATTAACATAACTTCTCCCTCCAAATACACAATTACCATTGTTGCTTTAGGCCTTGTTTAGCCAGCACTTAGTGCTTTTGGTATGCAGGTTGCACTAGAGCCAGGTAAAGCGAGGGCTGCTTTTTTCTCTAACACTCCGGGGACATGAGGGGAGGCTCCCTTTCTCTCTCCGACTTACTTATTTTAAGTACCAGTGAGGACGTCAGCTAAGATCATAAAGTGAGTAATTGTGACAGATAAATATGCACATTGCTCTCTTTCCCTGTCGTTGGTGCATTTTAACTGAAGTGAAATTAGGAAGTCTGCAAAGGTTAACCAAAAGTATTGTTTTGTCACACGCGTCTTGAAGTATGTTTATATATATATATATATATATATATATATATAAATAAGAGACCTGGAAGGCATAGTTGCCCGTTTGACAGTAGAAAGTGTTTTCTGGATGAGCCTTAAGCCTTGTTCATTTGTAAACCTGTGCAGGGAACCATGTGTCATGAGATACCCGGAATGAAACCCATCAGGTGATTGTGCTGGTTCCTTCTCACTAGTTGAAGGCTTGACACCTACACCCCATCCTCATTAATGCTTTCTTCAGAAATATACATGCTGCATAAACATATGGTTATGCTCATCTCCCAGTGGATCATCTAAAGCACAAAGGGCCTTTTTGCTTGGAGCGCTGACAGTTGTCCTCTACTCTGAACATGATAGGAAATATGGCCACCCTGTTGGGCCTGGGATTGTTTGAGAGCCTCACTGCTCTGACTTTCACATGGATGGCAGGCTATATTTGCCCCTCAATTTGAAGACGCTGCAGCTAAGAGGACAGAAGGAAATGTTCTGCATGCTTTGGCCACAGGTTCTGGTAGAGGGGAAGGTGGGGCTGGAGCAGGAATCACGCCTGAAGTGTTTATGTGTGTGTGTAGCAACACTCCTCCTTGCACCTGTTGTCTTGAGAATCAGAGGGGTTGATAGGGAGAGGCGGATAAGGATGAGGAGACAGTCAGACAGACAGGCTGTGAGGGGTGGGGACATGATAAAAAGAAGGTGTTGAAACTCAGGAAAGATTCCCTCAAGCGTGTGATTCAGTGTGTGCAGGTGTTTGTTTTGAAGGGCATTGGGGCAAATGATAAAAGCAGCAACACTGGACAGTAAATTGGCAGATTATGAACTTATCTTTTCAGTGTCACTTCACATTTGCCTCCCTGACACCTCATTAGCAACTGTGCACTTTTAATGTTTTAGCCAAACTCGCCATCCTCGCACCACCCGCCCTGTTTTGGCGCCCTCAGAGCTTCCATCCCGTCTTGGTATTTATAGCAAGGGACCACTTATCCCTGGGACTGGGTGTGAGGTGGTGGGTGCGTGCAGATGGAGGAGGTGAGGCAGGGCGGGCAGACGCAATATGGGACGCGTCAAGCCAGATCAAATATCACAGGATCCTGGTGCCGCGTGGGCTCCGCTGATCCTCACCGCTTGTCTACAGGACGTATTTCTGAGGCCAGGTTTGGCTTTTCAACAGCTTCTCCAGTTTCAAGGCATGAGGCCTGCGGCTTCTAGCCTTTGCAACCGGTGCAGATTCCACAAGAGAAAGTAAAGGGTCCTCTTGACAGGGCTAAAGGTCATCCTGCAGACTCCTAGGTGGCCTTGAAGGAGCCACATGTAGACACATTTTATTTATGTATTTATCTATTGAGGGGTTGTCCCTGCAGTCCCCTGCAGCTTTGGCGGCTGTGCTCTATTTTAGCTCAGGTTCAGAGTTCAGCAGCTGTGATCTCAGAGGTAAATACTTAACTACTCGAGCCCTAATGCTGAAAATTTAAACTAATTAGAGATGCAACGATGTTGGGGCTGCAGAGCCATCAGAACCATTTTCCCATGAATAACAGAGGTAAACACAGTAAATAACACTTAAGGGCAAATTTGTGAATTTGGGCAACAAAAATATACTGTTAGCTAACACAGCTCAGTGTTACGATAATGAAATGACTGTTAATTTTGTTAAAGGTGATTAATTAGGCTGGTACTGTATTTTGAACTTAATTAACTAGTGTTGTAAGTAAATTATACATAATATGGCATACATTTATTTAATCAATAAATATTCTAGTAATATTAACCCTAACCCTGTTGAAGTCCAGTGGTGATGCAGCATAAAGCATTTGAAATGATTAAAATTCAAAAAGATTCATCATAATACCTCATGTTCAATGTTGTGGCTATTGTAATAACCAATGAAAGTAGTTAACTTAATATCACCACCTACTGTATGAACCTCCGGAGAGTGCAGGAGTGAGTTTGTGTGTGTGTGACTCACACTGCCTCTCACTACATGCTCACACTTGTCCCCAGTTTAACACCTGAGAACATCAGGCACAGATCTGACTCACAAGCCTTTTTCAAGATGCCACCGTCTGTGTCTGTTGATTGTGGCTAACTTTATTTCATCCTCTTCCTCTCCCCGTGTGTGTGGCCGCAGCTGTTTGTTGCTCGCGCTGTTAGCTTCTTGTTATCTTTGTCATCATGAACAACGTACACAACCATGCTGGCAACGAAAAGAAGCTGTATTTTTACTGTATTTTTGGTTAATTTAGTGAAGCAGGAGTAGCCTAGCGTATTATGCTTCACTTTTTGATTATTTATTTATTTATTTTTGCCATGACCGGGTCGTTGTTAAAATGTTGTAACACTAGCTGTTAGTGGCGTCTAAATTTAACTGCCATCTGCTGAAAAGACACAACAGCCACCTTTGGAGCCTTCCAGCGGTGAGTTTTATACACTCGAATCGCATATTTTCAGTGAGAAAATGACTTACTTGGTGTCTCACTTAAGAGACTAACATCATTTTAATGTCAGAGCTAGGCCCTGATGTGTTAAGCCTAGCTTAGCACATAGAGTGGAAGCAGGGGAAACAATTAGCTTCTGGCTTAGTTTTTAAAATGACTCCCAATTATTCTAAAAACTATATATATCTGCTCCTGTAGGGTTTACAGTTCATATTCACAAGATATATGAGTATCTCCTACTCTGGCATCAGGATTTCAAACACCGGTGAGCATAACAAAGCTAAACAACAATAAATTTGTCAGCATTCAAAAAACTTAAGGGCCCATTAAGTTTTACTACCAGCGTGCTTATCACAACAGTTTCTTCCTGGTGCATCATAGCCACCCACACTGTCTTCTCATGTCATCTTTCAAACTTCTAGGTTTGAGTTAGTTTTGTTCCAGGGCTGAATTTGTAAGAATTTGTAATATTTTGCATTATAAAAAAAGTCAAATTGATTTTGAATACGATTTTGTTTTGTTTGTACGGAAAAAATGCAAAGTTAGCTTTCTGCACATCTTCCCATCACATTATAACTGAAATATCAGGGAAGCTGTCTTATATTTAGCAAATGAAATCCAAGCATATTTGACAGAAGGATGTTCTACTCTGGGAGGTGTTGAAAAGCCTGATTTCCTGACCAGCTATCCCACCGTGCTGAGACCTGTGGTCCTCTCTGGGCCCTGGCTAAGCTAGGTGGTGACAGCCTCACTGTTGCAAGAGCATTATCACCTTAGCACTGTAGAGAGGGAGGCATTGTCCCCTTAACAGGATGTCCTGGTGTCTGGTCCCATCTCATGTGGGCTATCCTTTGTGTGTGTCTCTGTCTATGGACATCGGGGCAAATCCTTAAAGCAGATGTGACCAGGATTTGAAAAGGTGCCATCACCTTTTTAAAAAGCCAAGCTCTTCCTTCCTTTACCATGTGAGTAGCTCAGCTTGTTTTTTTCCTTTCTTCACCATGACGCTCACCCACATATGGATTTTGACGGAAAATATCAGGCAGAAACTGAAAATGTGGTGTAGGTGATGAGTGTGTGTGTGTGTCTTTGCGCTGCGTGTGCTCGGGAGTCAGAGAGTTATGAGATGAGCCCCTTTTTTCTTTTTCTTTCCTCTTCCCTCTCTGCCTCTTTTCATGCCCTGGGAAGGTAAACACTCATCCTCTTTGCTCTTGTTTTTCTTATGGTAACTGTTGAACAGTGTGTGCTCCACTTGTGGTTTTATTGCCTGGATTGTCATGCAAGAGGCAGGCGAGACAAGTGTCAATAAGTGGATGGGCTCACGCCAAACAAATGCGCCCAGAGAATGGGCAAAGAGAGCTGAGAATGCAGCTGGGTACACACACACGCACGCACGCACGCACGCACGCACACACACACACACACACACACACACACACACACACACACAAAACAAATGGTCTCTTAATGCCCAACTCCCTGAAGACACTAGTCAAACATAATTCAAACAAGATATGGTAACTGCACAGCTCAAGTAGCTATAATTTCCATTTTTGAAAACTCCTTTGGGATATTATGCTTGAATAAAATGTCTACCTACATGAAGCTTTTACATCTTCAGGGGCAGGACTCTGTCAAAAACTCATAATTATAGAATTCAGGTTTTGACAGTAAAATTACCTTCATCTGCTTAAGCTGCAGAGCTACCTCACAGCCTTTCTTTCCACAGTTCTCATAAACCAGACGTGCAAACAAGAAGTGAAACACAATACTGCTTACAACACAAACAACGCTATTTACTGAGTGTTAATGCCTGGGCCTAACTTTAGCTGCTGCTGCTATTCATATAGGCAGTAAGTCGGCCTGTACTTTCCTTGATTGCCTTCCTTTACTGTTTGTAAATGGGGGATTTTTTTTCTGGTAACTGATATTAGCACATCTAATTCAGCTATTGTAGATTGTGCTTAAGTGGATAATGCAACTCATGCACTATCATGTCCAAATCAAAGAAAAACGTTGAGAAATCACATGTTGGTTTAAATGTTGCGACTGACATAACAGGAAATCTTAAGACATATGATATATCAACACTTTTAAACCCCCCTGCACACATCTGTCATACTCGTAGTCTTTATATCTTTATAACAAACAGCTTTTTAGTGGTGCTTAACAATGGAGTGACAGAAAGTAAACAGCGCCTCTGCTTGTGTCTGCCGGTGGCGATCGCACCGGGATGGATCACCCGTCCAGCACGACCACTCATCTCCAGCCATGCTCTGCTCTTGAGAGCTGAGGGAACTGGGCCTCACGATGAATACGTGGAGCCGTGATAAGATTAGCACAGGCCAAACACACACATGGGGCACTGTCTAGCATGTTATTCTCAGTCGCGGCCCATTCATGGAGCACTCCCTCCCTCTGTGAATGTCTGGCCATGTGTCTCTCACTGACACTCTCTCTTCATGCCTCCCTGTCTCCTGCTTTATTTGGGATGTTTAGGAGCGATGCTGCATTTGTTCCTCTGGTTCCTGTGTGATTGACTAAAGGGTTGATTCACCCAAAACACTTCATCCTAGTGAGAAAATTATGATATCTGTCTGATATTTATATTTATTTTTGTAAAAACGGAGGTGCATAAAATTGTGTTTTTGATGTGTCTTTCCAGAAACAGTGACCCTGTTACTCCTGATAACCAACATACATCAATGTGAAGAGTTTCCATTATAACTACTCTCTACAATCTAAAGTATCGATGCTTCCCATGTTAAGTCTTGTTTTAAGGATTGACTTTATAAAAAAAGGAATTGACATTAACGTCTTAAGGAAAGATACCAAAAAAACCTCTCATCTCATCTCACCATGTCGTTGCCTCTCTACTGCTGTTATTTGCATGTGCGCAGCGGCCACCTCCTTAAGTTTCACCTTTAAAAACTGCCTTTTAGTTTTATTTACTTCACACCTAAACAGCTGAATATTTTTGACTGCCAATGAGTCCTAGAAAGACGGATTTTGCCATTAGAGAGTACCAGCGACAGGTGTTCCAGACTGTTGACATCACATGGTTAATGTTGTGGAATGGTTGCAGTCTGCTTCGGTTTAGGCACCAAAACCCGTTGGTTAGGTTTAGGAAAAGATCCTTTTTTGGTTACTGTTACAAACACTTTATGACTTGACCTTATGTAAATTAGAGGTCCTGTGTTTGTTTGGCCCATCCATCCACCCCACCTCCTCCATATGCAGACTTTTGCTTTTTATACATCACCTGACTTCTTCCTTTGCTCCCTGCATAATTACTACAGCCACTAGAGGGCAAAAAATGTAAATATGGGCTATAATAACCAACTTTCTCAGATCACTGAAACAAACATTTTTCTGGTGAGGACAGGGTAGAGAGACATTGAGTCTGAAAAAAAAAGAAAAAGAAAAAAGATATTATTGAAGCACCATAAGCAAAATTTATTTAACCTCTATTACATCAAATGTTTCAAAGACATACATCTTAAAATCTGGGCAAATAAACATGAAACGCGCCCACCAACTGTCAAGAAAAATGTGATTTTTTGATTTCCTGTTCATAATTTTGGGTGAACTGACCCACTGAATTAATGCGTGACGTGACTGAACTAACCAGAAGTTTTTCAGAAGAGATGATGAATTGTTTTCAGTGAGATAAGAAGACACCTGTGGGTGCAGCAGTCTGTTTCTTAGAGCTGTAGTACCTCTAACCACTGTAAAGTCTGGGAACAGCCTGAGCCTAATCTGAGCGTTAACGTCTGTGTGAGTGTGAGTGTGTGGTTGTGGTTGTGGTTGTGTGTTGGAGATGCCCGGCCACCCCCTGCAGTGCTGCCCTGCGTTGACTGACAGCACCAGTGCGGCTGTACAATAGCTGATCTTTGCTCTGTGTCTGACTGTATAAACACAGAGTGGGATGACTCCCTCATGCAGAACTCCAGTATTGATCACTTTGGCGAGATCCCACAGCCACACTCATTGTCCTCTGCCCCTTTCTCTCCTGCCAATCAATAGCTCTTTGTGTTGATTTTTACCCATTGACAAATCACTCTGCCCCAATGCCTTTGTTAAGCTGTCAATCAAGCGGGATGTATTGCCTTATTTGATCCTCATTCAGTCCAGAGTTTCATATTCCAAGTGGGAAGAGTACAATCAGTACTAAAAGCAGGAATTGTCTTACTTGTGATTACCACCGAGTACAGCAAGAATCAGTGTTGTTTCATAAGAAGAACATGCGTAACATGTTAGTTAATCATTAAGTGAAATAAAGATAAACTTGATACACACATGCAAAAGCTGTAAGCTGTCTACCATTTACAGTACACACCTGTATGTCTGGAATTATACAAACTACATGCCTTTCGTTCATTGGATGTTTCTGATGCCGGTGTAAAAAGCCTGCATCCTCCATGTGCTAGCCTACAAGAACCTTTATTTTTTTCAACAAAGCTAACTGCAAGTTAATAGCTCGTATTATTACGTTCATCCTTTGGGTCAGACAAAGCCAGCGCCTATCAAGCTGTCACCAAATAAAAGTCGTGCGAGTCATTAAACCCCATTGTCTAAATGAGGGATCTCGGTTTCTGAGAATGTGGCCTGAGGCCTGCTGTGCCCACAGACGATGATGAAGTTGGCCACAGAGAGAGACGTCTGACATTAGCACACGGCTAAGCCTCACTGATTAACAGTGCATGGATGAGTCAGTCTGACGAACCTGTTAATATCAATCTGCTGTTTGCTTAAGATGTGGGCTGAAGTTTGTCCTCTCAGTGTTTTCTGCTGACAGATTTTAACATCTGCAACAGATACCAACCGTAAAGTCTTCCTTATCAAAATTTAAACACCAGTTGGATTATGTTCTCTGGGAATTGTAGGAAGTGTTGCCTTTTTGCACTGATCTGGAGTCAGCAGGGTGGTGGTCAGTGTGGATGGAAAACATAGGTATTTGACACTGGAGACCAGCGTTTGCACCGATTTGTTTGAATGTTGATAAAGTAAACTCAACCTGTTCAATGCTTTACGTCATTTTCCATATTTGGTTGGGACCAGTGCTACCAGGGGACCTCATGTGATTTAGAAATGACCGACCTGTGTTTTGTGTGCACAGTATAAGTCATTTACATTATCCATGCATATGATGTCAAGGCTCTGGTTAGCATCTGCCTTTGAACAAAAGAGCAATGAGCCTCCTGAATTTCCACCTAAAATACTGTCAAAACTTTCATTCATAATTGCCAGTGCAGCCTCCACAGTTCTCAACCAGGAAAGAGGCAGAAAAAGGCGCAGAGGAAACAAAAAAACTTGCAAAAAAAACGTAGATTCTCACGGGAGTAATATTATCACATGGCCTCTGTGTTTGGTGAAATAGGGCAGGTTATTTGTGGTGGAATTTTTACTTTACAAATTACGGATATGGCAGATTCGCACAGGATTAAGATCACAAACGACTTCCGCGATTGTTACAAATTACAAGACGTCGCCAGGTAATACTAATCCTGTGTGAATAGAGCTATTGTTGAGTTTTTCAATATTTAGCCAACACCATGATCTTTCCCTGACTCACAGCACTGGAGTCCCTAAACACAAAAAGATAAAGATATAGTGTTTACTCTCGTTCATCACATTGCAGTCAGATTGTTGGTGTGCTTGTGACCACGGCCATTGTTTGGTTCCACAAACTGAACCCACAGAAACCAGTTTGCGAATTAACCACCTGCTGAATGTAGATACAAGAAACCCTCTGACTTTCATGCCTTTCCCATTTTTAAGATACTTCTGTGCCACTGGTTTCCACGTATGTGTTTATCCCATGGTGCAGCCCATTCTTTCACATATGGCCAGTTGCCATGAGTCAGCGGCAATGGTCAGAGGTTTCCACTCCTAGACACAACAGTCTATCCGGGAAAAACAACTCTCTGATGCCTCAGTCTTCCTATATTGTCTGGGATGATTCCGAGTCGGGAGAGGCTTATTGTTTGGATGTCTTTGTAGTGCAGGTCCATTGCTGCGGAATGTGGGGATTTCCTCCCTGGCGGGTATTTTTAGATCTCTGTGTGAATTCAAGGGAGCTCGGCATAATGCTGTGCAGTGTGGGGTCTAAGGGTGGGGTCTGCACACCCGTGCACATGTGTGGGAATCTGTGAATCTGTATGTCTGCTCAGATGGTGTGTGTGTGCGTGTGTGCTTGTGTGTGTTTGTGTGTGTGTGTGTTGGGAGCTCTGCAGTATATATTTGTGCAGAAACAAATCTATGTCATACAAAATTAGGAAAAGTCTCTGCAAGGGAAATGCTCTGCTAAGACAAGGTTGAAGCATCATAGAGCCTCATGGAGCCTTGTTGATTGAGACGGATGGTCCGCCTGTATTTCATTTGAAATTTCATGGTGTATCTACACACTGTTTCTGGTCTGACATCTCCAGATTGGACTGTGGCGTCATTTGAAAACAGGTCCGGCCTGGACACAGCTTGTTCGTTGAAGTGTTTCGAGGGGGCTTCACCGGGTCACCTGGGGGTCTCTGACCTCCCAGGGTAATGTTCTCCTACAGGTCTCTCTCTTTGACAGCGGTCAATGGAGGCGTCCATGCAGGAGACAGGCAGGCGGATGGCTGGGGTGAAATCAGGGAATAGACAGGTCATATCCAGAAGGACCTGTCACCTCTGCATCAAACCAAGTGAGATCTCCTTCCGGTTCTCACTCACAACCCCTCACCCTAGCTGATTAAGTGACACATTGGCTTGACCCATCTTGTAAATATATGTGTGTGTGTGTGTGTGTGTGTGTGTGTGTGTGTGGTTGGACATTGGAGACATCCTCCACAGTAAATCATTTACTCTGTGCTCAGAATATTTTTTATCAGGAGGAACATCCATGAATTGATTTTAGATTTCAGACGAGTCTACAGCCTTCCGAGAAGCTCTGTGAGGCTGTACTCACGCACGGAGGCGCTTTGAGCCAAATGCTAACATCACCATGCTAACATGCGCACAATGACAATGTTACCATGAAGATGTTTAGCAAATTTACCATGCCCACCAACTTAGTTCAACCTGTTAGCACGCTAACATTTGCTAATTAGCAGTTAGGCCAATTTTGGCGCTGGGTGTGAAGTTGAGGGATTTCAGTTTTGGTTTTTATTTCAGTTCAGTATAGACATCGGATGTAAAGGCTGGAACTAACAATCCATTAAACAATGTGTTGATCTGTTGACTCTTTTTCGATCACAGCTCGCTATTGGGTCTGTTTTTCTGAGTTCAGATTCGAGTCCTCAAATCCTTTGTTTTGTGAGACCAGCAGTCCCAAAAATGAAGCATTTGAGAAGCTGGCACCAGAGAATGTTTGACAGTATTGTGTGATTTTTTTTCTTAAGGTCTAATCAAGTAATTGATATCATCATTTCAGCACTAACAATGTTTATAGTGAACCCTCAGTTGTTTGGCTTTTAAGTCTAAGTGAGTACCTGACTGTTTCATACCTACAAATGCAATGATCTCAAGGCCCCAAATGAGAGGAATCACCTCAATGTTTCCATACTGCCTGTTAAAAGTAGAGCATCTGCACTGCCTTAAGTGAATGGTTGACCCCATGCGGCCCTCCCACCACACAAAGCCTGTAATGACATCATCACATATTTTAGTGGTGAGTAATGAAACAGGTCAACTCTTAAATGTCTTGTTCACACACTGCTTATCTTTCCTAATGGAATCAGGCCTCCTCTACCCACACGCCTGCCCTCCAAGAGCTTTCCCCTCAAAGGATCGGCAGGCCTGTGCCGATATCCAGGTCCTTGTTAGATCATATCACGTAGAACAACAGAAACGATTTATAAAGATTTCATCCTTACTATTATACTTGATAGCACTTTTTTGTCTGATTTACCCCCAAAGCTCTATCAGATGAGGTCAAGCACACCTTCGTTGAAAGTATTCACCATGTTTTAAAAGGAATGTTTTTTAGCAATGTTAATTACATAAAATGTGCCAGCAGTATTTGCTCATAGAAGATGTACTGGTATAGTTTCATATCGCCTGGTAACTGCAGAGGTACTCCACAGGGTATCCAGAGCATGTAAGAAACTTATTAACTCTGCAAGAAAGTTATCATAAAAAACACGACAAAGGACAAAACACGCAAACACTGTACAGTGTGGACAGAAGAATATAAACTTTACAGTTTACAACATATAGTACACATGTTTTTTTCCATATGGAAAAAGATTCTAAGCGATAAATCCTTCGAAATGGAAAATTCAGCAACTTTCTCAGTTTTGGTAGAAACAGGAATATGTTGAAAAAGTTAAAGTAAGTTAAAGTTGCAACTTATTTATAATTTCAAAAATAGTATCTCAAAATTAAAACACACATATTTGATATAATGAACCCAAAAAAACATAACTGAGCGGAAATGAATTCCTAACAAAGGAAGTGACAATGAATAAGAAGTGCAGCAGCAACAGGAATAAAAAGTCACATACATATAAAGAGTTTTGGTCAATAAATATGCTTCATTCTATTATGTATTAGCTTATATTAAGTTAGTGCTTTTTTCCTCCAACTCTTCTCTTTCACCTTAAACAAAAAGAGGGGCCTTTAATGTGCGTATTAATGTAGAAGCAGGTGGTAAAGAAGCCTTTGTTAATCACTTAATGATGAATTCCCCCCACTTTACATGGTGGCTTTTTCACCAGCCGTTTACTTCTTGTGCATGGGCTGTGGAAACTTTATAAAAAGTTTATCTTACCATGAAATGAGTAGGCACGGATAAATGGCTAACGTGGGGTTTTGTCCGTCAATGCAGTCAGCCTATTGGGGGTCCACCGACTGGGCAGGTTTGGACCATATGTCATCATTCCGACCCTTTGTGTGGGCGTGTCTCTGTGGCAACCGCATCAGCTGTGGCCATTGTGTGTAGGGATTCAATGGCCCATATATTCATTGCAGGGCTGGTGTGGGCCCCGCAACAGAAACAAATTGATACATACAAGCCCCAGCCCCATTTGGCTCGCATGACACATTTCAAATGGACAAAAAAAGGACATTTTAGTCTGTTGAAAATCTTGAGAAAAGCTTGGTCGCCATGGTGACTGTGCAGTAAAAGCGGCCATGGGCCATTAAACTCCAATCAGATGTAAATTTGGGCTGCCCCCAGGCCCATGGACGGAAAGCCCCCCTCACACAGAAGACACAAATTAAACAGTTTGTTTGCCAATTCACATGTCATCTTAATGGGTTTTTATTCGTTTGCCCTTTGTTTAATGAAGAGAATTACAAACCGTCATTGATTTATAATATTGGACCACTTCGGCTGTCTGGATAAAGTCCACTCATTACTCACGCTAAGTCCGGTGGTTAAAAACTGGTAAAGAGGAGCCAATAGGAAAATAATTGTATCTATGAGGGTTTTATCAGTAAAATGTTTACACAAGATAATCAACTCATTAGACAGAACTCAAATTTTAATGCGTTCTAACACACCACTGTTCTCTGCTGTGCTTTGCCCGAAACTGTTTCTGTTTCAAATACAGTAAGCATTGCACAAGCGAGTGCCTCATGTAGGTGGTTTGTTTTTTTTTCTCCATAAAAGTGCCCCGTAACACAGGAAGCAAGGTTTATGGAAAACACAGAGCCATTGGGTGACACTGTCTCCAGGACAGGAAGCAGCGTGCCCTTGCGATTGGGCAGAGAAAATATTTTGCTTGACTCGATGGCTGGATATTTGTCCGAGCCTGTCATGCCATTTGATTCACATTCGGGGTCACGTGCAATGTCTGGTGTTATTGTAATAATCAGCATTATTATGTTTCACAATGCCTGGCTTATGTCAAAGTACAGGCCAACAAAGCGGTACAACGGCAGGAGGATAAGTCTCCAGAATGTACGCTGCTACTGGCTGCTGCACAGCCTGTCAACACTTTTCATTCAGACTACTTCCACTACTTTTTATTATCATATTGCCAATCATTAAGAGGGGCGGATTCCTGTATGCTGTAATTACTATTAAAACCATATAGCCTTAAGACAAGGCAAGAACAAAAAAAAGAGTTATAATTCATATCAGCAGACAGCAGTAATTATATGTGCAATAATGGGTGTTTTTTTTCATGCAATAAGCGTTATAAAAAAACAAGCTGAGGAGTTGCATGTGTGTTACAGAGAAACAAACGGCAATGATTTTTGACTGATTTTAACCAGGATAATCTATACCAAGTTATCACAGTTCATTTCATAATGCTGCGTTGACAGATTAACAACAATGATGCGTGCAGAGAATGTGTCATAAGCAACGATTACATTTTGTAGTAACTTTCTCAGCCTGCGTGGGAGTCATTTAAGCTCCACTCAGCTTCTTGTTGCTGCTCCTCATGGATCCATGTCAGGACATGTGAAAGGGAAGGAAAAGAAAGAGCAGAACTTCCACTGATGTTAATGAGAAATGAGTGTGTGGTCCTGTTGTTCTGTCTGTCTTCAGGAGGCTGCAGCCGGCCTTGTCTCTCCTCTGGCCTCATACAGTAAAACTGTTCTGTTATGACAACACCGGACAGGCAGAGCGCAGCATGGGCTTCCACTGGCTCTGGACCAAGCTGACCTGGGCCCTGACATTACCAGTATAGCTGCAGCCTCCCCATTGCTAGCCCTTTGTTGCACAGTGCAGCTAACGATGCCCTGTCTATCTGCTGTGGTGTCCTCCATGCAGGGCAGGGGGGATGCTAATTTGACAGAGGGATGATTAACTACAGCAGCGACTGTAGCAAACCGCCTCATTTTCATGTGTTATTGTTTCCAGCGTCCCACCTCCCAGAGAGATTTGACTGCTCTATTAACGAGTTATCTCGCATCTCGAGGGGATATTTATGTGGCACAGCAGCTCATCAGTTTATCATTAACTCCTTGTATCCCACCCAGGACCACCGTGTGTAAAAACTATTTTACTGTTTGACTTCTTTTAAATTGAGGACATTTTTTATGAAGTACAGGCGGAATTAGAGTCAAATCACATGAAAATCAGATGAACTGCTCTGGAACTACACAAAACAGTGTTTCCTTAGACTTTGGGTGAAAGGCCATGAGAGAGGCAAGGAGAAAGACTGAAAAGGGGGCAGGATGGTGTACTGTCTGGCTGTCTGGTGTCCACACAGAGCTGCATCTTGTCCACTGGTGGCTGTGGAGGATTCATTAGACTCCACTTTCACTCCCCCTGCACGTGAGTGACAGGTCCCTACTGCCAGTGTCATCCCTCTCTCCAAAGCACAGCAGATCATCCCACTCCTCTCTCGCCCATCTGGCTGCCTGAATCTAACAAGGGGTGTCCTCCAGTTATAAGAGGGTATAGAGAGAGGGAGGAAAAGTTAAAGACTCGAAGATCCCATCAGATTCTCCGTGGTCTGTGGGCTCCAATTATTCAGAGCTTATCTTTTCAGCTTGGCTGATCTCCAAATGAATAAAGTGCGGGCCGTATTACTGCCGGCCGGGTGCACCTCTAAAGAGGCTGAAGGAGGATCAGGGCTGTGGGTTA
This sequence comes from Chelmon rostratus, assembly GCF_017976325.1. Classification (NCBI taxonomy): domain Eukaryota; kingdom Metazoa; phylum Chordata; class Actinopteri; order Chaetodontiformes; family Chaetodontidae; genus Chelmon; species Chelmon rostratus. The sequence continues at coordinate 10,388,470 of NC_055667.1, read as the reverse complement.
TGGTGTCAATCTGGCCCTGACCCCTGGGGTTAGGGGGGTGACGTTATGTAGTGACAGCGCCAAGGCATCCCCTTGTAGCACCTCCGTTTAGACCCGGTCTGGATAAATGGAAAAGGGCAATCACATTAGAAGAGGTTTCTTTCCATTTTAAAGAAAAAAGAAAGAAGGAAAAAAACCTCTAATCACAAAGTGACTGACTCTTGACTTTAAAGTCAGCTCCAAGACGGTGGCTGGAAAAGGTAGGAGTCAGAGGGTTAAGCTGGCACAGTGAGCGCTGTCGCTGGTGTCAAGAGCTGCATGGAAGGGTTTTAGGAGAGGCCTGCAGGCACCACAACAGATGGCTTGTATGGACTATTTGCACATAAAAACACTCTGCAAATGCAATGCTGTAGTGACCTGAAAAGCTCAGACACACATGCAAGCAGGATTTTATATATATATAAATATGGAGCCCAAATCAATAAAACTAAACTACTTTGCATCTTCCTCGTTAATTTGCCCTCATTTGTTTTTGTGGTGTAGACTTTTATGCTTTGGAGTTTTCACATTTAAAATGTGAAGCAGACCCTGAGACTGGGCCTGATATTGGGGTAACGTCTGTGACTCATGTTCATCTCAACTTACTCACTGATCCTGAGTGAGACCAAATATGATCTTGATATATTTCCTATTTTAACAGAGATGATGAAGCTTAAGTTGACAGAATCTGTGTGGAAATCTAAATATAAACCACATCGGTCTGAACTAAGCACTGACCAGGGTCAAATACATTTTCCAGCTTCTGGTCAATATATCATTAGTAAGTTTTCCAAGAGGGTTTCAGAGATTTTTCGATGCCAGGATTTTGCCACACCTCAGGGTTAAATGAAGTGACACCCCTTGACGAGTCCCACTCCGCACTTGGCACTGAGCCGGGGCACAATGGGAGACTGGTGGTCCTTCGTTTCACGGCGGCCCTTCCATCCCTGAGAATCTCCAACTCTCAGATCTTCCGACAAGTGCTGCCGATGCCTCTCTTTTCTTCTGCCTTCATGGAGATGGCTGGGAGATTCTCATGCCACCACACAATGCCTAAACAAGCGGGTATGTCTAATTCAATTAAGTCCACAAGGCTGTGCCAAGTGGGCCCTGGTCCCGTGTGACAGGGATAATGAGCGGGCAGAGGGGAGGAGGAGGGACGGTGGTGGGTTGTAGGGGGCTGAAGAGGGAGACTTGAGCTCATTCAGATGTTCATACTTCATTCTTTTTATATTCTGCTCCGGGCTTTAATGTGTCCAGGATGACCTGCTCATTTAGTGTCGAATGGAATATTTTGCGTTCCAACATTACTGTTCGAATGGGCTTGATAAGGGACAACGAGAGAATTGTAAGTAGCATGACCTTTGAATTCCTACAATTCAGCACTTAGAAATGTGTCCAAATCTGGATTCGTTCCCACTGTTGAGGACTGTGCGTCTCACAAAAGGTGTGTGGGAGACGGAAATCTGACTCAACGAGTGACTCAACAAACAGTACAGACACCTGGAAAGAGAAACAGACTGTCTCTTTGTGATCTCTAAAGCCTTTCATCGCCTCAAAGTTCAGCTAATACTCTTATGTTTTCTGCCACACCGGATTGGCCAGGCCTAAACTTTGTTGTTAACGTAACATGCTTTAAGACTGAGCACATAAGAGTTTGCACTTCCAGCTATGATTTGCTGCGAGCATATCCTCCCAAATGTACGTTCATGTGACAAAGCCCTCTCGGGAGCAGAGGAGGAAGTCATGTGACTTTATTATAGAGTGACACTGTTCATTTCCTGTTTCCTACCGACAGTCAACAGTTACCCATGACTTCAATCTTTCTCTAAGTGGTTATTATTTCACCCACGTAGATGACGGACCTCTAACCTGAACAATAATTTGAGCTGAAACCGTGAGCTTTCTTCTAACCCTAACCAAGTTGTTTTTGTGCCTAAACCTAAACAAACCGTAACCATGTAAGGAAACAGCTTTGTAAGGCGCGGGCTAGCGACGTCTCCTTCCGACAGGGTCGTCAGATCAGAAAACGCTTCTAGAGAACAACACATTTTGTTGTTTCTTTTGGAGGACTTGTTGTGTGTGTTGTTTGCTGCAGGTCTATGTTCCCATGCAGCCAAAATATCTGTCTCATGTTTTATGGAGTTCTTTTAACTCCATAAAACCTTTGTGCCTGGTAGATATGTTTGGTAGGGTTAGTGACATCCACTTATCCAGTGTCAGAGAAAAGAGTGGCTAAATAGCGCAGCAGTCATGGTTGACAGGGAGTTAGACAATTGTTGAAGAAACCCTGCTTTTCTGCATTTTCAACACTTCTGACTTCAGCTGGGAAGTATTTCAGACCTGAGAGGCCTTTAGTTTCACTGAAGTTTCCAAAGGACTCCTGCTGCTCCTCTGGGACCCTTGTACCCGACCGGCACAAAAAAGCCCCTTAAACGTTTGACTTTCTCACAGAAACAGCTTGCTAAATGGTATTTCTGTAATGGACTCCTGCTAGGGTTCATATGCGTTGTATAGCCACGTTGCACAAAGTTGAGTCAACACGATTACCATAAGAATGCTCCCAAAGAAAGGCCCAAAAAGGGTTTTTTTGAATAAAAATCTGAAACTATAGAATTCTTTGTTTTCCCAGGGAAAAAAAGATGAAAATCAAAGACATCGATGGTCATTTTTTCTATCAGAAAAGTGCTGCCGAATGAATGTCTTATTTACATGCCAAAGGAAAGGGCCATGGTTTTAAAAGGATGGGAAAGCAGGGGCCTCTATTATAGTGGTGCTGGTTGCAGAGGCCGTGGCCACTCCGGCAGCCTCCCTGCCAGGGAGCGGTTAACAAGGCCTCGGCTGAATTAAAGAATGGCAATGAGTTTTTAATTGGTGACACATTATATTTATCAAGCTGACAGCGGAGTGACTGCGCTGCAGCCTTCTTGTTTTGTCCTTGTGCGCGCATTACTTCCCCCTATATGCCCCTGCATGATACCCCCTATCTGCCGGGGTCCCTCACGTGTGAAGAAAGAAGAAAAACATAATAATCGAGCATCAAGTTGAATGATAACACTGAATTATTCATTAGGGTCCCTTAAAGTGTTGGATAAATCAACCCCCCACCCCCCTTCTTTTTTTTAACAAAAGCTTCTCATTGTCACTCAGTCCAATCATGCCGGTTTAAGGCTTAGCATGAAGACAAGTCCTTTTCAGCCCTTTTTATCCATCACGACAGAACTTCTGCTGCAGGCCCGGAAAAGTTATTAACAAGTGTTTAATATTTGGATGGGAGTGTTTGGTCACCTCTTCTGTGCGTGGCATTTATGAGCGGCCCTCCTATACACCGAACAGCTTGTGACTTAACAGTTAATAATGTCACCATATGTCATGAATATATTTGAGTTCCATTATTCAACTTTTATCAACAGGTTAAGTGTAATCAAATACTCTTTAAAAATGTTCATTCACTTCACTTGCAACTACCTGTTACCTATTATACTAACTACCTCATTAAAGAATTAAACTTTTCTTGGAGGGGAACTAGTCTGTCGTCCATTTTTTTATTTAGATATATGTTAAGTGTAAAGTGGACTTGCCTGTTTTTTAATATACTAAATCGCAGCACCATTTCTAAGCAATAGCCCATCAGACTAAATGACTCGTCCATGGTTGTATGTTGGTCTAAAATGTCACATGTGCGAGAGTTAAGTTCAGTGTAGGAGGAGCACCTGAATCATAATGCTTCAAGTTTAAAGACTCTACTTGTTTCTTGTGAGCAGCACATAAAAACATCCAGAATAACACATAAAACATGAGAGCAGTGAAAGATGTTCAAATAAAGCGTTCAGCAGAGTGACAGGTGAAGACAAAATACACATATACTCATAAATATACAAACTGGCAATAAAAATTGTGCGTTTACATTAAGCAGCTAATGTGCGCTGAATGCTGGGAGGCTGTAAGGTGTTTTTTTAAAAAGAAAAATTCAAAATGCTCTTTATTTTTCTATTTATGCAAATGTTTTTTTTGTAGGTTTATAGTATGGTGCAAGATAGCACACACCCTTTCCTCTCTTTTATTTTAAACTCTGGTTGTTTTGGAGTAACAGCAGCTTAAAACAGTTTCTCAGCCCCTTCAGGGTGTTACTAAAGCAAAGGGGGGTTAAGAGTAGAGGTCCTGGCGATGCTCTTCAAAACGGCACTGAAAGAAAGGGAGCGGGGCGAAGGAGCCCTAATGAAATATTTAAGATTTAGGCTAAAAAAGGAACTCTGAAAAAGTTTGCAACAAAGGGGTCTGCTGAGGGCCTCCATTGTCCCGGGACCTGGCGGAAGCAGGGGCCAAGTTGCTACAGATATGAGGAGGGCCCATATTGAGCAGGGATGTGTAGGCTCTGCTCACAGCTGTGTCGCCGCACTCCCGCCCCAGCCACCAGCCCCCTGCCTTTGTGAGCCTTTGTGAGGGCCACAGAGCGGCGATTTTACACCGAGCTGATTGCACAGCAACGGCTTTGTGTCGGCAACAAGGAGGCCCCGCCCATTCCTGACCATCGGCGCTCACTCCCTCCGCATCAGAGACACACACAAACACACACATTCATCCCAATCCCATCAGCCTACACTGAAATTCAGCCTCAGAGCTTTTTTTCTTCAGGATGACAAGGTGATGAATCCCCTTTGAGTGGGCTGATATGAACTGCGGTGGTCTGTCGGGCGAGGGGGGAGGAACTCTCGTCCTGGCTCCTCATCCAGGATCTATTTAGCGCCTAACTGCTTTTGATTAATGGAGGGCCCATTCTGTGTAACATATGCCATTTTTAGGAGCCAAGAAGGGGACCACATTGGCTGATGTTTTTGAGTAATGGTGTCACAGGTCACCGTGAGCAGGGTTAGACACAGAATGAGTGAAATGAGGAGCAGTCAATTCTACATCTGGTGGGAAGTAAATGTGTTTAAGTCACTGGTGTTTAAGGTGAAGAGGTGAGAGTGAGCCACTTTAACCGAGCTAACATTCAAAAGTTTTTCTTCTGAGCTGGATCTTGTTTAGACCTGTTTTATCTTCCACGTTCTAGGGAAACTTGTCATTTTTAGCTGCATATGGTCATCATATCATTCGAAATAAAGTCAAATTTCTTTTGCTTTATGCCCTTACTCTTTTATCGTACTCAGCTGCTGCGTATAAATGCTCTGCTTCAGAGTTGACTTGACCCCTCAAATAAGACCAAAACCTTCCTGAATGCTCGCCCGTTCCCTCTAAATCCCCTGGTGTCACTCAGAGCGATGAGGCGAGTTCAGACCTGCGCACAACAAGGGCGCAGCAGCTTAACACCAGCCTTAACACATGGTTCACTCCATCCAAGCTCATAAAGTCTCCTTAATGTGGCTAATGTGATGGACAACACAGCCATGCCCCAGGGAACAGCTGGGTCAGGGACCTGCAAAATTACAACTCCTAACAAATCAAGACATACATTTTGGTGTAAATCTTTGATCAGTAACTGCAAGCTGCAGTTTAAAATGTGTTTTGTTTTTGTTTTTTTGTTTTTTTTGTTGATTTCAATAAATTTTGCACATGAATAAAATTCAAGTATTGCAACATTTGCATGGCCTTAATTGTGTATGAGTGCATGGAAATATTATCTAAGAAGACAGTAGTACTGTGTAGTTATGTGGTGATGAATAACCCTTAATAATACAGCCTTCATAGAATGAATCAGGCACCAATGAAATACTCACAGTTCTGGTAATATATTGTGTTCTTACATGTTTCTATAAGTTAATAAGCAGGTTAAAGGCACAGTTCACCCAAACGAAAAAGTAAGCTGTTTACTCACTTTGTTCTGGTGGTATCTAACCATGCAGATATGTTGAGAATAATTTTTCCAGGATTTCAGATATCTGTCGGTAACTTTGGGATCTGAACAGATGTCACTCCTGACGTTGTTTTCCTGTTAATGTTATTATGAAGTGGTAACAGAAATCTCAGAGACAGGTATCTCAAATCGTGCACAAATTAAACCAAAGCTTTCAGCGTGTCTACAAAACACCAGAGGTGGGTAAGAAAATATGCTATTTTTTTCTTCTAACTTGGTTGAAATTGCCCTTTAATAGAAAGAATGAGGCCACTGGAATATTATGTTGTTACTGAAGGTGTTTTCCACCACACAAGATATGTAGCACTGCCAGCAGGACATAGGGGTGCAGCAATGACATCACTGACGCTGGAAAATCTTACCTCTAATGAGCCTCCTATATTGTGTCTGTTTGGATCTGCCCTGCCAGAGTTATGGCTAACAGTAGAGACTCACTCCACTGGGATGCTTAATAGCTCCTAATAGATCTGAGGCTGTTGGAGTGAGTCAGCCAGCACGGAGCGCTTGATACAAACCAGACGCAAGACTAGCTAACCTGTTAGCCTCCCCTTTATTGAAGCAGGGGTTTGCTGGCCGCACTTTCCTGGGAGTTTGTCTCTCTGTTCTTCACAAAGACCTGTCACGTTTAATGGCCTGTTGGCTGAGTGGGCTGCTGTAGCCCTCTCCAGAAGAAAGCCCCACGAAGAAAGGCTCACGGTCAACTAATGCAGCTTAATATTCTTTAAAAAGGTTTGGGGGACAATTAAGAGTGTTTCCCATGGTTCTCCCCCCAGCGGTGCACGGCTGCCTGTGCAGCAGCTCGTCTGTTTGATGGACTCTGAATGCATCTTATTGATGGGGGTCAGAGATTAGAAGCAGCCGTGCGAGGGGAAGCGAGAGAAAAGAGGGTCTCACATGGTGGCCTCCGTGTGGCTCAGACACACACACAGATGCACACACACATACCCACTAACAGCTCTTCCACTTGTCTGTCTGGGAATGGTATTCATCTAAGCTGAACGAGTGACTGAGTGTTGCACAGCCTCTCATGGAGATTCACAGATACAAGCATCATCATCACACAAGCATTTATTTTGTACTTACTCACTGTTTCCGCTTTCATCCAGTTAAAGTTGCCGAGAACTGTCATGATTCATTTGCTAACAGCAACCAGTCTCCCCTCGAAGACTCCAAAAGTCGGTCACCTGATACATGGACGTCATGCTGTTTCTTTGCCTGTGTCGGTCGTCTTGCTGGCGGAGCAGTGCTCTGGCGTGCGGCAGCCACGCAGATGTCACATGTATGTAAGTGCTGGGTCGTGACCCCAAAAGCAGACGCTGGAAGCCATAGACTGCAGAGAAACCGAGCATTTCTGACTCCAAGCATGGAGAAAAACCCGAGGACAGATGAGGACAAGATAGTTTACTGGGACACATCCTGTGATACATGTGAATTACTCTAACAAGAGAATCGCAGTGAATTTGCTGTTGCAAAAGCAAAAAAAAATATCTGCTTGCAGTAGCATCAGGGAAGTGGTCTGAACATATCAACCACTTTCCTGTCATCTGACCTGCTTTGCAGAGTTTTGCAGCTGGCAAAGCTCACCTACGTGATGTTGATGTAGCAAATATAAACTCCAAGTAATAAGTCTGTAATACTTAAGTACAGGAATAATTACATTCTTTGATTTTTTTCCCCCTGGTGTACCATTGTATGTTTATCTTATAGTGCTGTGTGGGGTTTCAAGGTGCTCAACTATAGGATAGTCCACCTACAGCTGTAGCTGACCATGCAGTGGCAATTAGAGGAGTGTTTTGGGTCAAGGAGAGAGCAAGGGTTTTGTTTGCCTCCATCTCATGATTGAATGGCCATCTATAGGACCATGAAAGAAAAGAAGCCAATTAAGTGTGGGGCGGTTTGATTTTTTTGTCCCGTGTTGTAATTAGGCCCAGGCTCCAAAAAACTTCCTCAAGTACCTTTTGGGTTGTTTTGTTGTCGGGCCATATCATTAAGGCCAAAATGATCCTCCCAGGTGCTCACTGCCTGAATATGTTGAGAGATTATGTAAAGAAAAACTGCTGTCCGCGAGCTTTTGGGCCTTGTAACACACCCTCTGGTTCATACACAGCCACATGAGTGGAGTCCTTAAATTCTGCCAATCAAGCCGCTTCAAACAATGAAGAACATGTTTCACATTCAGGTGATCAGAGAAAACAAATGGACTGCCCGCATCTGTGATGTACATTCAACCTGAGACTCCATACTGAGTGCATTCTAAAAAAGATGGCCTCAGAAATGAGAGTCATTATTTTTTGTTCCTCGGACATTTCAAAGGCACTTCAGAGCTTCCGGTGCCTTTGATGGTGCAGAGCCAGGACGTGAATCACTTACAGTTTCTAGTTTCATTCACAAGCACATCCAGTCAATCAGTTTTTTTTTTCCTTCTCCGCCACAAGTTCACATTTTTCCACTCTCTGTCCTCTCTGCCTCTGTAATAAACTCTTTGCATGACATCTTCAGTGATACATGCTGTTTTCTTTCCTCTTACACAGACTGCATAAGAGAAAGATAATCAATCAATGATTGATTGATTGGCTTTCTGCAGACAAGCTGTGCAGCCACAGACTGCTGATAGCTGATAGCGATTCTGGCGTTTTGCTCAGACACAAAGTCCCAGCTGTGTCGAGCGATTAGACAAATCAGCCTGAACCGTGTCAGACAAAACAGGAACCGTTGGTATGCATATCTGACCAATTAATCAGATACCATGACCCCATAAACTCCCCACCCGGAGACACCCACACACACATGCTGACACACTCCCTGCTCCCTGACTCTGGGAAACCGAGAGTCCGACAGCTGCTGTCAGAGTGGGCAGTGGAGGGAGGGGGAACCCAGGGGCATGGGAAGGATTTGAGTGTGCCATGTTAATAACTCACAAGTGGCCCGGGCCAGTGGTCACTCTGTTATTAATGTGCCACCACACTCCTGGCATCTGACCCAGGCATACATTCCTGGTGTAATGGGCAGCAGCTGGACCGAGGTTTCCGGGAGGACAGCTGAGAACAAGCAGGGGCAAGCGTGGGGAACACCCACCATTATCGGCCCCCTGAGACCCAAACCTGCCCCCTCCCTGCTCACTAGTCCCTCCCAACGAGGAAATCATTTTAGATTGCCTGTTTATAGAGGAAGACAAGACAGAAAGGTGATTATTTTTAGAAACACAGAATACATCTGCGCTCTGTACTCAGCTCTGCCTTCCTGTAGTTGGTTTTTACTGGGTCTGTTTAGTTTTGGTAAAGCTAATCCCACCAAGCTTCTACATGGGTTTTTTGGGGGACAAGTTAGCCTTTAATGGTCATTACAGAATTAAGCCAAAATTAGACAATGAAAATTCAAGCTTGTCGAGGCCATCATTTGGTTTAAATTTAGTCTGAAGTGGACATCCACATTAAACTCAATTGAACTAAACGAGCATTTCTCAAGTTTTACAAGTTATTCTTGTGTTCAAGGGAGCTTTTGTGTTCCTTCCATCAGTGTAGTGACTTTGTTTGTGAAGCAACAATTTTTCCCTTTTTAAATATGATAAAACTGTTTTAGCAATTGCTTAATTTAAACAGAGGATGTTTTTGGTGTGTAAATGAAAGGCGAAGGTAAAAAACCACAACATGCTGCATATTGCAACAAGTCAAAAGTTGAATGGCAATGTCAAAGATAAAAACATCATTATTATCAGTTATATGAAGCACTTCAATGTGCTATAGTTCTGACACTGTCGCCTGAAACCACAGGGCTGCAGTTTGGAAAACTGACCCTTTAAAAAAGCCCACTGCGAGGAATTTTTTTTTTTCAAAAGCACCTTCTTTCAGTGTGCATGTGTACACAAGAAGTGGGGGCTGACACACAGACCTCAGTCTTGGCAGACGACCAGCGGCCGGAGCAGCGTTGGCAGCAAGACCGTGAGAAACAGGGGGGCGACACCCAAATGTCATCACAGCTGCAAAACTGCTGAGCATAAAAGCCAAATTACAGAAATATGTACCCCGAGGCCTCCCGACAATGAAAACAGAGCCGTGTTTGAGTGGCTGCTGCCCGAGGAGCGCTGTGGAAGTCATCCTGCGTTATGTTTCGTGGGATTTACTATGAGCAAGGAACTCCAGATTCCACAGCTGCTGGCAGACTTCAGGGTGCAGTGGGTGGTTATGTGGGAATTCATACGGGGTCAGCCTCGCTATTATCATGCCATGTTGTTGCTCATCAAGCCTGATGCCCAATGAATGTGCTGTTCACGTACTGTATGAGGGAAGGCCTGGCTGACAATTGGCTACATTTATCCTAATGACATGGATGTTTTGATTCACAGTAGCGTGCATGTCTTTACCACCAGTGTATATTATGAAGACTTTTGGGAGGGAGCAGTCATTATTCTTGTATCATCAAAGTGTATTTTTCTTTTATGATTAGGAGCTCATTAAATGGAGTTTCAGAGCTGTCATTATGCTCAAAAACTCCTCTTCGGCAGGAAGTCTTTATGTGGTTTGCAGGCCGTGTAAATGCTGTGTGTGTGTGTGTGTGTGTGTGTGTGTGTGTGTGTGCTGGGGATTGTTGGGGGTCAGTGTGAGTATCAAAACTTCTGCACGCTGCACTTCAAACCTGTCTCCATTATCGGATCAAGCAGGATAAACTCTTGCTAATATTCATATTAGACAGAACTTCAGTGTGGCCTTTGTCCTCTATGTGAGCCTGAATGTTACATAGAATATTCATGGTTTTAGTAACAATTGTTCCCTTTGGAAACCTTACATATACAAGCTCATGCTGTAGGCCTACTGTTATTTGTACCATTGTCATTTATACCTTCAAAAGTAAAATTATGTACCTCAAATGACCAAAATGTGGCAGATTGAACGTAAATTGTGGGTTGCGGAGTCATCCAGTATGGATGTAATTCCGAGGATACTGGGCTGAATCCTTCACTGGCTTCCCACCCAGGAACAAATACTTCTGACAAGGCGGGAAGCTGTGTCCACGGACTGACCCTCATTTGTCCGACACGAAAAATGTCATGCTGTGAGAAAATCTGAAGGATGCTATAATCATACGAATGATCTAAATACAGGGGCTATAAACCAGAAACTATTTTAAACATCAGGAGTCCTTTATGTGCATGTTATGGGACATCTATGAAAAACTGGACTTTCATTAAAAAATGTGCTTAGCTTTGTGCTTGTGTGCGTGAAGACAATCCTGCAAATTTGCAACAGCTACTGCCCTGCTGTCACGAAATAATAGGCGTGTGCATATTTACATATACACAGGTGAGTGTCTGCATGTTTATATATGCAAGCGTACTATGGTAACACAGCACAGGCTGGTGTTTATTTGTGCACGAGACTGAAGCTGGGAAAGTTTGAGAGTGGCAGTAGCCGGGCGGGTGCCTGCGAGGGAGGTAGATTTGTGGTTTGGGTGGGTTGGGGGTGTTAGCGATGGCAAGCTTAAGGAGGCGGATGAAGAGAAGGGGTGTGCAGAGGGAGAGAGGGCCTGTGCTTGTGCCTTTCAAGGTGTGTTATTTGTTCAAGGCTGTCCAAACATTTACAGAGCGCTGGCAGCCCTGGAATGCAGAGGCAGGGCTGAGGCTGAGCACAGCAGCCGTGGGAAACCGCTGCTCTCCTCAACCTCTGCAGACTCGTTCCCCCTCGGGCAGAGTGTCAACACAGACAGTGCCAGAGATGTGTGGGCCTGATAGTGACAGGTCCCGTCAGCAGCCGCACACACACACACACTCGCACACACACGCGCAGTTACAGCAGGCACACAGCCGGGCTCATTGCCTCGCCTGCAGACTGACACACATTAACAGACTGAGGCAGAAGCCAGAGGCACCAGCCCGCCCACGCACACACACAAACGCACACACACACACACACACACACACTAATTGCTCATTCACACACTGACACACAGGTACATACAAACAGTTGAGTTTAAATTTTCACAACTGTGTTGCTAGCTTTTGCAGAAAATATGTTTTATTTGACCACATACTCCTTGAATTTCTTTCGTTTCTTGTCATGTTGTAGCTGTCCTAAACAAATTAAACGGTGTAAACTCTCCACCTCAAACCCTCCAACCTGCATACTCTGAATCCAGGAAGTGTGAGGGATCAGTTGCTTAGATTATTCACACGGAGAAAAATATGTCGAGAGGAACAACTTGTTTGTTTGGATATAATAAAACGTGACAAACAAGATCACCCGCTGTTTTTCCAGTGTGAAAGAAAGGAACGACCAGCGTCAGCCTCACAGTAGGTATTGTCCAGTCAGGTGCAGCACGGCGTCCTGTTGATGTCTGTTGAGAGAATAGAGACGTGTCAATCACCTCTCGTACAGCCCACTCCATCCCAACCAAACGCCTACTGAGTCCAGCCAGACCACAATGACCAGAGTGAAAAGTCTGGGCTGGTGTTGTGAGGCTAAGTCATGGGTGGCAGAATAGAGCTTCACCAACAGCCACACTGGAGGATAAACAAACCTGCTATTTCAGTGTGGACAGTGGACATGACATGAGGCCAGTGCAAAAGCTTCACACACACTCACACAGTGCTGGGACCGGGGTCAACAACTTTCCGTATGTGTGTGTACATACGGTGTATTTGTGTTTGCGTGACTCAGCCTGCATCTGCATGAACGTGGCTGTGTGTGTCTCCTCAAAAGAGCACCGCACAGATTAACACTGTCAGATTCATGATGGGCGGTTCAAAATCAGATCAGAGGCAGAGACGTTGTCATTGTCAAAAACCTGGAGTCAACAATACCCACAATGCAGCTCGACCATCGACGGTTTGGTCGGGGGGGTTGGATGTGTTATTCTGGTTGTGGCTATTGTGGCCTTGAGAGCGATGAAGAGTGAGCCACAGAGGCCTGTTAACCTCACATCTCTCTAACTCTCCACTCTGCACTATTTAGTCACATCACTTGAGGGAATCTGTCAGATTTCACGCACCTCCATCTGGAGCCACAAAAGGCCTTATGTTACCTTTTTTGCACATAGTACCTTCCAACAACTGTAAGCACAGAAAAGCTCCAGGCAACCGCAAAAGGAAGCCATGAAATTAAGTCTGAGGTTGCACATAAAAACACACGCGTTTCAAAACCTCTTCTAAAAAAAAAAAAGAAAAGGCCTTTTCAAAACTAGCGTGGAGAGCCGAAACAGTGAGTGGTTAAACATTCACCTGTTATTGCTCCTTGTCAGTCAAGCTGAGGTGACAGTAAACACATCTCCAGGTGGGGAACTATCGGTGCCAAGCATGAGAACCATTCTTTGTCAAAACCCACACCAGGAAGTCAGCTGTCACTGCTCGCTGCTGAAGCGATATCCTGTGATAAGAGCTGGCTTCAGGAAGCTACTCAGGAGTTCGTGACGTTCCCAGGTGTAGAGCAAGTTCACGCATATCTCGGTATACCTGTTCTTCATTGAGAAACAGGCAGCAGCCTCAACTGAGATAATGCATGGCTGACTTGTTGAACCTCACACCTTGCCCTGAACTCACACAGTTTTCTGACAGACAAAAAACAAAACTAACTTCAGCTGCCAATGTCAACGCCACAGTCATGTTCCGTTTCACACGGAAATACACAGAAAGGGTTCAGCTGCATGAGTCTGCCTCTTCAAATGATCCTGATCAATGCAAGAAGAGAATCCTTGACAAACTGCTCCACGTGTTTTGATTTGAGTATTTGAACTGTAGCTTCACATGTCAACCAAACTGAAGGTTTTCTCCTTTGCGCACTATTCTGAACACAGAAAACATTTATGTGATGTAAGTTTCCAGCAGTGCTGCCATTTTCAAATCATTTGTGGATACTTTCTATCTGCATTAAAAATGTCAGAAGGTAGAGGAAAACACAGGCAATAAACAGTCCCGAGCACCTGATTGACATTTCTGCGAGGCAGTTTTTAACTGTTTTTCAACTGTTTTCTGATGTTTACAGAACAAATATAGAGGAATGAATGGCAAAGGGTCAAGATTTACATGACAGCGAGCAGCTATACACTTGAGACTTGTGACTTGGACCTCAAGTCCGGCTTAAATCACAATGCCAGTTTATTGAGGATGAACAAGCAAGATAAAGACAAAATAGGAACAACGTTCTTTCCCAGCTCCCTTCTAAGGCGACACTGATTGTGAAAAGCTGTGTGGGAACCACCATCATTTGATTTAAGAGGCTCATTTGCCTGCGTATTGGCAAAATATCCACTGTTTGTGTACACCTGTCTTCAGGTTGGTGGAGCAGCTGCGAAGCACAAAGTGAAAAGGTGACGTGAATGCTCCCAAACACGTACACACAAGGTGCTCAACGACGCCTCACACATGTGCGATACTTTGAGAGTGTGAAGGTATGACAAAGTTGAGTGAAACTTGCTCATCACCCTCCTCCTCGCACGCCTCTTTGTCCTCGTGTCTAGCACACACACTTACCTGCTCCCTCTGCCCTGCAGCCTCATACACCTGCCCACGCTGCCGGAGGAGTGTCGTGTTTCAGCGATGATGCAACGTCCGACCAATGAGCGGTGGTGAGAACAGTTAGGGAGCGTGGTGGGAACTCTCCTCCCATCTCTGCTCTCTCTACCTGGGAACCGGTGCTGCCTCGGGGAGGGGCCCCCAGCCGCCCGCCGTCTGAATGAACACCAAACAAAAACTCTCACCAACAGGTGAGTTACACGAGTCAGTGTTGGTTTTTCTGTAGTCTATTATTTTTCCCTCCCCCATCATTCTTTTTCATTCATGGCTGGCACACTGCTTTACATTTTGGCAGGATGAAAAAAAAAATAAAGAAAGGACGGAGACAGAGAGAGAAACAAAACAGTCAAAGTGTGGGAACTTTTCCTTGTTCCTTTTTTCTTCTTCCAAGAGCTTTTATCAGTATTAACTCTGCTTACACAGGTATTTGTGCACCTGTGGCCCTGGATTAGTGGATCAGCTCCTTCATTGTGTGCAAAAATAAGCACTGTGAGTTATATTTAATTCCAGGTTTCTGGCTGAAAACACATTTAATCCTGTGCTGAATAGTTGTAAAAGCTTCGATTTTTCAAAGGGAACTGTATTCTTGTTTCACTTTAATAAACAGTTTCAATACATCGAGGTAGAACGTGAAGAAGTGCTGAGACAGGTCTAGTACTGCGTTTGTGAAGGCTCAGCTGTTTGTGATGCTATTGTTTTAATGACAAGACGACATGTCTGCCAGGTTGCTCTTGACAGCTGTTTAAAAGGCTGAAATCCTCCTCAGAGCTGAATCACCGTTTTAAAAATGATCCAACAAATCCAACAGTGCCTCCCTCAGTACAGAAAAGAGAAATGCCCCAGTGAAATGACTTCCAGCCCTCACATGTTCTGTGTGTTTGTAACTGAATGTGAACGAAGTACAGAGGCTACAGGTGAAGGAATCACACGTTAATACATGGGATTTATTTAGCATCAAACACAAAACGCAGCATAAATTATTCAGCAGAAGAGCTGAAGCCATTGTTCTGCTGTCAAGTTTGAGTCCACTGAATGTAAATACATGCTCCTCTCGTAGGATTAAGTTAAGCAGTTAAATAGCAGGTACAGGCAGGTACAGGTTAGACTGGGACACATACAGGATTATTGGGGTGATCATGGTCTTATTGGTCGATCCCATGAATAATGATGGGAGAGTCTGCTCAGATCATCTGCTGAAAATCACGTTTTAAAAAGTGATATAACAGATGATATTAAAATGAGGATGATCCCTCATTCTAGACTTTTTGACAAGGGTGTAAGTTGTGAGCCTAAAATTCATGTTTGTCTGTGCTGGATCTCAGTGTGGGGCCAAGGCCATCATGTGTGTGATGCAATAAATTTTCCTTCTCTTTTTTCCCCTCCCGTAAAATGCCTCATCAGCTGATTGTCGATCAGTTGTTTCATTCACGTGTCAGCATTATTCATGCATTGTCTCATCCAAGACGTGGGCATCCAGGCCGGTCTTTGTGACCTTTACTCTGCTGATCCCCTCATGCCAACACGTTTACTGCTGCTCCTTTCACCACCCCAACTTCCTCGTTATGTGTCAAAGCTTCTCAGTGTTCTTCACTCCGGTAAAATCTGATGCAGCTTTATATAATGTTATTGTTAGGTTGCAGTCATGCATGTTTAGAGCCTGGTTTTGGCACACAGGTGGGTTTAGTCTCTTCTGGGAACTTTTGTTGCTGCTCAGTTTCTTTGCAAACAAATCCAAAAGTTTTTTTTTAGCCCGAATTATATTTATATGCCAGGTGGAATTGGTAGTGAGGATCATGGTGGATAGTGGGTATACAAAGCATGGTGTCTTCATTGTTAAACAGCCACCATTGCTGATGAAAATCTATGTAGCGTGATTCAGGCAGAAATCATGTTCATGGACATTAAATGTATTGAAGTTTTATTCGAAGTTTTGTTTAGTCACATTGCACTTCCTTTCTCACTCTCTGGCCAATCATCTGGTGTTTTCCCGGTTTCCCAGGAAGTTATAGCACCACAAGACACAAGTAGATCTATCTTTCAATGTAGATATGTCACATACGTTTAACCAACTATGTGAGAGTCTAAACTCAACCATAAAAAAAGTTTCGTCATTTAGTTGCTATGAGCAGATCTTGTATTGCAATAGTGGATAATGCAGGAAAACACTGGAATAGGTGGTCAGTAAACGATTTGCAGACACTTTAAGCATCAACATTCAGTGATTTTACAGACAAGTTAATTAACAATATTTCCTCATTGATAAAAGAT
Organism: Chelmon rostratus; assembly: GCF_017976325.1. Lineage (NCBI taxonomy): Eukaryota > Metazoa > Chordata > Actinopteri > Chaetodontiformes > Chaetodontidae > Chelmon > Chelmon rostratus. The sequence continues at coordinate 10,371,830 of NC_055667.1, read as the reverse complement.
GTTATCCCTGTGACACTGCATTTGCTGCTAAACGTCATTGCTATTGTCGTCAATGGTGGATTTCTGCACTTGACCTTTATCAGAATATCCAAACTGACTCCTTAGAGGGTGATGAAATTCTCACTGCTCAATCCTTTGAGAATTATTGCAATGATACAAGCCTGTGTCTGTGTGTGTTTGTATTTGTGTAAGGTGTCCACGGCCCTTGTTACTGCCACTGCTGGTCACTTCCATCATTATAAACGGGCCTGATAACAGGATAGACACCCGAGTGTGAAAGAATCCTCCCTGCCCCTTTACTGCAGCCCCCAGCAGAGCTGCACCATCCACTTGACTGTCCAATAAACCCAAGTAAAAGGCTGACATAGCACTTCATTTAACACTGCATGCCCTTCACTCTGCCTCTTACTTAGCCATTGTCACCCGTGGGGACTTGGCTTTGTTGAGAGGCTCATGTTGTCCATAAACCAAAAGTGCAGACAACAATAGATGGCCAGCTGTTTCCTGGGCACGCAGTGTTTTGTGTCCTACAAACAGGTGCTTTCTCATGACGTCATTTTGTGGGTGAGAAATGTAACTTGAGTTTCCAAGTGACTAATGTCATCCCGTCTGTTCTATGTCCGTCTCCTGCTATACTTCACTTAAATTCTGCTGTGTGTCTCTATAAGTTCAGTTTAGGAGTCCAAAACCTCTCAGAATCGCTAAGAACATGCTGTAAGCCCTGCTCTCATTTAAATCCAATCTAAACCTGACCTTAACCATGAACACAACGTTTCAGTGAAATGACCTCACTTCATTAAAAAGCCTCCAATTCGAAGCTATGAAACCAAATACAATTCTCACAAGGCCAGCAAAACGAAGCCAACCCCATTAAATCACCTCCGAGCTGAGTGGGTAAATGGCTCAGTTGATTTGGCCTGGGTGAGGAGGATGTGCACTCTTTAGAGGATCATTCACAGTGAGGTGTCAGGTGTTAGAGTCAGGTTTTGTCCAACAAATCCCCGGGGCAATGCTCACAGTGGGCCACGACTTCATCCCACATGCTGGCTGGCTTTTGACTCCTTTGACTCTGCATGACAGTGGAGAGTCCACAGAGAGGAAACACAGGAAGCTGAGGAGCCACAGACCCACACTGATCATTATTCGGACACAACACAGTTATTCTTGCCCATAAAGAAAAGGTCTTTTATTGGCTACAACTTTTTGAAGGAGTTACTGTTCTTCCCATTTGTGTTTGTGCTATTTTTGCAGCTTCCTTTTACGCTGCAGCCGCAAAGAGGTGAACCACTGCTGTCAGTAGCAGTGGAGACAAACACCGTCTGTTTACTCTCTCTGCTTCAGCGTTGATGCTTTCAAACTTCACCCTTCTTTTCTTTACCTCTCTGACTGCTCTTTTCCCCTCCTGTTGTTATGCGTCTTTCGGTCTTTGATTTACAGCAGATCCAGGGGGGAGAGGGGCATGTTTGCTCTCTCTCACCAGAAGGGGCTGGCAGAAAGCTGGCAATCACAATGAGCAAATATGTTTATGCAAAGTCAACCCTACTGAAGGGAACTGCGGGTTGTTTGTTGGTGTATGCAGGGTGAGATGGGGATTTGGGGGCTGTGCTGTGACCGCATGGACCCCCCGTCCTTTACAACTGTTATATTTCTTTCACATGTGCGTACTCAAGGTGGTGACAGATGCTTTTCTTGCTGCTTGCATTGTAGCTTTTTGTCAGATACGCTTATACTCACCCACAGGGTGTAGCTCTGAGTGGAGAGGGAGGGTCTGTCCAGTGTCATGCAGAACATGAGTAGACTGACCAAGAAGAAAAAGAACACACCGATGTGTTTTCACGTCTTCAGGAAAACAAATGCACCATGTCAAAAGCTGACCATCGCCTAATCTTAATTCTTTATAAGACATTTTTCCTCTGGATAAAAAAGGGAAAGCAAATGCGTCCAGTAGCTATCATGCAGCAAAGAACAGAACTGGGTTGTGACATATATGTTCATTAGGTCCGCATGAGTGATAAGAAAACACTGGATGAGAGAATTCATCCCCAACTTAGACAAAACAGAATTAAAATCTCCTAATTACTGTGATTTGTTAGTCTGGACAGGAGGTGGCTAAAAATACCCAGCGCTGATATCTCTATTGTTTGCTCTGCATGTACTACCAGGAATGATGAAAGTCAATCAAGACAACGCACAGACAGGTACTCCATCTTGACTTCTTGGTGGGGGTGTAACTGTTGGCTGCCACTGCTCATACCCTGCAGCACTTGCCAGCCTTTAACCTTGTGCAACATCTTGTGCTTGGCAATAAGGCGTGAGCTCTTTGACCTGACCCTGCCCGGAGCGGCGTTATGCATGAATTCAAACCCATGCAACTGGTTTGGGTAGGGTCTCAGACTGGACAGGTCAGTCTGACTGGTTCTATTGTCTGCTGCAGCAGCACAGCTGGTCTGCCCCTGTCCAGTAGGCTGTCCAGGTCTCCACAGACTGAATAAACCGACTGTGTACACATGCTTTTTGCTCTTCTCTCTTCATTAGCTGCAGCATGTCTGTGCATTGCAGATATCATCAGACCAACACTGAGGTAGAGAAAGATCTTTATCTTTCCTTTACTTGATCAAACTGCTCTTCATAGGCAAATTTAAAGACTATGCCGACTCACGCTGACAAGCAATGAAAATGTTGTTTGCGTGATAAGTAGGGGGGCTAAGTAAATGCTGTTAAGACTATTTTACCACACAGTTTGGAAAGAAGTGTCGGTAAGTAGGAGGATTTCACACTTCCACCACCTTTTCTGGTCCACTGGTGCCAAATGAGCGAAATGTGTCACCTCACAGTGATGTGTGATTTCACACACACATTATTTCCAGTATGACTCGTGCTAAGTAATCCATTAGCAGTGATACAAAATGAATACACAAGAGTCAAATAGATATACACAAAATCTAAGTGAGTAGACACACATTACAAAAAGATAAATCAATTCAGGTTCTGCACATTTCACAGCCAAAAGTCAGCCTTTTATATAAACACAGTTTACAGGTTTTTAGTGAAAGAGGTGCCCCCTCAAGCCTTTATGTGCCTTTTCCTCAGTATTTCCATGTTCCCTCCCTGTCTGCCCATGGAGGAAGTGACTTGTTGCAGCAGCACAAAAGCCTCCACCTAATAAAGATAGGGGAAAATAGGTAAAAGAAAGCAGGGAGGACCAGAGGAGAAAGCAAAGAGGAGAAGGGTGTAAAAACACTCTAGGAGAACGGTTTTATGGCTCCATGTTCATTGAAGCGATTTAAAAAAGAATCCCATATTCCTTGAGGGCTAAAAGAGACAGGAGAGAGCTGAGGGCAAAAAAAGGAAGAGGGACATACCGCTGTAAAACAGCTGCTCTTCACTTTTACCCAGTGGACCGCTGAACAAAGACAGGGTGGAGAAGTCTTTACACACATACAGTATAATACTGAAAATCATAGGAAATCCTTGAACAAAGAGATAAGGTAAAACATTAATGACCTTTGTAAATATTCAATTGGGCCATGCCATATGTGATACTATGTATTCTCTTGATGTTACCTTTTGATAAAGCAACTGAAGAATGGTAATAATCAGCCTGGAGCCCTCATTTGTGTGCAGTTTTTTTAAAATATCAAAAAAGCACTTATAGCAATCATTTGCGAAGATGGCAGGCTCACTTCAAGAGTGTCAGAGGTGATCAAAACAGCTTTTTTAGTGTCTCTGTCTTTGTCATTTTAAGGTCTCTCCTCATGTCCACAGCTCAGCCATTTTTAAGCCAGACTAGACCCTCTATCTGTTGGTTTTATTCTATGAGCCTCCTGCTGGAGGCTGAGCCCAAAGACAAAGCCCTGTTTACACTAATGGCCCACTAGGCCTTTGGCCACAGAAACAAATAACAGTGGGGGGAAGTCAATAGAATTTAACATTTTGACATTTTTCCTCTAGCTCTCAAAACCAATATTGACCGAGCTCCCCTGCATGGCTGTCTTTAGTCCAGAACCTTGGCATACAAATCAAGCCAATGCAGCCAGAACCACAGGCAGCCAGTTGAGGGGTGAGGCCAACAATAGCCTGCCCAGGATGGGGCTCTCCCACTGGGCAGGCAGAGTGGCCACTGTCCCTGGTCTCAAGCTGGTCCACAGAGGCCTGATGTATGAAAGAGCTCATGCTATCCCACCCGCTTTAATGATTCCATCTGAGAGGGCCAATTGTGTCTGTACTCCAGACCCTGCTGGTGAGTGAGGTGGACAAGTAGAAGGGACAGTGGGGGCGCTCACATGTGCAGAACAACCCCATAGCGGGCCAGTACTTCTCAAAGGCCAGATTACAATCAATTAGAGCCTAATGAGCGGGAAGCTGGACTTGTAACCTGTTGCAGCAGGGTAGTTGTTTAGAAAGCTCCCAGTTGGCGGACACATCAATAACCTCTGAAATAGCTCCAGACTGAAAGCAAGACGCAGCAGGGAGAGACTGAGTGCGTGGCCGTCTATATCTGAGTCCTGCCTCGTTCCCTTCACCCAGCCCGACTGCGTTGTGCCATGGCTGAGGGCAGAGGGAGAGGGAACACGCAGCAAACACAACGCATTATTAAAAAACATTATTTTGTATCGTGCATTATTTTACTTCCATGGATTCTTATTTCAGTCACTTGGCCATGATAAGGCATATGGCAGCAGGAGGGTGACCCAAGAGCTCATGCAGAGAGAGAAGCAAAACACACAAGAGGCATTCATCAACACAGCAACCAACAGGTTGTGTTCTCCTTTCTAGCATGTGTGGTGTTAGCATGCCTGCTCACTTGCATATGTGTCTACGTCTGTAGAAAAAAAAAATCTTTAAGCACTGTAGCACTAAACTTGCTTTTAGTCATTTGTTAGAAACAGATATACTCCCAGTTTTAAATGATATCTGGCTCCTGCTCCTGTGTGGTTGAATGAACTCACTACAAGTCAATTTAAGCAAACACGTCGGCCAAATGAATGCAGCGCAATGTAATGTAAAATAAGGATGCTTTCACCAGGGAAAGGCCAGAGTGTGTGAGCGTGTGTCGTGGCCCGGCAGGGGATCTCGTCCTCAGGCCACTCTTACCTGTGGAGCCCCTCTTTCCATGGAGACGGTTCTTTACACGGCAGGTTGGCCCACAGCAGGGGAACAGGGGATCGCCATATAAAAGAAGGTGAAACAGCAGGAGTAAAAGCAACTGGCCTGAGGTGAAATCAGGAGAGAGCTGACTGGTGGGGGCAAGTGAAAGCAGAAATCCTTTAAACTGCTACCTGTTTTCAGTAGCAGGTTGTTTCTGCATATACACAACCTGTGTGTTCAATCCAAAGCTCACAGGAATGAGCCCTCTACGCTGACATCGCCAGTGCGTCGGCGCAGTTCCCTCATTGAAATGAATGAGGGGGGCATGTGTTTTTCATGCAGTGCTTATGTCTGTCTGAGCATGACTTTAAGGATCACCTCTACGAGCATTGTCTTGTAAGACAAGCCCTGAAGATAGTCTCTGATGCAGCTCTTGTTCTTGTCACTGCCACAAATGCCAACAAACAACATATGTTTAGATTTAAGAGACGCAGGCCTTTAAAGGGCCACAAAGTGCACAGCGGGATGAGGTTGGGGTGGCTGGATGGGACAACAAAACATACGACTTTTACAAGAGTAAACTCTGCTTTGTGAAAGTTTGGTGTGTCAGTATTTCAAATGTAAGCTGCTGCTCACCTACTCTACTCTGTTCTATTCTGTATCATATTTTATCATATTTTATCTTATTCTATTCTCAATTCAATTGTTGAAGTTCTGCTCTATTCTATTGTACTCAATCTATTCTATTCTAGTCTATTCTTGTCTGTTCTGCTCTGTTTTAATAGGAATTACATCTGTAAAACATGTAAATGTCTCCTCTGAACTATTACTTTAAACAGAGTATTTGCAGTAACCAGGCGTTGAGCCCATAAACCTACTGAAAGCTGACAGAGACTGACTCAATCCTTTCAGTGGGACGATATTAAAAAGACCTCGCCCCTTTAAATCTCCGTCTCCACATGCTCTCCTTCTCGTGTTCAGATTGTTGTGGGAACACTCACAAGCCCCAGGTGATCATTGTAATATATGATGCTGTTAGTTTCCTCATGGCAAGCAGTCGGGTACCACCGGTCACCACTGTGCTGAATCACTTTTAATCAACCAGAACCTACTGTGAAAACCCGAGCCCCACCCGGCTCCCCACCTGCCAGAGCCGAGTGGTTCACCTCAGCAACCTCAAAGCGACAGCTAGTATTTAGTAATATCGTGTGGCAGTCCAGCAGCTTCGACTATAATGTACCCACTGACAGCACTAACCTCTCACAGCCCTGGTGCCCCCTTCTAAGGTTATATTACAACACAGCGGGGGCTCTGGGAGAGTAGAGGAGGGGAAGAAGTGATTGTTTGGAAGTTCTCAAGACAAGCTGGCATTTTCCCAGGCTACAGTGGGGGTAGGCTCTCTCCCAGCATGCCATGTTCTGTGGAGTTTGATTAAAATTGTGAAGTACACAGAGTTGCTCAAGTATATGGTCTTTGTTGGCCTCCTCCATCTACCCATCACCCCAGCTTTTCGAAGTGGCCACACATAAAAACTTAGATTTTGACCCTGGAGACGCTGTGTGGGTTTTCCCAGTATGATTATTCTTAGAAATGTAGTGTGGGCAACATTATTCAAAGCAAAACTGTGTTTGTGGTGAAACATTACACCACATGGTAGAAATGACAGTATGTTAATTGGTTCCATGATAAAACAATGCAGAGTGAACACATCCCTGATTTTGCAACATAAAGTATTTTTGTCTGGATCCGACGGAGACACATACATGTAAGATTACAGGTTGCTGAAGAAATGCAGACCAGAACGTCTTGCCTGGGCGCATAGGCGTCGACCAACACTGTTACAGTCCACTGTGGCTTAATGACCGTACAAGATTAGGTGAGAACTTGCAGTCAACCCAGAGAGAGTCATAACATCACCCTCATCAACGGCACAAGTCTGGCAGGTGTTTCTGGCTCCTGGCTCTTCCTCTGCCTTGCAGGAAATCACTGATGTCAGGAGAAGCCTTACAAATCAGATTTGCCATTTTAACTGCAGCTGGGCAGTATGTGGTTCAGGTTTTGACTGCTGTGTGATGGCGTAGTGCAATGCATGACATATTATGATATGCTGTAGATATATTTTCCATAGTTTAATAGAATGTGCTATAATATGATGCAGTATATGATATATACCAAAAAATCTTTTTCAGTCATGCGTGTGATACAAGTTGACTGATTCCATGTGATTGCATTGCAAATAATATATACAGTAACAGTGAAATGCATGCTGACAGTCACCAAATTCATACTCATTCTTTCTTTAGTTTTTGGACAAGTTGTGCATTGTAGGACTGTAGTAAATTGGAAAGCCTTTTAGCCAATGTCCCTCTGCATCATGTGTTTGTAAAGCCACTGTTACAACAAAATTACAACATCAGTTTTAGCTAAACTAAAAAAAATTCACCAACTGTTTTTTTTTTAAGAGACCATTTTACATAGTCAGTGGTTCCAATTGTTTAACCCTGAAATACTATTGGATGGTAAATGCGTTTATATGTCTGGCCGTTGGGCCATGAACTCAAACAACCTGCAAACTTTGGGGGTATTTGGGTTTTACATGGTTAAAAACAGAATAACCGAAACAAAACTACGTAATTTAAAGGCTACTTAGTATTGCATATGCAAAAAACATGTTTAGAAAAAAATGGTCAAAACTGATGCAGCAAAGACAAAGCAAAGTTATCCTGACTTTTGGTCCCTGACAAGGTGCAAGCTTTAAAAATTCTGGATTTCACACTATTAATAATGCAAGTCTGAGGCATCTCTTTCTTAGATTCTACCTTAGTCCTCCATCTCCAGGTCGTAACGCAAGCTTTTCTTTTTAGAAAAGCTGAGCTAACCCTGGGGACATCACAAGGGTTATTTTGCTCCTCGAGACATTCAGTAGTTTTACATGCTGATTAGTTCTCTCCATTTGGGGTAAACTGACACTTGTGTGTAAATGGGGGGACTTCCGCTTTAAGCCTCTGCAATGGAAAATGACCAGATTCCTGCTTCAGTCCAAACTCACATCCAGCTCTCCTCTGTTATTAAGCATAATATTGTCAAAAACCTCACAGGCTATTCTGAATATATATATGCAAAATGTATATACTGTATGCTGAACATGAAATAGAGATATTTCTGATGGCTGTGATATCTTCCAAGAGACCCTTGCTATTATGGTTGAGGTTCATTTTAAATAAAATCAAATGTTGACTCTATAGCTACTTAAAAAATAGCAATACTAATTAAAACTAGGTATAAAGTGTTTGTCTGTGTCTGGTTTCACTTGTTAACAAACTGCTGATTTAGGCTGTTTGTCTGGAGCAACTACCAGATGGGCAGTGGAGTAACCGTCTTGGAATAATACATGAGCGCTCCCAAATATGAATAACTGGACGATTTCCAGTTCTTCCCATTCTGACGACATTGTGTAAATGCAGCATAAGCTGACTACACACATTCTGACCACTGGAGCATACAGTCCCGACAGTCGGTGCTGACTTTTCTGCAGTGTGAAAGGATTGCAGCCCTGAGAGGTTTCAGGAGGTGAAAGCGTTGGTAAAACTGACCTCTGACCATCTGCTTTTGTTGTGCCTCATTCAGCAGCAGGAACACATCAGCCAATACTACTTATTACCCTTTCTGTTATGGCAACTAGCAAGCAAATAAGCTTCAACTTGCCTCTTGTTACCTAAGCTCTCCATTTGGCCTCTGGCATCATACAAGTGAAGAGTCTCTTTCCATGGAGAGCTGCACTCCCCCAGACCCAGACGAGCACTGGAGCACTTGTCAGGGACCCGCCGTATTGTAGCATGAATGGTGCGGCCTCAATGCAAATTCTTCCACACTCTCAGGCAGCGAAGGCCAGCATTGACTGACTGGTTGTGTTAATTTAGCTGCCTTTCAGTCCTACTTGATCCACAGTCTTCCAGACCTCAATGGCAAAAGAGTTAAAAAACATCTGAAGTGTCAGCGCAAGAATGCGCCATTCAGCCTCGAAGAGACGCATCATTAACAAATGTCAGGCCACAAACAACCAGCTGTGGTTAAACAAACCAGGGAGGTAAGCTCCACAGTTTACCTCCCTGTCGAGGCTCTGTTGTCAGCCACTGATAACCCTGTGCATTGAGTGGATTCAGGGGAGAGTCGTTTTAACATGGTGGGTGATCCACCTCAACAGGAAGCAAACAAGCTCAAGACATGGAGGAGTAAGTATGCGGCTGTTAAACCACAAATAGGCCGTGGATTGGCTGCGTCTCGTGCCCTCTCTCAGTCATTCTGCCCAGAGAGGACGCTACATGGAGGCTCAGAATGAGGTTACTCAGGGGACGGCCCACGCCCTCAGTAGCGAAACACCCACTATCACCAGCCAGCTGACTCAGACCCAGAGGGCATCCAGGGCACAGCACACGCAGACAGACATTTGACTCAGACTTGCTGTGTTTAAACTCCAGGTCTGAGGGTGTGCACTGCAGGACTGAGCACCCCAGCTGTGATTTACAGGCTGGCTCTGACACAGGCTGCAACCTGTGCAGAACGCCTTTTCCTTAGTGGGGAGGAGACAAACTGAAAACTGACTTCATGATCATGTTGCAGCCCAAAGCTAAAGATAGCACTTTTACAAGGGGCGAGGTGCCACTTATGAACATGCTTACATTATCCAACTTGATGCTGAACTGGCTCCTGAAAAATGACAGTAAAACCATTTTAAACCCAGAGAATATAAAGACAGCTGGATAAGATGCCTTCATCATTGTGTGCATCTCTGGCACCTAATTTCCTTGGCACAGCTGACACATTCATTTTTTCAGATTTAACATTGTTCTTTAATATTCAGAAGTAAAGTTCAAAATGTACTCTTTGTGAGGTCATCCATATCAAACGTGTCCACAGTGACAGGTATTTAAGGTTAGTCAAGTTGGCTGCACATTTATAGTGTTAATTTATATAAAACTTTTTCATGATCAATTTAAAAACATCATGTCCAAACAATACTATACTATATACATAAAGAAGTATTCAGATCCTTTACAAAAGTCAAAGCAGCAAAACAACAATGTCAAGTTACAAGTCCTGCCTTCAAAATCTAACTTAAACCTGCCTCAATGGGAAGCGAAAACAAGCTGTCAACAGGACATCGACATTAACAGGCATAAGCAGAAACAGGATATATTATTCATACTTGTGGTTTCAGTAGTGTAGAATCACCTGAAAATAAGAATCGTTGTGTTTTCATTGAATGAGCTCTTTAGATCCACAGAGGGAGCGAGTCCTCTTCCACACAGTCCACCATGTTGCACCGCCATGTTTCTACAGTAGCTCAGAATGGACAAACCAAACACAGGCTCTAGAGAGCACCTTTCATTTTTAGCGACCTTCACAGCCACCGTAGGTTCTCCTACATGCTTGGAATGGGAGGAATGAGGCGAGCGGTATTCAGTTGGTTGCAATCTGCTACCTCGCCACTAGATGCCACTAAATCCCACACACTGGTCCTTTAAGATAACGTTTACTTATTTACAGAAAGTACAGCATTCATTTGGAGTAACCCAACATTCACTCTCCTTTTAGCTCTGCTTTTGGTCCCCACCAATTCCTAAGAGAAGCATTTGGCTCTGCTAAGTAAATTTCAAGCAGAAGTCCTTCACACAACATGTTCCTCTGCTAAACGCTGGACTGCGTTCACCAGCTAGTCTCTAACTTTGTCTGTCAGCAGAGAGTGCAAAACAGTGAAAATAATCAGGTCATAATTCTCTCTGCATTTTTCACTATGAGTGACACCTTTCGTATGATACATTCATTTGATCAGTTTTTCATATGAAAATATAGATTACAGCACTGTGTAAAGTGTAAAGACGTCTTATTAAAATGTATCAAAAATAAAGGTACCCATATAACTTTGTGCTACATTATTATATTACTGAATGATTATTGATCATGTTATTTAAGGAGCTTTTAGATGTTTTATCCAGTGAAGGTGGAGCTCATTTTAACAGCTGTATATACTGTTGTTTAATCTAAACTGAAACAACAAAGTAACCAGTATCTACAGCACAGCTGTTAAATGGACTCGCTGAGGTGCTTCAGATGTGTACTGAAGTGCACTTCCTGACTGAATTTACTTTGTAAAAATAGTAAAAATAATGTACTCATGACCCAGACTGATAAACAAGAAAAGGAATAAAGATGAGTGTGCAGATGCTGTCATATCATTTTCATTTACTTCAGTTTTTGCACCTTCTTGACTTCCAGTTTTTGCTGTCTGCTGGTGGCTCATGTGTTTTGCACAGATGCATCCACACCAGCCCGTGGTTGTTGTCAGCCTCTGACAGTGAGCAGTAGTGATAAATGGGAGGTCAAAGGCCTGCCCCATGCTATGTGACACGGCGGCTAACGTGGCGACAGCACAGGAGCCACATCACATGTGAGCAGCAGCACTCTGCAGAGCTGTGTGGAGGCATGCAGGAGGTGAGTGACAGTGCTACGATGTGATTGGTCTTACCACTTCCTATTGTTCCCCTGTCACTGATAACCCCGGTGACCCAGGCCAGAGGAAGGAAGGCCATCGCTCGGTTTGTGGCGGTGGGCTTGTCAGCTCTTTGTCCTCAGATAACATATTAACCCACCGAGTCCGCCGAGAGAAGAATGATTTCTCACACGGCTCGCTGTATGGTTAACCCAGAGTAAACAGCATTTCAGGAGTCTGTCTGCAGAGGAGCTGAGAGAGAGAGAGAGACAAGGAAGGAAGGGTAATATTTGGTCTCCAAGGAAAGTGAACACAAACCTGCCAGGATGAAAGAAAGCACAACTTTTCATTCACTTCAAGCCTCACTGAAATAAAATGGAAATGGTACTCATGAACACAGAGACGAACAGGCTCAGTAGGAGGCTTGAAGACATTTTTACACTTTAAATTATGGTGATATGTCATTACAGGATGAGAGAAAATATAGATACAAGTAAGTAACAATTAGAAACTAGCTGAATGCATGTTTACAGGCCAATAATCATTAATATTGTCTATAGCATCAAAAGATGCTGTTCAGAGCAGATGAAGTGAACAGTGTCTTTCACTAATTAACCCAGCCGATGAGGCCTGCAGGGCTCGATGTGCTCAGGACAGGACAGACAGGGACCAGAGTCAGCCGGGGTCACCCTACACCTCGGGCACAGAGCTGATGTCACGCGTCTGCCGCCTTAATTGTGCACTTTCAGCTTCGCCTGTGTGTCCCACTCGGCTTGCTTTACAATCACTTCAGCTGTCTCACTTCAAGCGAAGAAGTGGTGAAAATGGGCTAAATTGTTTTATGCACAAGGAGTCAGACCGCCTGAAGGCTGGAAACTGAAAGAAGAATTTGATCCGCTGTCTGGAGGTCTAAGAAAAAAAACCTAACACGGGCTAATGTGTAATCATGTGGCCGTGTGCATAATGGTGAGGGGGAAGGAAGCGATGGAGATGGAACCAACATTCAAGCATGGGATTTGTGAATATAGCTAAAGATGACTCTGCACACTATGAAAGAATCTTTCGTGCAGCTGTAAGGTTTGATGTACCTTGACGATCTCGGCGAGTCTGCTCAGTTTCCGATCAAAAACAATATGCAGAGAGGGAAGATTATAGACTACACACAGCATGCTGATCTCAGGGGAACACCTCAGTGTTTTTTAAATATGATATTTAATGCACAGGCATGACCTTTATTCCTGAACATGTATCAGAAAGTCCACCATGAAAACACACAACTTGACTTCCTTGTCAGGGAGATGTTGGCTTACTGGTCCTCTGAGAGTGAACTGGAACAGACACAAAAGCTGTAAAATGAGAGAGAATGAGAGACTGCTGTGGCACGTATGACTTTTTGCACTGGTGGCATTACTGCATTTGAATACATTCTCTGTGGAGAAATACAATAGAAGCCTGTAACATTACAGGGGATTAGAGGCATTTCCTCCTCTGCTTTAACTGTACTGTAAACAGTAGGTTATATAGAAAAGCACATATTGGACAGTTGTTTGTCAAACTGGGTTTTTCTTCCGCTTAAGACGGTCTCCTTTTTTCATGTAGTTGCAATGCACGGAAACATAATTGCAATTTCATTGGTTCCTCATGTGGAATATGCATTTTAAATGTGTTATTCCTGGACATTTGTTCCACACACTGCAGGAAATGCAGCCTTTCCCTGTTTACAGTGTTGAAATATGATATACAAAGTGCAATTATGCAAGAGCTTTTTTTAAGATGCTTTCTTTACTCGACTATTCCCATTTTATGCCACATTCTGCCTCAACTCCATGACATTTTCAGTGGGAAATAATGTGCTTTCTCTCCGCTTCCTTTATCCGACAGTACAGATACTGGTTAAATTAAAAGTCCTACACAGGTGTCTGTTTTGACTGATTGGACCCCTGCTCAGACTAAAGCTGGGTGAAACTAGAATTAAGCACGCACGATTGATATTGATTAAGAAAGTATTTTCATCATCATAACCATGAGGAAGGTGAGATGTGAGTCTGCACTCTTCCTCACACTGATTAGAAGAGGTCTCATCAGGCAGATAATTGAAAACACCTGAGTGTGAGGACACAACATAATGCGTGTGCAGTGGCTTCAAGATTTAACATTAACAAAAACCTTTGTTAACCTTAATGAACTCCATGTTGACATCACATTAAAGCATCAGTGAGGATGAGCCACTCAGCTGTGGTGAGTGCCAACATGTCTGTACATTTACTGAGGAACATGTTAAGCGCGGGACTGTTGCTTGAAATGGTCTGTTTTGTGGTGATTCGTTGTTGCTCTTACTTCAGTGAAAAGCCTCAATAATGTCGTCAAGATTTCGAATATCCTTGTCGGACACCAGCTTCTTGTGGTATTGACGCAGCTTGGGCTCAGATGGTGGTGGGCGCCATCTTGTGGTGGACAGGAAGTACTGCAGTGTTGCGTCGTTGTCATGGAGGTCTTCCCATAGTGACAGCGCGAGCTCAGAAAGTTCACTTATTCCAATATTTCCAGGCGGAAGTGTCGCTCGGAGTGCATATATGTAATTTACAGGCTGCACCTCGTCAGAATAGGGTTATAAAAGTCGTCAGACGAGTCTCACAAGCTTGCTCCATGCAAATATCGAGGCCTGTGGCAGCAAAATGAACCGAACCAGTAAGAGCGGGTCGCAGTGTGAGTACAGTAGCCTGGAGGTACTGTCTAAATTCTGCAGACTCGACTTGGTGGATTGTGACATGACCCCCAGTCGGCTCGGGCAGTGATACTGCTGTGTTGTCGGTGACATTTGAGGTGAGGACAATGATGTTTTGTTAGTGCGCCTGATCAAATCTCACCATTGTCGGGACGAATAATCCCTCCGAGTGGCCGCAGGCGGTCTCTGCCTCACTCTGAGGTGAGGATAAACCAGCATAAACGACCATTTCAAACCTTACTAAACTAGACTAATTCCCGGTAGTTTGGAACAGTCAGTTGCCGCATTTCAGAGCCTAAACTGATAAACATGGGGCCTTTAAGAAACAGCAAAATGTACCCTTCTTCTGAAAATAAGTGATTTATATGATTTATACTGCTGGGACTCACCAAACTGAGGTCATAGGTCACCCAAGTTATGTTTTTGTTATCAACCAGCATTACTGAATTAGCTAATGATAGGTAGCCTACCTATCATCACTTCTGATGACTGTGACATTTGAACATGGAGTAGGATTTGAAAAGTGTAGAATTACATTTAAACAGGAAATATTAAAAATGAAAGGAACTTATCCACATGGAAATGTTGGAGCATCATGACTTCAGATAAAGAAGCTCAATGTTCAGCAGGCTAATGTGCTGCAGGTAATTTGCTTTATTCAAAGAAGCAAATTTATGAGCATCATGTTCAATTTTAACATGCTGAAATACACGGAAAAACCAGAGCATTTGTTGAATTTATGCTTTCTTGTGATGATCACGCGTTCTTGGCTCCATGTCACTGCGCTGACACATTTCCACTGAAAAAGAGACAGTCACAGAAGCTGTGCCACATCCTGTTGACTCTACTTATCAAACATTGACTAACTAAGCCGGAGACTGATTACTAATATTTTCAACACAGTCTATTTTTTAATCATTGCTCTATTCTTTTACACCTCTCTGCTGTGTGATTGAAGTACGTTTTCTCTCATTGTCTCAGATGTTTTGAGTTCTTTTCTAGCTCTCAGCTGTTAAGCCTTACTGCAAGGAGTCTGCATCAACCTGTGTGGCATTTGTCGATTGCTAAACAGCCAGTTTGCTTTCTAAACAGTCCCCAAAGATCCAAAATAGGAATCTTTGTCTTCTCTTTTCTGTTTTTCTACCCTTTTACTTTGCCATAATTAAGACTTTGCACCCGTGTTTGACACATAAGATGCCACCAACCAAGGATGCTTGGAAACGGGACCATACACAAACTCCCCTCTGTTCAAACATCATGTCAGTGAGCTGCTGCTGAATGTGTCTGTTTACTGGGCTTTGTTTAATTGACGCTGAATTGCCGGGGCTGACATGGTAAACAATTAGGGTGAAATTCTGTCGCATTAGCTGCGGTGAAACAGCCCAAACAGATTCCGATCTTAACTCCAAGAACTGACTCATAAGAGCCTAATCCTGTTGATGGAAACAGAATCCCACCCGTGTCAAAACGGCCCGCTGCCCCAGGTGCAGGAGCCACACAGGCCCGGGCTTGTCTCCCTTTATCACAGCTGATGAATTGAGAGGGCCCTCTTGGGCACATAGCCCAGGCTGTGGTTTGGCTAATTAGAGGGTCTGTTTTCTCATAAATATCTATAGTGATGAAAATCAGGCAAATAAAGGCTGTAGTTACAGCCTGTGAAAGTGTGAGATGCAAATTCTGAATGTAGAGTGACACTGTGAAGGAAAACCTGGGTGATGTGTGTCTTTACGAATGTAGGAATTTCCTAAATTTCATCTTTTTGCTTTTGTGATACCAACAATGTACCCTGCTGCAAAATGAGACTTTCATTATGAAGATTGTACCAAAGTCACCACTTTTCATGCAGTTAATTCAAAAAACAGCACCTTCAGTGAGCACCTAAGCATATCATGCAAGGTATTTCTGTTCTAAATTACCAAAAGGACCCCATCATGCTTAATTAATACATTCAACTGCAATTAAGGCACATTAGGCATCTGTTAAGTTTAGTTTAACAGTTGATAATGAGATCAGGACTGATAGGTTATCTCTGTATGTTTTAGTGTCAGTGACATTTTGACAGCAAGGATAGTCCCGTAATCACATTGTTCTTACTAAGTCTTACTGATAGCTGTAAACAAAGGCTCAAGTCCTCCTCAGATAAGCCGGCCGTCCTAATGGTACATTTCATTCAAGCAGAAAATAAGCCCTGCTTTTAGCCTGACATCTGTGCCAAAACCTCAGCACCTCAAGTATCTCAGTGTCTGCCCACCAGAACGCTCATTTGGTAAATTTGAAAGTTGAATTGTAATAAAGTGAATGTACGTATATGCTGAAGATAGATGCACTTTAAGCTATCAAAAGCAAAACAGACACAGGAGAGGAGGAAAAGATCACATTCACCTCAAGACAAGAAATCAGCCTGCACAGTATTTCACAGAATTTCATATTTGACCTTTTAGAAAAGCATATGCATGTAAAAAAAAAGTTCAAAGCTCAAACATCCACTTTCTTTTCAGTGCTTTGAACCACTTCTTACTGCCTCTCAAAAGCAACGAAGAAAGCAACTGGTTGCTGTACTGGAAGAAGCCCTTTTTCATGACATACTAATATTTATAGCTGCAGACCTGATGGTTTGAGCCCGAAAGAGTTCAAGTTATACTGGAGGAGGACATATACCAGCCAAATGGATTTTTGATGGCCTGGCAACCAAAAGCAGTCCTTATAATCCATAAAGCCTTAATAATGAATTATTAAAGATCCCCACCACAAATGAAGAAATCACTTGTGTCTGATGTGGTTCCCTCACAAAAAGTTCTCATTAGAAAGTCTTAAAATTACTCCTGTTCCCTCTCCATCATCAAAAAATCTAAAACTTGTAAATATGGAGATATTTCTCATTTCAAAAACGTAATTGCCTGCCGAGACATCTCCTACGTGACTGAGAACTGTCCATTCTCAGCGTATGTGAAGTGCACTCTTCTCTCAGTCACATACTGGACCGGGATCAGCTTGGCTGGCTTCACCATCATGATTGGCTTCCAAACTAACTGTGATGGAACAAAATCATGCTCATACACACACGCCTGTAAACTCTTTAACTCAACTTAAATTTGAGATGAGCACTGGGAATTTTTCCCCTTTCAGCACATGAATGTGAGAACAAACAGATGCATCATTCTGCACAGTGAAGCTAAAATATCCAAGGGAAGGACCAATAATTAGGAGGGAGGCTTTAACTGTTAATAAAGCCATTATTTGCAACTTATGAATCCATTATGAAAGTATGCCTTTATACAAAGTACAACCAATTTCCAGCTTCCTCAAATGAAGTAAACATGTTTTCTTTCTACATTTCTGTCATTTAAGTGTCGGTGAGTCGCCTGAGTGTCATGTGATGCAGCTCCAGGCTCATTCCCTGATCAGTCTGGCTCCCCTGCTGCGTCTGGAAAGATTCAGATCCACTGTCACCCCATGACATCACACCAGAGAGGTATCAGCTGACTGGCACACATGTTGCATGACCCCCATATCTGCTGAGGTCCTGACTGTTTTTGGAACCAGCAGCAGCTGCTGTAGGTGCTGCTGGGTTTTGAGCACTTTGTCCCTTATTTGATGTAATATCATGATAAAGAATTAATTTTTAAAAAAGGTCTAAAACAAAAGGAAATATTGCTTAGATCTGCTTTACTACAGATTTCAGATATATGTGCCAAATCAATAGTAAAATAGTAAAATTAAGTAATAAAAAATAAAATCTACAGTGGAACCAGTTAAGCATTTTGCCATTGGACAGTCTATTTACAGTTCTGAAACATTATGCCTCTGTTGGAGACGGCTGAGAACATTGCGTGTATTACGTGATCAGAAGCATCGCTCTATATTTATCAAAGCATGAGGCTCGCTGCCCTGCATGCTCGTGCAAAAGGCCGCCCACCAAAGGACATACAACATGGTGCTGCTGAGACTCCACACTTCCTAACCCTCCACCCATCTCTGCAGCTGAAGCAGGACAGGTAGGAGACCTGTATGGATATGCGAGTGCATATGCAGACAGCTAGAAATACAGAGAAAATTAATATTTGGATTTTACTTACTTTCTTTCATTTTCATTGTACTGGCTAGTTTTTAGTTGCTGCCCTGAAAAGATTTCCATCATTTTATAATATAATATAATACAATTTAATACAATGTATTGCTAGAAATATGGTCACATTTTATTTATAGTATTTGCAGAATTTTAGTTGTGTTTCAAAATTGTGTACAGTTATAATCTCATGCTTTTGATTTTTAAATTGCATACATGGCTGTGTTGGTCTGTTGATATAGTTATCTTGTGGCAGCTTAGAGTTTGGTAGTCATGCTTGCAATTTTAAGTCTGAAAATCTTAAATTTTATGATGCTAACATTCACTGAAATAAATAGAAATACTTCTCCCAGTGATTACTTTTGACATGTAGTTCTTTTCATTGATTTTACAGGTTGTTTTACACCCTCTAAGTGAAATGGAAGACTTTGAATACAGTGTGGAGATCTGTGACCGTGACTGGGACTGCTTCTTTGCAGAGTGTGAGGAGTGTAACCTGCTTCCTCCGTCATTAGCAGGTGTGGACGACTCAGGGATGAGTGACATCGATGATACAGGGTCCATTCTTGCTCAGAGGGTTCAGAAAGTCGACCTAACAGCAGGCTTTTCGACTGACTGCCCCATTGACGGCCCCCCAGACTGCGAGGGCTCTCCTGTGGAGCATTACCTCAGCAAGCACGGCGTCGGAGGAATGGAGAGCGTCCTCTCAGGCAGTGAGGAGGACATACACCTGCAGTGCGTCAATATATTCTTTGAAAGGCTGAAAAAGGTTACAGAGGCTGAGAGGCTCACTGAGCCGAGCCAAGTGAGAGCTGTAAAAACCAGAGAGATACAGGAGGAGAAACGCTGTAGCGATGGGAAACCAGCCAGCAGCACGCCTTGGCCAAAAAACATCCCCAAGTTAAACTCTCTGCCTGCCAGGGGTGAACCAGCAGTTGGCAAAGAGATCACCGAGCCTGTCGACACCATCAGCAACGTAATGAAAACAATGAAAAAAGACGAGCACGGTTCCAGCATTTCCCCTGAACCCACAGCCAGTAACTCACTGCTCAAGACTAGCAAATCAGCTCACACTGAAGCGGAGTCAGTCATCACAGAGGAAGCCTGCACAGAAAGCAGAGTGAATGAGGTATCACAGCAGAGTCAGTCTGACTCACTGGACAGGGTTAAAACAAGGCCTCACACTGACAAAGTGATGAAGGGGGAAATGTGCACACCTCTGGATGATGTTAAGAAGGAGAATTTGGCAAGTCAGTCGAGTCTCAGTAAAAAGTCCGGCACCGAGTCATGGAGCAATCTAGAAATGGGGACAAATATTAAATGGAAGGAAGACCCCAATGTCTCACAGTCAGAGGCAACAAGCACAAACAAAACAGTGAGCCAAGAATCGTCTCCGTCGGCCTCTATCAGACGGAAGAGGAGGAAGAAGAGACGACTCAGCGTTGAGCCGGCTGAGAGTGTGCACGGATATGAGAGGCAGGATTTAGTCAAGCCGAGTGACTCAGAGGAAGAGCAGTTTGCATGGAGAGGAGGAACGGGTCTGTGTGTATCCAAGGACTTTAATTTATTTTGTTCAAATGAACCACAACAAAATGTCATGTCCTCTTTAACTACGTATTCAGCCACCAGCGATCTCCCAGTGAAGGTATCTGCTAAGGAGATGAATGTAAATTATCTTTCTCACTACAGTCCTCCATATGACAGTCAATACCAAAATTTACCTGAGAGCATAGTCAGACAGGGAAGGTATAAAGCAACAGCTGAAAATAATGCAACTAACGATAGGTCAGTAACTCCACTGAGTCAAACTGAGGACAGCGTAATGTCAGCATCAGAGAACGGTGGTGATGTGGCAGCAAATTTACAACCATGCAGGAAATTACAGGTAGATGAATCACCTTGCCTGAGTAAACATCCTGGGTTGCCAGTTTCATTTTCTGACAGTGTTACTGATAAATCAGACCTGGACACAGAAACAATAAAGTGCAGACAAAAGGATGCTCATGCAGCGAGCCTCCAGCGCTCTGATAAAACAAATCAGTTGTTTGCAGCAGAGGTCAAAACACTAACTTGCAGTATTTTACCAAGCGCAGTGTCAAATGATCCCACGGTGGAAGTCGGCCAAAATGACAAACTATACGCTACTAAGTCAGTCCTGGCTGAAGAGGCTGGAAATTCTGGCAGAGACGAGCACACGCTGTGTCAGAGAGATTGTGAGCACCGACAACAGCTGGAAATTGACTGTCACTACACAGACCAATATAGCTCTTCACTGGAAAAGACTCACTTTCCTCTGTCTGCTGATGGAATGAGCAGTTCTGATGCTCACAACACAAAACCCAAGCAATTCAAAACCAGAGCCTGTTCTTTCTCAGAGGGGATTTCCACTCAAGTGGGCAGTGCTAAATTAACACTAGATACCAACAATTCACTGCCTGATAAATGCTGTCTGTCTAAAGGTTCCTCCAGTTTAGATGCAAATGTTGCAGTAGAGCAAACAGATGATCCTCTGGTGCTTCATACATTATCCAAATTTGATGTTTTGCCAGAGGAAAACACAACGGCTGAGAGAGCTGAATTAGCAGGATCACAAATAATGGCTTTTCATAGTGGGAACCCCTTTCTGTCTGGAGAAATGACTCTAACAGGCAAAAGTCAGAGAGAGACCAAAACATCCACGTCTGAGGACATACTAACGAGTCCTTCAGATATTAAACCATTATCATCCTGCTGTACTCTGGACACAGAGTCTGGCATGTCACTGTCAGGAAGCTCTTGTTTATCTGTCAGCCAGAATGACTCTGGACTTCAAGGAGAAAAAGCATCACTAATACTGGCAGAACATAAGGAAGCAGATGGCACAGCTGGACCCAAAAGCCAGTCTGTACCAAATGATGCAACAGATTCAAAATGTGATTTAGTGCTTGAAGCAGAACATACCGTCACAGTGTCTAAAGCAGGATGTGAACCTGAACCAGATTCAAAATGTTCAGTGTTCACTATGTCTTCTTTCTGGAGTGAGATGGAGAAGCTGACAATAAATGATATTCTGGGTTTACGCATGATCAGCAGAGCTGCTCCACCCACCTCCCTCCCACCCTTACAAGAAATCGAGGAGGCTGACGTGTTTACTATGACGGATTCAGGCTTTTTCACTCAGCTGGATGAGTCCAAGCCTGAACAAACCAATGAGGACACGTCCAGCGGTCCTAACTCTGTAGGATCAAGCTCATTCTCTTCAAGAGGTGTTATGTGGGAGAGTGAACCTGTCCCGGTGAGTCCAGGTGCTGACATCTACACTGAGAACATGATGTTGACGACTGTTAGTGACATTTCTCAGCCGGTCCTCGCTGGAAGTTCTCAAACATGCTTCAGAAAGATTTGTAAAAACGTAAGCGTGCACAATCTGCATGCCCTGGAGTCATTCAGCTACACATGGAAAGGCCAAACTTTACAAACCTTAGACGACGGAGAATTAGAAAAAGTAGAGTATTACGCTGATGGACACACGTCTAAGCAAGACAAAGACATGGACTGTTTAGTTTCATCTTCTGCAGACAGCTACAGAATCTCTCTCACAGATATATTTCAGTACCTCTTCGGAGGGAAGCAGTCAAATCCCAGCCAACCGGCCGCAGATAACATAACCACCTGCTACGCTGATGGAAATTCTGTCCCCGAAACTTACGATCATTTCTTCTCCGAGTTCGACACCGAAAGCTTCTTCTACCCTCTCATCACAGCAGAAGATCGGCCCAAAGACGAGCTGGTTCCCGTCTTTTCCTATTCCCGCTCAGCTAATAGAAATCTACAGTTCCCCGAGGCTTATGAATACTTCTTTGCATCCTCGTCTTCTGACGATTCCTCTGTGGAATCTGATGAAGACGATGACTGCGGTCCTGTGAGGGTGGTGAACAGGTTCAGCCGCACGTCAAGTGCATCTAAGATTTCCACAGACATCTATGAGAATTTCTTCACAGATAGTGACCTCAGAGAGAATTTATTTTGGAGGAACACACTCTCCTTTAGGAATATGAGTTTCACTCAATCCCCTGTCCAGAAGAAGGCTCTCTCAAACCCTCTTGTGCCTGTGAGTCAAAGTGGCCGATCCCTTCGAAGGACAGTTCACCCTTTAAATGCTCTGGGAAATCAAGATGTGATGTTTTCTGATCCACTTCTCCACCACCTGGAGGACAGGATCTCCAGACAACTAGTGCAGCAGCCTTACAGATGTGAGGATTTACAGACAGCTGTTTCAAATCCAAGTAAGTCCGGTTTCACACATTGAAGCATCACTGTAGATAAGAATTGGGTTTTAACACATGCTTACAGTCACAGTGGTGAAATACAGTCAGTATGCAATCACACACAGTCATGCATCGCAAAGCAGGTCTGTAAGTGTGTTTGTACAATACAACACATGGTTCCAGATTCCATTTAGAGCAAAATGGATCAACAATGAGGCTCAGCAATGCTGTGTGCTCATTTAAACTGAGGTGTTTCTGTTTGCAACATATTCAACCAAGTGAAAGGACAAGCCCTGAATAAAATTTAAACACAACTGCAGCACCATCAGTAAAATTCAAAATACAAGGTCTGCTATCACGTTCAAATCAATGAAAGGGGAACTGCGCATGCTGGCTGTGTCTTTATACCCACTTCTCCTGATAAAGGCAATCCCTGCGCTGGGCGAGAGGAGGCCGGCCCAGAGATTTTACAAAGATAGTCAGACTTTGGATCGATGTCTAAATTCATTGTTTGCACAAACCTGATGATGAGCAGAACACAAGTGAAGGAATAGCAAAAGTGTAAATGTTTTTAAACCGTGTTAGCAAACCACAAATGTATTTATTTCAGTAGTCAACAGGTGATGGTGATTGTAACCATGGAAAACTCTTAGTTCAGACCAACTCTTTAGAATTAAAAATACTGAATAACTTTTTTCCAGTTGCATCCTAACAGACAGTATTTGTGACACCAGGGAAGCTGCTTTCACTGCTGGATTTTAAATAAGGTGTATAAAAATTAATGCATTCAGCCACTCTCAGTTTGGAGGTGTGACTGTATTTTCATCACATGTGGACAGTTGTAATGTCAGATATGTTGTCCTCTCAGTCAGCTGTTAACAGTCATGACTGGGACGGACTCTTCTTACCTCAGCTGTCGGAGGACACTGACTGGACTGCAGGCACGTGGTGGTGAAAGCCAAGCGGAGCGCTTGTACGTGATAACTTGACTTCACTCAATGAGCGTCGTCTCTAAGCTGCCTGTAGAGTGCTCTAATTTATGTTTGGCTGTGAAGGGAAATGACCTCAAAAAAACTTCACAACAACCTTACTAATACGGCATCGAAAGTTCAGCAGTCGCCCGTGAGGATTATCTTTGAGGCCACTAGAGTCATAATTTCCAAACTTAGTAGCATAAGCAGCCTTGTATGTTTGAATAACAGTAATCTGTGCAGGTGCTGGGATTTGACTGGGTCACAGTGTGGCACAACAGGAAGTCCTGACATATTATTGGGGTCTTATGCTCAGTTGTTGGTGCGTTAGTGCCAGTTATAATACCTTTGACCTCTCAGTGGATGTGTGTGTGAGACCACTCTATGATTGAAAGTTTTTTCTATAATGCTTTCTTTGAAGGGTTGGATGCCTCCCTCCTGCCTCTCAGACAGTCAGACATGTGTCTGGTCTGTATTGCATTTGCTTCGTGGGTGCTGAAGACTGCAAACCCACAAGCTGGGGATGCCTGGAAGGCTGGTACGTCTGTTAATATGTAGTATTAATATAACAGAAAACCTGGAAATGTTGCTTTGTATAAGACTGAAACTGCAAAGCTTTTTCTCATTCAGTTGCTGTGCTTCTATTCACGTTACATTTGTCTGAACTTCATATTGAAATGAGTTGATTTCAGCCTTTTAAGCCTGTCAGGACTGACTGTTAATGATAATCTGAGGCCATAAAATGTGCCTCCCAGTAAATGTTGAGGTAAAATCAACCTTGAAAAGACGTGGACTTTGTATGAAAAGATAAATTCAGTGTTGGGTTTCAAAGTCTTATGAGTAATATGATGACTCACTTTTCATTTGTGTTTTCACACAGTCCTGCTGGCGAATGTGAGTGCTCTGTCAGCCATTCGATATCTACGTAAATACGTCAAGATGGAGGCGGCATCCAGTGAGAGGAAACTGCGTCTCGCTGCCCTGTCTGATTCTTGACCTGTGTGTCTCTAAATACATCATGCTTAACTTGAAACATATTTCCATGAACACCTGATAAGAGCCAGTGCAGGACCTCAGTCCTTCGAGGAATTTGCCTGATGTGCTGTTACATGTTTGCATTATGTTTTTGCACTGTAATTGAAGGTTTCATTTGTTAGCAGTTGTCTTTTGCTCCTTGCTCAATCACAGTGGCTGTCATTTCAACCCTTTAATGTCTGAATTGGCATTCAGGAGAACTATGAAACCACCAAAGGGAAGATGAGACATGAATGTATATTCAACAGAAAGACGGCTTTAGGCCTTTGTAAATAAGGTTTCAGCATGTAGTGAAAGAAGATTAGACTCTGGTTTACTCAGAGCTGTACAGAGTTGAGATGATAGATGTGAACATGTGATAAATGGATTAAACTGAGGCACTTGAAGAGTTTGAGTCTGTTCGTTTCCATTACATTACATCCTGTTAGCAGATGGTTTTATCCAAGCCACTGTTAAATATTTCCAATGGCAATAATTGAACATATTTTACAAAATAAGAAGATATGAAGTCTATTGTAATGTTTTCCAAAATGCCGCTGACACACTACAAAAGTATAATTCATCTGTTTTCTGTGACAGTATCAGTTTTATATGTATGAAGGGCATTTTATTTTCAGGATTGATCATTTATAGATAACTGTACAATGTTATGTCATAATGGTTGCTCTGTGAGCTGTTGATGTCTTCCAGTTTAACTACAGTAAAGAGCATCTCTTTTGTGTGTGCTGTGTCTCCTTTTATTCCAAAAACACTCAGATCTGAAGGTGAAACACTAGAGGGCAGCGTAAGCTCATGGAAGAACCTGGAGCATTACTGGTGAGTTATTTACAGGACTTGATTTTCACTATAATGATGATATCCCTGTTCAAATAGGTTTTAATCAGCATAATAAATGCTAATAATATGCTTATTCAACAGAGGATTTTCCCCTCTTTAAAATCATACATATTTTTCTCCAGCAGATGGCAAAGTTGAGCTACAAAACATGCTGCTGAGCACGCACAGGAAGCGGTTGCAGTAATCTCACAACACTAACACTCAGCTGATTAGACTTTGATGCAATTTGGAAAATTAGTGCAGCTCACAACTGCATGACATGCATTACATATGCATTCGGCCATGTGGGATGTACAGGGATGGGCTTGAGCAAAAAGACGCATACTGATTTATAAGCACCTGGAAGTGGTGTGCATCATTCGTGAGGGACAACTTGTTGTCTGTTGTTTGTCTCATTGGTTTTTCATTCCCAAGTAAAGTCTTTGAGAGGTCATTTGATATTTGGTATCTCCTCCATCTGTGAGTTAAAACAGCTGTTACAGACTTTTTAATAGTACTGAATATATACTGAATATTTCTGATTTAAACCTGCAGTAACTTATTTTGGGCCAGAAAAGTTGTGAACACAACATTAACATATCATCACAGTCTGCAAACATTTGTTCATTTACACATCCAGCAGAGCAACATTATCATTCATTTAGAGCAGGCATGTCAAACTGATTCCATAGAGGGCCATGTGGCTGCAGGTTTTCGTTCCAACCAAGGAGGAGCACACCAGGCTGGAATCAATTAATCAGCTGATTTCAGTCTTCAGCGGATAACTAATGATCCCTTCATGTTGATTGGTTGGCCTGGTGTGCGCCTCTTTGGTTGGAACGAAAACCTGCAGCCACATGGCCCTCTATGAAATCAGTTTGACATATGTGATTTAGAGTTATGTTTGTGTCCACCTTTTGAATGTATGTCCAATATTCACTCTCTTTCACATTTATCTTAAAACAACTCTTAAAGGAAATATCTGGCTCTTTAGCTGCTAAAGACTCCACTGTGGTCACCAGCTGGTTATTAACTGTCTGTCTGCTGCTGAGCAGGTAGTGTGCAGGATATGTTGTGGACCAGACAGCGGAACACTGTGTTGAAATTGGCTGTAAAGCTCCATAAAACTGAGGTGGTGATAATGATCCCATTCTCACTACGAGCTACTATTGTCACTACTAATGTCATTTGATACATTGACATAGTAAGAATATAAATTATAACCACTTTAAGAATATCATTAGAATAAGACAAAAAAGAGATACACTTTTTTACAGCTTTATTTCCAAATATAAATAAACACCTCAAACAAAGCCACGCGTTGTAGTAGTAATAGTAATATTAGCACCTTTAAGGCAGTCAGTTGAAGCCACATCTATTTGCCTCAATAATACAACGTGATAAAATAATTAATCAGTACTACAATATTTACAAAAATGTACATCCTTTACTATAACAAGCCATGACGGAATGCTTTTTATAGCTTTAATGGGAAACAAAAATGTAACAATAAGAAAAATGGACAGCATGTTAGAAAATACCTTAAAAAATCTGGAGGTTCTTGTACTACATGTGAAATCTTTAGTGCAATTATATAATACATTAAAAATATAACATTAAACCTGCACAGTATGTACACCCTGCTATCTTTTCTCTTGAATGCTACATATCAAACAGAACAGTCAGCTAAAGTCTGTCTGTTACCACTTTCATAATGTTTGGTTTTTAGCCCGTTTCTCTTTATACCTGCACACATTCCTCTGCTTGACAACCCAGCCAGTAACGATGCAGTTCATGGGATTCGTTGGTTCATACTGTACGCAGCAGGAGCAACACAGGCCGTGCTAGTTGGTTTTTATTATCTCTCTGATAGAGATCTGTTGTTTGCACACGTCCAGACGAGTGCCGGGCTATTGTTTTGTTTTATGACCATCTCTGCTGGGTTGCCATGGCCCCGAGGCCTCTGGCCCCAAAGTCTAATCCTGTCCAGTGTGTCGAAATTCCAGACGTTGGCTGAATCATTCCAGTATCACAGTCGTACTCCCAAATGTTGTCATAGTCCATTTCCTGGTCATCTGGGTCTGTGGGTTCAAGGTAGGAGTGGTGATCTATAGGAGCGAGAGAAGATTCAATGAAAGACAAACCCCGCCCTGACTGAATAAACTTGGACACAGTCCCAGTGTGCTTACAGTATGGTGTGATTGGCCTTGTACCAACAAACTGTAATCTTACTGTAAAACCGGTAGCGTTACATGCCACTACTACACTACCAACATTTGTGATATATATTCTGTTTCTAAGAGCCGTGTCTTTGACCACTATGAAATCAAAGCTAAAAGCCTTTCTATTTTACACTGTCTGTTATACGCTGTTATGGATAAAAGCCTACCTTTTCTGCTTAGCTTTTGTATAGCCTTCATTTTTAATTGTGGGGGTATTTGTCGAGTTCTTTTATGTTTCTGTTTCACCTGGTTTGAACTGCACTGCAAGCCTTTTATCTTTTGTCTGTACTATTGCACTTTTTAATTGTAAATCTTTCACCTTTATTCCTTTTGAATTACTCTGTAAAGCTTTTGGAATTACCCCGGTATATGAAATGTGCCATACAAATTAGGTTTCCTTGCTATATAGTGCATAAACATGCAACTTGTCAGATGAAACATGTTAGAGTTCATCTGTAAATCAAAGTGAAAGGCAGC
The DNA here is from genome assembly GCF_017976325.1 of Chelmon rostratus. Classification (NCBI taxonomy): domain Eukaryota; kingdom Metazoa; phylum Chordata; class Actinopteri; order Chaetodontiformes; family Chaetodontidae; genus Chelmon; species Chelmon rostratus. The sequence continues at coordinate 10,343,693 of NC_055667.1, read as the reverse complement.
CACAGGTAAATTCTAGCTGTGTTTTCATTTATGAGCCTGTAGATAAGTGTGTAACCATGTGCAGTTGTGTGCTGTCAGGAGCAAATCCTGTCTGTGAAACAGTGTTCTCTTACACTGGGCTCCCCCCACATGGGACATCTGCACAAATGGCATTTAGAGCTGCACTAAGCTCCATTTCATTGGCACATTCGCGCATTTCCTGCACTTTCAAATCCGTAGCCTTTAGCCTTCTGTCTACCTGCTGACAGACCCAAGAGTTCAGTCACATCAAAGTGAGTGCAGTGTTTAATTTAAGGTGTGCTGGACTGTGAGCTATGTTCTGTGTCCTTGGTGGTATTTAGGAAGGCGGCTGACTGTGTTGACTTTCATAACTCACTCATGTGAGGAAACATAATGCCACAGTGTTGTAGCTATGATTTCAAACAGTGGCCATTGTTTTTTCAATAGAAATATACATTTTATTTAAAATCTGTGGGAAATCTTTAATGAAGTGATCAGACATCAGGACTGGAAGCTTATAATCATTTATTATATCATTAAAGATACTTGAGTCCACACCCAGACACACCATACATAAACAGGAAGGTTTCTTCACATTTATGATAGCATGCCTTCAGTTCTTACCTGGTGAGTAACCATAAGGCATCTGAGAGGTGTTCCTCGCAGAGCTCGACGGGAGGAGAATCTGTCAACACATGTGAAAACAAAAGAAAATTACTTCCTGTGATCAGCTATAACAAACATTCTCACGTCCTCTAAAATATCTGTTTCATCTGTGGCACCTGTTCAAATATCACCTGCAGGACAAGTATATACACACACCCTGCTCCCATACAGTGCACCACTGATGCACTTTGTACCACAGCATTCCAGAAACCAGGGTGTCCTGGGAGACGAGTATCTCTGTGTTTCTCACCTGCTCTTGCCGTTGGCCGGGCGCAGGCAGCAGCTTTAGCCTCGACACGGCCTCGGCTCTCTGCTCTGCTTGGCTTTGAGGAGCCTCCATCTCCAGGCCCAGAGCCTGTCCCTGGGAGTTGGTCAGGACCAAGCTTCTCCTGCAGCGCCTGCCCACGGGAGGGGTGCGAAGCTGGAAGGAGGACGGTAGGAGCTGGGGGCCCTGCTGCTGGTGGTGGTGATGCTGAATCGGCTCTTCCCAGCTCTGCAGCTAAAGAACAGAGGGAAGCGTGTCAGAATAGGGCAGCTACAGGCATGTAAGACAGGGGTTTAGATGATTAGGATTGAGTATAATTTCACCTAATCATCACAAAGATATTTGGCAAAAAGGGTAAAACTGCATAAATACACTTACTGCAAGTAAAAATAAATTCTGTTCTTTTATATACTCAGATGTAACTGAGCTGGTTTGAGGTGGTTTACTCAAGATTAGTGAGACATGTCGGTTATGAATTTAGATTTAGTAATCATACATGCATGCAAATGAGGCCATTAATAAGAGATGGAAACACTTTCAGTCATCTGTTAATACCTGATAAATGTAGGCTTCTGCATTGACCACACCTGAACTTTCTTATTCTTTCACTGAACATACGTGTGCGTACGTTTGTATGGGTGTGTGTGTGCAAGTGCACTGCTTGATATCAGACAGGCTGTGCAGGTGTAAATTGAACCTAAGGATCCAGTATCGTCGACCCACTTACCACTGGCCTGGCCTCATCCAGGGAGTAGATTTCGGGGCTGCAGGGCTCGTCGTACAGGGGCGACAACGGTTGACGAGGGGCGCACATGTCCGAGTGGCGCTGGGGGGTGCTCAGGGAGTAGCTCAAGGATGTCTGAGGGGTGCTCCAGCTGTTAGACTGATCACAAAAGATAGAAACAGATCCAGGAGTTAGTTCAATACACAGAGCGCTGAAAGGAAAGTCAATTGTCAGTTTTCCTCTCTTTCTCTCTCACGCTCTTCGGGCTTTAAGCCAGGCTTTGGATCAGATTACCAAGTACAGGTTTTGGACTAATGCCAGTCGTGATCTGCAGCAGTGCTGTTGTCTCACAAGTCTGCTTTTAGCTATCAGAGTTGTGTATAAAACTGCTCTCTTGACCGCCACAGTAATGTCGGGACACCCCCGAAGTATAGGAAATGTTTTCTAATTGGTGGCTTAAGTCTTGTTTATGAACTATAACAGAGCTTTCATTGCTTGCACCACCAAGAAGATTGATCTTTCAACCTCAGTTCTGCACAAATTCCATTAATACCCCATTTGTTAACACCATATAGATCATGACCCCTCTCACTGCTTGCTGAGTCTATTTTAGTTACTGCACACATGACATGTAAAATAAGTCAACAGTCTCGAGGGGAATATTCGGTTATCGCATTAGACGCCAGACTGAATTACCTTGATGAGCGGTGCTTTCTCCAGCCGCTGTGGGCTGGCACGATGCAGGGCAGAGTAGGGCGTGCTGTAGATCTGAGACAGCACTGAGCTCTCAATGGGCTGGAGGTAGGAGCTGCGCTGGGGGGAGGAGTAGCGCAATGACAAAGGTCGTAGGTCGCGTTCAGGCCTGGTGTGGGACGACACACTGTTGGTCCTGCTGCCCAGGCGGGCGGTCTCGGTTGAGGAGGGACGACTGGAGCTGTACTGTAGGGACAACAAACACATCCAGGGCAAAATTGAGACATGGGCAGCATCAGGGATTTTAATCACTGAATCCTTGTAGAACAAAAACTTTAACTGTTTCTCTCTTTTTTCTAGTAAAAACAGTCATCAGAGCATGAGAGAAAATGTCTCCATCTATTCAGTGGTGATTTAGGTCAAAGCAAACAACAACATGTCTTCTAGACACTGGGCCCTCTCTACTTTTAGCTAATTAGATGAGCAGTCAGTGCACATAAAACACATCTCCTGGGGGAGTTTAGTTAGAAGTCCTGATAATCCTTGATAGTGCTTCACTATTTATTTGAAGTTAACAACTTTCACTGCTGAATCAGCGTGTAGTGTAAGAGCCTCTTATTTCCCTACAAAATGTTGCTTTGAGAAAAAAAAAATCTGGACTTTGTTATGATTTGTTTTGTAATGGAACGCCTGAAGATCATTGCCTGAGCCTTTGAAACAGGAGCGGTTTGGTCTCTAGACCTGGCTTAATAATTAACTTTGTCAAAGAAAGGCGTTGCTGCTCAGCTCCACCAAAACAAACAGCAGTTCTACTTCAGCAATGTACGACTCACTCCGACCACATTTATCTGTGCAACTGGAGTGTTGGTGTGTTTGCATCAGTTTATTAGTTGAAGGATACATGAGCTTGAGAAGTAGCACAGCTGACTTACACAGAGGGGTTCAGAGTATCCTGGCGAGAGAGGGTTGTTTTCTTGAATGGGTAACTGAAGGTTGTGGGACCCACGTCCACTCGGTGACTGTCTGAACCTAAGAGACTCCGTTCGTCCTTGGCTGTTTCCACTCCACCTGTCAAACTGTGGAGCCTAGAGGTTGTGGGACAACAAGTTACATTATGAATGAAAATATTTGACAAGAGCTGATGAGCAGAGCTTTCAGACTTTTGTCTTTTTAAACATCTATTGGACTGTTGACTTCGTTCCAGTGGTCGCAGTCATAAATATTTCATAGTTATGCTGAATATTATTTTACAAAAGAGGCAGGGCCATGTTGTCTGTCACCAGGCCAGGTGGAGATAGCTCACTGGATAGTTATGGATCATCAGCAGCTGTGAATAGCGTAGTTGTTTTCAGCCTGTGAAAGGAAGGAGGGCGGGCCTCACCTCTTTGTGCGTCGGGGTGTAGATGATGTCATACACGGGGGGCGGAGGGGTGAGAACGGGCACATCAGCAGCTTTGAAATGCTGGATCCAGTCGCAGAACTCAGTCCTATCCACACACGACACCACTATGGGGTTGATCAGCTTGCCTGGGAAGAGAGAAGGGGGAGGACAAAGCATGTCATTCGGTCCATTCGCTCACTGGAATGTGCTATAGTCAGATTGTCATTCTGGGGATAAAACCAGCTCATTCATGGAGGGTTACACGCTGTGACGCTAGCGGATTCATGGAAAAGGCCACTTAGTGTAAAACATGCATAAGAATGTACACTCACTGAAATCCCTTTAACATATCTTTTTAAATGTCAGTGTGCTAAAGAGAGTCTGATAGAATCAGTGTATTTACCTTCAATCATGAAGGTGTTGGGCTTGACGTCTTGGCAGGGTGTGGTCACAGTGATCATGTTGAGTGGAAGTTTCCCCTGTAATCATAATGACTTGTTAACACAAACTCTGGATGTGCTGTACACACATGGCTCGGGATACGATTAAGTGTAAAAGCACAGCGAGGTCAGTGGTACCTTGTAGAAGAGCCCATCATTCTCCTCAGATAGGATGATCAGCGTCGAGGGGTACATTACCAGTAGCCTGTCACTCTGTTCCTGCGGACACAAGATTAAAGCTGCCAGTGAGCTTTATGTGTGTGTAGTTGTGTTTCACTGTAGTAGTGGGACAACATTTAATCGCTGTCCATTAGCAGAACACTCCTGTCATTTAAAGGTAATACCAGCCATACCACCATGTTTCATTTACATTCATGTATCATTTTTTCATTCTTAAATTAAAGTTCATGGTGTCAAAAGTCGTCCAAGGACGACAATGATACACCTTGACATTTCTCAGGCAACATGAGGGATTCCTTGTGGAGAAGTCAGTTTCTTGCTCCGTGTGCAGGGTGAAAGGAAATGTCTGGCACAATAAAGCAAAAGAGAAACTTGGAGCAAATCAAGTAAAAGCTTCATTTTAACTGTCATCTTTGGAACTTTGTCAAGTTTTGACTGTGTGAAGATGAGACTATGAAAAACACAAAGCGCAGAGGCAACCGTGAGACCTGGTGCAAACATATAAAACAAAAACACAACCAGTATTATCTTTGAATACGCTGCTCAGAGACATGGTTTAAATCCCAGTAAGAGCTTCAGTCAAACCAGTTAGTGGGGGCATTTGAAGGTGCGGCGGACTGAGAGTTTATGTTTCCTCTCCCTATCGGAGGGTGTGTCTGGACAGACAGCTGACATTCCAGCTGTGAGGTGAGTCGAGTCACTGCGTGAGCTGGGCAAATGCCTCTCACACACCCAGGCCCTAAATCTCACAAACTTCAATAGGGCTGCCGCTATTTCCCACAGCGAATTAAATGCTGATATCCATGCAAGCCGAGTCATGACCGCTGTTTTTACTGGCTGCCATGTGATGCTGTATCAGCATTATTTATTTGTGTTCATGCCCCACTCGGTTAGCAAGGAGTATATTTTTCATCAGTTGGTTGCAGGTGTTTTGGCACGGTCGTGCACCTTGGCACGAAAATGAAAATAATAATCTGCAGGAGGGGTACCATTTGCTAAAATATGGACTCCACCCTTTACACTCGCTCCTTACATTGTGTTGAGGTAATGTGTGTAATTGTGTTGCGCAATATAAAAACTATGTGAGTCACCTGGATTTAGAGTTGATGTGACCCTGCTTGTATTCATCATGTGAAAAATCCCCTGATCTTGAAAACATGTATGTATCATGAATTACAATCTGCTCTACTGTATATTTCCATAAATAAGATGCAGAGATGGCGTGTTTAACTTCCGTGTGACCGGTCATAGTGATTCATGTTTGATAAGCGGCAGTGATGTCATACCTGACAGGGCAGGTGCTGCAGTCGGACTTTAGTGACATAGCTGATGGTGCCCAGGCTGTCCCTCTGGGAGCCTTCCCACTCGTAGATGGGCTCTCTGTTGATGGAGTTCCTCAGCTCCTCTCTGCCGTTAGGGGTCTCACCTTGGTTTACCTACAGTGAGTAAACAGGAAGGAGACATCAATAAAAGAAAATATGAACAGAGCTTTGCCCTTTAAGCATATTTAAACATGTAAATTGGGCTTTCTTTCCTAAGAATAGCACTCTTGTTTGTTCATGTAAAGACTCCTAAGCCAAAGCTTATTAATTCATCATGACTTCAGCCATTTTCTTCTGTCATGACACATCTAGGTGCATGTGTTTCAACAGCCATTTCACCACCTGTGGGTGTGGAGTCAGCACTTGAACCCTTTGCAGATGTGAGGGTTAGTTTGATGTAGGTTGTGATGCGGTCAAGGCCGCTCCCTAGTCTCCAGGCCTCAAGGAGAGCCAGCGGTGACCTACTTGACTCACCAAATCTCACACACGCTCTCACACACACTCCCTGTTTTATCAGAAGTGGTTGAAGCCAAAGGATTTTCCTGGCAAAACCACCAGGTGGATTAAAAGATAGCCGCACTCAAGTGCTTGTTTGAATACGAAAGAAAAGGGATGTTAATCTTTGTATGCAGCCTGATATAATGTAGTATTGGCTGGAGCAAGGTGGCATCAACATTCAAGTGCTGTTGAACTTACTTTCACTCTGGTGTAGTTTTCGGGTGCAATTGCGGTTCCTCCGTTGGCCTCAATATTTTCCTTGAGCAGACCAAACCATAGGTCCATTTCTTCTTGGTTGGCACAGTAGACGATGATGGGGTTAAGGCTGACACCTGCAGGGTTCAAAGGTCACAAGGTCAAAAAGGGAAAGTGTCACCCAGGCTTCTCTTTCTGGGTCTTTTTTTTTTAACTTACAGCCCACTGCCATAGTGATGAATCATTAATGGTGTTCACAATCTGCTTCCTTATGTAATAAGTACAATAAATGCGAACACATGTTCAAGACACATGTAAGACCTCTTGCAGAAGAGCCCCCCTTGACCTGCTTCATTTGGCGTTTAAAAGTCATCGCAGACTCCCCCCTCCCACACACTGCTTAGTCAGGAAGAATGGACAGGACCTGGGATGAAAAGAGCTGGAATCTGCCTCCATCTATCAGTCCCACACATACCAGAGATAAGCAGCAGAGATAGCCTGTTTCATTCCTGCCCCATGGCTTTGTACTGCCCGCTGACTGCTCTTTAAACAGCCACTCTGGACTCATCTGAGGACTTTCTCTTCATCCCAGCTCTTAACTTTTAGCGCTTCCCTGATAAGTTGTGCTTTTCCACATTTCAGATAAGTAATGTGAAAAGTCTTGCAAGTGGAAGCACAAAATGAAACTTTACAGGGGTCATTGATTATTGTCAGTAAAGTAATTCACTATCATCATCCAACATTCACAGCCACTTTAATTCAAACCACATGAAGCCTTCCGGGAATTTTTTTTACAGACCATCCCATGCTGCGTTTGCTTCGTCACTCTCTAACTCACCAACAGCACTTTACGCTAAACCTGATTCATATTTTCAGCTCAGTGAGAGGAAGATGCCGGTCTTACAAAGGAAATCTCTACAGCACGTCTCTCACTTGACTCAGAATTTCGTCATGCTTCCTCTACATGTTTCCTGCCAGTGACGCCTCCCATAAAGTCAATAAAATGTCACACTGACCAGTGAAAACACCTGAAATACAATGCCTCAAAATAACAAGCTTGATCCGGGAAAGTGCAAAGTCAAATATGAGGAAGCGACACCAAATAGTGTCAATGTTATGACAGCAGAGATGTTTCAGATTTCACCAAGATAGTAATGATAAAGAAATATAAACACAGGAACCTTACACTCCTTATGACTAGGATTGACTTTTAACATGTTGGATTTTTTTTTTTTACATTTATCCCCAGCTTCACTGATTTTATTGTTTCCCAGTCAACAACCAAAGCCATTTAGTCACTACAGCAGCTGATACTACTTGAAAAGAAATCAAGCTTCATATTGTTTTTCTCCGTTCAGAGTTCAAAAGCCAAGTGGCATTTCTACCAGACATTAACCTGAGCAGTTTTTGGAATGTGCCATGGATTATATGCAGTGACAAGGCTAAGAGCAGTAGCCTGGCTTTGCTGCGCGACAGCTGGGCTGACTGAGGTGCACCTGTTGTCTAACAAGCAGGGCCTCTAAGGCCGGTTTGGCCCCCTGACCAAGGATGAAGGAGGCCCGGCTCTAGTTAGTCTTGGGGTTGAGTGGAGGTGAAGAGGGTCGCGGCACCTTTGAATCACTGGAATGTGACAACATAGGAAATGCTGCTGCTTGAAAATAGCTTGCGGTTTCTTGGTGGTTTTTAAGTGAGGAGAATTTTTACTTTGATCCATAACTGATGAGACAATTTTAGCAGACCACCAGCAGGGGTAAAAATAAATAGCGTCAGATTGTAAGCACTAAACTGAGATAAATATGAGCTAAAGACCCAGACTCTTGCTCCTGCTCTAGTTTATGCTCTGTTTCCCTCTTATGAAGTTTGAAGTCAGCCACTGGTTTGCAAACATCCTGCTGGAGTAGCTGGCTCCACTCTGAGTGATTGATCAGCTAAATTCGACACAATCAATAAAATTCAAAACAGATGATTACAATATTTTCGCTGCACCCACTTGTGTCCTTTCTGCTGAAGTTGAAACTTACCGTTGATTTGAAAGGCGAATTCCTGGGGCTGGCTGTGGTTGCAGTTCTGTTGCAGGTTGCAGATCGTGAGTTCTTTTAAAGGGAGAGTGCCCTGCACACAAAACAGCAGAAAAAAAAGCTCTATTCACACTCCAAAAGCATTCTCGGCAACATTTGTCTTTGCTGTCGTGCTCAATTTGAGGTGACTGTTTCTCTCAACAAAGAAATTAATCACCATGGCGCTGAGGTCAGCCATGTAAGTCGATGATGTATTCATGTCTGCCTTGTGTTTGCCGTCATCTGTATTCTGACTAATACTGTATACAGGTGCTGAGCTGTCTCTGTTTGACATGGGAGTAGAGCGCTCGTCAGACGCTGTAAAATGATGATTAATTGCTGCTCAAGCTCAATGAGGCAGGTGAAAAGAATAATCATGCCTTCTGTTTACCAACACGCCGCTGGTTGACAGGGTACGCATGTCAAAAGGTATGATGACATAACATAAAATGCTGCCCCACAGGAATATTACAACAACAAAAATCAGTCCTGAGCTATTCGCTGATAGATGATACCATGGATTTGAAGGAAGGATTGTGTGTTGAAATGAAACTCACCTGGTATGTCAGCCCGGTTGTGTTGTTCGAGACAAAATGAAGGTGTGTCTGGAAGAGATCCAGGTAGCAGTCATGTACATCCTGCGGAGATGATAAGTGAAGTTAAAGGGTGAAACATTCACATATGTACATGCAGTGCTGTCAAAATTCACAAACAGTGTGTGCAGGCTTTACTTCCAAACAGTACAGCATCTCATTTCACCAATTAGCACACTTCTAATTAGAAAACAAATCTGTAAAATCTAATGGTTTAGTGCTGATAAAATTGAACCTTGCATGCACAAAGGCACATGTCTGGAGGCCCGTGTGTGCTCTAATGTCTTTTTTGATGTTTGTCTGTGATGAGGAAAGAGGCATACATGACAGCGTAATAAGCCTTATAAGATTGATTATTCTTAAATCCCCATCAGGGATTGGAACATCTTGTTATATCATCTGCTGATTCACGGAGCACCAGCAAGAAATGTACTAATTTAGGATGGGCTGAGGTTGGACAAGGATTCGTAGATATGTCAGAATTTCTTAACCAGCCACAAAAAGCAATTCACCAATCCTCAATGGGTCATGAATGTCTCTCTTTTGACACTTAGGTAATACATGTTTCCTTCCTTTGCGGTATTATTTCCTCGTATAATGCAATGTGTTCTTTGACGTCATGACGGCATTCATTCAGTCAATTTTTCTTTCTACTTTTTGACAGAGCAGTTGTGTCACAGCTCTGACAAATTGCAGTTCCCACAGTGAGGAGCCAGCGTGTCCTCTATCAGTCCCTGGGATCAGAGGAACTCTCTCTACCCTGAGGTTTTCTCTCAGAGATGTTTCACAACTGCAGCAGAAGCGAGCATGTTCAAACACAGGCTGCGGTCCGCTTTGTGGAAAACTGATTGGATTATTCACAGCCAGCCACCACGTCAATGCCAGCAGCAAGTTTCAGTGTGTTTGGTGGCCGCAGAGCAACATCCTGTTACTCTCCACCTGTTTTTTCTTTTTGTTTTGACACTCGCTGGGATCACATGGATGACTGGCATGATGTGTCACTGCAGGCTTGGCCATTGTTAAAGACCTCATTAACCACGATAAGGATTGTGCAGCAGGAGCTTTGTTGTTTTTTTTTAATTGTTGCTTTCATGATATTTCAACATAGAGTCATTAAAAAGTTATTTGTTTTCGCTCACCTGGCAGTGCAGGAAGCGGAAACGAACTTTGGAGCTGTGAATCATCCGTCCGTAGTTCTTCACATTGATGCTGCTCTTCTTCCAGCCACTGGCCGGGTCGTAGGGAGGATCCCACTTTATGTTCTCTATCGTCTGCAGATCTTTATGGGACATTTCCTGCAACCAGTCAAAACGTTGGTGATGTTTAGACATGACACGAATAAACCAGTTCGACTTGCTCCTACAATCTGTCAAAGCCGGCTATAAAAATCAAACCGCACACAGGCTGACATGTATAGGAGAGCAGTCATGTTATCACTGTGTCCTACAGGCTGACGGAGGTTCTTACCTTCCTGGGGGTGACGGTGCACAGGATGTTGATGATGCTGTTGGACTTCTCCTGTCCCTCTTGGGGATTCTTCTTACGAAACAGCCGACTGCTGCACAAGAGAGAGAAAAACCACGTGTTACCACACACACTCTCTGATGTTGACCATTTATTCTATGCTTGCTGTTCAACTTCCTAACTGCAGTGCCAACAAGGAGCATTTCCTGTTTATGGGAGTTCACTGTCATCTACGCTTGTCAGATAGAGTCGACCTAAACACAGCGGTCTTTGCTCTTTATTGTTTTGCATTTCAGATTCAGGGTCAGTGACTTATTTCTCTATATTTTCCCTTTTTACAAAGTATTCGACTTCTGTCTTGAAACACCGCCAGAGTTCAGTTTTCACAGCAATTTAATGACTGATTTGTGTCCCCTGTCATATAAATTAACCAGAGCCTCTTCCTTTGTTTTGCTTCCTTTACTTCCATCAATGCCAGCCATTTAAATGATAATAACAATCAGGTCTTCTGTTTCTGATAGCAAGGATATGCATAGAAAAATCAGCATTCAATGCCCCTCTTTGTTTTGCACGACCCCCATCTGTTACCATTAGTGTCACATCTTTATGAGGAAGCTCCCTCACTGCAATGATAAGGCTTGCAGACTGCTTTCACGATCTCAGCTCATAGTTTATCTGCTTATCTGCACATGTGTGCCAGTGTCCTCTGTGCAACAACGCTGGCTTTTGTTCACATGGTGGGAATCAAGGTCTGTCTAATCAGGAAGTCCATGTCCAGCATCAATCACTGATTAGTGTTGAGTGAGCGATGCTATTCCACTGCATTCACTTTTTACAGAGAACAATATGATAACCGTCCGTGCTGATGCAATTTGCAGTTGCAAAGTGAAAGAGGAATGTAGATAATAGACAGGTAGTGGATTTGCACACCCCACATTCTCCAAGTCACTGCTGTGGCATTAACTGCTACTCGCTCCTCTTCTCTGTGGGGATTACCTGAGCCTGGCCTGATTCACCAACACAAAGAGTAAGTAGAGGACACGGGAAACAAGAACACTGAACGTATTGTCCACGCTGAACCATCAACCCATCCTGGAAGGGGTATCAGTGCTCAAGCTTGAGCCGTTGGGTTTTTGAAACAGTTTTTTGCAGGTTGCCCTTCCTCCCCTTTATTAGAACACCGAGCAACATGGCACGTTTGACAAAACCAGACCCTGACTCATCACACAGCACAGAGGAGAAGACTGGAGCAGAGGCTAATTAGAGTCAGATGTGTTGGTCCAGCAGAGTGGGCTGTACCAAGCGTTACATGCCCAGGCATATAAACCTGGATCATTAAAGAAAACCAGCTAGAATAACAAGTAGAACCCATTCATGTCAGTCAGTTCCTGTGTTCATGCTCAAAGCCTTCAGGTCAGATCACTACAAGCCATTAACTTGTATATCAGGTGTCATAAACCAGATATTATCTGTAAGAACTATAATTGCCCACATGTGATCATGAAAATGAATGGGGTCAGGTCCTGATTTTGGAGGGAAACCAGATTCAGTGACAGCTGGGAGATCATCTTCACAGAGATGCAAAGAGGAGGCAAATGGTAACTGGATCATTGACACCGTTGGCCAGACGGGCACTACTCAGGCACGACTCGGGGACTATCCTGTATTACCATATGATCCTGACCCTGGCCTCCCAAAATTCACAACCTTTGTTTCACCCCGCTGCTCAAACCCTGAGAAATACCAAGAATTCCTTCCAGCTGAAGTGCAGAGTCTAAAATAACAAACGGCAGCCAGGGGCATGACATGTGCTCCGTGTAGAGAAAACCCACTGACACAAGTACAGTAGGAATACCTGGACAAGTTGTATTGTCCTTACCTGTTCCTGCGAATGAAACTCTTGCTGGAGAATCTGAAGTTGTGTTGGGGGACACATGACATGCTGCTCCCCATGCTGCTGTGGTCCGTGGGGCTTCGCGCTGCTCTGAAAACTGTACTCCTGTGATGGTTGAGAGTAATCCAATAGTGCAGAACGCTCCCTGCTGCAGTCAGACTTGTACTGAGGGAGAAGTGGGCAGGGTGAGGGCTGTAAACTCAGACCGGTGAGAGTGTGTCTGCGTAAAAGGGGTGGGGTTTGGGTGCTGTGTCACAGGCTCTGTGTGTGTGTGGTGAATAACCAGTAGGACTCACACCTCCTGTGAGTTGCCTCTGTCTGTTAAATCAATCCCAACAACAAAGACAGGGGGGTTCAGGGAGGAGTGTGCCATTTCACACCTTCCAGGAGCCAAATGGAGCTCATTGTTGGGTCACCACTGCAAAGAGTGGTCACTAAACACGCTGGATGGTGTGTGTCAATCAAAGGGGAAGATGGGAGCTTCCACTGGCATGCCCAGACATGAAAAAGCCAACAGACCTAAGAAGGCTATTTATTATTGTCCCACATACTTTAAACACATCAGTGTCATTTTGAAACTGAAGTAGCTTAAAGTGTTATATTACGCTCCCTTGTTTTCTTTTCTTCTAATTTGAAAAGAAAACACACAGTAGATCTTAAAACTAGACAAAACATCACTAGGGTGAATGAATCAGGTACTACACTGTTTTAATATCACTAGGGTGAATGAATCAGGTACTACACTGTTTTTAATAACTTATTTTCTTCAGCTTTTCGTCACGTTTAGGACAGCCATGTGTCAGTGAGAATAGTTTAAACGGGATGCTTGCGTATTCAAACCTTCTCATTTTCATAAGGCAAGAGGTGTATGCAAACATCCATCTCATGTTTGCATGTGAGGAGTTTGTTCCTATCCACCACCTATGAAGTGAAAGTAATTTTAACAAAAATCAGCTTCTCTTCCTCTGTGTTTACGTTTTCTTCTCACGGGATGTACAGTAGAATGGAATAAGGCATTTGTTTTGTTAATACAGCCAACATTGCATAAAGTTAAGATAATCCTCCAACAAAACCAAAATAGCCTTTTTTACTTTCCCATTCAAAAAGTTTAGGAACTAAGTTAATAATAACTGGTTTTAGGTTGTAACACTCTCTAACTCACACTAGAAAATGTAATTTTCCGAGGCGGGTCTCCTTAAGTGCACAGTGGTCTTATCAATCAAACTTAGGAGTCAAACACTCGTGATCATCATGTGTGAGCTCAATAATTAGGTCATTGTCTGTGGTGATCTGCTGCACTGCGGTCTTTAAATGAAACATGCTGCTCGCTGTCAGGTAAAGCCAACCTGTTTAGCCGGATTGTTCAAACAGATGCACCTGAGGCAGCAACAGTCGTCAGCTTGTTAAAAGGAACTATAACGTCGTTGTCACCGTCCAGCCTTTCAGAGACTGTATTATTGTTCTCTAAAACCCTGTTTGATGGGCTCATGGCGAGTAATTTAATCAACAAGGATGACTGATTGAACTAATTAAGACAGATAAAGTAGGCTATGGATTTTTTATCTTGATTCCATTTCACTGACTTATTGTCTGCTGCTCATGTGATTGGCACTTAATGCCATTTGTTGTTCAGAAATACTGGAGAAAGCATCGTGGGAAACACATGACCTCCAACAGGTAGAGGCATGATAGATCTAAGGCATGGCCACCAAAAACAAACCGCAACAGATAAAATCTATCCTAATTTATCACAACCTGGCTTGTTTTAAATTTCGCAACTTTTTATTTTTTTTGTAAATTATCCTGTGCTAACTGAATGTCATGATCATGAAGCCAATGTTAAAATTAAAATCAAACTGATTATTTGGACAAGCCGTGGTAACAGGTTAATTGTTAGCTAATTAACAAGAATACTGACAACTTCTTTTATTGTATTGCTTCTTCACATTTTCATTTCAAATACGTATGAAGTTGGGCAGCAGTTGCTAAGCCACATTCCCTCAATAACAGCAAAGATGATAATAACAAGGCAACAACAGGGTGAGACGTAAGACATGAGTAAACTATTAGGGAACAATATTAACTAATTGTTTTTGAAATATTTTTTCAAGGCTTAAAGAAATTTGTGATAGTGAGATTGAGAAGGTACAAACATTCTGTTGCAGCATGTATAAATGAGTACAGCGTAGTGAGCTTTGTTCATAAGTTCAGTATCTTTTTCTATAAGTTTATATTTTTCTTTATTTTCTTCTATTTTTTTTATTTAAATCAATTGCAAGCAATCTGATGTCTTCATTGTGTAATTCAGCTAACTGTGATTTTTTGTAATACGGACAATGATGTGTTTCTATTCATGTGAAAGCACCTCTGTAGGCTGGTTGTAGATCCTCATGGAAAAGTATGAAGTAGACAGCACATGCAGCCAGCATGATGACTCACCTCTCTGTCCCAGTATTCCTAAAAAATGAGGAAGGCAACCATCAGGAAATCGAGGAGGGAATTTTTGATGTGAGGTAAATCCAGTTTCAGTGAGGACGAGGAGTTTCACATGAGGTGCAGCATCCAGACCTTCCCCAGATTACAATTACCAGGGAAGATGCAAGGCTTTCCCAAGAGTTCCAAGGTTAAATTTCACTATGACGCTACAGTACATCTGACACATATGAATAATTTTTTCACCCATGCTAGCTGTGAAAAGAGTGACATAGACATATCTCAACAAATATTGAATGGGTTCACCTGGATTTTGGCATAGCTATTTAAAGTCCCCAGTGGATGAATCTTATCTTGTCTTTTGGTAACTTGACAACACCGTTGACTGTTTTTGTTACTGCTGGCTGTAGAGCAGTTTGCCCCACAGGGACAATAAAGACTCCTTGAACCTTGAACCTTGATCACTTCAGCTCAGGAAACCTATAACACTAATGACTGAATTACAGTTACCCATCAATGTAAATTTAGAGGTGCTAAACATGAGCATTGTTAAACACATTAACATGCTAAATGTTAGCATGTTCCACTATATGTACACAAGCATAGTATGTAACTATAGATTAGCTATGTTAACATACTAAGATGTAAAAAGCAGTTTTAGTTAGCTATATGCTAACATTTAGCATATTAACATAACCGCTTGCTTGTTAACATACTAATTGTTAGCATGGTAAAGTAACTGTTCGCTTGTTAACAAACCGAGTGTTTTGTTTGTTAATTTTAGCATGTTAACAAAACTTCTTGCTTGCTAACATACTGAGTGTTAGCATGTTAACATACCTGCCTGCTTGCTAGCATACTAAGTGCTAGCATCCTAACAGGTTTTTTGCTTGTTAAACGTAGCATGTTAACATGCTAACAGAGCTTAAGCTTGACAAGCTGATGGTGTGATTCATGTAGGGTCATGTTTACTGTGTTTGCTTTGTAAGTTAAATATTTTTAAGAGCTCTAAGGTAAAAAAGTTGTTAGTTTCACTGATTTTTTCAAAAGTTTATTTGTTATCGTCTAACATTTTAAAGATAATAATAAATAAATAAATACTATTAATAGACTTCAGGCTAGACTTTGGTCTTATAGCAGTAAATATGCCCTGTTGTTAGGTAAGTCCCTTTTTGAGAAGGTATGGATTGCTATCACAGATCTCATTCTTTCAGTTTTGTGTCACATTGTTCAAAGGGAAGGGGAAATACCAAGTGCTTTGCCAAAACCAACACTATATCTAGAAAGACAAACAGCCCATTCATTTTTTCCCACTCCATTTCATACGGTGGTGCTCACGATTCCTGAATGAGCTGTTTCCTAACAATGGCCCACATAGTGACTTTATTATTTAGCAGTTTCAGTTTTCCAGTCTGTGCCCACCATTGTAATGTATGTCTCATTTAACCCCTTTTGCTTAAATCAGATCATATACAATATACTGGTGTAAATTATACTTGATCTGGGGTTAAAGTTTAAACCACATATTTCATTTTATTAGATGAGTCACATCTGTTCAGGAGAAGAAATCTATTACATTTTCATAATGTCATTCCCTCCATGTGTGGTGGGTTGAACTTTGGCTCTCTCCGAGAAGTCACTCGCTTGTGTTTATCCAGACTCAGCGGGTGAGAGCAGCGGTGCTAAAGTCACGCCTCAGGCCACTAAAACGGAGTCTGGATATGAGGCCCCCAACATCAGGTGTCCAACAGAGAATCTGACGTGCCAAAGTTCTCACACAGGACGACTGTAAAGGAATCTTAATTGGACCCTTGCCCTCCTTTGAAGGCAAGATCAGTCAAAGTCAGATCAATTTCTGAATTCAGTAGATCCTAGTTTTTGTCATGCACTTCAAGTTTTTTAAGATTATAGTAAATTAGTGAATGACCATATTTTTTAATATAATTTGTTTGACCCAATACAATCCACACTGTACATAATTAAAGGGAATACGAGGAATATGTATATGAAAAGAATGTATACTGTAAATATATGTGATACTAGTGAGTACAACTACTGATAAAACCAACATGATTGTATACTGGGGGCAGTTTTGTGGGGACTGGGGGTCAGAGGTGTTGATTCTAATCAGTGCTCATTTCTGAGACTAGTTTGCTGTGTTGTTGTCACATATAGAAGCTAAAGCGTTTTTCAGTTGGTGCTGTTTAGGATGTACTTAAACACTGTTTGATTTTAACAAACAGAGCAGCTTTCTCGTGTTTCCATCAATGACAGCATGTCATGATTATCTTCTTAGACTTTTACTGAGCCACATTTCAGAATTTTGCTGTGTTTGCGACTCAAACAGGAAGTTAATCTCTAGCCCCCAAAACAGACAAAATGTAGCTTTTATCTTTCATTTTAGGGTTAGGGTTAGTACCACTTTTGGTGTTTGCACACTCGTTTATCTATTTTAGATTCTGATTCTAATTTGTCCCTCTGTAAGTCACCTTACATTATCTTAAAAATATTATTGTCAAACCTGTTTCAAAGCTGACACACACTTTTGTCCACCCACTGTGGGCCAGTTATTAAGCACACCTCCTGTTCTTGTGTTTTTTTCAGCATTAATACTGTCCACATTATTTCTGCTCTGAACACATTTAAACTGTACAGCCATAAATAGTTTTGATGGAGTTGATTTTCCATTTCAGGTCCAGTCTTATCTTAAGTAGCTGGTAAAAAAATGTATGGCCTCTCATAGTAGGTGTAGTGGACATCAGTGCTCTCAGAGTGACTGCATCTCCATGGCCTGATAAGGGCTGTGCAGCGGCTGACACCGGGGCAAAAGGAGGGGCTCCAGTGGCAGAAATGCTGGGAGGATGGACTGAAGGAACTGACACTCATCCTAACCCCCATCCAGATCAGCTGCAGCAGCTCCGTCAGAGTGAACACATTCATCCAGACAGGTTGTAAAGTCATTAGCATCTTCATAGCAGCGGAGGCATGTGGAGAAAACATACGCATGCACACGTTAAAGTGATACTCCACATGCAATCAATGATTTCTTCCTGTAAGCCTTGATAGGCGTGTACAGTCATTCTCACGGCTAAATACAACACTTCTTTATTGCACTACAAGCCCTCCTGGAAGCTCCAGACTCCAGCTTTGCATTTAGCAGTATGTTAGGGATCCAGAATTGAGAGAATAACAGTGAAGAAGTGGATCATGTCTTTTTAAGGTGATTTGGGTGGAATATTACTTTAAAATGAAGGTTGGGAAGCTTGCTTTAAAAATGTACAGTTCCTTGTACAATCTCCAGAGTGTCACCCAAACTCGCCAGTATATTCTCATTGCTTTTAGTCATTTTTACATTACTTTGCCATGTTGATACAACTGAGATAAAGGTTAAGATGTAAAAATGTAGTCACATTTTAACAAATATATATTTTTTGCTGACAGTTTGATAAAAAGATCAATACCACTCATATCTGTCTGTTAAATAAAAGGTTACAACTAGCAACCGGTTAGCTTTGCTTAGTGAGACATGGTGAGTTTTAGAGTTGCTTTTGGGTGGATTTTGTTATCTTCAGACAGGCTAACAGTTTCCTATGACTTCCACTGTTTTTTGCTAATGCTAAGCTAATTGGCAGTTGGCTGTCGCTTCATATTTATCCTACAGACATGAGAGTGGTGTCAATCTCTTCATCTATCTATTAGCAAGAAAACATATAAGCATATCTCCCAAAATGTCACAAGATTCCTTTAGAGATCTAAAAATGTGAGGTTTGCAAATAAATTTTATTCTCTGTCACATTTTATTTCAAACATCGAACAACACTGACACTGTGGTAAATTAGTTTCTGTCCTCAACTTTTCACAAGTATGTGCAAACATGATACATGTTTTTGCAGTCTAAAGCTACAAGTATTGCAAAGCCCCAAACACACGTGCACCAATTTGTCCTCCCATGTTTCCTTAGAATATACAGTTAAACCAGCTCTAAGTGTATTTGTAGTGTTTTTCTCTCCTATTCGTGGCGGTCTGTGTTTTGCAGCGTGTTTATTTGGTCTGTGGTTGTATGTGTTTTGGGAAAGTGGGAGTTCATAGGTTTGAGTGTGTGCGGGGGCAGTCACAGGTGTGAATGCCATGTGACTGAGGTCAAGAAGGGTAAAGTGAGAGTGTTCAGCTGTCTGCTCAGATCACTATGAAAGAGGAGTATGCTGGAAAGATATCAAGCAACTCTGAGTGTATAGCAACACACAACAGCCTAGCAACAAAAAGTGTTAGCAACACAACGTAAAGTCTCTGTGTGTGTTTATATGTGTTTTCACTGGGCACTGAGCTGCTTCTCTTATCCACAGTGACATATAGTGAGTGCAGTGAGACTTTCTTGTAGATGCAGGGACAAAAGCTGCTGTCTCTTAGCTTGCAGGATGTATTTTAGATTGTCCCACCCAGTGTGTGCAGTCTGTGTTCAAACTCGTCAGGACAGTTATCACATCTGAAAACATCTTTATTTCCTTCTGTTTTGTTTTTTTTTTACAGTGTATTGCTCCATTTCGCAATAGTGCAAAATTCAATATTTTAAAGTTCCTCATAAATAACAAACATATCATAAATAAACAATAATCACCACACTGAACACAAACTTAAAAAAAACTACAGTCACATTGAAATTGCACATATGGATATAAGATAAGCTATCTTTCTATTTACAGTTTGTTCAGCGGAATGAAGGCCAAAGTCTTAGGTGGTTTTGTGTGCCTTTCTCTTGAAATCTTAACAACATCTCCATAAGACCATCACAGCCCCTATTATACTGGGTCCGCTCTAACAAATGAAAAGTAAATAGATAAGTTGATAAACAGAACCGGATTAACAAAATCCTTAAAAAAAAAAGGAAAGAAAGGCAACTTCTCAGAAGTTTGGAATGGTATCACTGCACTACACATGAACTGAACTGAACCTGGGTATTAACTGAGTCAAAAAGACTCAAAGTGATCCATTTATGTTAGGCAATGCAAGTGCAGTGGTGACGTTCTGTAACCAGTATATTTGTGGTTAATCATACAGTTTCTAGTTTAACTTTGCTGCAATAGAGTTGGATCCATTTCAACAATGAGGTAATATAACAAGACACCACACTTGATGGAGTGTGGAAGGGAGTATGACAGCACCAAGTGTCAACAGCATTACTCATTAGTGTCAAGTGTTGGCTGACTGTAGGTAAAGTCCTTGCTTACTTTGTACTTGCTGCTTTATTGTCATTTTAAACTGTCATGTCTCCAAGGACTGTACCTACTGCCATAGCCATTTAAAATTCATTAAGAAGCAGGAATAAAGACACTATAGGGTCCTTTCATCAACTGGTTAGTTGCTTTGTCAGAAACTAAAGGACTTTTGCACAAATGTAGCGGACGGAAGGTACAGATTCACGTGAGATCATGTTTGTGGCAGTGAAGAAACACGAAGAAATGCAAATCAAACGCTGCATATCAAAATGCAACAATCAGTCCTCTTAACCGGGAGAAACTCCAAATGCACACAAACTGATCAGCTGCCTCTCTCACACTCAGACATTCTCTTTGTCATTTTCATTGACGATATGCACGTCATACACCGAAAGGCATAGGTCAGGTCTGTTTCCTTCTCTAAGCATTTTTAAAACAATATATTAGAATTTATACATTTTTATAAATACATATGGTTCAACATAATTACTCTTTGTTTTTATATATAAAAAAAGGATCAAACTCATATACAGTTCTGAGGGCCTAACGTTTGTGTCTTGTTGGCATCCATGCTCTCTTGTCGTGTGGGAAGGGTTTATAACATTGCCTGTTACTGCCACCTAGTGTGGCATAGCAGCACTACAACATTTTATCCTCCGGTTGGGAGTCGATGCCAATGTGTAAACATGCATGGTATAACCAGTCAAAAGCTACATTCCAAAAGTAAAATCATTCAGTTTCTCTTTTTTTTTGTACATTATTGCAAAAAATCCTGACATCAAAAGAAAACTCTTGCAGAGGACAACAACATCAAACCAAAAACATTTACATCACACATGACAGAATTAAGTGCCCACGACGTTTCACATTAAGTGTGTCAAACACTGTGAGAGTGGTGGGGAAAAAAGTGGAGCTCGAGGAGAGGTCGTTAATGTCAACACATCTTTATCCGGGAACATCTTTGTACTCTTGAGGAGAGTGGGAGCTGGTATCTGTATGGTGGAGCTGTACAGTGGAGTTTCAGGCATCCAGATCAGACACAGTGCACTCCAGAACTGATGGCAAACTTGGTATAGAGCGACCAGATTGGTTTGGCCATACAATTAAAAATCTTTCAGGAATCCTCTGATGTTGTGAAAAACGAATATAGTTAAGTGTGGCACATGTCTCTCGAGGGTACTGAAATCTAGCATCCTTTATCAACAACTAATGCAAAGAATATTCTAAAGATTTTTTATTGTAATGATTAATATAACAATTTACACCAATACATTTCAAAAACTTGTCATTAATATTTCAGTATTTTTTTAATCTTCTAATCACCATCATCTAATTTGCACGTCACTGCTGAGTTATGATATTAATAATAATAAACCCCATTTGTCAGATGCCTGATGCTAGAAATATAATACTAGACCAAATGGATTGCTGTGACAACCCTTTCTCTGAACTGGAGAATTCGTATATTTACCTAAGCACTTGACTTAAAAATTGAAAAGCTTATGACAGAGTGATGATATATATGAGTGTGTGGCACTGAAAGGATTTATAGACTGTAAGAACAGTCTCTAGCATTACTTTAAACCATTTTCTCACTCATACATGCTTGTTAAAGTAAACAGAGAATATACGAATAACTACGTTAGATGACGCATTGTGTAATGTTACGTTACCATAACAGTACATAATGGTGGAGAAATTACTTTTAATATGGGGGCCAATGATGAAACATTTAGAAAATCAATTTGATCAAATGACGTGTTGAAAATCCAATGCATCATGCTTAGATGTGTACACGGGACAGTGCTTGCAGTCACAGCCGTCTTGAAAAGGGGATCCCTGGCATTGGAATTGCTCATCCAAACTACTTCACACTCAACACTGCACTTCCTTGGGTCATCAGCAATACACCCAAGTGTGAAGTTGATTGGATGAACAGTTGTAGAGGCAGATTGACAGACGGACAGAGATTGCTTCCTTTATAGTTAGAGGACTTACATTATGTTGCACAGTTTTTTTAAACCATTGGTTGGCCGATCTTTACCAAGAGTGCTACTAATTCTGGAGGGCACTGTCTATTAACTTAGCCAGGAGCCTTATTCACACCATCCCTCTGTCTTCTACCCCTCCATTCATTTACCTGTCCACTCCCGTCCTCTTCCTCCTCCCCGTCTCAAACCGAGCAATTGCGTCTCTTCCCAGAGCCGGTCTGGGCTGTAGCAGCAGAGGCTGAGGTCAGCCAAGCGGTGACCCCGTGTCAAAGGCTGGTGGAGGAAACCGAGAGGGTGGGCGAGGAGGGCGGTGGGAAGTTCAGCAGCTCCAGCACAGCCACGCCAACACTGCTGCGCCGCGTGAACATGCAGGAGGCTGCGACCCATTTGTTGCTGCGGGGGTTGTACTTCTCGATGGAGTTGAGGCTGGAGCTGCCGTCGTTACCTCCCACTGCATACAACCATCCATCCATAGCCACGAGGTCATGGGTGCTCCTGGGGGGAGAAAAAAAAATCAAATACAGTATTTAACTTCCACATGTATTGTACATCCATATCTTTTTAAATTCCATATTAGGATTCATTTTTATCACTTATCACTAGCATTACATTCACAACATGCAAGCCCACTGCATGAGTGTGAGATGTACATGGCTTACAGATGCCACATTAACTGATATATTTTTATTTTAAAAAAGAATGAAGCTTCATTATTATCGCAATAACTAAAAACTGTTGAGGACAGCATGAAGTGCCGCTTATACTTCAGTTAATTGTTACTCATAGAGTGGACCAGTGGAACAGTTAATGTTTGTTAGCTGAGACAATAAATGGATCCTTTTCCACCATCAACAACATGGTTGAATGTTTATTTTTTTAAAAGCTCCGGTCATTTTTATGATACACTGAAAGTATTTTGGCTAAAACAATTATTCTACAGTATTTTCACATTGGCACATGTGTAAAATGGTTTAGAAGAGGGATAGATTAGTGATGAATATAGTGAGATGTGTTGGACTGTATAAATGGAGCCTCTCAGCAACTGGATAAGAAAAGCACTCAAAGCTATACAGCTGATTAACACATGGGTTATTCATGGGGCTGCACAGTCAACTGTGTCAGGTTTCCCTGCTCCTACAGTATACTGACTCACACACAAGAAAGTGCGTGTGTGTGTGTGTGTGTGTGTGTGTGTGTGTGTGTGTGTGTGTGTCTAGGGGCCTGGGGAACAAGCGAATCTGCTGGTGCGTCCTCAAATCCAAGACAGCTACATCTGTAAATCTCCCTCACTGATTCTGATCTTGTATCAATACAATGCTGGGAGTGTGTGCATGCACGCCTGCTTCGATAATCACACCCGCAAGGAAAGTTATATCTTTTAAGATATAAGAAGAGCCGACTGTTGTGGAAAATAGGTCACTTGATGTTCATGCTGTAAGACGCTTTGGGCAGTAAGGAAGACATCCAAATGCCCCAAATCCCTCGTCTTGAAGAGTAAAGATTTTCCACAGAGCAAAATAATTGCAGCAGTGTTGCCCCTTTGACAAGCTCAATACAGACAGTACCACAGTTTTGTTCTTTCGCTTTTCAAGGGAGATTCTATCTTCTATTAAGGTTAAGGCAAAACTGGGATTTTGTCTGTGGGTACCACAGTATTTCTCAAATACTGTATGTACCAGCCGAGTTCACCCCCTTTCCCCTAAGGTGCAATGTGTTTGTTATGAAGCACCGAAAGAAGAATAAAAGCTGCACAGGCCTTAACAGAAACGTAGAGTGTGTTTGAAGCCAATGCATTTCACCATTTCATTACTGTGAGCTGAACCTGTGCAGATGGAATAGTAGAACCGGGTCATCCTGATGGCTCAGTTGGCTAAGGTGTGTCTCATTTCATTAAATTCCCTGGATTTATCCCAGGCCCTTTGTCATATGTCATCTCCTCTCCCATCTTTTCTCTCTCCCGCTCTCAACTTTTCAGTATCACATGAGCAAATGCAACAAACAAAAAACTAGTAGTGAAACAGATCTAAGATGTGTAAAAATATGTTTTGTTTTGAGCTGTAAAGCAAAATTAGATATAAAAGATATTTGATGTTTTACCTCATCAACTTCAGTGATTTTTGTAAACATATGCTTATTGTGGGCCCTAAACATGTTCAATCGCAAAGGACTTCATTCAGTTTTTATTTATGTTACACAGCATCCCAACTCCTTTGGAATGGGGGTTGTTTTATGACTTGTGGGTGCACACTAACCTGCGTATGTTCATGGGGGCCACTCCCTCCCACGTGTTGGTCTTGGGGTTGAACCGCTCCACAGAATTCAGGCAGCTGGTGCCGTCATTGCCTCCTGCGACGTACAGCATGCCATCCAGCACGGCCACCCCGGCACTGCTGCGTCGACTCAGCATGTTGGCAATGGCTGTCCATGTGTTGCTCTGGTAAAACAAGAGACTGAGCATTGGTCACATGTTCATATATTCATTCGTAGTGTTTGATCCTGACTCCACATTCGGTTCCTCCTGGCAACAGACAGTTGCTTTGATGATAAATTTAACATACAGTTTACCTGGGGGTCATACTTCTCCACTGTTGCGAGATGGGAGGAGCTGTCGTAACCTCCCACTGCATACAAGTTGCCATCTGGAGGGGAAAAGGGAATAAACACTAAAACACTAAAAATGTAAATATTAGCAATCCGAATACTAAGTTGGTGACTCCCTCTTCATTTCAGAGATTAAAATGTAGCCAGTGAAACATAAACATAAAGAGAGCAGGATGTTTGGGGCAAGTTCCTACCCAGAGTTGCTACTCGAACATATCTCCTACGGGTGCTCATAGCAGCAATCGAGGTCCATGTACTGGTCAGAGGGTCGTATCGCTCTGCACTGAAAGAGGAGACACTGACTAATACAATGACACAGCAAGGCTGCACCGATGGGATAAAAATCTTTAAGACTTGGCCTAGAAAACAGAATCAAGACAAACCAAAAAGCTGCAAGAAGATACAACAACATTGCAAATTTAGCTGCAAATTGTCACCAATATTATAGTCTGTGTGTACCTATTGAGGCAGGAAGCTCCATCATAGCCTCCAGCAGCATACAGCAGGCCATGCAGGACAGCTACACCCAAACAGCTCCGCCGTGTTCCCATGGAAACCTCAGGCTGCCATGAGTTAGTGATGGGGTCGTAGGACTCCACGGTTGCGAGGTCTGAGGTGCCGTCATACCTGAGGAGATGTGGATATAAATGAATGAGGAAAGGCTTTTTGATGTTTAAAGTTAAGTCCAGCAGGCGTGTTGCATTGAGCTTATCAGGAGCACAATGATGAAGCCATTAGTTTTTGCATAACTCGGGACCATATTACATGCAAGTCATCTACTTCTTCTGCCCACTTTGGGTCAAAGGTCAACACTGCGGGTCTCACCACTCACCCCCCAACAGCATAAAGTCTGTTCCCAATGGCTGCCACCCCCACCCGTGCCCGCCGAGTGGACATGGACGCCACCATGTGCCAGCGATCTGTCCTGGTGTCGTACGCCTCGCAGTCTCCGTGAATAGCAAACAGGCTGCCACCACCTGCAGACACACGCAAACAAAATAAATAATGGTGAAAAAAATGCTTTGATGTCAAGCAATAACTTGCGAAAAAATATAATATTATACAGAAAATAGTGATTTTGGCCAATGCAAAGTTTTTGCCTTAAGATTAAACAATAACCTGCACTTGTATTTATCTGGGTTATTGTAAAATTTTGAAGCAATCTACAGCAACAAAACATTGTGAACTAAATTACATTTCACAATATTTTAACAATATACCTCAATCTGAATACTGTGGCAGTATTTCAGGTGTTAACTTACGTTAATGTAGAACTTGAAAATAAAAAATCCCAGTCAGTGTCACGTCTCATAGAATTGTATCAATATTTTTTATCTTCCAGCAGTTAAAACGTATGTTTGCACACTTCATGAGTGACGTGAGAAGCTTAAGTTAATTGATGTGTGGTCTAAGTGTACCCTAGTGGGTACCTTCAGGGGCACACTGACCAACGGCGAAGAGCACAGGGCTGGCGCCCTCACAGCGTCGCGGCCGCGTTCGACTGTTGCTGAGAACTCCCCTCTGCTCAGGCATCAGGTGATACTTGAGAGCCTCGATCAGCAGGTCCTTGCACTCCGAGTGGTGACGCACCAGCAGTTCTGTATCCACGTTGCTCATCAGAAAGTCTCGCCTCAGCAGCGGCAGCCGCACACACTTCATCAGCTATCGGGTGGAGAGGGATGGCGGGTGGTGAGTTGGGGTCAGGGGAAAGGGAATGAAATGTGAGTATACGGAGCGTAGTGGAACTTAAGAATATTGTGTTTTGAGAAATCCTCTCAGGCGAGGTGAGACTCTTACCCACGGTACATGTTGCCTACGCCCATCTATATCATGTTTCACCCAGCTCAACACGGCCCGGTACACTTCCTCTTCAGATGGCACGTTGAGATTGTCACTGGAGATCAAATCCAGGACCTAAATGAAGAAGACACATTTTATAAAATCACTTTCTTTCTGAACATCAGAAAAGCACAGAGGCATTTACTTTCGATAAAACGGAAACCGTGACAGAGAAAGCTTCCTGACCAAACATGTCAACACACAAGAAGTAAATTGCGTTGTCCACAGACAGTACTAGTTCCTGCATGTTGTACCTGACTTTATCTGCATTTCAGGCACCATTTTAACTTTGATCATTAACACATAAATGCTTGTGTGTTATATCATCTGTATGTGTGTAGTGGGGCTGAGTTCTATTTAAGTTACCAATATATGTGTGTGTGTGTGTGTGTCTGTGGCACAAGTGCTGCAGTCTGTCTGAGTGGCTGGCTGGCACCGTTCCCAGATCAACCCAAAGCTGGCAGGTCTGGGTGGGGCCAGAGCAGCCAGCTGCTGCCTTGCTGGCCTGATCAGGGCAACAGTTAGCAGCCTCCCAGGAACAGCCGAGCCTCCACTAATCCACCATCACACAGAGAAATACTGCTGCTTCTGCCCCACCCTGCAGTCTTCCTTACCACTGCATGCACATGCTGCATCACATTAACTTAAACAAATATTTGTGTGTGTGTGTGTGTGTGTGTGTGTGTGTGTGTGTGTGTGTGAGACCAGAAAACTGGTTTTATGAGTCCATTAACTGTATCCTTGTAGTATAGAGCTGGAATTATGGTCCTATCAATAAAAAGGGGTGTCCTTATACACTACACACAGTCATTGCTATGCTACATCAGCGAGGCATCACCAAAGCAGACTAGTCACAACACTGCCATGCCTTGCCACCTCCTTCACAGAACATGGGACGAAATATGGAGCATATATTACAGCTCTGTGAGCTCAGAGTCCCTTAGAGCAGCCAGTACATAAATCCAGATCTGGTGCAGATTTATGACAGACACAGAGCAGCTGCAGACAGAATGGGGCAGTGAGCCAAAGGAAGCAGAGAGACAGAAGAATAGAAACAAAGAAAAGAAAATGGTCTATTTTTAATCTCTCTTCATGCAGCTTAACTTCCACTGTTTTAATGGATGGTGCCCACACACTCCTATTGCAGATTCAGTCTCTGGGCTTTGAAGGCCACAGACAGAGCAAAGCTTTTACTCTCATGGGCACAATCTCTTCAATGCTGTGGGGATTGTTCCTTAGAGAAGCAAGGAGATAATGGGAAAATGATGCTGGCAGCTGTTTGTTCCATGTTTTCCCCGTCACCTGGCAAGGCTCAACGGGCATTTGTTTGAAACAAACACCAATTCACATCAAACAGATTCAGTTTTCCTACTGAGACTCCAACACAAACCCCCCTTATACCTAACTGGAGGAACACATCACCTGCTGGACTTTTAGTCTGATATTGTGAGGCTGATTTTTTTTTCATTTCATGAGTTCATAAGCTTTACATTTTAACATTATATTTACGGGTAATTTCTCTATTTTTTTAGCATTCAGAAATATTCACAAAAGTGGGAAGTTACAGGTATCTGTGAAAAAAATTGTGTCTTGGTGCTCATGGTTAAATCTTAGGCCTGTTAAACTCCTGTAATGGTAAACATGATTTCCTTAACACCAGACTTAAATAAATCAGTTTTGGAGTGACACAGGTCCCAGTCCTGTGTGTTGAATTTGGGTGGTGGGAGCTCCCTTTTGTTTAAATCTGGAGAGGGAGAGAGATTGTGCCTCCATTGTTTCTTTAACTTTTATTTAACCAAGGTAGTCTCTTTGAGAACAATGTCCATTTTTAGTAACGCCCTTGCGCAACACACATTCACACCTATGCAAAGGCTTCTGGTGCAACCACAGTCTGATCTGTGGTTGCACAGAGTCTGGGATTCAGATGCCTAATACTGAATTAGCAAACCTAAATCAAACCTAAAATCTCCCAAAACCTAGACTGAATCTGGTAACAGTAAAATACTGGAACCAAAAAAGAAACCTTCCTTAATACCTCAGACTGAGAAGTAAGCAGTGTTGTTAGTTCTATAAGCAGTACTGTGGCTGTGAAACTGTCACTAGCTTTGCCTAATTACTACTTCCGGGACAGGAACCACAGCACTGCCACTGCTGTGCCCAGCAGATGAATAAGTGATAGTTTTGGCCAAGTTGACGTGCCAGATGAAGTAGTCCATGGCAGCACATTGGGATGATAAAACCACAAGAGACAGTGATTGATGTAGCTAGATGAGAAAAAGGAGAGGTCCTCCTTGTGAATGTTAAAAATTCAACACTGTGGCCGATTCCCTTTAGTCACCTCTGTGATGAAAAACATGGTGATGCTGTGATACGCAGGAACTAAAATAAAACATTCTTAGTATTACTGTATGTTCATCTTTGTTTTCTTTGGCATATTTCTAAGCAACTAGATGAATTATTCAAGTTGAGCCACTGAAGTGTAGTAACCAGCAAGTTGTTAACCCAAAAATCATCAATTTTCTGTCATGAATTCGTAATGAATGACATTTTAAACTAATATGACTTTCACTAGTGGTCACAAAGTAAACTGAGACTAGCCTTGATCTGGAAATGTTTTTGTCTACAGGTCAGTGGCTTTTACATTGGAGAAAAAAAATTCCCCCTGGTTACTGGCTACAACAATGCTGCTAAATCTCACGGAAAGTAAATCCCCATATGAATCACAGGAAGCAATTTCCAGTTGACATATTTACCAACAATTGTTTATTTCCCACCATGAATACGCAACCGCTGAAAGTGCTCTCTTTAAGAAGCACCAGCTGACAGAAGACACAGCAAGAGACTGAAAAAGCATGACCGCTACCTGTTTCAGTGGCAGCAGCATGAACTCTTCTGTCTTGGACACCTCCACAAAGTGCTGCAGGACATACTTGTGTGCTGACTTGAGCAGGTCGCTGCAGGAGTGTGTGTCAGCGAATCCTCGGATACCCAGGCAGTTGGAGGGGTCCAGCTGGCTGAGGAGGAACTTACAGCAGGCGTCCCGCACCCCGTTGAGCTGCAGCAGGCTGGCTGCTGGGAGCAGCGTCTAGGCAGAGTGCAATTTCAGGTGGAAAAAAAAATGTTAGATCAACTTGTTCTTCATGAGATGAATAGGGATAAGATAAAAAAGTCTCGTTTGACCGTCATGTCTAAAAATCTGAAATCTTCTACCTGAACGTTGCCTTCCCCAACCACAATCTCTGCTGTGTAGGCGTACTGGACCAGCTGTTCCAAAGCCTGAGGGTCAATGTCGTGTAGGGTCACATGGGTCTGCCGACTCTCCGACATCTCATCTGCATGACCACACAGAACGAGCACAGTAATGTTTCTATTTTATATTTTTATGCTCACATATGTTTACAGCACTGCTGCCAAATGTCAGCATAGTTCATTTGTGACTGTGAATTTAATCAGTTGTGGGTGGAGGTTTTTGAAATTCTTGAATCCATACACTCTTGCCTAACATGGATGTTCCTGTACAACGCTGTGTCAGGAGGTTCAACATCAACAATCAAAAGTTTCATCTCTTTGCAGTGAGAAGAAACTTCAAACACATATCTCTCAGGGAGGTGTGATTTTGCTGTTTGGATGATCATGAAAGATCAGCAGATTCGGTTAACATGGGCTGATTAGAGAAAGCCTGGCAGCTAAGTCTCAAAGCCAGACACCCGGCTGTCTGGAGACACGTTGTACCCTCACAAAGGTCTAGTGTCGGGAGAAAATTTGAGACTCACAGACCTCATTTGACCACCTGTGCCCCAGACAGGAAGAGGGGGAAGGAAGCGATGATGCTGAAAGGATGAGGTGCTGTCCACTGCACACGAGTTGTTGTGTCATCAAGCTCTAAGCAACGGAAAAACAGGAGGCGTGCATATGAATAGAGTCGTGGACTGAACTTACTGGTAAACATAGCGTGGAAGTAGGGGCTGCAGGATGCCAGCACCACTTTGTGCGCCTTGATTTCTTTGTTGGAGACATGGAGCACAATGTCACACAGCAAGCCGCGCTGTCGCATCCTGTTCATGGACACGAAGGAGTCGTGGTAGTGCCGCTTCGAATTGTGCGAGATGCTGTGGCCGTCGCGGTTGAGCAGCTGCATGCCCCCTTCCATCATGGTGCCTGATGTGGCGGTCGCGGGCTCTTGCCTGGGCCGCACTTTGGGCAACTGAAACATGCAGGAAAACATTTTCGTGTCAATCGCTACCAATGTCATTAATTTATAAAAATGTCTTGTCATCAGAAAAAAAAATCTACCTGCATGGGCTTCTTTTATTTATTAAAGATGCAGGTGTTATGACAGGTGTCTTGAACAATCATTGTACCTATTGTTACTGTTATAGTACTCATCCTGACAGCTATGACAGCAAGCCTACCAGCATGACAGACATCTCAGTACAATTAAGAAGTGTAGGTGGTTGGCTGGCCTGGTTATTTGACATTCAGTGTCAAGACTGATTAAACTGCATTATGACATAAGGAAGAAGATGGTCATTGTTCCTTAAACTGGAATCAAATCAGTGCAGGCTTCTTATCTATTGGACTGTCTTGGTTTATATAATTGCAATGACTGCTGACTAGCAAGTTTAATTGCACCAGAATTAGCTGTGAAACCCCCCACCTCACCCCAGCTGCAGCCTCGGGTAGGCAGGGTGGGAGGAGAGAAGGATGTAGCCTGAGTTAGCCTTTTCCTTTGTGCTCTCATCCGCCCTGCTCTCGGATGGAGAACACACTTCGGACTGTTGCATAACCATTGTTACTCACGCGGCATCTTCGAAGTTGTTGTCTGATGAACATTTAGGATGCACTGAAGCAAACGGCCATCACAGGCATTAAACAGACTTAATAAAATATTTTCTCTCAAATAAACTGAATTTGATGCTGCGATACCTTACAAGGGTAGAGAAACAGGCATACAAGCAGAAGCTTACCTGCTGAGAGTGTAAAGAAAGGTATGCTGAACTCCTCAGATGTGCAGCTTCCTTTATACACCCTTAACCGGGTAAATAAGTATAATTACCATTTCATATCACACAGCCTGCTACTTGAGTGAGCGTGTCTTGCAAATCTTGCCTTTTAATGATACTTTACTTTTCATTTTTCATTTTAAATTCATTATTTATGATAAATGTAAAGAGATATTTTTCTGACAATACAACAAGCTAATTAAGACAAACAAGCAGCCACCACAGCCTCATAGTGGAAGATTATTTATCAGTTTGATCTCGAAGAAATGAAATTTCAAGGCTAAAAAACAACAACATGTGATATGATATCATAAAGTTAACTTTCACCTGTCTCTCCAGTCAAATAGACCGTTCACTGAGTATCAGTGCCTCGTAATTATTTTGTTTGTCTGTGCAGAGGCACTCTTTCAACTAAATAGTCTGCACTGTCCTACTGAGGACCATCTCAAATGTCAACACAGCTGCCTGGCGACTAGCTTTGGGTCCCATTTTCCAAAACACAATAGACCACAAAAACACCAACCATGTTTCTCTGTGAGGGAACAATCTGCTCTCGTGCCCAAGGGAATAACATGAGGCAATGATGCAAATTGAAACATGGGTACAAAAGAGTCTGAAGCAGAAGTGAAAAACACAATTGTCACATTTAATGTTGACAGAGTAAAGCACTTGTCCTCTCCATCCCAGGCTTGTCTCTTGAAATCTTCTCTTGCCTCTCTGGCTCAAAACCTTGGCTGGTATCCACACTCCTTGATAAACATGTACAATCTGGTTAGACGCACAAATGTTGCACTGAGCTCGCTTTTGGACAGGAGGATGTTTCTATCCATATGTCAGCCTCCTAATGTGACATGAAGAAACCCCAACCCCCACTCCATCTATTTTGAATAACAGCAGCTATCAGCTGCAGCAGCAGCAAGAGAAAGAATGAATGTGTAATTTCTTTACCGGTGGTTGTGTTGCGGTTATCCTTGTACACAGTGTCTTCCTCGACGTGACGGGTGATAAATCAGCAGCTGTCGCAGTCAGATTTGTTCAAAATTGGTACCCGTGTCTCGCTATCTGTCCATATTCTGACTCAACCATACGAAATATGAAGAAAGCCTCTGTTTTGTGCTGTATGCGGTTGACGTCAATGCAAAAAAACTGCATGAAAGCTAACATCGGTCTGTTAAGGTGGAACTGGAACTGTCGGAAGTGAAAGTAGCAACGCTGCACATGATGTTGAAAATGATGTCGTGGGGCGGCACAGGGACACGTGAAACACATAGGAAGTTATTTCTCAATCGCAAATGTCAAACGTTTACAATAGATGCTCGTTTATTATTTAACGTCCGCAAACGACCTTACGCGCGCCCCCTTTTGTCTGGTCTGAGTCCGGAAGTGCGTTCGATAAATTAATATGGGTAGCGCGAAAGGCGGGGTTTTAGTCAGAAGCGACATGATTGGTCAGAATTCGAACCATCCCCCACCGCGGTTAGCCTGGACAACAAAATCAAACACACAGCGAACTCCTCACAAACTCAGTGTTCAGTGCAAAACAGACCCTAATATTCTAATGGTGGAAACCACTGCTTTATAATTCCGTTGTAAGCACAATCCAAACGTCACAGCTGTTTGCGACACAATTTATTGTCCATGTATGGCGATTATCTAACGTTAGCTTTGCCTGCAGAAGAGTTGGAACCAGTACTCACCGCCAGCCGTCGTCGGTGTCGATATGACAGCAATGATTTCTTCCTGTTTGTTAGCTTGCCCAGCTTTGTGGCAGTTTAACGTAACGGACTACAAATTAAAACGGAAAATTCTCCCACTGCGGTCCTACAGCTGTCTGTGTCTCGTGAGTGCAATTGTTCATTTAATTTAAACCTCATGTGTGGCATCAAAACACTGCTTGTTCTCGTACGAACAGCGTCGGCAGTGTAATTTAGAGGTTGTCTTGCTCGCCTACTGTTTTTTTATTCGGAATGGATTGACTGCAAATAATGTGTATTCTTGAAATTTACTCTAATTATCAAAACGTTACTGAAATTATCACTGTAGTGGATAATTAGAAGAATCATGCGTTTTTATTAAAGTTGTAAACGCCATGAGTTTGTGGCTCAGCGCCCATGAAACATAAAACCAATTCCTTCGTTTTGCACCGAGGGATTGTGGGTATTGAGGTTGGATAGTGTCACGTGTATGATCCAGCATGGCAGGCAAACAGAAAAGGTTAGTGGATATATTCTTTATTATTTGCTGTATATAACGAGTTTTAAGGGGAAATTCAAGTTGTTTTTATAGGTTTAAATGTAGTCAATCCCGTCTGGGAATATGTGGGGTTTTCGAGACTCGTTTTAGCTATTAGCGTGCGATGGCCATCCATGCTATTAACGTTAGCCAAGTGTAAGGGGCTAGCCCAAATAAAACACTAGCTCCATGTCTAGTCTTTAAATCCTCGTTAAAAATCGATTACTCGCCATAGTTAAAGGAGATTTTTGCACCTAGTTTCCTAACTGACACGCTGGTAGCTAAACGATAAACTGTTTGAAAAGACTATGCATCACATATAGTTTCCCCTCACATGTTGGCCAACTTATTTCATGTGTTAAACTGTTGTCTTTTTTTAAAGGAAATTAGAAGACCTCAGTGTGGATGAGTTCCTGCTGTCAGGTGGTTTTGACTCTGCAGGTGAAGGTGAATCTGAAGAAGAGACTCCTAAACAGAATGGACTTAGTAAAAAGAACAAGAAGAAAGATCAGAAAACTGCAACCCCTCAGACGTGAGCCTTTTGATATCATTTTCTCTTACATGCAGTATCGTGTCATTCTTTCGATCTTAACACAACAATGTCAAAATCCTCTCAAGGACAGACAAGTGATTTTGTGCTTTTTTCTTTATAGTGATAACAAGAAGAAAGGTAAGGCCTCTGAGCACAAGGAGCAGCTGTCCAGATTAAAGAACAAAGATCCAGAGTTCTTCAAATTTCTGCAACAGAACGACCAAACACTCCTGAACTTTGACGACACAGACAGCTCAGAGGACGAGGATGAGAAAAAGTACCACAGATTGCCATCCACATTGGAGGTAGGCCAGCTGCTGGTGTGTGAGTTGATTAGTTCACTTGAGCAAAAAATGTCTTCATAACGGGCATGTTTTGTATGTAGGAGGTCAGCTCCGGTGACGACGATGAAGATGATGACAAGGGTCAGAAAGCTTCTAAGAAATCCAAGAAAGCAGCGGAGGCTATCAAAGTCACGGACAAAATGATTGAAGACTGGAAAGCAGCTATGAAGAAGGAACCCACACCTCGTCTCTTCAGAGAAGTCACCCAGGTCTTCAAGGCCGCCGTGGCAACAACCAAGGGTGAAGGAGGTGGTCAGTGTCGATACAAAGTGGCTGACAGTTCAGGTAGGGTACCATGTTTGATTTAAGATGCTGATATGAGCATTCAGATTGCATTCCAATGCAAATAGAACATTATCGTTGTTGCTGAATAGAGCAATCTGAAATTAAATTATATGTGAACACAACTTGGTATTATTCTGTTATATATTTCATTGTGTCTGATTTAAGGCTAGGCATCGTTCACAATGTTTCAATGATGGTGCCAGCACCATACGTGAATTTGTCCACGATTCCTGTAGCAATATGTTACTTCAATACAATACTTATTAATACATTTAATAAAAAAAATGCTTTTTGTTTTAACAAAAGATGCTGAAGTTCTTCCCATGTAGTTATTCTAAAATGCTTGCTGTAAATGTTAGTGGTGTAGGGATGCAGCATTATGGAGGTGTCAGTTTCATATTTTTCGACACTGTAAAAAAGAAGTGCGTTACTAATAATTATATTAATGACGATTATGATAATTATGATAATAATAATGATAAAGTATCGATACTAACAATGTTTGTTTACTATACTATTCACCCTTTTACCTTGGCAGTGCATATAATACAAAACACCAGTGTTTCACAGTCATAACAAAAACAACCACATAAGGTGACAAATACTGGAGATATGTTTAAACTCCTCAACCTCAATGCTGCAGATTTTTAACAAAATACCCAGTGAATTCTTGGAATAATGCAATATTTTCAACTGAAAGACAATATAGTTCAACAGTATGTGAATATGCAGAAATATGTCTTTTCTCTGTTCTGCCTGCAGTGTTCAACGCCTTGGTCCTGTTCTGTATCAAAGATATCTATGTGGCCCTGCAAAGGATGCTCAACCTGAAGCCAGATAAAGACCCGAAAAAGTATGAAGTGGTTTCACATCTGCTGATCTTATATCTGTTGATGAGTCTTAAGGCTTGACCACACATATATGGATATTTTGCAAAACAAACATTTTCCTCTGCATTTGGGTTTCTCGCTCACATGCAAAAAAGTAAAATATTTTCTTTAAAACTACTTTTAAAATGCAGATTTTTCAAGTCAGTGTACACATATAAAATTGAGCATTTGGGAAACGATAGTGTGTCGTAGCCCTTCATTTGTGTGTGCATCTGAAACAACAACAGTGGTTCTCTACTGGTTATATTATGTTTTGTTAGCACTGCTAGGCCATCTGCCAGCAGGGCTTTAAATAACTACAAATGAATAATTAGCTACTATTGTTTGTGTTTTTAACTTACTACCACTAAAGGAAAACCTCATCTCACCTGGCACTGTTGAGTGAGTGCTTGGAGTTGTTTTTGAATTCCTGTGTGTATGGAGATATTTTGCTAAACGAAGGTCATATAGACAGTTTTTTGTTTGTTTGTTTATGCAGGCTGGTGCTCCCATCGTCGAGCCCAAAGTGGCAGAAGAATCAGATCGACATCAAGATGTATCTCAGCGGAGTAGTTCAGGTTTGTTCAGGTCTTCACTTTGATCTCTGCCTCATGTGTTCTTGATAGGTAGACAGGATGAGAAACAGAAGACAAAGTGTCCAGAAATGCACAAGCCATGATATTTTCTACCTCCTCTCGTTTTGTGTCCTGAAGACATCCCTGTATTAACCTCCTCTAATACCTCTTTTGTCTTGCTCTCCATCTGCAGCTGTTATCCTGTCTAACAGAGGCTACAGTCATCAGTGCTGTCCTGCGGCACGCCAACCAGCTCGTACCTTATTACCTCTGCTTACCCAAACAGTGTCGTCACCTGGTTAAGGTACGCCACAGTTACCATCGGACAACATGGAGTGTCTTACTTAATTGATCCCTGCAAAATAGTTTTAATGTAATTTTTTTTTACTTAAAGCCATCTTATATTTTTGTGTCTAGCAACTGATGAAACAGTGGAGCACAGGGGAAGAGACAAGTCGGGTTCTTGCCTTCCTGGCTCTCAACAAAATCTGCAGACACAAACAGGAAACATATCTGAACCCTATTCTCAAGGTGAGCTGAATGCAGAGCAATGCAGAAATAAAAGGGTGCACAGCAAACCTGGCTGTAAAATGGACTCGAGTTTACTTAGAGTAGTTTCTTCAAAGAAAAAGAGTTAAATTTCTATATTTTTGTATTCTTTTTAATTTGATGTTCAGTCCAGATAATTGAAACCACACGTAGATTGTATAAACAGTATTTTCACCTGGCCTGTCCTTCATGGTGCTTTTCTTTGTCTTTGCAGCAAATGTACATTTCCTACGTACAAAACTGTAAGTTCACATCTCCAAATGTGCTGCCCATGATCAACTTCATGCAGCGAACTCTAACAGAGATGTACGCCCTGGACACACAAACCACTTACCAGCAGGCCTTCATCTACATCCGACAGCTGGCCATTCACCTCAGGAACGCCATGACCATGAAGAAAAAGGTTGGTTTTTGACTGAATGTGCTCAGGGAGGTGGTCCGCTTTTGTGCTTTTGAAGAGACACACTAAGACATACAGGGGCATATCTTAAATGGCAGAGATCCAGGTATTGGAAGACTGCTTTGGCTTTTTATGATGCATGATTTAAGGATTATACTCAGATTATTATTGATTTAAGCATCTAAAGTACTGACCTGGGTACTGCAGTTATAAAGAGCACAAATTTACTTTTTGGTATGTACATTTTCAGCACGCTGGCCAGATATTTTGACCTTTTTTTGCCTGGTTTTTATTCCCCTCTGCACAGCACACCGCAAAGCATTTGCACATAACTGAATGAACGAGCAGAGTTCTGTTCTTATGGACCCTTTTAAAGCACTATAATAAGACCGTGACTGTGCTTGTGTGTGTTCTGTAGGAAACGTACCAGTCTGTGTATAACTGGCAGTATATCCACTGTCTGTACCTCTGGTGTCGGGTCCTCAGCACCCTGCACCCCAGTGATGTACTCCAGCCTCTCATCTATCCACTCTGCCAAGTCATAATTGGCACCATCAAGTGAGTATATATGTATGCATTTTTATTATGGTCTTTTCTTCTTTCATGTACATGTTAGACAATATGCAAGAAGACGATGCAAAAGATGAATTCTCAAAGTGAATAATCCATTATGGAGTGTCTAAGAGGAAGCAGGCTGCTCTTTGTTGAAGCTGTTTCTTCTGGTCAAGAGTTCTGTATTTATTATAATCAATGTAAACAATTTCAGAGGCATCGTTCATATAGATGTTAGACAGTTAGCAAGTCTTATGACTTTTGATTGAATATTTGATGTTTCATATTTAAAACAAAGGCAGGGCTGCAACAAAGTGTTACTTTCATTATCGATTAATTGTTGCTGTTGTTTTCTTGTACCAGTGTAATTGTCTATAAAATGTCAGAAAATGGTAAAAAATGTACATCACAATCACCTAGAGCACAAGGCGATGTCTTCAAATCACTTGCTTTGTCAAAGCAGCAGTTCAGAATCCGAAGATATTTTGTTTACAGGAACATGAGCAAATAGAAGGCAGCAGATGCTCACAGTTGAGAAGCTAGAACAATCAATTTGTTGATGAAGCAATTAATTGACTATCAAAATAGTTGCAGACCAATTTCTGTCAATCTCCAAATCAAGTAATCAGCCACTCCTTTCAGTTCTAATCAAAATCTCAGCACCTGCCAAATCAGAAAATTAATAATTTTTTTGTCATAACTGATGTACTCAGGTATGGGCAAAAGCAATCAGTGATTTGGTCCCTGAAAAACCTTTAACTCATAGATGTATGAGTCAAACTGACCTTCCTCACCAGCACTGAAGTAACTGTGCCATAAACACTGGTTTTTCACATGAACATACGTTCACTGCAGCAAATGAACAGAACTGAGCATTAAAGGGATTTCTGCTATGACAACATGACAACAGTAGGCAACAGTTTGAGTGACAGCGAACGAAGGCAGCTATGGTTTGTATGAGTACAGTGTATCTTTCAAAAAGCATGTACCTGTACCTTTTTCACACAGTGATATTGACGTGAACCCCCAAATATCCCTTCTCAGTCATTTTTTACTCATCTCCTAAAACTGTGGCAAAGAAACTTGTGTGGCATTATTTCTATATGCAGCACGACACCTGGATCAGTCGTTTATATGAACCTACCATAATTCATTTTTCCACCAGCAGGTGGAGACACTGACCACTGTTTTCTCTTTCTGTACAGGCTGGTGCCTACATCAAGGTATTACCCTCTGAGGATGCACTGTTGCAGAGCCCTCACCCTGCTGTCGAGCAGCACCAACACATTTGTACCTGTTCTGCCTTTCCTCTTGGAGGTAAGACGTCACCTCCAGTAACCACCCGTCACACTGGATAAGTGTGTGTCTGACAGGATCAGTGCAGCCTGTGCACATGTCAGGTTTCCAGCAGTCTTCCCCACGCCAGCACATTTGAAGTGAAAGTGCTCATGTAGTTTTAAATTAGTCAGTTGGTTGTCTTTGTCACAAATGGAAACAGTGAAAAGGTAGATGTGATGAATTGTTCCATCCGTGGTTTGCTGTGGAAAAACATCAGTGGCGTATGAATGCGTTTTGGTCTCAACGGCCACAACTGAAGGAGCTCAGGAGGAAACACGAAGTGTGTGTGTGTGACAGAGAGACACCTTTGTTATCAAACCAATCACAGGTCACCAACTGACAACATTTTCTCTGGCTCAGGTGTTAAGCATGTGATAGTGCGGTGTGTGTGTGTGTTGTGCGCGCAACTGTGTGCGAGTGTTTGTGCATGTCGTGGGGGCGGTGTGTTGTGGTGTGCCGGAGGAGAGCAGTGTGCTGCCGACTGCAACTGGCTCGGCCCACTGGGAGTGGTCAGTGTGTGCGTGTGTGCGTGTGTGCATGTGCGTGTGTGCGCATGCAGCAGTTTGACCAAAGCGATAAAAGCACGGTTGTGGTTTACACTCTGGTCCTTACACGCTGTGCAGACCACATCCTCTCTGCCTATGGCCCACTCCCCACCTTCTTTTTCCTCTGCGCACACACACACTCAGAGCCCCTCCCCTAACCCCCAGCAGCAAACCGTGTTTATTTGTGACGCACGATATTTCCTGTTTTTTTCTCCCTTACTGTTCCCTTGTTAAAGCACTGTTAAAGGCAGGCTGAGGTAACGCTGCTACTGTTTTAATTAGAGCAGCAGAAGCAGCCCCTTCCTCCTGTGTGTCTGTGCCTGTGTGTGTTCTCGCATCTCCGAGGGGGGTGTATGATTTGGAGCTTCCTGCTTCAGTAACTGTGCATGCGTGTGTGTATGTGTGTGTGCACATGCACCAGGGTTGGCCCATGCCTTCCCACTTCCCCCTGGCTCCCCCGCAGACCGCCACCACATCCTATGTTTGTACAGACAGCACCGGCCAGGAGCGTTGCTCTGCTTCGCACACTGAGCACATTAACGACCACACACACACACGCACACACACACACACAAACGCACAGAAATACACAGAGATACGGGGAGTCAGAAATAGCTTGATACACAAATACAAGGCAGAAATTCACTTGCACACTGTGGGCAGATGTGAAAGCTAAAGCTTGTAGACAAATAGCCCACACGTTGGCTAGAATGCACTTTCACAGACTAAGATAGAAATGTGTCATCTCAGAAATACTGCAGTATGTAAAATGAACTGTGTAGAAAGATAACTGCAGGAAACAATCAACATATATCTGAGGAGATATTACTTTACACCGTACCTGTGGTTGTTTTCTTTGGTTCCTAATGTTGCACTATTCTTTCCGAGGAAGAAGAAGAAAAATGTCTCTTGCTGGTTTTGACCTTTGCAGGCCAACAGCTTGACCTTTTTAATAGAGTCGTCAGTATGGGGTGTGTCTTGATTAGATATTTAAGACAACATGATAATGATCAGGAGAGTCAGTTTACAATACAAACCAAAAGAATGATAGAAAACAAGTATTAATAAAGAACAATAAAGTAAAAGCTAAACAAAGGTTATCAGGTCACATGTTACCCATTATGTTTTGTGCTATTCTGCTCTCTGACGATAGTTTGTGCTATTGTGCCAATAAAGTGCAGCATTTTTGAGCAGTTTGGTGTGACTTCATCATGCCTGTTTATGTCTTCCCTCTATAGATCTTCCAACAGGTGGACTTTAACAAGAAACCAGGGCGAATGAGCAAGAAACCCATCAACTTTGCAGTCATTCTGAAACTCAGCAAGGTCAACCTAATGGAGAAAGCCTACAAGGTAAGTGGTGCTGTGATCCAGAACTCGTGAAGCCAGACGTTAGTATTCTGTGTGTGTGTGTGTGTGTGTGTGTCTCGGTGTGTGTGTGTGTCGGTGTGTGTCGGTGTGTGTCGGTGTGTGTCGGTGTGTGTGTGTGTCGGTGTGTTGGTGCAGCAGCTGATCAGATGAGTTGTTCAGGTCTTAATGTTATTTTCACGTCGCTCCCTGACACTGTGGGTTAGCCTGCGTGTGTACATAAGGGGATTGAGGGCAGCGCTGAAAGCCCCTTGTCAGGGCTCTAAAACTGGCCCTCAGTCGCCATGCTCAGCGCTGCAGCCGAGAGGATTGCAGCACGGCCCTCTGGGATTATCCTCCACACTCCGCTCGCCACGGCTGTTTTCACTGCTGTCACCTGGACAGCTGCCACGAACCCCTGCCTCATCGACTCACAACAGACCTGACTAAACGAGCACTGATCTGTCTAAACCTGAACGCTTGTTAGTGGTTTTAGTGTGTGTTCACAAAGAGAGGGAACTAAGTGTCTAGTACTGCAGATGATGTTTGTACTCCTGTCAAGTGTGATTTTAAAATTGTGAGTAAATCTATGTCAAAGTTCAGTATGTGCTATAGCTTCAGAAAGTTGGTGCAGGGTCCATCCTTACTTGACAACAAGATCATTATAGTTAACTTAAACTAACTAATAACTAACTGAAATGTTGTGTACTTGAAAAACTAAAATAAAAAATATACAAGAAAGGTTTTTAGTTTTAGTCTCTGTCAATTTGATCAAATTTGTCAGCACAAGCAGAGGGCAGGTTGGTGCATATGTTCATCAAGACTGAGATGTCTACATGACTGAGCCAGCTGCCTTCACAAAGTGCTGTGTTTGTTACCTATTCTGAACTTCTTCAATCTTCCCCCTGGCTAATAACCCCCATATTATAATAGAAAAAACTAAAGCTGATACTGAAACTAATAAAAACTTTGCTAAATATTTTTTAACTGAAACAAGCAAACCCACTCTGGAAACTCAACAGAATTGAAGCCAAAACATAAAAATGAAATAAAAATAAAACTAATGAAAAACCTGTTGACAGGCACAGTTTGACAGTTTTCTTTGTGTAACTTGTTTACTAGGCGTTTTATCTCCTAATGAATGGTTTGCAGAGTAACCTGCAAATTCAGCTGATGGTTCAGACCAAATTCAGCTGATGGTTCGCATGACAGCTTGGCTAAACGTAGTCTATATATATACACCACACCATTTGTATGTTGCTGTTGTTCATGAATGTAGCTAAGTAGCTAGCCATTAAGCTGTGATTGCTTCTGTAGCCAGCAGAAACGATCATCAGTGGGCACAATGCCAGACTGATCTGAATCGCCTAACAAATTAGATGTGGAGAAGCAGAGGTCTGAAACAGGCTAGACTACACTAAGCTGTTAATCATGATTCTTTTGTGACAAGTGAATGAAGTGAAATGCTAACAGATAACAGCCTTGATGTGTTTTGCTCTGTAACTTTGAGTTTGACGTAAATGCTTGTGAATCTTGCTGTCCGGCTGCGTTTTAGGACGGGTTGATTGACCAGCTGTATGACCTGGTGCTGGAATACTTCCACACTCAGACCGCCTCCATCGGCTTCCCAGAACTCGCCTTGCCTACCATCATTCAGGTAACACAACCTTTAAATGTATGCTGGAGTGATCTAAGGGCATTGAACATCTTTCCCAGAGTTTTAAACCTGTCTGAATAGATGCTTGAGGATCTGGTTCAGGATCTTGTTGGGCAGAATCTGCTCCCCTCAGGGAAAACGACCACAAACCCTCCTCTTCTCTGCGTTAATGCACTGTATGGGCGGATTGGATGATCCTTTACACCAGTTCCTTCTTTCTCATACTCCCCCTCCACATCCCTGCAGCTGAAAGCGTTCCTGAAGGAATGCAAAGTGGCCAATTACTGCAAGCCGGTGCGCCAGCTGCTGGAGAAGGTACAGGAGAACAGCAGCCACATCACAGGACGGAGACAGAAGGCCGCCTTCGGAGTGGCCGATGCCACCGCTGTGGTGAGTGTGTGTGTATGTGTGTGAAAGACGGAGGGCGGGCTGGGGAAGACTGTCTTGTCCTGATTATACAGGCTGCCTTTCCAGAGTCCTCATTTTACCTCTGCCATCCGTTTGTATTTCCTGTCACTTTGGCACTTCTGTTTCCTAATTTTAAGTTTTTGTGAATCTTTAAATCTTAAAAATGCGGGCAGGTGCTTGAAGGTGAGCTTAAGATTAATGTGAGGATGTAATAAAATAACTAAATAGGTTTATAATGTTGTTGGTGTTATGAATAGATAACTGGATGCAAAACTTCACCCCATCACATCACCTGGTGATATTTAAACAAAAAGGAAACAAAAACAGACACAGAACAGTTTGTAGATGGACGAAATCAGGACTTCTTTTCAAAGGTTGCAGACAGTTGTTTTTAAGTGACTCTGTATAGGATTCATCTGTTTTTGATCATGGAAGCGAGTTGTCTATTGTTAGCTCAAGATTTAATAATATCTGAAGGGACATCAGTTAAAAATAAATTACAGCCCTGATGAGCAATAATCATTGTGTTATTTAACAATATGTTTTATGATTGAACCATTGCCGTCGTGTATGACTCTAGTTTTTATGGCCTTTTCTGCTCATTGAGAGCAACAGTTTTATTACAGGGGCAGAAATAATTTAATTGCCACTTGCTACAAGCTGTTTTATTAGTTCACCTTATCTTGCCTCTTTCTTCATGCATTCTATTTACTTTATGCATTTAAAGGGCTTCAAGCTACATGCTGTTCACCAGGTGAGGGCCACTCATTTGCTCATGTCACTGTCTTTAGTTAAAAATAAGTTCATATAAATAATACTTTGGAATTTTAGTCTTTGAGTGAATCTGACGCTAAAGATTTACTCAACAATCAGCTAAACTCAGATTTGGAAATTAATTTGGCTGGGAAGTCTGTCCATCGGTCCCTCGTGGTGGTACATAAATCAGACCTAATGAGGAGTTGTTTGTTGTCACTTTGCCAGTGTCTGGCGAGCTGGTGTCAGCTGCCGCGGTGCACGTGATCAGTGTTTATGATAATTGACGGCAGTCGACAATCAACCAGCTCGATAATTCTTTAATAATCAGTACAAGTCTGACTCAGTGTCCTCTGCTAAATATAAGTTGTTACCACAACAATACAGCATGACGATCATTTCTTCATTCTTGTCATTTA
Organism: Chelmon rostratus; assembly: GCF_017976325.1. Taxonomy (NCBI): domain Eukaryota; kingdom Metazoa; phylum Chordata; class Actinopteri; order Chaetodontiformes; family Chaetodontidae; genus Chelmon; species Chelmon rostratus. The sequence goes on along the minus strand of NC_055667.1, from coordinate 10,299,437 downwards.
GATTAGTCACGTCTGCTTCACTCGGCACCAACCTGTGGGTGGTGCCTTATCTGATCATTCACAAGAAGCATGTAGAACAGAGCAGTATGTTCCAGCAAACAGAACTTTTCACTGCATGACAAAGGAGAACTTTTCTTCTGGGCTTTTGTCCAGATGAACTTGAGGCTGCGGGCCACCTGACAGACCCGACCGTCGAACCCTGCGGGCAGCCGTGATGGAGGACCCATTTAAACTCTGAGCCTGGTTAAGAATGGCCCCGTGGTTGTTGGAAGCTCTTATGGGCTTTTGAACCAGAGGCACCTCTGCCTTAATGAGCAGCCATTATTGTGTTTTCTGTGTTGACTTGTTCTCTCCGCGCTACCTGTCCACACACACATGCTTTTATGTGGCTTTGCTGCTGCTGAGAGACTCGACATGTAGTGCTGATTAATATTTAAGAGCGTTTAAGGATGAAATTAAAGAGGATGGTCTTTGTGTAATTTAGCCGATGAGAAAATGTGCGTGTGTGTAAACACACGGAAGTGTGTGTGTGTGTGTGTGTGTGTGTGTGTGTGTTCAAGTACAAGAGACAGACAGCACGGCACCGCCACAGCGCCAGCTCCTGTCGCCACGGCTCTCTGCTCAGCGGAGGCTGTCGCCATGGCATCCAGTCCCTGGCATCGTGGCAGCAGTAGAGGTGTCACCGCAGGCGAAGGAGAGCGGACAGCCCTGCTTCTGCTGCTGCGGAAAAGGCCACGGCCCCCCTCCGGCCACCAGCCCCCCGCTGACATGTCACCCAAACTGAGAGCTAGCCTAATTAATGATGCCCTGCCTCCATCTAGGTCGCACTCTGACGTCGCTTGTCTTTCTCTGCTGCCTGTATGCGGAAATGTTTTGTTTTTATGAGTCGAGGCTGAATGCAGAAGTAGCTTTTCCAGTTTCATTTTCTTATTGTGCGTGTGTGCGCGCGAGTGTGTGCGTGTGTGTGTGTGTGTGTACATGACACCCTTAATAGCCACGTGGCAAATTGTGGTAAATGTGTTATGCTAACGGGCGCAGGAGGCGCAGTCTGTTCACTCTATTGGATTTGTTGGTCGGATAATGTGATTTAGCTTAATCAATATCATCCACAAAGACCTTTAGGGGCTAGAGAAGATCCACTGATCTCCCTTTTCAGGCATCTTCAATCTGTCTGTTTTCGGCATCTTCTGACTTTCATCACCGTCTCGTCCGTCCATCTCTGTCTTGATGTGAAGTTGCAGTGGAAAACCATATTAAGTGAGATCATTTTAGAAGCTGAATGAAGCGGCTGAAAGGCTTCTCCTGAGCGATTCTCAACCCTCTGAACAGTTCCTGGTTGTTGTTTGCTCCTAGAAGTAGGGACAGCTCATGAATGTCTTTTGTGCAGTGAAACAGTTATGTTCTGTATAAACATTTTTCCAAGTGCCCACAGGTGTTACCAGTATTGGGGGAGGGGGGGGGGGGGTGGACATACATTTTTCCAACCTGTACAAACCGGGTGTTTTCAGCCTCTCCTCTGCTCTGTGGAAGCAGCCTGCAGTTCACTCGACTTTTCAATGGAGTTTTTTCACATGTCTGTTGGTCTTCGTGTCATCATTCTTGGCTTCCCGGCCCAGAATTTTATGTCTTTCACAGGACCTGGTTCATGCATACGATGTATTTTTGCCATCTAAAGTGATTTTGATGAAATATTGCTGTGTTAAGCTTAGATTCCGTTGCTTTTCTTGACAGAAGCGTTCAAGGACTGTTGGAAATATGAAAATTCAAACGTCAGTTCTATTTTTACAGTTTCTGGCTGTGATAAATGTCGTTTTGGCATTTTTGTTTGTTTGTTTGCTTTACAGAAAACATGCTTTTTAAACCCAGCGGCGGGTTGTGGGGTTCAACAGGAACTACCACCATGGATATTCATGTTTATCAAGGAGCTCTGGCACAATTCTGCTTCTTATTTAACACAACATACACACCCACACCTGTATCAACAAAGATTTTAATCACCATGTCCTCCATCAGGCGGCTTGGGAGAAGCAGATCCAGCAGGAGGGGACTCCCCTCAGCAGGTACTACAGCCAGTGGAAGAAGCTGAGGGAGAAGGAGATCCAGCTGGAGATCTCTGGCAAAGAAAGGGTAACTATCCGACCAAAAAAAAAAAAACCCCACCCAACATTCACCTCATCCCACTCAGTCATCGTGAATCACTTCTGGCTCTTTCTTCGTGAATGTCACTGTTACCCACAAGAAATACTCTGCCACGAAACAGTCATGCTATAATAGTGGAGCATCTTTGCAGGCGGGACGATTATGATCATCGTCATTAACACAATGAAAGCAGGTTTGAGTATTCACCCTGCTGTTTCTTGTGTTTTGTAAAGATGGAGGATCTGGACCTCCCAGAGATCAAGCGTAAGAAGATTCAGGAGAAGAAGGCGGAGGACAAGAAGGAGTTCAAGGATCTGTTTCAGTCGGACAGCGATTCAGACGAAGATGATGACGGATTCAAAATCAAAGGCAAGCTGACTCACACATTGAAATCAGACTTGTGCAACAGCAGGCCGTGAAGTGTCGGCCTGTTGGCCTCTAGGGGGCTGTGTTTTGTTGCAGCCTGGTTTTCTGTGGCGTCAAATCAAAGTTAAAAAGGTGATGACAGCTGAGTCTGATTTCTGGGCCGTTATCTCTGTTTCTGCAACAGTTACTCAAAGATTTGGCAACAAGAAGCAGATCAGTGGTGGAAGAAGTGTTCAGATTTTTTTTTACTGAAGTAAATGTACTAATACCACACTGTGAAAGTACTGCACCACATTTCAGAGTCCTGCAGTGCAAACCTTAGAATTAGCAGCAACAGTTACTCAAAGTATGAAAACTTAAAGGAAAGGACTCATTCTGCAGTAAAGTGGCCCCTGTCAGTGTTTTACTGTTAAATATGATGTTACTGGATTTATATTATTATATTATATTATTATTACTGCTGCGTTAATGTGTATGTTGCATTTTACTGCTGTAGATGTTTACGGCTGAGTTCATGTTAACTACTGATAGTGTTTGGTAGTTTATTCACATAAATGTATCATATCGTTTATTTAGCTTCAGAAGAAGAATTTTCTCAACCCAGAAAGTAAAACTCAATCCTTCAGTTTGTCAGAAAATTTCAGATACGTGGTTTTACTTTAGTGGAAAGGTATGCAAAACCTTTAATCTGAAAAGTGACGAGTAGCTGAAGCTGTCAGATAAATCTAACTGAGTGGAAAGTATAAAGTTTTATAAAATGGAAAATTCCTCAATTTGTACTTGAGTAAATGTACTTAGTTACCTTCCACCCCTGGGCCAGTTATCAAACTGAACATTAAATCCCAAAACAAACTGAGGAGAAAATCTCTGCTCATCAGTAGTCTGGTTCTCTGCTCTTCCTTTAACCCCGGTGTGTCTCGTCCTCGCCGGGTCGGCCACAGGTCACAGGCAGCTGCAACCTCGCCTCTTCAGCGTTGCGCTCGTGCACGCTCTGAGCAGAAAAAAGCCCTCCACAAGGTCACAGAGGAAAGGAGTAGGCGGCAGGGGGATTTTTTTTTTTTTTTCCTTTTAATGCATCTGGACTTCATTGTAGGGAGAGTCCCCCACAAACGGATGGGCAGCTGCCGGCAAGCGGCGGGCCTCCGCCTCTCACTCTCTGTCCACCCCTCCCTCCCTTTCGTTCGTCTCTCCTCCACCCTTCGCGCGCACACACACGAACTGAAACCCCCCGACAGGAAGTACAGGCTTGGATCCCAGCGGGGGTTCCTAATTCAAACCATTCCAGTGGAACAGCCAGAGGTGGCCGCTCCCACTCCTCTCTCCCCCTTTCATTCTAGCTCTCTCGCGCTCTCTTTCTGGCTCTGTGGGCTTCAGCCAGCTGCCCCCGCATGTCCTCGCAACACGTGTGCGGACAGACACACACACACACACACACACACACACACATCTCAATGATAGCACACAAGCGCACACCCACCACCTTCTCGTCCAGTCTTGAGGAGCCAAAAGCTTTTGGGCAGCTCACCAAAGCTCTTTGTGGTCTCACACACTCCCGGAAAGAGGGGGAGTGCGAGTCGGGGGGGGGGGGCGCTGATGATTTAGATTGATGTGTGTGCGTGTGTGTCTGCCTGTGTCTGTGTGTGTGGTGTCCAGTGTGTGTTGGGGCGGGGGGGACAAGTCTTCCAGGTCATTTGGGGGCAACCTCTAAGCTACTGCTGAACTCTGCTTGCTCCATGTGAGCAACAAAGAGTGGCAGCAGGTGAGAGTGTGTTTGTCATCTTAAAAATTTAATAGGAAGGGAAGTACCTGATGTTTTAATAGACATTGTTTATCTCTGTGTGCGTGCGTGCGTGCGTGTGCACATATTGTATAACTGTGTGTGTGTTTACAGTGGAGCAGACAGAGGAAGTAGCTCTGTTTTGCTTCCCTCTCCTCCGTGCCCCCAGCCTCTCATCACACCTCCAACTTCAAAGCCTGTGGACCCCAGTTGTCCCTTTGGCTAGACAACACACACACTGAGTATGCTACAACACAAATTCAGACAAACTCCCAACTTCTCTCCGGCACACACACACACACACACACACACACCAACACACCAACTCTCCCATCATCGTTGTAGCTGTGGAACCTGCCTGCTATCTCCATTTGCTATATTTAGGCCGTGAGCATAAGATGTCTGAAATTGCCGGTAGTAAACTGTCATGGGTGTTTGTGCAGCAGCAGCAGCAGCGTCTGTAATCGACTCTCAGTTCCATCTCTGGAGGAAATAGACTGCCTCTGATGCCTGGCCCACATATAGGTGTCTCCACAGTCCTCAGACAGTTAGCAAGGCACCAACACAAGCTCAGGAATGTCTGCAGAAAGTAACACTAGACGAAATTCAGTCTATCATAATGTTTTTCACTGTCTCCCCCCTCTCAGGTAAAAAGGACAGCCGTGGGTCGGATGATGATGATGATCTTGAAGATCTGTCTGACATGAGCGACGACGAGGGGATGGAGGGCGGAGACTCAGGTTGGTACAATTCAAGAATAACAGTAGAAGTGAAGTAAAAGTGCTGCTTGCCATCTATTTATTCATTTAGTGTGCAGAAGAGGCTGTAGCACCATGTTATCACTGCAAGAACATAAAGACTCTTTACCACAGAGACAAGCTCAACAGATAATTCAGTGATTTTTACAATCGATTCATCATTTTAGTAATTTTTCAAGCGAAAACAGCCAAATATTCTCTGAGTTAAGCCTCTCCTGTCTGAGGATTTGCAGCTTTTATTTATATGATTGTAAACAGAATATCTTTGGGTTTTGGTAAACATAAGCAATTTGAAGACGCCACTTTTCACTCTGGGAAACTTTGACGGATGTTTTTCACTATTTTGTAATATTTTGTACACTAATCAATCGAAAAGCTTCACAGATAAATTGGTAATGGAAATTGAATAAATGTTGCAGCCCCATATTCTTCTATTGAAAAGAGTAAATCATACCTTTAAATTAATGACCTCTAATCACTTAATGGAATTCTTCAGATTAATAATTTATGTACAAGTTAACAAGAACCGTCTGCTGTCCTTAAATAAATTGAAAGAATGTTAAAGTGTGTTTTACATGAAATATATTCTCATAGTTCAGCAATAAACTCAAGCAGCAACATCAAATGTGGCAAGAAAACTGAATGAGGGAAAAGTAAAGTAGAATAAATGTGCCAACAGAACAATTCATTTGAGAACATAAACGAAAAACACCTGCTCCCTGATTGACAGCTGCCACACTTTCTGTGTGGCTGAATGTGAAGTAAAAGTGCTTCCTGTTTGTACTCTAGATGATGATGAGGAGGAGGAGGAAGAAGGGGATGAAAAGGCGTCCAAGGCTCCTCAGCCGCTGTCCTCCAGTGCTCTGATAAAGCTGGCAGAAGGAGGCGAGGATCTGGTAGAGGACCTGGAGCTGTCTGATGACGACTGAGGTTCATGGAAACACACTCGAGCTCGCCTGAGAAATACTCAACCTTACCAACCACCTATACTGAAAAGAATACACGACTTTTTGCTATTTTCTTTGCTTTTCAATATTGTATTACTTGACCTGTACAGTACAAACATGTTCATGATGTAATTTTATTAAGCATTGAAATTGTAAAAAAACTCAAGAATCCAGATTGGTTTCCTTTATTTTTTTTAAGATACTAACTAATTGAAGTGTATATGTGCATGTTGATGCACGGGTGCACCTGAAACGAGTCATTTGTGTCCTCCGTACATGCGCACACCTGTTGACGCCCTCAGGCTTTGTGAGGACAGGCTATTTTGGAGAGAGCTACGAGCCTCGCTGAGCTGGGCCGGGCCAGGCTGGGCCCGGCCAGGAGGAGGGGGTACAGAGAGGCGGGTGTTTAGCCCTGAGGCAGCAGCGCTGTGCCAGGCTGGCAGGGTGGCGTCTGATGCTGTGCCAAGACTCTCTGCCCAGGTGGTAGAGCAGCAACACAGGCTGGTCTGTTTCTGTGCCAACTCCTCACCCACCCCCCACCCAGACCACTGTCTTTTCTGTCTGTGTGTTCACATGCTCAGACACAGCTTTCATACTCCAACTTATCCCTCTTTCTTTCCTGACTCCACCGCACCAGCATTTACTAAACTAAAGGTGACGCTGGCCTTTGTTGGGTGAACGATTATTGCCCTGCTGTACACACGGGGCAGATGAGGTGTTTGACACGGATTTAAACGGCACAATGAAGATTTGAAACGCCTTTGTGTCGTCTCATTTCCTCTGTAGTTGTTTTCACTGAATACAGAGTCTTGTGGTGCAGAGGCCCAGCCTAAAGCGAGGGGAAGTCCCAGCAGAGGGTGTAAAGCGTACCGCTTCAGTGTGAACTCTTTGAAGGAGGAAGGTAAGAGCGAGTGGGGGCTGCTCCTGGTTCTGGTCCTGCAAGTGTGTGTGTGGGTGTACGAGGAGGGTCAGGTTTATCCCTACAGGCACGGGAGGCCTTGGCCTGCGGCTGAACCTCACACTCTGACAGCTGGTGTTGACCTGAACTGTGCCCCCCGTGGGTCACCTCCCCTTCACGCACACGCACACATCAGGAGACCGCATACTCCCTCCTGCATGTCTTTGCACAGGAACCACAAACACCTGAGGAGGAAAAGGCGAATATACGTCTGACTCAGGCACACAAACACGAAAGAAAAGAGAAAGCAGGAATTTTTTTTCAGGATTTATTTCACCTGTGCGGTGAATAGAAAAATAGGATGAAGACAAAACTTTTGAAGGGAACTCTAGAGACCATTTTTAATTCATTGCTTGCGTAGTTAAAAAAAAAATCCATAATTGAAAACATTTGCATTAAGAGCTTTGTGCCTTTCTTTTCCCTGCAACCAAGAGAAAACAAAGTAAAAGTATCTTTGGAATCCATTTTAAGGGCTAATTATTATACATATCTTAATCTGCTTTATCTACTACATCAAAAGTCCTATAAATATTTTTTTCCTCATATTTATATGCTTGAAGTAGCATTCAAGATTGAAGCATCTTTTAATATTACATTTAAAAAAATGGCAGAACAAAAATAAAAATTATGAACAAAAGTACCACCAAAGTTCAGCAAGTCACATTTTTCAGTAAAGAAAACCTTATTCGTGCAACTACATTTAACAAAAAGTAAAAGTACCACGTATGTAACCTTCAGGATATTTTCATCTTAAGCATGATTCTGTACAATTCTGCATGTTTTTCCTACCTCCCACAGTAGTCAACACAAGCGTACAATGATGCAAGCCTCATCTCAGTGAGGCCTCTTCATTTCGCCAACACGTTTGAGCGTTTGTATGTCAATGAATGACAGCTCAAAGACAGTCCATCACGTGAGGCACTAGCCTAGCATTTCCCTGTTGGACCAGTCTTTCTCTGAGACCAGTAACGCAAAAAGAAGCAGACACATTGTGAAACATGGTTCCAATTCCACACATCCGGTCATCTTTGGTATCGGGACAGTGGAATGCATAGTTGCAGTGATAAGAGGGAGCCGGTCAGATCTGGTGCTGCTCAGCATATGCTTCAACTCCAGCCTCTACAAAGACGGCTCCACGCTGCTGTTTGGCCTCGGGAAACGGGCGAGGAGAAGGGAGGGAGGGAGGGAGGGAGGGAGAGAAAAAAGGGGAGAGGCGTCTCTTTAATTCCTGGGTTCTGCAGGGCTTGCGGTGAGAGCAGTCGGAGAGATAGAGACAAGAGAAAGCGAGTGAGTGAGCGGAGCTTCCTCCAGCCCAGGAAGGAAGGAAGAGTTTCCGCTAGCGTCTGACTGTCTGACTTGCAAGAATGTCGCATTTGTGGCAGGGCTCGCTCCTTTTTTTTTTTTTTTGGCAGGCTGTCTGTGACCAGCTGTCTCCTTTTCCTCCTTTTTCTCTTCCTCTGTTCCTCTCTTTCTCTGTCGTTTCACGCGTCTCCCTTCCAACCCACTTTATTTGGATTCTGCACAGCTACAGCCACTGCAGAGCAGCTCAGAGGCTGATTGGTTTGTCGGATGCAGTCCAGTTGTCTTTTATTCCAGTCCAATGTTTTCCCATACATTTGAGCGCAAGTGTCCCAAGGTGGTGGTGGTGGGGGGGTTGAGTCTGGTAAATAGGAGTCACTCTCTCTGGGTCAGGTTAGCCCACGCCCCCTTCTCCAGTTAGTTAGAGGCAGATCTGACCTCACCCCTGCTGTCCCTCTCCTACGAAGGAGTTTTGGCCTCATATCTTCCCCCCACCGTGGAGCCATTACCGTTTTCCTGCTTGGGGGAGGAGCACCCTGGGGTGGGGCCGCTGTACGGTGAGGAGCTGCTGCTGGTGGAGGTGGGTCTGTGGGGCAGGGACAGGGAGAGAGGCAGGGGGGTGTCAGATGGCGTTGTCAGGGGGTCCCGATCCCGTTCTGGGGGGCGAAGCGCAGCAGAAGGCGGAAACGGGAACGCCAGCGGGAATCCAGTCATGTAGAAAAGTCTGCCAACGCGGCGCGCCACCTTAGGAGAGGAGAGGAGAGCATATGACTGTCAGTGCAGCCTGATGAGTGCTGACTAATGGGCTAATGCTGTCTGCTGTATTTTACACAGAGCGAGAGAGAAGAAGGGAGGCTGCGGTCTGTGGGGCCGGCTAGTTTAAGGAATCATCTATGTTCCGCTAGCAGTTTGCCTTGGTCCTATGGCAGAAACACACATTCAAACGCACGACGAGTCCACTTGATCATACACAAACACACACGCAGGTGTGTGTACCTGTGAGCGGATCTTGAGCGCAGGCCCCAGCTTTAGTCCCATGGTGTTGAGCAGGTGCTCCTCAGTGAGCAGTGGCAATGTCTCTCCATCAATGGCCTGCTCCCGAAACACCTGGCGGAGACACAGCCGCTTCAGCCACAGCCCCGACATAAACACACACACACACTCGACACACAAGCCTACACATTCATTCACGCAGTCTACAAAACAGTGGCTCTATTCCAAAATGTTACATATCCATTTTGAGAGGAAAAGCTGAAAATTACCACTGACTGTGTTTACAATATGCAGGCAGAAAATGTTGCCTGTAAGGGTCATAAACAACATATCAGCTTTTTCCAACTGTCGCTTTATACAACATCCACATTCCCATATTTAGATCTGGTGTTACTGGTCACTGGAGTCGTTCCTCCTGGTCATGGCGTGACTTCGACGTAAGAGACCAGGGGGACAAATTTCACAGTCTTGCTCCGTGCAAAAACCATTTCCGAAGTTCAACTGAAACTAATAAGAGGGAATTTCATACCAAGAAGATGGTATTTCTACCCACTTGATTCAGCTAACTACAGACAGCTGGAGCCTAACATTAGCTTCAGCTGAACTTTATAAATCATTTTGCATGGAACAAGAATTTTGGATTTTGTGCCTCTATCTTTTACAGTGGAGTCATGTTAGGAAGGACTCACTTCACACAACAGCCAGAAAGATTACAGCGACTAATAAGCCTTTGAACATAATATTGTTATGTGAATATGGTTAAAGTGTCTTTAAAAAGAATTTCTACTGTTTTCCTTAAAAAAAGCAAGTTTTAATTTCGTTTTCGAAGTTTAAGATAGAAATAAAGGTAAGATTGGTTCACCTTTCTCAAATGGTGCATATTTCATTTTGGAGCAATATATGGTGGTACACACAAAATACACATTTCATTCACGCAGACTACAGGTGTACACCTGCATGCACTGCTAAATGACCCTCATTCACACAAAGCCCAAATACTGTGTGTTTCTACCTAAACGTAACAAGATGCCTTCAAAGTGCTGCGGTATGTTTTACTTCTTGGTCACTATTCTTCTTCTATGGTGAATAGTCAGCCTGCCCCTGGCCTCCATCCCCTCCTCTCTCTCGCTCTCTCCCTCCTCCGATGTCCTCACCTGTGTGTATTCAGCACATCCGGCAAGGCTGCTTATAAAGCCACACACGTCCTCCACACTCCACTTGCTGATGTCCTCCACAGGGTTTGCTGTGGCTGAGTCCTCCCCATCCATGAAAAGACCTCCCATAGAGCCTGAAAGAGCAGCAGTGGGTGAAAATGATGTGTCAATATAAACACCGGGTACAAAGTTGCTATTTAGACTGAGGATCTTGCTGCTGTTCCGTGTTTGTAGTGACGCAGAACCTGAAAACTGCAGGCGAGGGACACCACAGAGACACATTTTTAAAAAGTGTTGACAGTAAGTTTTCTTCAGTCCTGTTAAGTTTAGTCATCATGATGAGTTTGAGAAGAAAACCTTTAACAAATAAAAAATAGTCGGTGGAACTGGGTCAGTAATCTGTGTAGTAACGATTAATTTTATTATCAGTTCATTATTTTTAGTTTAAAATCAGTAAGAAACGCCCTGCAGACTTTTTAGTGTCCAAAACACAATAAATTGTCACACTGAGAAGGTGGAACACGTCAACGTTTGGGATTTCTGCTTCACAAATCACTTAAGCTATTAATTTATAATAAAAAAAAGTTATGGAATGACTTTCTGTTGTGATTTATGGTTAAGTCAACAAACAGTTTCAGCGCTGCTGACTAGATTTCAGTCTTATGAAGCTGCTCATGGTGAGAATTTTTACAATGATTGAATAAAGTTAGTTTATGTACATAGTTGTCTTATGGCAGAAATAAGTAAGATTGTAGCAGGGTCATTATGCATACACGTCCTGCATATGGACAAGTGTGGGGTTTTTGTGTGTGTGTGTGTGTGTGTGTGCAGAGTATGTATGTGAACAAACAGCCCCTCCTCCCTCCTCTCTGCCCACGTGGCTGTGCTGCTGCTGGTGTGCATGAGGGTCACGCTGGGGTCAGAAGCAGGGCCCCTAACAGGGAGAGGTCTCCACACTGGAGACGCGCACACGGAGAGTGACGCTAATGGGTTTCACATGTCGTTTTTCAGCCTCGTGTGTTTGTGTGTGTGTCTGAGTCTCTCACCCGTGTGAAAGTAGGGGTTGGCGTAGGGGAATCCGAAGGGCAGCGACTGGGCGTGAAGAGCAGGCAGCGGTGGCATGAACCCAGGTGGCAGATGGTACTTGACGTCAGCCTTGCCCAGACCAGGGGTGAAGAGGTGGCGACTGGGTGACTCCGTACCTGCTGAACTACAAGGGGCGCTCAGCCTGCCTGAGCTCTCTCCGGTCTCCTTTGCCCCGTCACACACTCCCTTGCTGCCGGCCTCTTTACCCCCGTCTCTTTCCCTGTCCCTGGGTTTACTGCTGGACTTGGCACTGACACTGTCCTGCCTCTCCTCACACATCTCTGTCTCGCTGTCCGAGTCCTTCATCTCCTCATCCTGAACCTCCCTGTCTCTCTCCCTGCCTCTGTCCTCTCTTCCTCCTGTGTGATCCCCAGTGCGGAGCTGTATCTGGGGCCCCCTGCGGGGGGTCTTCCTGGAGTCGGCGTCCTGCCCTGCAGTGGAGCTCTGTGCCTGGCTGTCTTTGGGTGTGGAGGGCGCCCCTGGTTGTTGCTGCTGGTGGTTGAGGGTTAGGAGGGGTGTGGCAGCTCCATGGCGAAGCACCAGCATTGCATTTGAGCGACGGACCAGTTCCTCGCGGAGCGGATGGCCCTCTGGGATGTCGTGGAGGCTCCGCAGGGCTGGATGGTCATGGGGAAGACCAGGAGGTAGAGCTCCCAGATGGTCGGAGCCCAGGAGACGCTGCTGCTGCTGCTGGCGCTGATGGAGACTTTCCAACTCTTTCTGTCTCAGCAGCTCTGCTGACATCTCGAGTCTGAGGCAGTGAAGCACACAGGGACTTTAACATACAGGCCAAATGTTTTTAACATTTTACAGTATGTTACATTTAACGCTGCCTGCATGGGTGTACATTAAAAACAATTCCCCACCTTGAAGCTACTCTTAACATTTAGCTCTCATTTTTTACCATTATACATGGCTGCCGTGGTTAAAATATTATTGCATACAGTAACATTACGACACACACAGACCTGGCCAGATTCTGCTTCCTCAACATCTCCTGTTGCCGCGCAAAGATCTCAGCTTGAGCTGGTTGGAGGAAACCATAACCTGTGAGAGACACAGCAAGAGAACACACCTGTAAGTGCCACGCAGGCTCCCGAGTGTTACAGCGGGGGAATAATGCAAACCCTTGAGAAAACATGTTACAAAAAAGTGACCTAAGTTACCAAAAGGTACGCTGCAAGAAAACAGTTGTAGGTGCCTTGGCTGATAACTGCAAAACACTCTTTGAACATTAATATCCTGCAACTACAATACCTTTATGAAATTTTAAAATGTATAATTTAATCATATGGTTTGGTACAGAGCCATGGAACATTTCCTTCATGCCGAGCATTCTATATGCAAACACATTGGTACTGAGCATTAGCATTATCTCTTTAGCCTCCACACTCACCAGGGGCCTGGCAAAGAGCTGAGGGCATGCCCAGGAAAGGAGGCCGCAGGTGAGGTCCTAAGGCAATGTGAGGGGCAGTTGGAGGGGACAGTAGGGGTGGAGGGTGGGACAGTTCTCTGTGGACACAAATATGAAAAGGACAACATATAAATTACATTTGGATTTCACTGGATACTGACGAAAAGCGCTAAGCGTGGAGGGATGTAGGATGAATGATGCCCTACATTAAAAGAATAGTTTTAATAATTTTGTGTCTTTTTCTGCGTCTCGACTCTGTCTTCGTGCCTGCGTGCATGCTGCCACACCAATGAATGCGGTGTATTTTTATCAGTGGAGCTCCAGAGGCCCCCGTGTCGCCCCGGTGCCTCATCAGTCTTGTCACGCCGCAGCAAGCGCCGCCGGCCATTGCTGTACTCTGGACTGCAGCCTTTCCTTCCCCTGCCGCCTCTCTCTCACACACTCACACACGCACACACACACACACACAACTCTAGTCCCACACACATAATGAGGGCTGAATGCACAATGCCAGTGTGTCATGCTCCGACAGCTGGGGCGGCCCCTGCGTCTTGACCGGGGCCACGGGCTGAAGGACCTTCTAATTAACACTCATCCCTCCTCTCTTCTCTCCTTTTTTTACGCCCTTCCCTCCCTCTCTCCCTCTCACTCTCTAGGCTGCATTGAAACCGGTGAAAAGATGGAGCGTCCTGCAACCTCTGCTTCTGAAAAGGCCTCTCCATTATTGGCCTCGTCTTTTGTCCTCCTTGAGGGGGAAAGGCGCCTCTCACCTTTCTCCCTTTCTCTCTCTATGTCTCTTGTTCTGTCTTACCCATCTTTTTTCTGTTCTTTACTCCCGTCTCTCTACTTCTCTATGACCTCTGAATATCTGTCTTGTTCACTCCTTTCTTTTCCTTCTTTTATTTCTCCCCTCGATGCATTTTTCTCTCTCCTCTTCATCACTCAATCTTGTCCTGTCTCTTCCTCCCTTGTGTTGCCTCTTTGTATTTCTTTCAGTTTCTCTCACCACTTCTTTTCTCGCTGTAATCCTTGCTCTCATTTTTTCTGTTTTTCTCTCAGTTTTGTGCACATCTTCATGGGTACAGGGACAAGGTTTTGAAGAAGTGGATAAAAAGCTGTCAGCGGAGTCTGCACCTTGACCCTTCGAAAGTGTTAGAGTGTGTGAGGCTTCGAGCCTGGAGTGGATGATGATGCTCTCTGCCCGCTCTGCGCCTCAAACCACAGCTGTTTTCAGGGCCTTTCCTTAGCTCGCTCTCTAGAGTCCTACCCACACCTCCTCTTCCCTCTCCTTTCTCTCGTTTCGCTCCTCCTGAGCTGCTGCTATCACACCAAACGTAGCTCAGCTGTGTGTGACTGCTGCCGCACAAAAGCATACATGGGAAACAAGCTGAGGAAAACAACAAGATCAAAACCAACACTGGGACACATGCAACCGCAAATATTGTTTTGCAAACGCGTTCAAATTAGCTAGCGCCTGCATGTCTCCTGCCTCACTAAATGGTGAGGAAAAAGGAGAGAGAGAGAGGAACTGCAGGGAGGGAGGGCA